>NC_138999.1:13828462-14428462 GCF_964374135.1 Grampus griseus | reverse complement strand
GGCCCTCTTGGAAGACAGGCCACCGTCAGAGCAGAAGATGAGGAGGAAGAAAGGCTTGTCCTCTCTCTCTTAAGTGGTCCAGCAGCTCAGAAGGAACAGAGAGTTGCCAAGTTGGCCAGCCAGAAAGAACAACCCGGAGTCCCCAGAGCTTAGGAGCCGCTGAGCACAAACGTGAAGGTCATCCCTGAGGGTCAGGCATGGCCTCCCTTGCTCACGTCCGTTCCTGGGAAAGGGCTCGCTTTCTCCTCATTCGCCCCAGATTAGGACGCTGCTGCAGCGCGAGCCCCTCTCCCATCAGGCCGGCCTCCTCCCCCCGCCCCCCACGCCGGCTCCCCTTCCCCTTTGTCTTGCCAGGAAATGTTGCAAACCCCAAATACCTGCATTCTTGGGCATGCAGCAGGCGAGAGGCATGCTTGGATTCCCGCTCTGCTTCTTAAGGACGGGCCTTTTCTTTCATCCAAAGCCCTCTTGGAGTCCCAGGGAGCTGAAAGCTGATCTGCTTAAGTCGGCAGGCAGAGCAGGGGGGGTGGGAGGGCGAGAGAGGGCAACCTTCGGCAAGGAGGGTGGCAGATTTTCACACAACATCTGCGCTGCCTCCGGGACTCCCCCCCTGGAGGGGGAGATGGTCTCACCCAAGTGCTGGGCCAGCTGCTAATCCCTCCGGGGTTCACTTGAATGGCAAATCAGGACTCCAGGGCAGCCTCGACACACCCTGTCTCCAGAGGAGGGGCTTAGCTGCACTCTCCTTCCTCAGCCCTGGAGGAGTTCCCAAAGCGCTGGTACTTTTTTACAGCCTCCCTGCTCCAAGTGCAATACAGGCCAGGGAGTCAGCAGCACACTGGCCTCACTTGGGAGCTTGCTAGAAATGCAGACTCTCAGGCCCTGCCAGTTGGAGAAGCTCTGCCACGTGCCACGTGGCTATGGCAACCGTTAGCACACCGCCAGAGACAGGAGGCTGGCCAAACACTAACACGCAGAGAGCCACGGCAGCCCAGCCCCGGTGCCAAGTGTCCAGCCGTGAGAAGGGACACACCCCATCCCATCACCCCACGGCTGCCCCACGTCGCTCCCCTCCCCCCACCCTCCTCACCCGGCGAGGCTGAGCCATTCAACAGGTCTGCAAATATTTGTGCACACGCTGAAAGGATGAGGGGAAGGACACAACTGAAGTTTGCTCTTTGCAGGTTGCAAATCAATATCGGATTCCCTCCCAGCCCCAGCGCACACACCACCTGTATCAACATGTCAGACTCTTGCGAAGGCAATAACAACAGTAATAGTACGTGGCAAGTATCTGCGAGCCCTTTCACAGACATCAGCCATCCTGGAGCCTGTTCAGATCGTCCCCTTGGCAAGAAAGGGAGAAGTCAGAGACTTCGACCGCTTTGCTCTCACAGCCTCTATGTCATCCCAGCACATGCTTCACCTCCCAGCTGAACCCAGCAACTGAATCCATGCACAAAAGCTGGAGGGAGGAGACAAGGAAAGGAGAGAAACGAAGGGAAAGTCCGAGAAGAGCGTTTGTTTTGCAGTCCAGAGAGAACGCTGAAACAACTAACAGAACGGGCGCGACTTCGTGTCTGAAGAGCAACTGCTGGGCGCGAGGCTCGGGATGCGTTAGGACAGCCCAGATCAACAGAAAGTCTGCCTGGAACCCGGAGCCAGACCGATTCCTCAGCCTTCCAAGCACCTGTGAGCAGCATCAGTGGCTGGCCTGGCCCTCGCCTCCTCCAATCCTGAGGGCTGGAGAGAAGGTAGAGGGAAAGCCAGCCAGGGAGGAAGGGGGAACAGAGAGAAAGCAAAGGGGGTGGCCCTAGGCTATCCTGGGATTCGTGCAGGCCCTTAAAAGCACTCACGGTGGGCTTCTGAGTCGAAAACCAAGCTAACAAAGTATTTAAAAACCTTTGGACTCCCAGTCTTGCCTCAAACAACAATCACTCATAAAAAGACTCATGGATGGAAGGAAATGAGGCCGTTGTTTTATTTTCTATGGGAACTCATAAGAGTTTTTAAAAGGTTAGTCTCCTTCTCAGCCCTGTTTTTTCCCTTCCAGTGACCCCAAGCTGAAAAGGAAAAATATTTGCACTTGGTGTTTAAAAACCACAGTGAATTAGCTTTTGTTGTTCATGGCAAAGCCACTATTTAGCGGCCCAGAATCAAACCAGATGTCAGGGAAGAAAGAAGGCCCCGTATCCTGTGAACTTGCCTTTCACCTTTGCAGAAGGGCCGAGGGGAAGGCTGGGCTGAGAAAACAAAATGGAGGAAGTTCAGTGGTCAGCAAACCTGGCACGTGGTCCTGATGGCATTGCTGCTCAGCTCTTTGTGGGCGTCTGCCTGTGGGACTAGAGTGCAACAGCTCTGGGACCCCGGATGCACAGTGCCTCTGGACTTCCAGAAGTTTCTTCTGTGGACAGTAGGCCAACAGCACTATTCCCACAGGAGGCAGAGACCAAGGTGAGCAATGGAGAAGTATGGAGGAGAGAATTAGGAGACAGAAGAGACACAAGAAGAGGTCAGCAGGACTTGCTGGGACACTCAATCTAATCTATCAGAGAAGGTGGAAAAAAAAAAACCACCCTAAAAGGAAAAGAATATATGCTCTTTCTGCAGCCTTCCAGGAGAGTATGAGGACGAGATGAGTGTTCGGTTTTTTCAGTCTTGCTTCTCTTTAGCACACCACCCACCACAACTCACAGCTTAAATCAGGCAAAAAAAAAAAAAGTTCCTATGGGGCCTAGTCTGTTTCTCCGTTTCCTAAATCTAGCAGCATAAGAAAAGAGGAAGTTCTCTCCACACCAGGACCCTTTGTAACCACTCAACAAACATTTCCTAAGCCCTCCCTCTTTGGTCAGTAAGATATTTGGGTGATACCAGAGGCCTTGGCTACTACTCCTGCCCATGAGAAGTTTACAGCCTACTGGGCAAGACAGACATGTTCAGGATAACCACCATAATAATGGCAATAGGTACCATTTTTCAAAATATAGTGATGTGCCACTGACTGAGCTTTCCGTATAGTATCTTATTTAACCTTTACAGTAACCCTGTGCAGTGAGTTTTATTATTCCCATTTTACAGATGAGGAAACCGAGGCTCAGAAAGCTTAAAGAACTTGATCAAGACCACACACCTATTAAGCTAGCAGGAGTCTTTGTTTTTTTCACTGATGAAGCCCAAGCGCCTAGAACAGTGCCTAGCACATAGTAGGTGTTCAATAAATATTTACTGAAGAAAGCAGCTTGGGGTGCAAGGAGGGGCTTTCTGGGGCCTTGGAGATGAGCTGGGAAACACGGCTGGGATGTTTGCAAAGAAGAGGGTAAAAGGCACACTGGGAAGAAAACAGGAAATGAATAAATGAACCTCTAAGGAAACACAGCTGTTTTACAAAATAGCAAAAATAGCAGGAGGGAGTAGCAAAAGAGCAGGAGGGAATAGCAGTTAAGAGAGGGACCCTTGGACTTCCCTGTGGTGCCGTGGTTAAGAATCCGCCTGCCAGTGCAGGGGACATGGGTTCGATCGCTGGTCCGGAAAGATCCCATATGCCGCGGAGCAACTAAGCCCGTGCGCCACAACTACTGAGTCCGCGTGCCACAACTACTGAAGCCGGCGCACCTGGAGCCTGTGCTCTGAAACAGTGAGAAGCATATGCACCGCTACAAAGAGTAGCCCCTGCTCGCAGCAACTAGAGAAAGCCCCCGTACAGCAATGAAGACCCAACGCAGCCAAAAAAAAAAAAAAAAGAGAGGAACCCTTGAGTCAGAGAGATTGGGGTTCTGCCGTGGCTCTGCTGCCTATGAGTTATGTGAACATGGCTAAGTCACACAGTCTCTCAGTGCCTCATTTTCCGTATCTGCAAAACGGTGATAAGAATATTACCTACTATGGCAGAAACTGTTCATTTCCTACTAAATCTTCCATATTTGCCTTCCCTTTCAAATTCATAAGACCTCAATTTTTTTTAACATCTTTATCGGAGTATAATTGCTTTACAATGGTGTGTTAGTTTCTGCTTTATAACAAAGTGAATCAGCTACACATATACATATATGTGCATATCTCCTCTCTCTTGCGTCTCCCTCCTACGCTCCCTATCCCACCCCTCTAGGTGGTCACAAAGCACCGAGCTGATCTCCCTGTGCTATGCGGCCGCTGACCTCAATTTTTTAAACTGGGTCCATTGCCAGACAACCAAAAGGCTCCATGTCCAGGCCTCCCTTGTAACTAGGGGCTGCTATGTGGCCAATGAGATCAAAGCAATTGTGCTGTGGGATTTCTAAAAAGTCTCTTTAGAACACAAGAGCCATGCTCCTTTCATTCTCCTGTTTGGGCCAATGATGTGATGGCTGGAGCTCCAGCAGCCATCTTGGACTGGGAAGATGAGGGCCACAAAGATGTGGAACCAAGAGCTGGTAGGAGCCTTGGTCTCCACACCAGTCCTGGACTTCTTTTACATAAGAGAGGAGTAAAGTTCCACCTTTTTGAAGCCTTTGTTAATCCCCAATGGATATATTTACCTCAAAGAGTTGCTGGGAGGATTAAAAAGATAATACAGACCAAGTAATTGGTGCTGGGCCTTATACATAGTAAACACTCAAACAAATCTTAGCGATAGCAAGTTTTGCTGCTATTCTTATCACTATTATCATTATTGTTGCAAAATCCAGAATGTTCCCTTATTCTGCATCAGGCTGAACCATCTTCATTCAGTTATTTAATTAATGAGTTTTTTAAAAAATTCCTCAGTATTGTGTCTTTCATGAGAACTTGTTCATGAGTCTTTCTATCTCGGGGTCCCTGATAATAGAACAAAGTATTTGTCTCTGAATTTCATCACCAAATCATCCATACAACCAATAAAAGAAAATCTAGGCCTCTTAATGAAACAGGGAGGGGAGGGGTTAGGACGTTAATACTTCTGAGCGTGGTGACTGGAAAGCCTTAATTAAATTCTAAGTTCGGTCAAATGCCCCTTTTTGGAAAGCGCCATGGCAACTCAGTGTCTCAAAAGAGACTCCCTTTTCCCAACCAGACAGACCTTCACGTTTCGGGACACACACGAAAAAAATATAAAGATACTATTTGCTTAAAAAGTTCTGAGAGTCAAGCATAGTGCACTGGACTTCAAGAGACTTGCCAAGAACTCTGGATCCTTTTACTTAAATCTCCCCTTCTTAGTGCCTTTCACAGATTGTGTGGTTTGTTCCCGAACTCAATCAATAAATGTTTCCTAAAAGATCTAAGGAAGGAAATAAATGCCATGAGTTAGCAGGCGTGGTTCCCATTGGTCAAAGGACTGGCTGCATTCAAATTACCAAGGATCCACGTAGGAAAACTACAGTATCTCAGGCGCCACCCTAGACCCACTGAATCAGAATCTCTGGGTGTAGGGCCTAGGAATCTGTATTTATTATTATTATTATTTTATTATTATTATTTTTTTGCGGTACGCGGGCCTCTCACGGTTGTGGCCTCTCCCGTTGCAGAGCATAGGCTCCGGACGCGCAGGCTCAGCGGCCATGGCTCACGGGCCCAGCCGCTCCTCGGCATGTGGGATCTTCCCGGACCAGGGCACGAACCCGTGTCCCCTGCATCGGCAGGCGGACTCTCAACCACTGCGCCACCAGGGAAGCCCTAGGAATCTGTATTTTTACAGCTACCCTGGGGATTCTGATGTGTAGTCAGGTTTGGAAGTGTTCTGAAATGCCCCCCTCCCCTCAACTCTCTCTTAGGTTGGGTTACTTTGAAGTGAAGTCTATGATGGGGATTCTAATCACATGAAGTATGGAGGGGGTACTCTCAGTGGAGGGGGCACAGGGAAGCAGGATGCAGCTGGGGGGTGGGCACGGGACTCGACAAGGATGTGGCCTCGGCTGGAGATGTGGTTCAGCCTGATCCCGCAGGGAGCTCTGTAATACAGGTTACATCATTTGGCAGACAGCAATTCTCTGGGGAAGGCGGCTGTAGCCTTCAATGGCCAACACTCCCAGCAGCTGGAGGAGGAGTGCGCCAGCTGATAAAGGAGATACAGGCAGGGCACCAACAGCAACCGCTTCCAACTCCAACCTGCTAGACTGGAGTGGAGCTGGCCTCAGTACTTTTGTGGCTTTGCTCTTCATGGAAACCTTCACGTCTACACTCCCCTTGCTGACTTGGCCTGAGTTTACCTTTTACACAAGGGTCTTGGACAAAAGTGTAACCTGTAGGAAGGTTTTCAGAATCCAATACGGTCCTTTCAAGGATCAGGGCGCCTGAGTGGGCACACCAATTACCAATGCATCTGCTGGGGTTATCATTTGCTTGCTAAGTTGTGCCAGGAGCTGGCCCAAAGTCAATATCCCAGAGTCCTTCTCATGAGTTCCAGCCATATTCACTCATGTTCCCGAACAAGCCACTCAGGGACTCCAGACCCCTGGCGGTCCGTCCCCTCTCTCTTCTCCCCTGACAAATCAAGATGCAGGCTACGGAGCTTCCTCTGGCTTGTTCTCAATGACTCCTAAATAGGTCACATCACTCTGGAGACTGGCCAAAAGCTAATTTTGTATTCACCACTGACCTGTTTCTTTCCTCTGGTACTTCAGGAAAAAGTTGGGTGAACGCCTTTTCTCCTTGTTTAAGTCCCCATCCCCTGGAGCGAAATTTGCTGCCCAGGCCACCGTGATGTATTCAGAGCTACTGCTACCTGGTCAGTGGATTGCTACCCAAGCTTGCTCGCTGCCCATCTGCTGGGTTCTTGTACATACGTGCACATGTGTGGAAAGTTAAAGGCCCAGTAGGCCCCCGTTGGAGCTGCCTGGCCCCAGAGCTGTTCCGGTCCCCACCAGGCTTAACGCCAGGGTCTGTGGAAGGAGTCCTTACCACGTGGTCAAGAAATGGGGAGCATCAATGATAAAGCACACCTCAGTTCCCCATCTCTCAGTTGCTTTTCATCAGGAGATCAGACAAGTGCAGCGTACGCAGCCCTCCATCCCCCTAAGGCGCCCCACCGCGACTCGGTCTCTGCTCTCATCAAGGACGTGCCACCATTTTGTTTCTTATATTGGAGCAGGTTTCCAGGAAAGGAAGCAGAGGAGGGAGTGCAGAGTGAGGAGTGCTAAAAAAAAAAAGGGGAATAATATGTTTTCCTTTTGTGGTTCATTCAAATCCAAGTGGAAGCTCAGCACTTCCAACCCAAGTCTGGAGCTAGGAAAATGAAAAACCGAGGCCTGGCTCGACTGTCTCTCCAGAAGCTGCTCTGTGGCAATGCCTTTATTTAATTGTAAGATGTCAGTCTCCCTCTCGGTCTCATCCCAGATTTCATCACTTGTTTTGTTTTGAGACATTTCATTGTTTTTCCTTTCCTTCATAAACTGAGAACTCCGTGCAGCTGAATCTGCGTGGCAATCTGGCCCTACCAGAAGAACGGAAGTCCTGATTCCTAACAGAGCTCTCCTCGCTCTGCCCACGAAATCTGAAACCACCATGTCAAGTTTCCTCCTGGTAATAATACAATGATGATAAAATGAACATTCTATTCATTCGGCAGATATTTATTGAGCACGTACTAGGTGTCAAGCATTATTTTACATGCTTTGGATGTGCTATTGCAGTTAATTCTCACAACTATTCTATGAGCACACACTCACCATCTCCCATCACTCACATCCCAAACCCAACTTAATAATGAGGCAAGACCAGGGTTGAAATCCCAGCTACCCACAGGAAATACCTGGCACTTGCTTTGCTGAGTGTTTCAGGAGGAACATTTATGTGCAGATGGAGCTGTGTGTGTGCGTGTGCGTGTGTTAAGTCCACGGGTGTGTGCATGCATGGGTGGCTACATATGCACTCCTATGGAAAGCTCTCCCTTGAGCCCGGGTAAGTGCTTCCCATTCATAATAAAGTTGAAAACAAGACCCCAACCTCCTTCACCTTGCATGGCTCCCCACTGCTGTTTCCACAAACTGGGAAGGGAAAGCCACTAACATACCACTCTGGCCAGGCTGGGCCTCACCCTGGGCCTGAGCTGCCCCTCAGTACCAGAACCTTCTACTGGGCAGGGGCTCCAGTTGACAAGAACAATTATCAAGTACCTGGATCTCCACAAGGAGTCTAGGATAAATTCATACAAATGCAAATGTTTGGGGAGAAGAGGCCAGAGTCTGTCGAGTCACAAGTAGGGCCCCCAAGTTTCCATTTTGGGTCTCTTTACCTTTCACGCTGGCACTCCCTCCTCCTCTCCGACCCCCTCGCCTTACTGAATCAAAACTAACCATTCATGGGCTTCCCTGGTGGTGCAGTGGTTGAGAGTCCGCCTGCCGATGCAGGGGACACGGGTTCGTGCCCCGGTCCGGGAAGATCCCACATGCCGCGGAGCGGCTGGGCCCGTGAGCCATGGCCGCTGAGCCTGCGCGTCCGGAGCCTGTGCTCCGCAACGGGAGAGGCCACAGCAGTGAGAGGCCTGCGTACCGCAAAAAAAAAAAAAACAAAAAACAAAAAACCCGAAAAACTAACCATTCCTCACTTTGATCCTTCCCAGCTCCAAAGTGAAAACACCTCACAATGGTTTAAGCATTAGCCTTTCCTACTGAATTTGCATTTTAATAGCAATTACAGGCCTAATGCTGAAAGGATAAACCTGAAAAGTCAGCAGGTGGAAGAGAATGTGGGCACGGAAGGGGAGGAGAAACCAGTGGGCTTTCTATAGTTCTAGAACTAGCTAACGCTTCACTTAAGATTTCTTGGGGGATCTGAACAAAAGCAAAACTACCCAGGAAGGGGAAAGAACACTAAAATGGTCTTAAGAGCAAAGATCATTCGGGGACAGAGAGAGAGCATTAGATAATCTCCAAGGTCCCTAATAGTTCTAACATTCTGATTTAACTTTTTCTTTCTTTTCATCTTTTTATGACTCTGGCTCCTTAGCGTTAAGTGCTGAAGAAAAGACTTGGCTTCCCCAAATCCAGATGTGTTCAAGATGGCGGCACAACTGTTGTCGCAGGTAATTCTTGACCCTAACAGTTGAGTTTATGAATTGAAAGGCATTTTGTGGACCTGGAGACAGGAAAGTTAGGCCACCCAGTTCCATAAGGAGCCAGTGTCATTTCGTGTGAAATCACTTCAACCAGAATGGTGCTAGCTTTCACTGAGCTCCTGATGGATGTGAATTAAGTTTAGCTAGTCTGGCTACCTCAGATAAGTAAATTCCAGAAGCTTTCCAGTTCCTTTCAGATTTATGAGAAATGACATCATGCACTCAGATTCAGGATTCCTGAGTGAGTCCAACACTAGGAGAATGGATACGATGGAATGATAAAACTGGCTAAAAGCTTAAGTAGTCAACGTGGGGAACAAAGAACATGTGAAAGAGATAAAAGTCATTTTTCTCATTTGCTCACACAATGACAGGAATCCAAGCCCCGACCAGCCACAAAACTTGCAGTAATGGGACCAAATGGTTAGCCTTGGAATTCTAGTCTTTTTCATTTGGGGAGTACACGTAAGAGATTCCCCCAATGTGTCAAAGGGGGTAGCTTTTCATTCTCCTGAATTTGAAATGCTTTGGAGAGGATGTATCAATAATTCACAAACAGAACAAAGTCTTGACTTTCTTTGGCTCTCTCCTTTGAGCCTTGTTAAATTACTTCTGCTGCCTCTGAGTTATAAGATGCTAACCTCGGGGCTGCATCTTTACCCTGAGTCCGTCTGGCCTGGAATTTCATTCCATTGCTTTCTTTTACCTTTTGGAAAGCACACCAATGCATGAAGACAGGAAGACCAAGGGCCAGCAAACCTGCCCTAACTTTCTGACGCTGATGTGGAGTTCATCACTGAGAACTTAGCCAAGTCTCCAGGGCCTGGTCCCAACAAGCACACCAGCCTAAGGCCTTCATGGTGGCATCCCATTTAAGCTTCTGCCATGGCCAATCGGAGAGATCCATTCCAGGGCTGGCCGTGCCCAGCAGTATACGTCACAGCTGCATCGGTAACAATGCGAGATTACTCTACACACGTGAAAACGTCAAACGAGAAGGTCCTGGAAGCCAAGCCAAAAGGGAATCTGCCACCGCTGGCTGTGGCTGCAGGGTGCCTCTCCCGATCCCAGCTGTCTGTCAAACATCCTAACCAGCCTATGAAGAAACCCACTGTGGTGCTAGCTTTCTAGAAAAATAATGAGAACGATTAACCTTTCCTAACCAGGCTTCTAAGCACTGAAAGAACCGCAGGATGGGAAGAATAAGGGAAACAGAGGAAAAGCTGAGATCTGCTCTGCCCAACATGACAGCCACTAGCTATATCTGGCTATCGAGCACTTGGAATGTGGCTACTGTGAATGAGGAAATGAATTTTTTTAATTTATTTTATTTTTTTTATTTATTTATTTTGGCTGCGTTGGGTCTTTGTTGCCGCACGCGGGCTTTTCTCTGGTTGCGGTGAGCGGGGGCTACTCTTTGTTGCGGTGCGTGGGCTTCTCACTGTGGTGGCTTCTCTTGTTGTGGAGCACAGGGTCTAGGTGCCCAGGCTTCAGTAGTTGTGGCATGCAGGCTCAGCAGTTGTGGCTCACAGGCTTAGTTGCTCTGCGGCATGTGGGATCTTCCCGGACCAGGGCTCGAACCCGTGTCCCCTGCATTGGCAGGCGGATTCTTAACCAGTACGCCACCAGGGAATCCCCTGAATTTTTTCTTTCATTTAATTTTAACTTGAATACTCACACTTCAATTGTTGGAAGAACTTGAATATGAACCTTCTTTTTCAATTTTTGTAGAACTTCATGAAATCTAAATACAGATCAAGTATTTTGGATGCAAATTTAGCATCTAAATTGAGATGTGCTATACATGAAAATACACCCTGGACTCTGGAGACTTAATACGAAAAAAGGGTGTAAAAATATGTCATCAATGTTTTGTATCAATTTTATGATTTGATTTTCATATGATGTTTTGTTGATTTTGTATGCTGAAATGATACAGAATATTTTATAATTATTGGGTCAAATAAGATACATCATTAAAATTAGTTTCACTTGTTTCTTTTGCACTTTTTTAGGCGGCTACTAACATTTTTAAAATATGTAAGTGACTTGAATTGTATTTCTAATGGTCATCACTGACTTTGAATGAATAAAATCAAAACATTCCAAATCACTGCATGTAAAAGTATGGATTATAAGTCAAGAAGAAAATATGAGTTTTTAATCAGCTAAAGTGAATTAACTCACGGTGGTTTGGAGTAAGTTAGCAAAACCCCTCAGTGAGTAGGCCAACTCGGGGGCGCCGGCTCACTAGAGGCTTCCATGCTAAAGCCGGGCTGGCTGCCGTGTTCTACAACAGTGGTCCTCCAGTCTTGGTCAGGGGACCCCTGGGGGTCTCTGAAAACCTTTCAGGGAATCTGTAAAGTCAAAACTATGATCATAATGATACGAAGACATTCCTTGCCTTTTCTGCTCTCATTCTCTCCTGGGTGACAATGTGATACCATACCAGCTGGAATGCAGAAGCAGATATGAGAATCCGGCAGCCTTCTACTAAGCCAGACTTCTATGCAAGATATTTGCAAAAAAAAGGTAAAAGAATGTCACTCTTCTCACTTACATTCGTCTTGGAAAATATAATTATTTTTCTTCAAAATATTTTATTTATAAACATGGAGTATGTATAATGTAGAACATGTACTTATTATTGTTAATTTTGGAATAAACTACCAAGTAAATCTTTTTTACTTCTCAGTTTTAATTCCTAATAAATAAATAAAGATTGATATTAACTCATAAGAGCTAAAGCTCTTTGGGGCCCTCAATAATTTTTAAGAGTGTAGAGGCGGGGGCTTCCCTGGTGGCGCAGTGGTTGAGAGTCCGCCTGCCGATGCAGGGGACACGGGTTCGTGCCCCGGTCCGGGAAGATCCCACATTCCGCGGAGCGGCTGGGCCAGTGAGCCATGGCCGCTGAGCCTGCACGTCCGGAGCCTGTGCTCTGCAACGGGAGAGGCCACAACAGTGAGAGGCCCGCGTACCGCAAAAAAAAAAAAAAAAAAAGAGTGTAGAGGCAGGACTTCACTGGCGGTCCAGTGGGTAAGACTCCACACTCCCAATGCAGGGGGCCCGGGTTCGATCCCTGGTCAGGGAACTAGATCCCGCACGTCGCAACTAAAGATCCCGCATGTTGCAACTAAGACCCGGCGCGGCCAAATAAATAAATAAAAATAAATTTTAAAAATATATATATAATTTGCGAATATTAAAAAAAAAAAAAGAGTGTAGAGGCATCCTGAGATCCAAAACTTGGAGAACTGCTATTCTAGAAGGACTTGGTAGCACGTGCTGCTGACGGCCCATCCCATATCTCCTCGCCCACCTCGGAGTCCTCCGGCAGTTGCTGTGAACACTTTCCCACTCAAACACCTGGTGCGTGCCCAGGAGGACGAGGAGAGCGTGCACACCGCTGAGGGGCCGTCTCCGCCTCATGGGGACTCCCTTCTTCCTTCCTGGAGAGCCAACAACACTTGGCGGGGGCCGTACAAGAGAGGTTCCCCTCTGCCCCGGCACCGGGACTCACGTGGAGCGCTCCCAGTCACCTGGCCTCCGGGCTCAAGTCTGCCGCCCGCTCGACCTCTCAGACCTTCCCTGAACCCGCAGCTAGCAGGACCACGACACCCATCGTATCCTACGTCTGCCCAGATCCTTGTAGCTGGGCCACCACAGCCGCTCAGCGGCATCTCTGCTTCTGCCCTGGTCACCCCCTGTGCCCCAAAAGCCTGGAGACAATGCCCGGGCGGGGACACGTGCTGCCTCAATCCTGTGCACGGTCACACCATGAAGTGACGTGACAGCTGCCCGACGTTCCACAACAAGATTCCATTCGGAAGTCCTGACGCTGCTCTGGGCTGGAGGAGGGAACGTTGCTTTGGGATGACCGCAGACCCAGCTGGGAGACTGTCTTCATCACAGACAGACCCATTTTCTCTCTTCAGCTACTGAGAAACGTTTGCCCAGACGCCAGGGCACATACGCATTCGAGGGCCTTTAGGGAGCCCTCGACTGGGGATGGATCACTGTGGCTGGAATCTGCTTGCCGGCGGCTTCAAAGCCAAGGTATGTTTTCTCCTCGTATTCCCAAGACTTTGAAACCTCTCCTGGCCTCAGTAAATGAAATTCGGGAAGCGGATGGAAGGGTGGAATGAGGCCCATGGATTGGGGCCTCCTCACGCCTTCACCAGAGCCTGAGGAATTCAGATGTGCTCAGTCAGACGGCCAAGGTTGGAAACCGAAACAAAGTGGGAGGCTTGTGTGTGTTTTTAATTGAAGCTGAACAGCTGCAGCCCACCCAGCCTCCCCGGGGCCTCACGCAAAAGAACAAAAGCTATTCTCTCTCAGGTACTGATGGCTATTATATCAGCTCCGACTGCCAGTTCTGGAAGAGGCGACTCGCTTCACCCTGAGGGCCGAGACAACTTACAATCAGAAAACGGTTACAGCTCAAAGTACTCTTCAATCCAATGCCCTCATCTTAGGGATGAGCTAAAGAAGCCTGGATCACGCAGCTAGAGGGCGCCAGAGCTCAGGCCTCAACCCAGGCCACAGCCAGACCCCAGCAGCGCCTGACTCATCGGTGGGGTTCAGGCCGTGAGCCATCCTTCGGGGCTCGTTCCTTAGAGCTGCAGAAGAGGGATGAACCAAGCAGCAAGACCACGTGAGGGGAAGGGGGCGGTCTCTGCGGAGAAAAGTCACCGGCTAGAAGCAGCGTGGAGACCAGAAGAAGCTAAGATGGGGGCAGACCAGAACCTCATACCCAGCCAAGTCAGTCAGAGAAAGACAAATACCGTATGACATCACTTGCGTGTGGAATCTAAAGTATGATACAAATGAACTTACTTACAAAGCAGAAATAGCCTCACAGACATAGAAGACAAACTTATGGTTACCAAAGGGGAAGCGGGGGGAGGGATAAATTAGGAACTTGGGATTAACAGATACACACTACTATATATAAGACAGACAAACAGCAGGACCTACTGTGTAGCACAGGGAACTATATTCAACATCCTGTAATAACTTATACTGGAAAAGAATCTGGAAAAGAATATATATATCTCTATGTAAGATATATATATATATATCTGAATCACTTTGCTGTACACCTGAAACACTGTAAGTCAACTATACTTCAAATAAAAAAAAAGATGGGGGCAGACTAGCTTGGAGAGGCAGAAATGACTCTTCAGCATCTTGAAAAGGAGATGGGCGAGGAAGGCAAAAAAAAAAAAAAAGTCAGATGTCACCTGAAATCAAGTGGCTGGGGTTCAGAATCGGACCTCGAACTTCCTTCCCTTGTGTCCCTCCTCTTCGTTAACGTAACGTCTGATTGTTTCCTCAGAATGCGCTCCTCTGCTCTTGGCCTAGCCACATGTTCAGCTGTCTCCTGAATATTCCCTGCCGGCAAGGCTACGGGTACCTCAGATTCGCCACGTCCAGGACCCCTCAGTCTCCCGTGCACAGCCTTTCCTCCCCAGGGTTTCCCGTCTCAGAGGAGAGCACCCCCATGTCTACATCCACTGCCCAAGCCAGACACCTGGGAACGCCTCAGTCCCCACATCCTATCTATTTCCGGGCGCCGTGAATTCCATCTCCCAGGGAGCTCTGAAACTGGCTTCTCCCTTTCACAACTTCTGACCGTCCCGCTACGAAGGCCTCCACTGGGGGCTTGGGGCGCGGCAGTTTTTGCACAGAGCGGCCGATGTGACGCTCTTCCCGAAACACGCAGCTCATTTCTCCCCTCCGCTTACAGTCTTTCTCATGCCTCCCGCTGCTCACAGGCTACAGTCCAGATTCCGGCAACAGCAAGCAAGGCTCTCCGCAAACGGCCCTCTGCCTCCTTCTCTCGCCATCATTCCCTTTGCGTTCCCACCCCCCTCCTTCCACACCAAACACACTCTCTGTTCCTGCCACTCCAGTCGTTTTCCTAGTCCTTGACAAGCTACTCTCTACCCTCAGGGCCACACAAAACCGTTAGCGTGTCCCTTTGCCTAGAATGTTGTCTTCCCTATATGGGTGGCTTCTTCCTGTCCTGCAGGCTTCAGCTGACATGTCATGGGAATACCTGTTTCCCAGAGGCCTTTCTCACCACTGATGGAATCTTCCTAACCTGGGCATTTTCAACAACGTTGACCTCTTTGGATTTCTTTTCACAGAACATTATCTCCATCGGACATTTTCTTGTGTGTTTATTGTTGGTCTGTCCCCCACTTGGAGCACTGGGCCATTCTTTGTCTTGTGCGCCACTGTGTCCCAGCATCTGGAAGCAGGCTCTGCGCCCTGGAAGAAGCTCAATAAATGCCTGGCAAATGAAGGCGTGAAAGTGTAGAACATCAAGATCTGTCCTGGGCCTTAAACAAGGTGACTCGGCTCTAACTGCTACTTGTATGTTTGTTCGCAAATGTATTCACTAAGGGACTTGGGCCGTCAATTAACTGAGCTCCGGCTCTCAAAAACTCATGGCGGCTGAGAAAAAGGAAACTGAAAATAGGTCCTGCTCTTGTTTCTAATACAGTACCGATTTGTGTTTTGACTGATTAAGCTGAAGTCAGTTTACCTCCTTAAGTTTCCTCTTTTTAAAAAGGAAAAAGTCTATCCAGCCTGTCCCACTTAAGTGGTCTGAGGACCAGCTCATGAAAATCCTAAGACTACTGCTCGTCCCTGATAAGGAGAATCACATTGTCATTCATTGCCTCCACCACTCAGTCAACAGCACGTATGTGCCAGGCACTGGACAGAATACGGGGGGCGGGGGGGCAACAGTGAGGCAACTTGAAACAACCTCTGCCATTTCATGTGGTCCACAGGGGGAAGAGAGGCAAGCGAGACATTACCAGCCAGTGAGGTAAGAGTCTGATGAAAGCACATGGGCGGTGACAAGACCACAGAGTGGGAAGCATGGGAGACAAGCAAGCCAGACATGGCCGGGAGTTAGGAAAGTCTTTTCAGAGAAAAAAAAAAATGGAAGCTAAAACCTGAAGTCCTTGGTAATTCATATGGATTTCTGCACCCTCCCCACCCTCCTCTGGGGAAGCTGCTTACCGAAATGATCAGTTTCCACTACATGAAACTGTCCATGGTTGCATCTGCCCCAAATAAAAGGTTGACTCAAACCGGAAAATCCCAGTAACCATGTGGCTTAATTGGACATGGTGATCAAAGAGCCACATGGCTCATTGGTTACGCCATTTCCACAACCTACCGTTCCACACCAGCAACATGCTCTGCCTGTCCCATGCGCCCTTGAAAGCTGTGCAACGTGTATAAAGAGAGTATTGATTCTCTGCTACAACTGTAAGGATATTAGTTAGGGTAGGCTAACTTGTGTCACAAACCCCCCAATCTCACTGGCTTTATACAACAAAATTCAATTTCTTGCTTATGTCACACTCGAGACAGTTCAGCTGAGATGCTCTGCTCCATGCAGTCATTCAGGGAACCAGACGCCAGTACTGTGGTCCCACCATCCCCCAGGGGCCTGGGGTCCTCCACCAGATTCTCTGTTCCTAGGTAATGGGCAAAGGAAGAGAGTGTGTGGAGGATGGAAAGGAAAGATTTTAAGGCCAGGGCTGAAAGAGGATTCGATTACTTCTGCTCACATCCCATTGGTCATAACTCAGTCACAGGGGTCCATCTAACTACAAGGAATGCTGGGAAATGTAGTCTATCTGTGTGTCTGGGAAGAAAGGAAAATGGGGTTGGGTGAACACCTAACATTGTCTCTGCCACAAGGACACTTAACAGTGAGAAAAAATACAGACTGGGTCAATGCAGTGAAAATAGAGCGGTGGCATTGTGCAAACCAAACCATTAACCACTGACCACAAAGAATTAAACCACGAGTGACTGCTTTTTCCAGTTGGTGAGTTAATCCTGCTTACTCAAAGCATTTTCTCTTCCAGTTGACAACTGGAAACAAACAGTTATTAACCGATGAAAATATTTTTTTCCATCTAATGCACAGGATGTAACCCTAAAAATGTTCACGTGCATAAAATTAGTAGACGAACAAAACGAATGCTTGGCCATATTCTCAAGAGCATACCTGACTCTGTATCTGATCACTTTCTCAAGGGATATTTATTAAATATGTCAAGCCAAACTTAAGCCTGCACATTACATGTCTATATTCCAGAGTGAACACATAGAAGGCCATACTTTTTCTCGGCCTGTTGAAAAAACCCAGCACAAATAAACACACTTAAACATACATGGTTCTCTGAAGATATCTATTTGTACTTACAGAAACAAAAGTTTGCAGAGGACCTTGCAATCTTCTGATGAAAGTTGCTCTCTAAGCACAGAGCATTATTTGATGTCGGAACAAAATCACGGAGCAAGGTGAGAGACTGGAGATGCTGGGAAGAAGCCAAGAATTCATGATATAGATTTGCCCAAGAAGTTTTCATATTGGCGGCACTGTGCTAACTTCTAAAGTAATAATGATTAAATATACTGACGACTTACATATCATCAACTCCTAAACAAAGCCAAAAAACCAGATAGCTCCAAGGGCAAGAAATGTGTCAGCAACACACCATCACAGATCACAAATCCAGACCACCCTCAGGATGGTTATTTGGATATGTAATGAAATAATTGACAAAAGCGATTCCGAGGGCTGCGACTCAAATGTGTCAGCAGAGCTGAATGGCTCAAGTTCACGGAGCGTGGTAGCACAGAGGCCTGCACACATTTTTCACATTAAGGAACAGATGGAAGCTGTAATTCCCGCCATAGCTCAAGGATGCCTTGCACCCAACAGCAGCAGATAATAAGCTCATTTGGGGAGAAATTTGCCATTTTCATGCAAGAGCTCGACAAACTACCGCTGAAGTACTCATCCGACTGTGGACAGCACAGCTCCCGGAGGGAAAGAGACGCTGCACCTGTTTCAAAACCCTTAAGGGTCTAGAGTCACTTTAAGTTTCCCCTTAGGCCTCAAATCTCACATCAGAGCCAGCCATGGGGCCATGCCTCACACTCACAGAATTCTGGGGAAATCAATGCCTAACCCCGGTTTCCTAGTATAAATAATGCCGAATGCTTTCACGGCTTTCCATGAGACACAGCGGCTAGATACTGGGTGAGGTGACACACCTCATTTTCCTTTGTTCCAGAACATTTTTGCTCTCAACTTTTCACCCTTTAAATCGGTCTCTGGGGTACCATTCAATGGGAAACTTGAAGGAAGAGGAAAAGATATATTCGGCTACTTTGGATTTGGAAAATATGCTGTTTGGCTGAGAAAGATGTTTTCCACATATTTGATCACTCCAAAGCAGTTCAGCACTGAAACTTCAAATATGTTCTAACCCGATAAAAACCGAGAGCATCGAAAAACGTGTCATCCCAGTGCTGCGGACGATAAAACACACGATCGACACGCGCTGTCAGACGCTGGTGTAGACCTCGACTGCACAAGGAAGCACAGATCAGTGTGGTTGTGTGGGCCAGCTGCTGTGTAGACACAGACCCCAATCCTCAATCCAGCCTGGCCAACAAGCCTGGGAATTACACGGGTCATTTCACCCCTGGATTTTCAAGGGCTTCAACAGCAGAATCCCATTACCTTTCAGGGCAGCCCCAGGAAGCCAGCAGGCAGCAGGCCCCAGTTTCATGAAGAACTTGGGGGCAAGGCTGGCTAATCGGAGTTCTTTAACAGCTCGCTCCCTCACATTTTTCTTTTTTTTAAATTAAGCTGTAGAAGAGGAATGAGCAAAATGACACTCAGGAATCTTTGTACCCGAGGGCTGCGAGTCTCAAAATGGTAGCCATTCGCCACATATTCGGCTACTGAACATTTGAAATGCGACGAGTGCAACTGAGGAATGGAATTTTAAATTTCTATTTCATTTTAATTAGTTTAAATTTAAAAGCTGCTGTTAAGTTCACTTACTGGAAAAAATTTAAACACATTTCGAAGAACGTGGATATATGAGTCTACTTTTTCAACTGTGAATTTTATGAACTCTAAACACAGATCAAGTATATTCTGATGAACATTTAGCATGTGCACGAAGATGTGTTGTAAGCATATAATGCGCATGGCGTTTGAAGACTCAGGACCAAAAAATGTGAACCATCTCATTAATAATTTTTAACTAATTGTTGCATTCTGAAACAATAGATTTGATGTATTGGGCTAAATAAAATATATTATTAAAATTAATATCACTCCTTTTTGCTTTTCAAGTTTGAGTAGTAGAAAATTTTAAATTACATCTATGGGGACTTCCCTGGTGGCGCAGTGGATAAGCCTCTGCGCTCCCAATGCAGGGGACACGCGTTCGACCCCTGGTCAGGTAACCAGATCCCACATGCATGCCGCAACTCAGGAGCCCGCGTGCCACAACTCAGGAGCCCACGCACCGCAACTAAGGAGCTGGCGAGCCACAACTAAGACCCGGCCCAACCAAGTAAATAAATAAATAAATATTTTTAAAACATTACATCTATGGTTCACATCGTATTTCTATGGGACGGTGCTACTCAAGAGTAGCAGTGGAGTGGATGCTAACCCCCCTTTACCTCCCACACTGGGCTATCGTTCACTCACTCAGTTCATTTATCAAGCTCTCCTTAGGGCCTGGCCACTTGGTAGATGCTATAGCAGGGCCCAGAGACAAATGAGACATCAGTCCCAGGCTTGCAGTCTAGTTGTTTCCATGAATGTAATTAACTAACTAGGTTGTTTTCTAGTTAATTATTTCAGGTTGAAATAAATGCTGAAATTGAGCTCACGTCAAAGGGCTCCAGAAGTACAGGATGAAGACTGATGAGTGGAGATCAGGGTGGGCTTCCCATGCGGTAGCGTGTAGCATGCACCTTGATAGACAAGGAGGATTTTATCAGTGGGGAAGGGGGAGGAGGCATCGCACACGATGGAAACAGCCCGAGCCCAGGAAAGGACATGGGTTAGTGCACCGTGTGTTCAGGGAATGGTGAGGGGGTAAAGGAGGGAAGTCCCAAAGGATGAGGTTGGAAATGTCCAAAGAGGCCAGATGATCAAGAACCAGGTACACGAAACGAATCATTTGGGACCAGTGTGGTTTTCGAAGACAGGAATGACAGGCTCACGGCGATCAGAGCATTATTCCAAGCAATACATGTCTGCAGCCTGCCCTGGGACCGGGGAAGGAAAAATGGCAAAGAGGGGGCATATTGCAAAAGGCACCATGGAGGAAGACCGGGCTATCGTGGCAGTAAGGGAAGAGAAGATGGAGTTAATGGCGGTGTTGTGAAGCAAGATCAAGGAGCATGGGAGGAAGAAAACATTTGACACAATGTGTAAAAAGGCAGCACTGCAAACTCTTTGGAAGCAAGCCTGGGTTAACACGGGACACTGATAACAGACCCACAGACCCATGTATGCCTAGTGCTGGCCCTGGCTGTTACCAAAAACTTTTATCATACAACGAAGACGGGAAATTGCCAAGGGGAGAAAATCTTCTTCTTGGAATTTCCTGAGTTAATTTTCAAACAGGAGGGAGCATGAGTGTAGACTGTTGACACTGAATACGTGAAACACGGGAAATAAAACAAACACATGTTGAGCGTGGCTGCAAGAGTCCTAACAATACACCTATAATCAGTTGAAAGTCAAAGCTCTGCCCTTGGAAAATGTAACCCACTGTGATGAAAGGATTATGTAATTTTTGCGGGGTCAAAATTATCAGAGGGATTGCTTGTACAAGTGGAACAGACACCAACTGCCCCGGCCGCCCACTCCCACAGCAACAGGAGCTCAGGTTTCAAACGCGAGCTCTTGGCCGAGCCCTCGGGCAGAGGTTCTGTGCTTTCAGATTGCTTTTGGCTTGAAGCGAACGCAAGCCCCTCCTGCTCTCTGAACCAATTCCAGCGTTTACGGCTGAGCCTTGTGGCCCCTGGTCTGCTGACCATGTGGGGAGCTTCAAAGTCTTTTCGATGTGATTATTTGTTCTGTCAACAGCTCCATGCCTCTGAAAAGTGAGGGCCACTGCTTCTAGTGATCACTCATCCCCTCCCTCTCCCCGTATCACTTCTCAACAAGGCAGACCTTCTTCTGGAGAACGCTCCGCATTTTAACAGCACCTCGCCACCCCGATCAATACTAACTGATACCAGGCGTCTCTTTTAATCTCACAAGAACAAACCGAACACTGTGTTCCTGTTCCCACCCCCCAAAGAAAGTGCATACGGAGCGAAAGAGGAGGTTTACCAGCAGATAAACCACAAAACCATTCATTAATTCCATTTCACAGGAGCTCTGGGAGCTGAAGCTTCTTTCGAGTTTATCCATTATTTCTAGTTGTCTTCAATAGACTCATTGGTCAGAATGATCCAGACGACCATTAGGCAAAGTGAAAGTCCCAAGAGCTTAACTTGGTTCTTCGCATTTATCCCACTGTCACAGTCAACCTCAAAAACTTCTTTCAAAGGACATCTTGAGAGGAACTGAACGACGCCAATGTCCTGCGGAGGGGAAGGGTCTTCTGTTAGGGGAAATTATGAAACAGAAGTTGGGGGTGCTTGAAACATGGACTTGGGTTGAAGTCAGACATCAGGGAATCGTTTTGCTCTCACTGCTGTGCCTTTAGATGTGCCTTCAGAAACTCAGTTTTTCAAGCTCAAAAAAGGGGGCTGGAAAATGCTGCTTTCATCACAGGCAAAGGCAGAAAGAAAGAGCACTTGTTCCACACATGTAACAATCAGAACAAGTACAAGGTCTAAAGGAAATGAAGCCAGGTCTCCAAATGAACCGAATCTGGGGGAGTTATTACTTTGAGTAAAAATGGCCATTCAGATCTTGATTCTGGAATCTGGAAGCACTGCAACACTACCGTAAAGACGGAGAGTGAGACTCCGCCCTCACCAGCCCCTTAGCACCGGCAGTTTTTGGTTCAATGTCATTATCGTGCCATTCCTATGAGATGTGTGCAAGCGTGATGACAACACTGGTTACTTCTGAAAAGTAATCACTCAATACATCTATACGGCATACCTATTACCCACATGCAGCTGAGGGGACGCATCTAGTTGGGGAGATGAGACACGCACATGGGGGAAAGAATGACTTGCAAGGCTGCGTCTCAGGGTAACCAAGGGAGTGGTACGGGCGGTTAGAGCCGTAATTTAAGGGGAGATCACTTCCAGCTGTGGAAGCCCGGGCTGGCCTGGAGAAATGAGTAGAATTTGGTTGGTAGCGACAGAAGGCACATAAAACATGGGAAACAATGGCCAAGAAATGGGAAGATCCAAGGCATTTCCAGGGTGCAGTGGAGAATGGCACAGCAGTCTGGGCATAAATATAGACCTACCTTTCCATCTGTAAAATGCGGATAACAATTACCTTCCTCGTCGGATTGCTGTGAGGATTAAATGGGATAAGATGTAAAAAGTGCTTTGCATGGGGGCCGGTACAGGAAAAACACTCAACACATCTGGGGGCAGAAGGGCAGTGGCAACCAAAAGGAACAGAGAAGGCTGGGAGAGATGTTTCCAAGGGAGACCCGTCAGGACCTAGCTGCACGTGGGGAAGAAAAGGACAGGGAACACCAAAGGTGGCTCTGAATTTTCGGGTCTGGGAAGTGGGAACATGGAACCTGGGGGAGGGGGCGGAAAGGGTGTGTTTCAAAGACCTGGTGCTCAAAGTGCCAGAAGGCGATGTGTGTCTATTTCAACAAGATGAATAACCATGTTTTCAAGATAATAACAAGCGCCCAAAGCTTCATGGGGAAATACACAAAGTAAATTTGGCGTCCGAGTCCATCTGATTTGAATTCCTGCTATTTGCTCCAGCTAGGTGATGCTGGGTACTCCGGAAAAACTGTGCTGTTTGAAATTTTTCATAATAAAATACTGGGGGCAGGGGAAACAGTGCTAGAAGAAACTGTTGTTGAATCTCATCGACCAACCACGCATCTATGTCCTCCTGAAACTTCAATTCTAGTTTACTTCCCATGCACAGGATCCGAACAGCAATGGAGACTGACATCATTTGCTTCCCTGACAGTTCTCTAACTGGCCACGTCTATGCTCCCTGAGAACACACAAATCTGGCAAGGTCCCCTGCTTGACGGCTGGACAGTGTAGATTTGAAGATCCCTGCCTTTCACCCACAAGGGGACACACTCTTTCACACATTCACGTAGAAACCAAGAGAAGCGCTCTCTGCTGGTAAAACAGTATTTCGAAACTTAGCCACCCGATAAAGACTCTCCTCTCTTCTTCTAAGTACCTGGCTATGGATAATCTAGCTCTTGTTTGCTGAAAATACTGCAAGTTTGAGAATTCTGCCCTCCTGTCTTCCCTAAATTCCCAATGAATGGGAATTTAAATGGAACTAACATTGCCGGGTCAACTTTATGATGAAAAACCCAAGCAAGGTTCTATTAGGTAAAAAGAAAAACTGAAAAAAATGTTTCTTTCCCTTTGATAGTTCTTCCCCTCAACTTTTGTTTTAAACCAGGGAATCAAATGTTACGTTTGAGAGCCTTCGGCTGTCCAAGGGGCCAGTTTGCCCTCTGACGTAGGTCCCTGTGTGCCTCTCTGCGGGCACAGTGCCTGAGTGCAGGAGAGGTGCCTCTAGAACTAGGAGAACAGAGGCTGGGGGAGGAATCCAGGGAACTGTGTAGGTTTCCCCTCCCCTCCGCTGCGTTCACTGGCTTCCCTCACATAAATGGAAGTCTGGAATTAGTTCTTAAATCTGACAATGTGCCTAATGACAGGATACGGTTGGAGATCAAATAGCCAACCAAAACAAGGGGTCTGTTTCACCTCAGCCACTCAGCATTTTGCTTTTATCTCCCCTATTTGTTTCCTGATAACTTTCAAAGGAGTTTGCTGATTCTGATCAAATGTGGGGCATGGCTAAAGGGTTTCAAGATACATCTTAAGCTCAATTTGTGGTTCCGCCAGCCATCATGAAACAAAACAGTAGCCAGTAAAAGTTCCTAAACGGGCATATCTGCTGTAATCTTCACCAAAGTTCATACATGAGGAGCGGTTACAGATCTACGCGATTACACGGAGCGAAGTTTGCAGATCGCAGACGCACGAAGGGATCTAAATTCACTGCATACAATGCCTTCTCACAGCCTTTCCAGAAACGAGCGTTATCTCTGCTGAGACTAGGGGGAATGAAAGCCTTAATGAAGGGGGACAAAGTTACATCACTTTGGCCATATCCTGTGAATGATTCATGAGAGAAACAGTTCAATAGATAGAGAATCCAGCCCAGTAGAAACAAGCAAAGCTCCAGTAGCTAAATCTCTGCAGTGGAAACAGGATCTTCAAGAAGCAACGCAGCCACTGCACTGATAAACCTGGAGGTTAGCGAAGAAACTGCTCGGCCTGACATATTGGAACGAAGTCTTTATCACGGTGGCACCAAAGGACAGCTCAGAGGGCTGTCAGTCCCTCCAAATCACCATCAACTCCCGCCAAAACCTCCCTGAAATGAACAAATAATAATTCGGCCTCTCTAAACCATTTAAGTATCGTTCAAAATGAGAACAAATTGCGTAGCTACGCGTTTTCATTAACCATGTCTGTTTTCTGCATTTTGTGTTGATCAGTACTGGGCGGCTGGTGACATCACTCATGTAGGAAGTAAAGAACTGTGTTCTGGTAATACTTCTATAATGATTTATTTTATATTTGTCTTTTTCCTTGCCCTATTTTTATAAACCTGTAGTACACGATTCAGTTAAAAGCAACGTGCTTCCTATGCAATAGCGCTTCCAGAGAAGCCCCCTTCCAGCCAGGCAGGCATCTTTAAGTCCTCTTAGGTAGAAACTCCGCAGTCACCATGGGACCTTGGTTATTTGATTGGATGAATGAGGAAACTCAGTCAAGGAGAACAGATCATTAACAACTCAGAAAGAACTGAAAGAGAGAAGAAGGGCTGGAAAACCATGCTGATGGGTTTCCAAGCACCTCCAAAGTCTCCTCTCCAGGGCTGAAAATCCCATATTCACCCAAGGCTGATGCATCTTAGTTAAGAATGTCCACTTCCACCAGGTCCACTGAGCTGGAATCCTCAGAACCATCTTCATCTCCTCCCTGCCTTCCGAATCCAATAACCAACCACTCTGGATCCTGTCTGGTAATGGCTCTCCACTCTATCCATCTCTTTCTCTCTGTTGCCTCAGCTGCTGCCAGAGGCCAATGGTCCCCGTAACTGTCATGGTAACTGGTGCGTCCTCACTGGTTTCCCTGACACTGGTCCATTTCTCCCCTCGGATCACTCTCTCCCATGCCTGTAAATGTCACCTTCCTTCAAATCAAACCCTGCCATCACTTAGGTGCTAAAATAAACTATTGGCTCCCTGGTGCTTACAGAATTAAGTCTATTTCTGGCATGACATTCCAAGCACGTCAGAACATGACACCAACATAGATCTCCCACTTCATCTCCTATTGGACTCCCCACCCTGATCACCACCATCCAAACTCTATGCTCCAAACACATGGCACTTGTAAGTCCTCTCTCCTGTTTCACACCTTGGGGCTTTCACTTACTGCACCTTCTGCCTGGAATGCCCTGTGTCAGGATGAACGTCTACTCATCTTTCAAGACCCAGATCAAATATCACTTTCTTCTTCCCACTTCCCCCATGTCAAAGTAAAGACCTCCTCCTCCTCTGGCCTCCCACAGTTTTTTTTTTTTTTTTTTTTTTTGCGGTACGCGGGCCTCTCACTGTTGTGGCCTCTCCCGTCGCGGAGCACAGGCTCCGGAAGCTCAGGCTCAGCGGCCGTGGCTCACGGGCCCAGCCGCTCCGCGGCATGTGGGATCTTCCCGGACCGGGGCACGAACCCGTGTCCCCTGCATCGGCAGGCGGACTCTCAGCCACTGCGCCACCAGGGAAGCCCCTCTCCCACAGCTTTTTATAAACACTTCCATTTTAGCATTGGCTCAGGTTTTCCCATAAGGTAATTATTTGTTTGCCTGTCAGTCTCCCTCACCGTCTGACTCAATTTGATGTTAAATAAGTCAATGACGGGGTGGCTCAGTGCCTTCTCACTGAACTAATTTCATTTCCTGGAGGCTGGGCACACCCATGATATCCAGGGGTGATATTAAAAATATTGAATAACTGTGCAGCACGGGCACTGACCAATCAAATGGGTTCCTGGCTGGGCGGGTGCATCCCAACTGAAGATCGACCTTGGCCACAGCCCAGTGATCAGGGTTTCAGTGAACGGTGTCCCACGTCTGATTCAGTCTTTAAAAACCGCTCAGGTTTCAAGCTGATTAGGTCAGCTAGGGCCTGACGCTTTGAGTACTGCTGGTTGAATCCTTCAGGATTCAACAAATTGCCCTGAGCGTAGACACAAGGTTAAAAAAAGTTACCCTCACTATTTCCAGTCTCCTGGGATAAACCATAATGGAAAAGAATATTAGAAAAAGAATGTCTATATGTGTAAAACTGAGTCACTCTGCTGTACAGCAGAGACTGGTACAACACTGTAAATCAACTATACTTCAATAAAGAAAAGAAAGATTAAAGAAAAGTTACTCTCATCATTTTTACAAAGACTGGAGCCAAAAAGGTGGACAGCAGCTGACTGCTTTGTAGTGGCAAAGGCTTCAGCACACACACACACATTCCTCCTCCCCCCGAAAGCTTTTTCATTGTCTGTGCAGTCACAGTATAACCACACAAAGCGGGCTTTCATTTATGTCTCCCTCTCTGGGAAGCCAGGCTGGAGAGTAAAAGATATCTTAATGTTCTCTTTCAAGGCCGCTGTGATTTAGAAACAAAGGTTGGTAGGATGCTACAATATCGGCCTTTCTTTCACTCTTCTCCTGCCCTTTCTCTTACCTTCCACTTGCCTTTTTTAAAAAAAAAACGAATTTGAAGCAGCTCCTGTTAGCTACCTGGAAATGTGTTCAAAGTAAGTAGCAGTGGGAAGAAATTCAACTCTGAAGAGAAAGACTGAATTGGGGGTTTTGTGGCCCATGTTCATGGATTTCAGTTTTAATCCAACAGTGCACATTGGAAAGCTGCAGCTCTGGCCCCCCTATACAAACTTTTCCTGGTGAAATGTAGGAACTTAGAATCATCTGGACCAGGCTGGAAAGAGGGGGTTTGATGCCATGTTCAGGTAGGCAAGTGGCTGTGCAGTCCACTACAGAAGCCACTAGTCACACGTGGCTATTTCAATTTCAATTAATTAAAAATAAATCGATTTAAAATTCAGTTCTTTAGTCACACTAGCCACATTTCAAGAGCTTGAGAGCCACTTATAGCTAGGGGCTCCTCTACTGAACAGCACAGATGAAGAACACTTCCATCACCCAGAAAGTTCTATTGGGCAGTGTTACCAGTGATTTGACTTTGTTTGGCTTGGGGTGGGGGGATGGGGGTGGGAAGAGTCTTGCTGGGAAACAGAAAACTCCCTATCACGGGGGGGGGGGTGGGGGTGGGAAACAGAAACTCCTGGAACATTTCTCCTTCCTCCTCTTTCCCTGCTTTTCTACTTATTTTCCTACCCGATTCCCCTCTTCCTCATCTTTGTGGATGGGAGAAGCTGATCAGGATGTACACCAGAATGGAATCTCCTCGAGGGCAGGGAGCTGGAGCCCTCTGGTTCACTGCTGTCGCCTTTGCAGCCACCTCAGTGCTTAAGGGCACGTGCTGAGTAAGTGTTGGTTGGATGAGTGATCCCAGTGGGGTGGGATGTCGCTAATTTCCTCTATGAGGCAGGAAACTAAAACATCTTCTGCTTGGTCGGGGGGGAAGCTGCTGTTTGGAGCCACCAAGTATACCAGGGACCACCAGGGACACTCTCCAACAGCCTCCATCCTCAACTCCCCGAGGCTGGACAAAATCCTGCCTTCATTGTGAGACTGGGAGGGGCAGCTTGCCGTAGGAGTTGAAAACTCGACTCCGTGGGTGCGAACACTGGCTCTGCCACTTATGAGCTGCGTGGCCCTGGCGGAGGCCATCTAACCTGCTCTGTGCCTCAGTTGCCTGGTCTTTAAAGTCAGGGTGATAAATAAAAGCTCTTACCTCATAGGGATGTTGTTTGCATGTTAATCCACGTCAAGCACTTGGAGCAGTTCTGGGCTCGTAATAAGTGCTCAAGACATGTTAGCTATTGAACTGCTCCTGCCAAGCCCATCCTGCTAAATGAGGAGCCTCAGCCGGAATCGTTGCCAATGAACTCACAAGAGCAGCAGAGCTGACTGTACTGAATAAAATGAAACGCCGAAAACCTGCTCCAGCCACCCGAAGCATGTATGTTAGGAGGCTTCTGGGAGTGTTGAGGTATTTGAGAGATTTAAAAGCAGAAGGAACCACTCCATCAATAGGAAACATAAAACTTTTAGAAAAAGTGAGGGTGGAAATCCTTTTCCGTCCCTCCAACTGGTCACTTTTGTGCCAGGAAGATAAATCCACTGGGCTGCTTTGAATGGAAATGGGCTCTGAATGTCTTCCAGTGACACAGGAAGGGCTCCCCACGAACTGAGATTTGAAGGGCCAGACCAGCCTGGGTTCTGAAACGTGGCAGTTAGACAACAGGTCACGGCAGCCCCATAGGCCACACCATGGGTGGGAGTCAATTCAGAAGGAAACTGACGAGGAGCCGCCACTGGCCAGCAGGGCAGCCCCCGGCACCGACCCCTCGTCTGTGGAGGTCCTTACACGTGCTCACATGCTGTCCAGGGGCTGGTCTCTGGCCCCGCAAGCAGCAGCTCAGGTGCAAACAGACAAGATGCACGTCAGAGAGGGCAGGGTCCATCCTGGCTCACAAGCCGCCCGCCCCACGGGAGCGCATATCTAATATAGTGAGCAACTAGAGTTTCCAGGCGCTCCAGAAGGGACATGCCAGTACCCAGCGCTGCGCACTTGGGGAAGCCCCAAGCTACGGCTTCCTGCCAGCTATTTAGATCCGTTTACAGTCCTGCTGCACCAGAAGCAATTTAACGATTGCCTCATTTTTACTATAAGCAATATTGCCTGGTAACACAGCTGACATTCCACGTTTACCAGGTTTCCAGGGCAACAGGGCTAGGAAGTTAACATAGGGACTGATTTCCACACGGAAGGGGAAAGGGTTCTGTTAACCCTTTACGCACAGTGATAAACCTCCACAGAAGGAGGCCTGCCACTCCCTGTTAACTGACGTGGGGACAGGATGGAATGCAGAAAAGCTAGACCCCACCCCGGCCTGGGGGCAAAGGGTGGCCACTGGGGCTTCCTTGGCAACGAATGATAAGGATTGGACTTAGGGCTGATCCCGTGAGGGAAAGACCACAGGTGAGAGGTGTTTAAGACTGCCACACTACTGGCCCCCAAGAGGAGGAAGGATCATGACTCGCGCCCCAGGGAAAACACGAGGAACCCCAAAGAAAGGAAAGCAAATCTACGTCAACCAAGCAACTCACTGACCTGCATTTAAGGGTCATGGGACGGACTCTTTACCTAGTTTCCTGGCTCAGCGTTTGCGTGGAGGGCGCACTTCCCTAACGTCTGCTACAGCATCCTCACCGTTTTTGTTCCAGGCTGGAGCACGCCTTTACAGCTCCTAGTAAGCAAGCTATTTCCTCTCTCACTTGAAAAAGCATATCAAAATAGGATGAAAGCGATGTTAGCTGTACCCTTAAATCCACCCTAATTTATATTTAAAAGTAAACCGTTCCCAAATGTCTGTCATGAATAACAAAGTACTTGAGGCGTACAACTTGAGCCTACGAGCGACACACGGATGTGTCCGGGGACCTGCGTCTGAGAACCAATGTCCCATTATAGCAGCATGGGGCAGGGGGACTATTCCCGTGCTGCCCTCCAAGCCCCCCTCAAACTGAGACCAGACATGCTTTCATCTTTCCCACGTCAAAGTGGGAAGCCTCAGGCACCTCTCGCCCCAACCTGCATTGCTCTGGAGTATTTTATTGGGGTGAGGCTACAGTTCTAGGACACCCAAGGTGAGCCAGTTCTGGTATTTCTTCACCTGATTTGGTCATTTATCTAGTGTATGGGATCCCAAACCCTCAGGATGCATTTTATATTCTCATATGACCCCTTGGGTCAAAGGATAACCAGGATCAGCTGGTGCTAGGCTTAACTCAAGCTTGGAGAAAGCATTCATTCATGCATTCATTCGAGAAGCCCCAGCAATTCTTTATTGCTGGAGGCTTTCTAAAACAGCTTCTCCTGCAATGTGTTTCATGCAACCCAAGACTCCAATGTGTTAACAGATCCCTATGGTCAAATGAATTTCGGAAATGCTTCCTGCTTGGGCCTTTTTAGAGAGTCACAATGTACTTCAGGATATGAAAGGCTCTCATAGGTTCTGCAATAAAGCAACTGTTTTTCTTTTTTAACTCATCCAGTTTTCTCCAACCTTCTTGACCACAGAAATGTGTGTGTGTGTGACCTACTAATATCCTGAGGAACCCACGTAGTTTGGGCAACACTTCACTGAAACAATGCACCCTTCACTTGTCTCTCAGTCTGGAGATGTATGTATGTATTTGTTTATTTTTATTACTTTTGGCTGTGTTGGGTCTTCGTTGCTGCGTGTGGGCTTTCTCTAGTTGCAGTGACCAGGGCCTACTCTTTGTTGCGGTGCGCCGGCTTCTCATTGCGGTGGCTTCTCTTGTTGCGGAGCACGGGCTCTAGGCGCGCGGGCTTCAGTAGTTGTGGCGCACGGGCCTAGTTGCTCCGTGGCATGTGGGATCTTCCCAGACCAGGGCTTGAACCCGTGTCCCCTGCATTGGCAGGCGGATTCTTAACCACTGTGCCGCCAGGGAAGCCCTGGAGATGTATTTATTAACATATACTTGTACATACATAAAATGCCTTACATTATTGTTAACTTGACCAATGTCTTTTAACTCTTATTAAAAATACTATTAACCTAGTTTATTATCAGGACACAAAAACTGTCTAAGTGAGATTCTTAAGGGCCCAGAGTAGGATGCTGTGGGGTAGAGATACTAAGTCATCAGAGACGCAAATTCATGGCCCTCAAGGAATTTACAGTCTTCTCTGAGAGGTCACTGAAACCAAGCCAATTTGTTTTCCTCTGGGGCCATGGGTCCCAGGGGCTTGGGCAAAGAAAGTTCTAGTAGCTTATTAAAATATGTGCCCCTCTCTTACTGCCACTTGAGCTTTGGGTGCCAATCAGAGTTAGGACTAAAGGGGCTGAATGACTTGGCCGTGGAAGCAGGAACATTAGGACGGTGTTGAGCCATGGTGTGAAGTCACAGCAACATCTTTTAGACTGATAACTATATTTGATTATGTTCTTTGTTTGAACCATTAATAATGGGAATGGGGATGACTGAATGAATGTCTAAGTATATAGTAGGTTTGGCAGGCGGTCGTGAGAAGCTGCGGACTCTGGAGAGAGAAAAAAAGAATGCAAGTTCCTTTTGTTATATTTTTCCGAGCTCTGACATATCTTGGAGAGAAGTCTGACATTGTTGCAAGCATCAATTCAGTGTCCCCAGACGAAGCCAGCGTGTTTTGTCTGAGGCTGTTCTGGCTCTTGGCTGACGTAGGTCTCGAATCCTGCCCTTCAGAAAGAAGGAAAGTGGTTTATCTTGATTTCCACACCCAAGCCTGAAATCACTGTTGCTCAATGCCTGAGGGAAAAAAGTGCAAGCGTGTGTGCGAATGTATGTAAGAGTGGAAATTAAACGTTTAATAAGTTGATCGTGTTAACAGTAGCTGGGTTGTTGCCAAGTAGCCTTATGCTCTAAGGGACTCCCACACAGAGAAGAAAGCCCACTTAGAGAAGTGTAAAGAATTTTCTTCTTTGAACTTTCTTCTTTCCTTAAACACTGTTCTCAGAGAGAGAAGGGGAAAGGTGACCTGCTTAGCAAGCAGAGGCGAACTTTCAGCTTCCACGCTAGGCCACCCCATACTGCTTGCCACCATGGCCACAGGTCCCTCCCCAAGGTACCTCGTCTCCAGTCACAGCAGACACACTCCCCTTCTCTAGTGCTGTCTCACGGCACCTTCCTTCCTTCCACCCTCCCTTCCTTCCTTCCTACCCAACAGCTCTAAGCTCCTCAGGAGGACTTTGCTACTGGTCCTGCTTCCTTCCTGGCATGCAGGGCCAGCTGCCGGTTACACATTACACTCCCGTTTATAAGAGAACTGATGGAAAGTGACTCTCAGTTTAAATAACAGCACTTAAAACTTGATTTGGGTTTTTTAAAATAAGTTTATTTTATTTATTTTCACTTTCGGCTGTGTTGGGTCTTCGTGGCTGTGCGCGGGCTTTCTCTAGTTGTGTCGAGCGGGGCTACTCTTTGTTGCGGTGCACGGGCTTCTAATTGCGGTGGCTTCTCTTGTTGCGGAGCATGGGCTCTAGGCGCGCGGGCTTCAGTAGTTGTGGCATGGGGACTCAGTAGTTGCGGCTCGCGGGCTCTAGAGCGCAGGCTCAGTCGTTGTGGCGCACGAGCTGAGTTGCTCCGCGGCATGTGGGATCTTCCCTGACCAGGGCTTGAACCCGTGTCCCCTGCATTGGCAGGCAGATTCTTAACCACTGCGCCAACAGGGAAGTCCTGAGCTGGTTTTTTTTTTTTTTTTTTTTTTAATGCGCTTTGTGACTTGAGACAGTGACTTAACGTCTGAGTTGAAATCTCCTTTTATGTAAAAGAGGCTGATCCCTCTTCTCACGGTGCTAAAAAGACCTGTCAGCTTGTTGCTCTTTTCCCAGAATACGAGGGTGAGGTCAGTGGAAATGTTTCTGTAAGTTATCGTTTGGGGACCGTGCTCCTTCGGCCGCTTAAAAACTTAGGTGAGACTGCTGGTATCCAGGCCAACCTGAAGGAGTTTTTCAAGTAAGATTTTCTAACACAGCAAAGAAACATCTTTTAAAGCTCCAGACGTAATGTTCTCCTTCCTCACCCAATAATTATGTAATTTTGAGGATAACGGCTCTTTTCCACCATCAAATCCATTTATCTTGATTTAAGATGTGTAAGCTGCCCACAGCAAACAATTCTGCCATGCCCAGATCTTTTGCTATTTTCCTTCGGGGTTTATTCTTTACTTCGATAGGGAACTAAGGCTCGTTTTCTGGCCTGAAATGGGCAAGATAGTGCTTTACGTGCCCCGTCCCCCCCGCCGCCATGAAACACAAATGCTCTGCAAAGTCATCTCTCTACTTGACAACCTTCCTGTTTCCCCATGATTTTTCAAAACACTGGAAAGAGACAGGGTGCCCATTTCTCCACCACGCCAAGCTATTCATTCATCAGATCGGCTGAGCCTACAAGTTGGGGTTTTCCAAGCAGCTTAAAAGATGAATTCCATCCCCTTCCTCCCCTCCACAACCGGCCACCACCCCGTGCGATGCCACTACCTCCCATGGTCTCACCACTTCTTAATGAGTGACAACGCCAGCACCCACGATGGTTTCCCAGGTGCTTCCACCAGAATTTATCACTGACCTACTTTCTCTCTAGTTTCTTTACACTTCCCTGTACCCTGAAACCAGTCTGACACATTGCTTCTTTTGGAACCCCTGTAAATTTCTTCCTGGAGGTCTGGTCTTGGCATTTATTATTATATGACTGGCACCTTTGTCTTGGGGTCCGCCACGCCGCATGATGTACCAGAGTGAAAGAGCTTATAGGCACCCACTCATCTTCCCCTTCGTTCTCTTTCCTTCTTTTATCCCCTCTCTCCTCCTATCCCCACTCACTTAATTCGGTCTCTCTAAATGCCACCTCTCCAGGAATAGAGCCTGACAATACCAGACAGCTGAGATCTACTGGAAAATACTAAAAATAATTGCCTTTTGTTATTAAAGTCAGGATTGGGGCTGCTGTTCCCTCCCAGGAATTTGTAGTTTCCTGCAGGGATTCAGAGGTCTGTACCCCAGTGTTATTTTTAGAACACGAAGGGCTGTTTCAATAAACATGCCATGAAATTGATGACGTCATCTTACATTAATGTGTATTGTCTCTTGTCCCATTTAGCTCTGACTGTTGCTTTTCTGGAATTTGCCATTGGAATATTTTACACACTGATCTCTTCCTGCTGTCCTCCACACCCTCTTTGACATGAAAGTTCCTTTTGAGATTCCAAGAGGGCCAAGAGCCCTAACCCTCTGCCTAAGCTTCCTTACCCACTGGGGACCAGCTGCACCATTTATGTTTTCTGGTGCAATCTTTTTTAGTCAAGGTCTTGGGAAACCTAACTCAAGAGTCATCCTCCTTAGGACGCTGGTATTAATAGGCTGCCTTTTTGCCCATAAGCCTTTATTTTATGAAAATAAATACAATGTGAACCAAATGAGTGTCTTAGTACTAGACGCCCAGCCTGGAAAATGTGCCCCCGGGATGTATAACAATAACAGCACTATTAACTGGGCTTGATTTTCTATGTCTAGAACACACGCTATAAGGATTTAGCGTGCATTAGAACCATCTGAAGTTTCTTGTTCAAAGGGTACATTCTCGACCTCCAACCCCAGAGGTTTTGATTCTTAGCGTGGCAGTTTAACAGGAGCCCCACGTGCTTCTATGGTCCATGCTGGGAGAAACCCCAATCAAGAACAATGATCGTATGCGGTACATATATACAGTGGAATATTACTCAACCATAAAAAGGAATGAAATTGGGTCATTTGTAGAGACGTGGATGGATCTAGAGACTGTCATACAGAGCGAAGTAAGTCAGAAAGAGAAAAACAAATATCGTATATTAACGCATATATGTGGAACCTAGAAAAATGGTACAGATGAACCGGTTTGCAGGGCAGAAATTGAGACACAGATGTAGAGAACAAACATATGGACACCAAGCGGGGAAAGTGGCGGGGGTGGGGTGGGGATGGTGGTGGTGGCGGTGGTGGTGGGATGAATTGGGAGATTGGGATTGACATATATACACTAAGATGTATAAGATGGATAATAAGAACCTGCTGTAAAAGTAAATAAATAAAATTTTAAAATTAAAAAAAAAAAGAACAATGATCCTAAAGGTTTATACCAGGTAACAACGTCCCGCATCATCTGGTGGGTTTGACTTTATCAAGCAAAGAATTCACTAGCGTTATCAACCCCGCTCTGGTCCATTTGAATAATCTGACCGTGAAACTGTTACCTAACAGTCCTCAATTTGACATTGGGAGAAGATATTAACACCGTTAATCCATTTCTCAGGTGTGTTTGCTGCTTAACAAGCATTACATGAAGGACAAGGTATCAATACTGGTTCAATCATTGTAACAAATGTACCATATTAACATAAGGTGTTAATAGGGGAAACTTGGGTGCAGGGTATATGGGAGTTCTCTGTACCATTTCTCAATTTTCCGTAAGTCTAAAACTCTTCTATAAATAGGTTATTTGTTTTTGAAAAGTGTGATACATGCCACCTGCCAGAATGGCTAAAAATAAAAAGACAGAAAATTCCAAGTGTTGACAAGAGTGTAGGGCAACTGGAGCTCTCTCACACTGTTGATGAGATTACAAGATGGTACACCCAGTCTGGAAAACTGCTTGGCAGTATCTACTAAAGCTGAATATTTGTATTCCCTATGATCTTGCACTTCTAGGTATATCCCCAACAGAAATATGGCTGTGAGTTCACCAAAAGATGTGTACATAGCAGCACTATTCGTAACACCCCAAACTGGATATTAGCAAAATGTCCTTCAGTAATAAAATGGACAAATCAATTGTGACATGCTCAAAAGCTGAAATACTACATAGCAATGAAAACCAATACATTTCAACCATATCCAATAACAAAGTTGCTGCAGAGGGAAAGAAATCAGACACGGAAGAAATCATACCACATGATATTCTATTTGTATAGAATTTTACAAACAGCTCAAACTAATCCATGTTGATAAAAGTCAGAGTATGGGTTATCCTTAGGGTCAAGGTAGAGGTGAGGGGGCTCCTCTGGGCCTGGTGCTGTTCTTTTTGTGGGGGGATGTTGGGTACTTGGGTGTGTTCAGTTTGTGAAAATTCATTCAGCTGCATAGTTAGGATTTGTGCATTTTTCTGCATGTGTGTGATACCATTTTACAAAAGCAACCCACATTTTCTTCGGGGAAAGAACATAGAAAGAGATGGCCTAGTTGAGTTACAAATACGGACTCTGAAACTACATCGCCTTGGCTCAAGTTCTAGGCTTACTACCTATAAGCTTCATGATGCTGGGTAAGCCATTAAGCCTTTCTTACCTCTCTGTCCTCACCTGTAAAGTAGAGATAATAATAGTACCTATGTTATGGGGTTGTTGTGAGGATCGAATGAGTTAATATTTGTACAATACTTAGAATAGTGTAAGGCCCAGAGTAAGTACCATATGTGTTTGTTAAATAAATAAAACAGTTTTCTTGGGGGGGGGGGTGCACTTGAAAAACAAGTCTTTTAATGATCACCACTCTAAAGGAGATTGAAGAAGAGTTGAGAAAATAAGAGGGGTTGAACTTCTTTCCTGGGCAGAGTTCTTGACTGTGAGGGAAAATATTATCTTGGTGCTCAGCCAATTAATTCTATTCTTTACTGGGAGTCTGGACTTCCAACAGGCTCCTGGGAACCAGTCCAGAGACTTGACAACGAGCCACATTTGGGACTGCCAGAAACTGCCACAGGAGAGTCCGCCCCAGAGGGCCTGTGGGAATTGCTGGGGAGGGAGAACACGATGCAGTGAAGAGCCACATCAGGCCCCACACCAGGCTGGAGGCCCCCTGACGCCACCTGAGCCATTGCCTCTCCTCCAGCTCCCTGCCAGAACCTTCCCTTCCATCACAGGTCTCCTCCCCCAAAAAGCTGACAGGGACAGGGCTGCATTCACAGACAGGAAAAGAAAAGAAAGAAAGAGGAGGGAGGGAGGGAGGGGGAGGGGGAGGGGGAGGGAGAGAGAGAGAGAGAGAGAGAGAGAGAGAGAGAGAGAGAGAGAACAGAGCAGGGGGGTCCTAGCTTTCCAGAAACGAGCCTGTGCGAGTCCCAGCCGCTCTCTCCATTGAGTCTGTTCTTCGCAAAACATCCCTAGTGAAGGAGGGGCCTGGGGAGCCTCCAGTGCTACAGGTCACCCCCCGAGTCCACCACAATTAGGCGCCTGCCACGGGGCTCGCCCCGCTCCTCTCACCTGGTTACTTTCTGACTCAGCTGGGTCCTCAATCAAAGCACATTTCCCTCTCATCTCATCCTTTGCTTCAGGAAGTTGAACTCACCCTCTAAAGCCTGTGCCTGAACAAAATAACCCAAATGAGAACAATTTTTATCTCCTATTATGTGTGTAAGTGAATCTACTCTAACTTGGCAACTCTCCTGGAATAGCCCACTAACTGTTAACTAGTTTCTTGCCTGCCCTCTTTCTCGGCTTTTTCTCCAGCTTTCTTCCAAACGCTGGCTGAGGAGAGAATCCCAACTCCCACCCTTTTCCTTTTCTTTTTTTTTAGATGAATGGTCTCAAGTTCTTCAAACCATGTGCGGCAGACTGGCTGCTTCTACACAAAACCGTTTCTCTTTACGTCTGTCTCGGGCACACAGATTTCCCAGCCTCCCTTGCACGGCTGTGGGGGCCACGTGACAGCTCCGGCCAAAATATGGGCGCGCCCATAAAACTTCCCGCGCTACCCACCATGCTCTCTTTTTTTAAAAAAATAAATTTATTTATTTATTATATTTATTTTTGGCTGCGTTGGGTCTTCGTTGCTGTGAGCGGGCTTTCTCTAGTTGCGGGGAGCGAGGGCTACTCTTCGTTGCAGTGCGCGGGCTTCTCACTGCGGTGGCTTCTCTTGTTGCGGAGCTCGGGCTGTAGGCGCACGGGCTTCAGCAGTTGTGGCACGAGGGCTCAGTAGTTGTGACCTCAGGCTCTAGAGCACAGGCTCAGTAGTTGTGGCACACGGGCTTAGTTGCTCCGCAGCACGTGGGATCTTCCCGGACCAGGGTTCAAACCCGTGTCCCCTGCTTTGCCAGGGGGATTCTTAACCACTGCGCCACCAGGGAAGTCCCCATGCTCTTTTTTGGCCTCATCTGCTGGCTGGATGCAGCAGATCTGGAGGTAGAGAGGACTGGAAGGTCCCAGGGGAGAGTGAAGCCATAAAATGTTAGGAGTTTGGATTTCTGAATGCCTGCAGGAAGGCAGCCCCCTTTTCCTTGGAATGTGACATGCGCAAGAAATAAGCCTTAATTTGTATGAAGCCCTGAGACTTGGAGTAGTTGGCAAAGCAGTTTGCCTACCTTGACTAATGTACCAAGTTCCAGACTCTCAAACTTCTTTCTACCAGGGTGGACACTCGGGTCCTGTCTCTCAGTGGTTCCCTGTGCAGGTGTCTTTGACTCTCTGCATGGTAGGCTGTACCTGGAGTATTAGCATCAGAGTCCCAAGTCCTGACCCTCCACCTGTAACCTTGGTTCATGTTTCAACTTTTAAATATGGTTTTCTGCCTGTTGATTAAAATGTACTTGTTGGAAGTGAACTCAAAGCCTCAGAAATGGTGACCATTATTCCCTTAACTGAGTCGTCAGGCCATACGCTCTGTGTGTCCACGTGGGCATGTTCAGGATATCTGAATTAGTCCTGCTGGCTGCGGTGTAGACCAACAATGAAGAGATTGGAAGCTGCCAACTCCCTCCAAGCTGGACAAGTTCTCCCAAGCCACTCTTCCCATCTAAGGCAGAATAATTACAAACACATTACAAAGAACAAGCCGCTCAGCATCTTGGCTTTTCCGGTGCTCTGACTTGCATCCATAATGACAAGAAACAGGCAGCTTTATGGTAAACAGAGGCTGACACAGACCTACGGACTGAGAAGCTGAGTTGGTTTATTATATTTGACTTTGTGAGTTTGGGGGCTGCCAGATTTCGATGAATAGTCGTGAGTATAACAAACCTTCAGTGTTTTTTTGTTTCTTTGTTTTTCTTTTGGAGTGAGGGAGTAGGTGAGTAAATTTTCTGTAATTTAAGCCCACCTCAGGGCTCTGAACATCCTTCCGTCAGTTCTCACTTGGCAGGAAATTGGAGCTCTTAGAGCTACACAGAAATCACTTTTCCACTATTAAAGAACCAACACAAGTAACTGTTTGACTCAACGTTCACTCCTTGGAATAGGTGATGGGTAAATATTTACCCACTGGCATAGCTGTTGACTAATTGCCCATTAAGAAGGTTAAATGTTAAACACTTATTGCTGAATCGAATAATCTCACGACAATCCTATGACTAGTCCTTAAGGTCTAAAGGCAAGAAAAAAAGTCTGCGTCCGTTGCTTTCTTTCAATCTTGAGCATAAAGAAAGGCACACTCTTAGGAACTGGACACACAACTGATATCCATTCCCTTAGCACTCCAGGCCAGCCTGATTGCTTTTTCATTGTTCTTCACCCAAAGGAACCTTGAGCCCTGGTTAAGTATTAAGAGGAACAGAGAGGGAAGGGTTGGATAGGAGTTTAGCCGGAATATGGGGAACATGTGAACTAAAAGGAGAAATAAAACTTGGGAATAGAAGGTATTGGCCCTCCATCAAAGGGGACCGTGCATGACAAATGCCATTAGAGTAAAAACCCTAGGATAGACTTAACCAAGAACATCCAGTTTCAGCTGAGTCTGGGGGTGGGGGCAATCCCAGCAGCAGACGGCCAATAAAGAGCGAGTGGGGAAAGTCTCTAGACTGGCAGGCTCCTGGGAAGGATCCTTGCTTGGTACCCCCTCTCCTCCAGGGTCAAAGAATGAACATCCAGGTGGGCTACCTCAACAAGTCAGTCTCCACGTGGATGAGAAGGGCAATGGCCAAGATACCTGCAGAGATTCCGCATCTACTCCAGGCCAGCGGGAACATAGACGGCGCTTGGTGGGTGTAGTGGATACTGGTGATGCCCCACCCAGATCCCCTTAACTGGGCTGAAATCCCCTTCTCCAGCTGCTATGAGTGTTGGCTGGTAACGGCAGCTCATGGCTGACCCCTTCTCTGGAGAACTGTCCTTAGTCAATGAGAGTCACCCAGCCCGGGAGGTTATGCCCCCTTTCCCAGGGGCAGCCCATAGCTAATGACTGACCAATCCGGTGAAAAGAAGGCCAGCACTTGCTTCACGGTGGGATCAACGCTGCGGTGGTCTCTAGCTAAGACCTCAGACGTGCTCAGATCTTTTCCCTATCCTGCTTCCCTTCCTCCCGGGCTCTTGAGAGCACGCCCTTGATGAAGCACATGCACAAAAATCAATGTCTTAGTTTCTGCTCCTGTGCTGCTCCTGTTTCCGAATCTGGTTCAAGGACAGTAGGACAGGCAAGACGTCTGGTCCCCTTTCACCGTCTCCAGGCTGCCTGAGAATCTGTTTGCAGAGGCTGCCCCTGTGGGCAGGTGCAATAGCTTCAACCCAGAGGTACCCCAGGCAGAACTGAGACAGAGGAATCCACTTGACTCCTTCCAACCAGCGACTGAATTCCATTTGGAGGAGAAGCCTGAGAGCATAAGACTGGCTGATACCTCTCTGCTGCTTCCATCGATCCATGACCTCCTCTCATCTGCCGCCCACGCTCCAATGTATATCCAAGTGAAGACTCTTTCTTCCATTGGACTTTCTTCTCATTAGTGACCCCCTGCCTCTTAGCAACGTGTTTGGGTTAGTGACTTTCTTCCTCACTTCTCTATCAATGGCTTTTGCTATAATTATGCCTGCACTGCATGACGTACAGGAAGAGCATGGGCTTACATGGTACGTGAACCTGGGCAAGTTCTTCAATCTTTCTGAGCGTGGATTTCTTCTTCCGTAAAATGATATTAATAAGGCCAACCTCATAGAGTGTTGTGAGCATTAAATGATACAAAAACTCAGGGTTCACTGATACCCTACCTGGTACACAAAAGGCACCCAGTGGTAGACTATCTGGTATATCATCAGTTCTTCTTAGTGAGAATTATTTATTTATTCACTCATTTATTTAATTTTTGGCTGCATTGGGTCTTCGCTGCTGTGCGCGGGCTTTCTCTAGTTGTGGCGAGCGGGGGCTACTCTTCGTTGCGGTGCGCGGGCTTCTCATTGCGGTGGCTTCTCTGGTTGCGAAGCACGGGCTCTAGGCGCACGGGCTTCAGTAGTTGCGGCACGCGGGCTCGGTAGTTGTGGCTCACGGGCTCTAGAGCGCAGGCTCAGTAGTTGTGGCGCACGGGCTTAGTTGCTCCGCGGCACGTGGGATCTTCCCGGGCCAGGGATCGAACCCGTGTCCCCCGCATTGGCAGGCGGATTCTTAACCACTGCGCCACCAGGGAAGCCCAGTGAGAATTTTTTTAGAAGACGAGTAAGGTATAAAAAAGAAACTGAAAAATTAAACCCTACTCTTGGAACACAGAGACAAACAGGTATTTTTCCTCAGGTCAGTTTTAGGGCTCAGTTCCACACTGAGAAATCATTTATTTTAGAAGTCCTTCCTGTGTGTAGGATTCTTGCACTCCCATCCAATGAAACAACTAGGGATCCCTTGGGATTTGATGGGAAATTCTCCCCCACTGAATTCTTGTTGCAGCCTGGAAGAGGTTCCCAAATCATCAAGTTCCAAGAAATTGGAACTGCTGGGCCGGTCCTCTGTGTGTGACCTGAGAGCTGCTGTTTTCCTGAACACTGAAGGAATAACTGCTCCCAAACATGCTCCCTCCCAGTGGGCCCACTGGAATCCAGTGGGACTCTTAATCCACTTAGAGTATGAATAAAAAAAGCAGGGACCACTTTCAGGGAATGCGTACCAAGGCCAGGTAGAGTTCTAGGTGACTGACAGATGTTAATTTCTCATGGTCCCAACAACTCTGGGAGGTGGATGTTTATTCTCATTTTATAGCCAAGGAAACCAAAGGTCAGTGACTTGCCCAGGGTTTTGGAGTAACACACATGATTTGAACTCACGTCCTCCTTCAAAGTCTGTGCTTATGATAACCTTTGTGCTATGGTGTTTTAGTAACTATAGTCTTGTATTAAGTATGTTGTTTTTTTCTGCCACTTACTTGTTAAATGACCTTGGCCAAGTTTCTTCTATTTCTTTTTTTTGGGGGGGGGGCAGTTTCACTTCTTATGGAGAATTTCTAATTTATCCCCAAAGTAGATAGAACTGAACTGTGAAACCCCATGTACTCATCACACATATACAACAACCATCTAGGGTCCATCTGCCCCATTCACATCCCCTTCCACTCCACCCTCCTGTCCTGGCAATGCCAAAAATCAAACCCTGTAGGTCTGGCTCCAAAACCCCTTGCCATGCTGGTCCCTGCTTTCTTCCTAGCACTGAGCACTATTGCAGCACTTCCCAGGGCCCACTTTATCTGATCATTTCTTATGTATCATTCTCTCTTTTTTAAAGGAAACTTGTCACAATTAATATATTTGATAAAATATTCAAATTGACTGTAGAGAACATTTCAAGGCTTAACCTCAGACTTCCAACCTCCTGGCAAAGTTCTAAGGTGCTATCACTAAGCTACCATGGCGATTGTTGAGACGACTTCTGCTCTAGCAAAAATAAATATATAACCAAATAGTTGGCTTGCCAGTTGGGCAGTACAAATTGTTCCTTTTCCTTCCCTTAATTACCTCTCAATGGAATACCCCAGGGGTAAGTTCCCACAAATCTTTAGGCTCCTCTAAATGCCAGTGCCAATACGAAAGTTAAATATAGAACAATATCCTATAAACAAAGTCCTGAGTCTAAGGACCCAAATGATTCTGATGTTATTCTTATTCATGGGTTACAAAGAAAGTAAAATGAATTGTGTCAACGGTCCCAACACCTCTAGAGAATATTATATTGCAACACAAAAGACACAGAAGATCACTTTCAAGGAATTTACAATATGGTTGAGTGTACAGAATACGGCCAAATAAAAAGATAGAGATACACAGAAATACAGTGACAGTTACATACATAGACTTATGACCGCACAGTGCTACACACACGCGTGTACACACACACACACACACACACACACACACACACACACACAGGCTGACCACCCCATCTCAGATGCACATAGTCACAGTGTGATGCAAACACAGAGAAACACAAGATGACCCAGGGACAGTGAGAGTCTGAAGCCTTAGTTTGGGTTTCAAGTTGGCGACCTTGGTTAAAAGCAGCATCAGGGAAGTGGGGGAGTCTGCTGGACAAAATTCTTAAGATTGGAATACGTTCCATTCCTGGATCAGCCAGTAATGAGTCATTTCTTTAAGCCGCTCGACTTCACTAGAGCTCAGTCTCTTTGGTTCTAAGGCTCCTTCCAGCCTTAACATTCTATGATGCTATCAAGACCCCCTTGAAAAATAACCCACGAGGGCAATTTCCCACAGTATGGACTTCCGGGACAAGCAACGCAGTCAAGGCTCACACATGAGTTGGTGTACCTTGCGCAAGTTAAGAAATAGTTATAACAAAACCAAGCAGTGCCAAGTGACTGTGACATGGCCAGGAAGTCAGAGAAGGTGCCCGCTTTATCTGGAAGGTACGGAGGGTTCCTCCTTCATAGGAAATGCTCTGGGAATCATGGAGACACATGTTCTCCTACCCATCACGAGGGCTTGAAAGTTAATCTGCAAGTATGCAGCAGCTTCTGAACATTCTGGTTTGGCTCGCAGATCTTGGGTTTAGTTCCGGGAGTACAAAAATTGTTGCGTTGACACCTCTTGGCCACCAGAGAGCTCCATGCATCCAGCCAGAGGCACCTATTCGATCAGCAAGCACCCGTTTTTAAAAAAGCAGGCTGCTCTTCAGTGCCTGCAGCCTGGAGCACGGGTTCTACTGCAATTTCTTATACCAGCAAAATTCACTCACCTGCCCCATCACCAGGAACCCTGACCTTATCCCTCTGCCTTTGAGAATGTGGGACCTGGCGTATTCAGGAGGCATGGTGATTTTCTCTTTCTGCTCATAAAAATAATATATGCCAATCATGGAAAAGTAGGAAAATACAACCTAGTATAAAGAAGAAAATGGCCATCATCCAGAAAAAACCACTGGTAAGATGTGGACATATTTCCTTCCAATCTTCCTTTTATTTTAGGAGGTGTGGGTATTCTTGCATATTTAGGGGCAGTGTATTCTGCTTTTGAGGGTAACTTTTCTAACCTGATATTTTCTCTTAAGTTTATAAGTGTTTTTCCTTGTCATTACGTGTGCAGCGCAAGACAATCTGGAGAATTCAGAGCAGCACAGAAGAAAATAAAAACACCTTGTTTTTCTGGTACCCGGAGATGATCATTTTCACATTTTGGTGTTTTACCTTCCAGTCACTTTTCTAAGCATGATACTTATTTACTTTTACAAAACTGAGACCATATTGTATAGACTGTTCTAAAGACTGCCCTTTTTACATAAGTATTGTATCATGGCCGTTTCCCCCATATCATCAAATATCTTCCAAAAACATGACTGTTAATATCTGGGTAATATTAAAATATATGAACGGAGCTTAATTCATTTAACGACTGTCTAACGTTGGCCATTTGTGTTGATGCCGACGCTTTTAATTCCAAACAACACCAGGATGAACAACTTTATGAAACTATATCCTATGTTCACATCATTGGTCACCCACCAGGCATAAATTCTTAGATTTTGAGTTACTGGGTCAAAGGGTTTGAACATTTTAAAGAGACAGATTCTAACGGCCACACTGTCCCCCAGAAGTGTCATTATCAGTTCATATTCTCATTAGCAGTCCCCGGGAGTCCCTGTCCCACCGTACCCTCGCCCACTCTGGGGATCACCAACTTAAAAATCCTTTGCCCGTTTGATATACACGCACACTGACACACACAAAGTTATATCTCACTGAACATTTAAAACTCTGTATATTGGCCATTTTTATTTCCTTGTGCATTTCTGAGACCTTAATAAGTATCCAGCACTGTGCCACATGTTTAATAACAACTAAGTCTTCCAAAGAACCAAGCAAGAAAAATACCATCATCTCCACTTTACAGGTGAGGAAACTGGGGTGTGGCGATCTGAAGCGTCTTCTCAAGGTCACACCACGAGTAAATGACAAAGTTTGGTGTTCAATTCAGATCTGTGATTCCCAATCTCACGCTCTGCCTATACGAAACCATACTGTTTCCCTGAGAAATGTTTGAAATGTATTTTTACAGAGGAGGTAAGATTAAAGAACGACTCTGCTGTCCATTTAAGAAACGGTGTGAGACTGCCTGGCAACGTCTCCTTAAACCTGGGAAGTTAGAGAAGGAATGAGTGAGAGCACTTTGGAGACCTTTTCACAACTACAGGATGCAACCGCCTCATTTTTATAAATGAGGACTCTGAGACCCCGAGGAGTTCAATGACCTGCTAGAGGTTTGACCAAAAGATGGGGGGAAGAGGGCAAGAAAATACAAACAGCACAAGAATGTGACAAGCTCTTTCATGCCTCTATGTCTCTGCCCATCGGGTTTCCTGATTTGGATTTCCCTCCCCATCCACCTGGGGACTCGGCTCAAATGTCAGGTCCTCTACAAAACCTTCCATCATTTTTCCAGGTAGAATTAACTGTCTCCATACTCGGCACATCTGCACTTAGTGTGTTACGAGCACTTATGGTATTATGTGGCGGAGATGTCTCATTGCCCAACAAACTTCTAAAATCCCTACCATAGGGATGGATCACAGGGACTGAGTTGATGAGGGAAAGTGGCTGCAACCTCCCCCTTTGCAGGTAGGTGTGGCCAGGTGACTTGTTATGGTGAATAGCAAGTGAGTGAACAAGATCTTCTACCGCCCCTGTCTTTTTTTAAAAATTAATTTATTTTATTAATTTATTTTTGGCTTTGTTGGGTCTTCGTTGCTGCATGTGGCTTTCTCTAGTTACAGCGAGCAGGGGCTACTCTTTGTTGCAGTGCGCGGGCTTCTCTTGTTGCGGAGCATGGGCTCTAGGTGCATGGGCTTCAGTAGTTGTGGCGTGCGGGCTCAACAGGTGTGGCTCACGGGCTCTAGAGCACAGGCTCAGTAGTTGTGGCGCACGGGCTTAGTTGCTCCGCGGCATGTGGGATCTTCCCGGACCAGGGCTCGAACCCGTGTCCCCTGCATCGGCAGGCGGATTCTTAACCACTGCGCCACCAGGGAAGTCCCATACCACCCCCTGTCTTGCTTACTGCTTGTGAGCTCTGTCATTTGAGAATATGATACTTGGAGCAAGACAATCGTATCGCAACTATGAGCCAACAAGCCTAAGACAAAAAGCCCACGTGATGAGGACGGCAAAGCAAAAGAATGGGAAGAGCCTGGTGGGAACGACACTGTCAAATTACTGAACCAATTCCAGAACCATCTACCTTCAGACGTTATATTTTCTAAGATAATTAAATATCTTTATCATTTAAGCCGCCATTAGTTGGGTATCCTGTCAAAGCATCCTACTACTGTCTTTGATTACTCACCACTGTCTTTCACTAGATTATTGACTTTTAAGGGCATCCTTTGTGTCTAATTCATCTTTCTATCCCTGTTCCTCAGGCCTATCACAGGGCCCTCCAGGCGCTCAGCAAACACTCCCTGAATTGAATCCACCAATTATGTTCAACTTTGATAAAAGATAGCGCTATGCCCAAAAATACTTGATTTCCACTGGCCAATTCCTGTAAGAACCTATTAACTTAAAACCAGACTCTCCCAGCTGAGGCTCCACGAAGCTCTCTGCCATTCCTACAGTCCAGGGCAGAATTTGCCAGGCAAGGGTTCATTTAGTGCTTGTTAATTAGTCAAGTGCTGAGCGCACCCCATGACTTATTTTTACATTATTCGCACAATTGCACAATTAGCATTTTAAAAGGTTTTCTAGGAGGTTGGCCCAAGCAAGTTTGTCTTGAAGAATGTCACAAAAAGAAAACAATCATTAACAAGTCAGTTCCCAAGCAGATTTAGTGGACCACTGGCTTCAGCCCAAAAGGCATTGCACGGAAGACTCACTTTTAGTACGTGGCCAAGGAAGTGATTTTTGGTAGACTCAAACCTTGAGGGTCCTACCCCCTACCCCCCAAAGCAGCGGACCTGCTGAGGAGGGGAACGGACTCATTGTGCTGGGTGGTTATTATGTGGTTGTTATACTGCTCAGTTCAACAATTAACTCGGGCACCCGTCTGACTGACTGCAATTCCAACTGGACAGTTACCAGTTGGGTAGTGTGTTTTTGGAAGACGCTAAAGAAGAGTATGAGAGGCGATTCACTTTATCATTAAGTGAAAAGAAATTCGCATTCTTTAATGTAGGTTTGCAGTTGCTGCATAAATTAATTACTCAGTAAGTGAATATATGTCAATGTATTTGTATCTTCCCCTAGGAACACCAACTTACTAAATCAGCACTGTCTTCGGTATTAGGAAAACCAATGTTTTAGGTCTTAACCCTCCCCCCACAATTCTCTAATAAACCAGTCAGTCACGAAGTTCAGAGAAAAATCTTATTAGCATTCCCTGTCCTGTCAACCTCAGAGGTTCAGAAAAGAAACATCACGAGTCTACGCAAAGCCTACAGCGTAGCGAAGGACTGATTTCAGGGCTACTCCACCATCTTGCCCATAGAGCAGTGCGCCTACGCTTCTCACTGCTGTCGCAGGCTTTTGTTTACGGCATCTCAGCCTGGCTTCCCAAGCCCTGGTAGGCAGGCACGGTTGATTAGAGGGCAAGTCATGGAATCTGGTCCTATCAGAGGTCAAGCAACATCAGAGGCACTCTCAGACCTCAAGTAAATGGCTGGGTTTGTTCACAGAAGATGGCCAGGGGATGTGTCGCTCAAATGGGGAACCTGATCTCTTTAACTGAAAAAGCAACTGACAAGGTATCCTGTCACTCTGTCGACTCCATGCGGGTTTCCAGCCATATTTCCTCTCGGCATCTATCGTCTTATTCTGAAATATTCTGGTGGTGACTCTCATTTTATCCTTTGCCTTAGTAAGTGTTCAGGCAGCTTTTACACCTGTGCTTTGGGTTCTCTTTGTTTCTAAGGCCCTTGAGGGCAGTGGCTCGTCTTCTGCTTCTCTCGTAGCCCTTCTAAGTCCGGGCACCCAGAGTTCTCCACACTGAGAAGAAAGCCTCCAGGAGAGAATGGACAGATATGCCTGCACTCACCCAACAAGGTGACAGCGCGACCCACTGTCACTTCTCTCATTCCCCCCAAATAGCACTTCTAGCCTCATTTTCTTAAATAGATGAGACACCTGGGCCCGGAGAGGTTAAGTAACTCGGTCCCGGCTGCACATGGTGGGACAAGGCCAACGAGACAGGCTCTGACTCCTTCACTGAAAAGTGATCTGATAACAAATGCCCTTGGTTTTGGAGAGAGACACAAGCAAGCAAGCAAACAGCTCTCTCCAGTCTGGTCTTGCCTCGTGTCAGGTGTACAAACAACCGCACACATATAGTCTTACTGTGTCTCTCGTAGTGAAATTGGCAAAAGGAACAAACACAGCTCTTTTTTCCCACTTCATTAAAAAAAAGAAAACAAAACTAAACCCGCATATAATTTTCCATCAGCTCGTCAAGCACGAGACCTTGGCCCCCTCTTCTTTCCAGCTAAGTCGGTCTGAGCTATTCCTTCGGCTGTCAGTCCCCCAGCATATTCCTGGGAAGTGGGGCCTCCTCTGGGTGATGGTACCCATATCAAGGCCTCACAGGGGCTGACAAGGGAAGGAAGGGCGTGATCTGTCAGGTCCCTCCTCGGAGCCAAAGGCCCATTCCAAGTTGTCCCCTCTCCTACTCAAGAAAGCTTGGCGTTCCTTAGAAGCCATGAAGAAAATAGAACCACAGTGGATCCCTCTAGAGACGGCCACATGGAGGGCGGGACTCCCTCACTTACACAGGCCCTATCCTGAGCGAAAATGCTGTTGGCATAACACTGCTCATTGAGGCTTGGCCATACCCTGAAAGGTCTGAATCCAGGAAGGATGCAAAGTCGACACTGATGTCCGGGAAAAATGCACACTACTGACAACAACAGCTAATATTGCTCTAGTCAGAATATAGGTCAGACGGCATACTAAATCCTCCCAACTGCCCTATGAGATGAGTACTAATATCACCCCCCTTTTATGGATGGAGAAACTGAGGCACAGAAGAGTCAGGCATCCTGCCCAAGGACACGCAGCTGGAGCAATAACCCATGGTTAAGGCTGGGGAATGGTTTGAAGAGAGTCCACTTTCCACTTTTGAAAACTTGTATACCTTACTGTTTTACCTTATATTTTTTTGCCACAAGCAAATAACTATCTTACTTCTTTAAGTAAAAAAGAGGTAAGCAAACTGTAAAGGGAGCCTAATTAAGACTAACTGGAAAAACGGTAAGTCCTTATATTAGCAATGAGCATAAGCTGGGAAATATTACTTTCAAAAGTAGGGTTTTTCATCTTTAAGTGTCGAAGCCAGGCCAACCGAGGACCGTGCAGGAAGGCTTCCTTGGGCGACTGTTTGTGAAGAGGTACATGAAAGTAAGGCCCCTTAGGCGAGTGGGGATGCTTAAAACGCTTCCTCCTGAGAAGCATTTTATGCATTCTCTCAGCAGCCCCAGCATTATTCTTTTTCTGGTTCTTGGTGAACCAACATCTCAGATTCCACACGAGTGGCCTCCGGTCCAATAAGTTTTGTTCGTATTACAAGGACAGAGCGGCTGAATAATATTCACGCATTACTGCCAAAGCCAACTGCAAATGCCTTTGGTGTCACCTCCTTTTGTGAAACACAACTTTGTGCGGCGGCCACCTTGTAGACACCGACGTGCACAAAAGGCAGTGAGAGGCCCACAGAGGCGTCCAGCAAGAGAAGGAGAAACAGGACACCAGCTCCTCTGCCCAGGAAGCGGAGCTGCAGTCACCCGGAGCAGCCTGTGGGGCCGGGCTGGGCGCCCTCTGCTTTGTCCTCCCTCCTCGTAGCCTGGCTGGGGTGAAAGCTGAAACCCAGAGGAAGCTCGACAGTGTCGGGATGCAATTACTTAGGAAGCACAGACTTCCTTTGAGTCCCTGATTTTCAAATCAGAGAATCTAGAAAACTCGGCCACCCCACCTCTCCTCACTGTCTATCATCCCCTCAAAAGGAAAGCGTCCCGTCTTCTGACACAGACACAAACGGCCTGTCTCAGAGACGAACTTATCCATTTTGATCAGAGCCTCCTCTGTGCCAACTTCCAGCCCTCTCAGAAAACAAAGAGAAAGAAAGAATCGGGGACGTGTGCATAATTGGATCAATAATCTCCATTTCGGTAAGAGTCAGCTTACAACTCACTTAATAGCAGAGAATCCTCACTAGAGAGATGATACCTAGTCCAGCCCAATAGAGGAAACAGTACAGGGAAACCTACAATCACAGGGGGGCACCTTTGGCCTGAACATGAAGAGGGACATTCTGGGGCAGCAATGAAGATCAACTTCCCCTCATTTCCTTCTGGAGTCCTGTATGTGCTGGGAATTCCTTGCCCAGCTGCCAGTTCAGCTCCAGGCCCACAAAATGCACGTGTATAATTCCTTTGCCGGAAGTCATTTGTCTGGGGTGGCCATGCCTGGCGGACACCGCCGCGCTGAATGACTTTGACTCCAGATTAACTGCCCCGGATCATTCTGTTGAATGCAAAATGCCTAGTTTGGGGAGGAAGGGGCGAGGGATGATTTGTGTAAACACTTGGAGGTCAGGCAGCTCTTCACATCCCCAACTGCTCCCTCAAGACCTTCTGAAGAAATGAAGGAATGAATTTGAAGGCATTACTTGTTGAGAGATGGACTTGGGACACCTTTTCCGTAGCACTCCTGACACACATCACCACCTGACATAGTGTACTGCCTGCCTCTCTTTCCTGGAATATAAGCTCTATGAGGTCAGGGACCTTATCTGATTAGCAACCTATTATATCTTCATCACCTAGAATTATGTAGTAGGAACCTAATAAATACTTGCTGAATGAGACTCATGACTACATCAGCTACGGGATATCATTGGAGAGTGGCATCCCAAATGGCATGAAGAAAGAGCCTCATGGAATGTTTCACATGTGGGGGTGTGTGTCTGCCTGTGGACACAGCGTTTAGAACTTGGGTTTATTATCTTTATTGGACAGAAGAGGTACACAGAGACTAGCGACTAGACCCGGCTCATGCAGCTGGCAAGTTGCAAAGATAGGATTCACCCCTGAGCACTCGGTTACCGCTGTATTCACTTAGCTGCACCCACCTAGACCGCGGGGGACCAGACAGTGCACCCAGGAGGCCTCTCTGCGCAGAGTCCGGCTGTGCCCCGGCAGGCCCAGGGAGAGCGCCATCCTTCTCCTCCATGTCTGAGGAAAAGCTCAAAGGTCTCTCTCTTCTTCTCAAAGCCACCAGAAGAGCAGTCCTTGTCAACCCTCCCTGCCGCCTACCCTGCCCCCACCGGCTGGACATCCCGTCTCACTTCCAGGCTGCATGGAGTCGAGACGGAACACTGCTCTATAACCTTTTCTTAAAAATCCCCTCTGGTGGGCTTCCCTGGTGGCGAAGTGGTTGAGAGTCCGCCTGCCGATGCAGAGGACGCGGGTTCTTCCCCCGGTCCGGGAAGATCCCACACGCCGCGGAGCGGCTGGGCCCGTGAGCCATGGCCGCTGAGCCTGCGCGTCCGGAGCCTGTGCTCCGCAACGGGAGAGGCCACAACAGTGAGAGGCCCGCGTACCGCAAAAAAAAAAAAAAACAAAAACAAAAACCAACCAACCAAACAAAAATCCCCTCTGGTGTTTCAGCCTTTCTTGGAAAAGAAATACATCAATTCTTAGTCATCCCTCCTAAGTACCAGGGCACAAAGAAAGCCACAGATTTTTCTAAACTTTCCTTTTGGCCAGCATTTCAGCTGCCCTTCCTACCAGATCTTCTTCCCAGAGACACCCCAAGCAGCAAAATAAATGACTGACTTGAGTTCTATTTCTTCATCCCATTTCCCCCATTGGGGGCGGGGTCTAAAAAGTGAAGAAATAGACAAAAACGCATAGAAAAAGAGGATGCAAGTGAGGGGACTGAATGAAAGCAAGGTCTGAACACCAGTCCCTGAAAACCCAACCAAATTATTGACAGATGCTGGCCCGACAGGCCCAGCTTAGTAGCCCCGTGAAGAAAGCGAGCCAGGGGCGGGGCGGGGGGCGGGGCGGGGGGCGGAGGCAGAGCCCTTGGCAACTTTCAGCAAAGCAAACAACACAACTTCCTCACTCTGCAATCCTGGACCCCACTTTTTGTTTTCTTTTTTGGAAGAGAGATTAACGTCACTAAATAATAGAAGACCTACATTCTTGAAAATTTAATGACTGTCCTACATCAAGCAGCTGTCAAATTTATTTGCTTTTTTTCCCGACAAAGTGTTTCATCCTAAACGTTCACGGAGGATCTTGCCTTCAAACGTCTCAAGTCACTGAGGGGGGGACGGGGGGTGGGCTGGGGTGAGAGGCAACTCAAAGAAGCAGGAAATCCCCATTTTCTAATTAACCCCTTAATTTCGAAGACTAGATCAGCCTGCCTTTCCCCCAAGCAATTCCACAGAAATCACACAGCACAGGATAAAGCAGACAATCTCATTTTACTTTTCTGGAATTATTAGCCAACTCCAACAGGATTCTGCTGGCTTTGACTTGACTCTCTTCCTTCAGTTCGCTTCACGGCTGGTGGTCCCAGTGCCCCGAATGCCCTCCCTCCCAGGTGGCTTCTTTGGTTCCTCTCACCGCCCCCCCCTTCCCACCTCTGGGGAGGGGGAGTTCTCTACGGCCAGCCCTTCGATGCAAGTGGCCATTCCTGCCCCGGCACCAGCCCGCCATCTTCCTCCCCAACCACCGACCTGGCCCAGTTCTCTTGCCACACTTCTCCTCCTCTCTGGGAATAACCCCAGGAATAGGGGCTATCATAAGAAACCTGAGCTCCGTCCTTAACCACCGATGCCGCCGTGTGGGGAGGGATATGAAAATTGTCCCCTGCTCCCTGTCTCCTTGGTAACCACGTCCAAAGCTGCACCTCTGAGACCAGCCCTTTGTTCCAGTATCATGTACGCCTGGTCCCAGGAGGCAAGAGAGGGTGAAACTCAAATTTCTCCACTGTGCACGAGAGCCACTCCCCGTCCTTGAAACTAATCATTAAGCTTCATTTGTAATTACGGGGGAACTGGGACTAGGCATGCGCTCCCACTTCCTCCCTGCCCTTCCTGCCCTAGCGGTCCGGGCTCTGGCAAGGTTGGCCATGAAAGTTCAACTGGGCTTCAGACAGAGAGGCAGTTCCTGGCGCGCATGCGTCACGCATTGACCACTTCCTTCTTGGTGGAAATACATCAATTCTAACACAGGAGTGTTAGCCAAGCTCCAGGTTATGAGCGAAGAAGTCAACGTGAGCAAGAAACTTCATCTGCAGAGAAGAGACATTTGTTTCCTGTCTTTAGCTTCTCCTTGGAGGCTGATTTGGAAAATGAGGAGAAAGAAGGGGGCTGTCTGGAGGTGGGGGGCAGCTGGTCCCAGAATCAACCTCCACCATTTCCCCTCTGCAGGAGACAGAAAAGTGGCTGACAAGCCAAGTTAAAATTGCAGACAGGACCCCTGTCCTCAATGATATGATGCCAGCACCCAGAATCGTATGTGGTACATAGTAGGTGCTCAATAAAGATTTGCCGAGTGAATTAATGAAACCCAGCAGGCAAAGAAACCTTAGCTTCAGAACCTAAAGAGAACTGTACATTCCACATTAGAGTATGGCATTAAAAATGCTGCAACAAGAGGGACCCAATTCTAGCTATACATACAGTTTTTTCCCATCTTCGATTCTGGTACTCAGACAGCGTGGGGAAGGGGGACGGGATAAGGCATGTAACTGGGTAAATATTTTTAGGTTCATGTCCTATTTGGGGTTCCCCAAAAAAGCAGCCCCTGAATGGATGATTTAGGTGCAAGAGGTGATTCTGGAAAGCCCAGCAAGAGTGGGCGGGGGCTGGGTGTGAGACAGGGGAAGGAAGGAAGCCAATGCAAGTCGCTGTGGGTGACGTGGGCTCGATTCCGCAGTGGACCCTCTGAGAGAGTGTGGAGTGCATCTCAGGATCGTCCCACTAACTGCAGAGGAGGAATCTGGAGTACTCTTCTACCAAATCTCCCTACTCTTTGGTGAAGGTTGCTGTGTGTGTGTGTATAGAGGTGCGGGGTACACTCCTGAGAAAGCCCTCGGACAGAGAGGCTGCAGTGGGTGCCCTGCAGTCAGAAGCTGAGGTGGGCAGCGGACTGTCTACTGAGCTACAGGTGGCCCCCGGGTGGCCCGGTACACTTACATGAGGAGGCGTAACCGGTTTTGTTCTTTGTTAGTTGTCACATCAGCCTGTCTCTCATTAGCCCAGTTGCCTATGGTTTCGATTTTTCCTCTCCTCATCAATAAAAGCAACTGAAGTGTTTCCTTTGGGGAAGAAAAGAGAGCGAGCAAGAGAATGGAATCCTGTGGCGGGGGAAAAAGAGGAGAAACAAGACTGCCTCCAAATCAAAACAGCATCACGACAAAAAATTGTCTGCAGAAAGTTCCGCGCTTTTTTTTCTCATTCATTGTTAACACTCTAAGATAAAGCGTGCTATGAATGTGAAGCACTGGGACGTTTGCAGAACATCAAGCTACTCAAGTTTAAAACATGACACACACTCCTGAGAAGCTAACTGTAAATTGTGTCACGCACCGAGAATTATTTTTTTCACTTTTTACTTGCTTTGAAAATGCAAGATTTCCTGGCCAAAACAATCTGATCGGGGGAAATGTGTCTTGCCTAGAAATGGCAACAAGTGTTTAAAAGGAACTTGAATCTCACCAGGCTTACAGATCTGAATCTGATCTCCTGCAACGGATCTTTTGGCTGATCTCAGCCACGACACACACACCTTGTCCACGGGCACACACTCACACGTGCCCGCACAGAACGGGGGGCAGGGTGGCAGCAGCATCTCTGGGCTCCAGTGAAGCTCCTGTCCAGCACTGCAGGAAAGGGAAGCAGTATCGCGACACAGAAAACGGCTAACACCTCTCGAACACTTACTATGTGCCAGATACCACTGTAAACAGGGTCTTCATTTTTGACAGGGACACAACTTACTCATCAAATATCTTAGACAGATCTAAGACCTGGCTATACTACTAGTTTTGATTGTTTCATACTGCCAGTTGATTTTAGGCTGTAGGTCAGAATGCATTCTAGCCTTACTTCTAGTTGCTAACGGCTGTTATTAAATATCAAACTATACTACTTATGCTCTGAGCACTTCGATATGTCCGAACTCACTTAATCCACACACCCTATGCAACCAATTACTCTTCTAGTCCTATGTGATGGAGAGGGAAACTAAGAGAAGTGAAATAACTTGCCCAAGGTCACTCAACCTGTAAGCGGCAGAGCCAGAATTTGAACCTGGCAGTTGGGCTCCAAGCCCACTTTCTTAACGATGAACTAACCCAATGCTGGGACGCACGAGGGCTGGACCCTAGGCCAGGCTCCACCTCTACCCACGTGTAACCTTGACGTGGTATAGAATCCTCTGGGCCTCTGTGTCTGAGAGCATTCTTCAGTTACTGGGCGTATACACTTCTCTGATCATTTCCAACAGCTGGAAAATGCTAAGTAAGTCTTTAATATGAGATATTGAATGTTGGCAAAATTAAACAGCATCATTAATTCTAGCATCATTCAGTACGGCTGGTATAACATCAACTTTGCACGCCCTTCATCGGCATTTAGGAAGTGCTCGCTGCATATTTAACAGACAGTTTATACCCTTTCTAGGATAAGAATGGCACCTCATTCATCTTTTTTTTTTTTTACATCTTTACTGGAGTATAATTGCTTTACAATGGTGTGTTAGTTTCTGCTTTATAACAAAGTGAATCAGTTATACATATACATATGTCCCCATATCCCCTCCCTCTTGCGTCTCCCTGCCACCCTCCCTATCCCACCCCTCTAGGTGGTCACAAAGCACCGAGCTGATCTCCCTGTGCTATGCGGCTGCTTCCCACTAGCTATCTATTTTACGTTTGGTAGTGTATATATGTCCATGCCACTCTCTCACTCTGTCACAGCTCACCCTTATCTTTCTTGACTAGCACAGTAGGACCTAACTGGCACTCAAACAAATCTGTTAAATGAATGAATAGCTGAGAGTTAAATCAGGGCATATATTTTCTCAGAACTATGGTACTGCCAGAGTCCCTAGACATACTCTAATCTAACTCTCTACTCCCACCCCTTTGTAGAGATGAGGAAATAAGAGTTTAATGAAGTTGAGATGGGAGGGGAGGAGAGAGAAGACAGGTTTCTAACTCCACCTGACTCGGTTCCTGCCATTTCTCCATGATGGTATTTGAAGCCAACGTTCAGCATGTCAGCTAATAGACCAGGGACACCTTCCAAAGTCAAATGTGAATAATTTCTGAGGTGTTGGCAATTTTTTGGCTACCTAAAAATTTTTTATATATATGTTTTATTGAAGTGTAGTTGATTTACAATGTTGTGTTAGTTTCAGCTGTACAGCAAAGTGATTCAGTAATACATACATATGTATCTATTTTTTTCAGATTCTTTTCCCTTATAGGTTATTACAAAATACTGAGTATAGTTCCCTGTGCTATACAGTGGGTCCTCGTTGTTTATCTATTTTATATACAGTACTGTGTATCCATTAATCCCAAATTCCTAATTTATCCCTCTCCCGCCTCTTTCCCCTTCGGTAACCATAAGTTTGTTTCCTATGCCTGTGAGTCTATTTCTGTTTTGTAAATAACTTCATTTGTATCATTTTTTTTAGAGTCCACATATAAGTGATATCATATGGTATTTGTCTTTGGCCACTTTCTAATAGTATGAAAAATTGAGGTTGGAATTGCATTTCATTCATTCTAGACCAAATTTTGAAATTTGGGTGACTAAGGACACATAGATGTTAGAATCTAAGCCTGCTTTAAGACAGTCATCATATTTCATTCCCTGATTTAGGCACATAATAGAAGAGGTATTTGACCTACTCAAAACGAACAAGGTTCCATTTAAAATTTAAATAGTGAACTCTCAGTAACCCTGGGAATAAACAGCGTGGAGGTTCCAGGATGCTGGCATCTCCAGAGGTCATCTTTATTTCCTTGTGCATCTGAACCTTTTCTCAAATCAGGTCCACGAGGATTTCAGTGGATCCACCACAACTCCCTAGGCTCCTAGTTACCATTCATGAATTCTGATTATGGTCCATACCAACTTACAAAGCTACTCACTGAGACACTAGGGAAGCTGATGGACCCTGGAAGTCTTGAGTTGCGGGCTAAGGGAAGAAACACTGGCTACATTCAACAACTATAAGGGATAGTCATGTCAGTTCCAATTGCTCTTCCCACTGGCGGGGCAATTAGGAGAAGGAAGCAAACCAGAGAAGGATGTCACGTCCAAAATCCCAATCTTGGGCCACTGAGGTCTACCAGATAACCTTTTCTTTCTTTTCTTGTTTGTTTTCCTGTCTGTGAGCTGGGAGGAGAATGAATATACTATTTGTTTTGTTTGAAGATTTCCTTCTGATGAGAGATTCTGGGAATGCATCAGGGCTAGATAAGTGCCCATCCCTCAACCTTAAGAAGATGTAAGCGGAACAGACCTGGATGGGGTCCATCATGTCGCCTCTCCCGTGAAAGGGAAAACAACTGGGTGTTTATCCTTACTGCTGACAGTGTGCAGATGTGTTTTCTTAATGGCACTAGCGACACATTTATTTATCCTCTTTGCTGCTTGGAGCCTGTGCTTTTCACATCTTTCCCAGCTGTACACGGCAAGTCTGTTGGTAACCTTCTATTTTTTCAGACTGATTCTCTTACCCTGGATTGTTTGTTTTGTTTTTTAAGTAACTTAAACCACACAAGTAGCCCTTGGGAGAAGGATTATTTAATCAACGGAAAGTTGTTTAGAACACCACCCATGAGATCTTCCCACAGTTCACCCCTCGGCCGGGACAAAGGTTGGGGGGGGGATAAGAAAAACTGAGATTTGCCTTGTATCAATCTTTCGAAGAAAAATTCAAGGAATGTCTGGAAGGTGGACAGAGACTGAAATCTATCCACCTCTTTCCTTTTATCAGAGAATGTCTCGAGTGACACAAAGGAGAAATGAACTGCCAATGGTGCCAAGCTAAGTTCTCAAGTGGACACTGAATTTTAGGTTACTGGTTCACGTTCCGTACTATTATTTGAAGGTGAATATGAATATACACAAGACTGACTACCGTGTGGGTCTTAGATCCAATTCTTTCAGGTGGCTGAGGGTAGCGAGGGCGGAGCATATTCGGTACCTCTAAATGCTCGTTAGGGAAGAGCACTTCCTGGATACGCGGGACAACAGGAGAACTACTGAACATCTAATATCCTTCTACCTCTCGTTCTGCATCCTGCCACAGGCCAAGAGAACCAACAGCCACAGACACCCTCTTTTCCTGCCGTGCAATAGATCTGTGGGCTCTTCCCATTGAAATTCCAATGAGGGCACAACTCTCTGGAATGAAAGAGGCCCACACTCGGGTCTGAAACACATGATGGCAGGCGACAGTGTGCAAATAAGACTTTTGGCAGCCGGGGGAGTGAAGCGAGGTGAATCCCAGCCACAGCCTGTCACATCTCCAAATACACATCCCAGACATTCCAGATACACCAGCCATTCGTGTACCAACAAATACTGACTGCACACCGCCTACCAGGAGCCAGACCCCATGCTAAGGGCTGAGGACACAAGAGCAAACAATATCACCATGATTATGAGCCTGCAGTTTAGTGAGGGAAGTAGAAAGAAAGGACGTAACCAAGCAGATAAAAATACTTCTCAATTGTGAGAAGCTCAAGGAAGGATAAAAACAGGGTGCTGCGATAGAGAAAAATGGGAAAGGGGGGGCTACTGAAGGATGAGCAGGGTTCTGACAGAGGAAGTGATGGGGAAAAGCGCAGAGGAACGGCATACAAGAAAGAGCTTGCGTGGATTTAAGGACTGGTGACGGGCCAGCATGGCGGGGGAGCGTGGATTTCATTCCAAGCACCACGGGAAGGGAATGAAGAGCTTGCAGAGGGGCAGGCCAGTGTGTGGCCCATGAGTGGACGTAGGCCAGAGAGGAGGCGACTTCTGTGGTCCAGGCACAGAGGAGGTGGTGGCCTGGTCTGGGGCAGTGGTGTCAGAGGGGGAGAAAAGGAGGCGGATGGGAGTGAATTCTCTTCTGCCTTTGTTGTCTCCGGCTCGCCTCGTGATGACTGGATGCCATGTTAAAACAGAGCCTCAGGTCTAGATCCTGGGAACGGGGTTATTCTGTGCCTCAGTTCCCGTCTGTTACAAGAGGATGAAATAGCACCTACCACACAGGGTTAAGGCTTGCTTGTGTCTGGCATATAGACGGTGCTTGAAAAAACTTGTTAGCTATTATTATGGTGCGATCAGGTCGTAGGAACTAACAGTTCCTGACCACTTACTACGTGCCACATGCGTGACGTGGATGATCTCGCTTAGTTTGTACCCTAAATGGTACTAATACACACGGCAGACCACATGAGCTCTCCACGGCGCCACTAGGAACATTCCATCCAGCTTGCGTGCAGGGCGAAGGCCCTCTGCAGGACTGTCTTCTACACGGGACGGGGCACCCAGGTGACACTCTGAGATTGCAAGAGTCGAGACACGGCCAGTTCTGTCCGGCAAGCCCAGCGACCCACCGGTGGTTTTCAGGTGAGCTGGCTGACACCCCGGGAACACGGGGTCCTGTCACCTTGACCTTTGCGGCCACATGGCAGAGCGGCAGAGGGGCAGCTCCCATGGGGATGCCTGATTTATCTACTGCTTTTGAGGACAGATACGGGGGCGGGGGGTGCACCTACCACTCCATCTGGAAGGACAAGGCTGGGAAATTAGGGAGGGAAAAGATACTTTTATAGCTTTAGTCACACTTTGAATCACCCCTTTGCCTTCTTTTCAGGGGGTCCCTTTTCCTCGCTCCCTCTGTCTTCTTCCCTCTGGCTTGTTTTTCCTCCCTCCCCCTCCCCGAGGGCTCCTTCCCTCTTTTTCTCTCCTCCTCTCTCTTTCTCTTCTCTCTCGCTCTCCCCCAGGTCTCCCTCTCCCTCTCTCTCACTCTATCTCTCTGTCTCTGTCTCATGCACCCACGTACACACACACACACACAATTGGCAACAGCTTCTTTTCTTCCCTGGCCGCCCTCTCGCTGGGGCTTGGGGCAGGGCGGCATGGAGGGGAGGTGGTGGAAGCCGGGGAGCCCATCTATCTCCTCTGAGACAAAGGGCAGGGTGGACGCTGCTTGTTTATTTATTTTTCCCTTCGAAGCTATAGATCACCCTTGAGTAGAGGAGACAGCATGTAACCCCAGTGCAGTCTGCCAGGGACACAGCCTGTTTGTCTGTGTGGGAGACCGAGCTGAGGGGGAAGGAAACCAACTGTCTTTCTCATTTAGGTCATCAGAGAAAACGGAGTGAGAGGGTGGCAGGGGGACAGGCAGAGCGCCTTCCACTGCAGCTTCGCCTTCTGCCCAAGGCTGCAGGGTCGCCCCAGTCTCATCCTTTCAAGCACCCAGCATACAACTGGTTACTGAGAAACACGGAGAATCAGCCCATCCTTGGCCCGCACGGGGACATTTCTTTTATGCCTTCCGTAATTATTTTCAAAGTAAATGAATTAACTATAAGCCTCACCCGAGAGGCCAAATCGTCAGTTCAGTGTTAAGTAGACTCAAGATGAGAACTATTATTAGCTTCATCTCAGAAAAGGCACTTTTGCTTTCCCATCCTGCGGCACAGAAGAGGACGTGGCTTCCCAGGCGGATGAACAGTAATACTAATGTAACTCAGAGAGGCACATCTGGTGCCTACTCAGTGCCTGGGTGGGCCTGGCTGCCCCTCACAGGGCCCAGCAGGGTGGGCAGAAGCCTGCTCCCAATGGCATCGAGGCAGCCCAAATCAGGGATGTTCACAGCGTGTCCCACTGAGCCCATAATCACAAGCTGGGACAGATCAGATAATCAGGTGTGTCAAGTGGCTTTTTAAAGGAATAAAGTCCTGGAATACAAAAAAACACAACAAACGCTAATCCTCTCTGAATCTCAGTGTCTTCGCTCATCAAGCAACGCAGGAGACGGAAGGTGATGAATTCCAAGCCCTCTCCCAGATCTCAGCTTCTCTCATTCATTCATTTACTCACCCATCCATCCATCCATCCACCCACAAATGTGTTGAGGAGCGACCAGGAGTCAAACCCTGTGCTATGTGCTGGGGATGCCATGAGCAAAGAGAAAGACAGAATTTCTCTTCTCATGTAAGTAAAGCCCGGTGGGTGCTGGTATGTGCCACGTTAAACAACGAACTCACAAGGAATTACTGTCGTGAGTGCTAACTACAGCTTTATTTAGATAATAAAGCAAGGGCTTCCTAAGGCATCTGCTTTAGATCAAAAGCAATATTCAGTGACAGCATTAAGATAAAAAGTCAATTAGTGTCCACCATTTGTGAGGAAATTCTTACAAATGTTTGAAATATCCCCTTCCAAAGTGTGACAGTGGGAAATGAAGGCTGAAAATATTTTCCATCACATAACCATGCCTAGGAGGTGTGTCATGGTCAAGCCGAGCATGGTGAAAGTGGCTACGTATGTGTGACACTGGTACGTGGCATATATGCAGGAGCAGGACAGTGACGCATCCCCTACATACAGACGCTATGCAGGTCATCATTCTGTACAGCACACTTGGCCTTTGTAGCTTTTACTCTTAAGTTTTTGACCCTTTCTTGTGGCTTCCAAATATAGAAATCAGCAGTTTTCCTAAAGAATGTGACCAAATAGTGCCCATGGGGAGGCTGGTGTGAGTGCCTGAGACACCTGGTTAGTGAGTGATGTCAGCCAACCATCTGGCAGTCCAGGCGAGCATGGCTTTGCTGCTCTTTATTTGAAGTCACGCTCTCATAGATTGTTAAAAACCATAAAAGTGCCAGTAGGTGTGTATCAGTTATCAACTGCTACCTAACAAACCATCCCAAAACTTTGTGGCTTAAAACAGCAATGATGGGACTTCCCTGGTGGTGCAGTAGTTAAGAATCCGCCTGCCAATGCAGGGGACATGGGTTCGAGCCCTGGTCCGGGAAGATCCCACATGCCGCAGAGCAACTAAGCCCGTGAGCCACAACTACTGAGCCTGCGCTTTAGAGCCCACGAGCCACAACTACTGAGCCCACGTGCTGCAACTACTGAAGCCCGTGCACCTAAAGCCCGTGCTCTGCAACAAGAAAAGCCACCGCATAAGAAGCCTGCGCACCACAACAGAGTAGCCCCCGCTCAACGCAACTAGAGAAAGCCCGCGTGCAGCAGCTCACAGCAACGAAGACTCAACGCAGCCAAAAATAAATAAATTTATTTTTAAAAAAACAGCAATGATTTCTCATTTCTCATGATTATGTGGATCCACTGGGTGGTCCTGCTGGTTTCACGTGGCCTCACTCACGTGACTGCATTTAGCTGGGGGGAGTAGACCGTGAAGGTCCAACACGTCCGGCTGGCGGTGCTGGCTGTTAGCGGGCTGCCTTAGCCCTCCTCCACGTGGCCACTCATCCGCCAGTAAATGATGCTATCTTCCTTCCAGGGAAGTCTCAGGACAGTGGCCAGGAGGGCTAAGGCAGAAGCTGCAAGGTCTCTTAAAGGTCTAAGCTCTAGAACTCGAACAACGCCACTTCCACCAGATTCTGTTGCTCAAAGCAAGTCACAGGGTCAGCCCAGAGTCAACTGGGTGGAGCACAGACTCCACCCCTTAATGGGAATCACTGCAAAGAATTTGTGGCCATACTGAATTCACTGCAGAGTGAGAGAGAAATCTGGAGGGGAGTTTTGCAGTGTGGTTAGCTTGTGGTATGAGGCTCTGCATGGAAAACATCGGACTCACCTTAGAAATGTGCCTGAGAAGAGTCCTGAGCCTAAACAAAATTTCCACATTCCAGAACTGGGGAGTTTTGAAAGGTGTTCAGGACATACCTCTTAAGACTGTGTGTTTAGGTTGAACCATACGAAAACTGCTTGATATCTGACCAATTGAGCCTCAAAAAATGGCAATTCCATAGGCTCTAACCTAACCCATGCTGAAAAAAATGCCAACTGATTTAGAGCTGTTGGAGAATGGAGTGGCTGCTAAGACGAATCTCTTGGTGGGTCGTGTGAACATTGCCCATTCTCTCATGCACACCACACGTGGAATCATTCCATTTAAATGTGATTGATTCTGAAGATACATGAGGCACCATGTGAACCCCCAAATTGCACAGAGCAGTACAAAGAGCGTTGGATCCTAGGACCCACTAGGCCTATATCTAGGCTAGTGGCTCTCAATTAGGGACGATTTTGCCCCTCCGGGGATATCAGCGATGTCTGGAGGTATTTTTGAATGCAGCAACTCGGGGGAGGTGATACTGGCATCAAGTGGTTAGAGGCCAGGGATGCCTGCTAAACACCCATTCCCAAGACAGTCCACCACAGCAGAGAATTACCTGGCCCTGAATGTCCCTAGTGCCAAAGTTAAGAAGTCCTGGTCTAGGTAGTTGAGAGGTCAATTTCCATGTCCGGGCTCCATTTCCTCATCTTTAATAGGAAATAACACAATTGCTTTTCAGGTGTTCTGTCTACTTCTAAAATTCTACGTATTATGTATCTGCGATGACAACGCACTTCTTCGAGTTTTCTGATCATTTAGATTTCGTATGAATAAGTTGCCTAGGGATGTGTGTACCTAAATGGGTGATCAGTAGATAAGCTTTAGGAACAAACCCAGTAAGAAGACACTGAGTCTGGGAGAACACAACCCGCTGGAAAAACACACACCTGTGCCAATTTTGTAGCATAAGCACACCGCTCGCCTACAAATGCGACTCACACCTACACACTGCCTCCCCCCTACCCCTCCTAGGGCACCTTCGCCCTCCCACCCCGTCCCACCACCACACACACTCGCCACCCACAGAAACCATACCTGGCCCCTCCTTCTTGGCTTTCCATTCACCCTCTCATCACCCAGCAATCCCAGAGAATGACAAAAATTTTCTTGCGTGACTGATTGACCCTGTGAGGCTTTTGTGGTTAAGATATAAAGTTCCTGAAAAAACCTTCCCGAATCTGAGCAGGACTGCAGTGACATCAAAGCTTTTCCCTTTCAATGCCTTTCATCTTTTGCAGCCTCTGGCGTTCTCCCCACCAGCGTCAAGTCAATTAATTGAGAAGTCATTAGAAAGGCCCTCCGCTGTGAAGGCCCACCTCATCAGCTCCAGATCTGGGGCTTCTGAGAAAGAAAAGAAGGGCCCGACGGCCTCCACTGTATCGGTGCTTCTCCCATCTCCACCCCACCTCCACCCCTTTCTGTTCTCAGCTGAGGCTGGTCCCAGGAGGTATCAGTGAGCTGGAGGGAATCTGCTCATCCCATCAAACATTTACTGAGTGCCCGCTATGTGCCAGGCATTGAAACTGAACCTGGCCTAGTACCCATCCTAAAACATCATCTCGTCCTTATTTCCCTATCCAGCTGTGGCCTCATAAGACCAGGCCCTTTGTCAGTTTCTTCTGCCTTGCAGATGTCTGACCTGCGGCCTCAGATATGGAATCCCTAGCCACTGCTTTCACAAAATGCAGCCCACAGTCGCCGGGAGAACTTAGCCGCGGCTGCCTGGGCACAAACCATGGCACAGAAGTAGCTGAAGGAGGCTGCTTTGTTACGGGGGGGAAGTCACTGCTTTGCCAGCACCCCAATTTTACCTGACTGTAATTCTAGAGCAAAGGCTTCATTTGTTGGTCCACAGGCAGAATTTTAAGGATTCAGGCAAGTGTACCCCAAATATGCAGGAACTAAGGACTCTACTGAAAGGTATTAAAATCTAGAATTTCGCACTTGCTTCTTTTTATATTTAGGTATAATTCACATACAGTAAAATGCACAGATTTGAAATGTACAATATAAGTAATTTTGACAAATGTGTAAATATATACCATGGAACTCATACCACTGTCCTCTGGCTTTTGAAAATCTTTCTTCAAAAAACGTTTTCGTTTATTATTCCAAATCTTCGATTATATCTAATTAAAGGGTAGAAATGTTTATAGATACCTTAACTGTGAGAAAGTCCCCCTCCCCAACAATATATCATACCCCTATGTGATTGTAGCAGCCACTGCCCGAGGCTCCCCTCCTCCCCACAGCCCTTGGACCTCTCACCTCGGTGTACTGCACCTGACTTCCAAAGGTCTCTATCTGCATCTCTGTATCTGGATTTTCCTTCCATAACTGAGGAAGGCCACTCTATCCACAGGCTCGCCCAGAAATGCTGGGGAATTAGCAACCCCCAGGAGCATCTCTTAACGAATGCCTATTCAGGGTTGGAGTATAAATACCCCAGCTCCCTCACCCCTTAGGTGGGAGCACTCTTGAGTGTTCTACACTCCTGGCATCTCCCTTGGGATTCAGCTCCAGGTGCTCACAGTGGTAATTCGCTTGATAACCCTTTCATAGCTGCATTTCCTTCCCCATCTCCCTTGCCCACTCTACTACCAAGTGTTTCCTTCACCTCTCGAGTAAACCACTTGCACTTCAGCCTTTGTCTCAAGGTTTACTTCTGGGGAGCCCAAACTAAGATGATCACCCACAAATGCCACGTGGGAGCAGTAGCACAGGCTCTGTGCACATACACACATATTAGGGAAAAGGCTGAGAACAAATTTCAGGGAAGACGAAAGCCAGACACTTCAGACCCTGGTTCACCTGGACTAGGATTCTGTTCCTGACCAAAGTACACATTTAGATCTCTGCTATCATCATCCAAGGTTAGACAAGTGTACCCTCAACTCCCTAAGCTTTCCTCTCACAACCCCTTAAAAGCTTTTCAAGATTTCAGTGCCCTATTCTGGGGAAATTAACATCATGTTTTCTGTTCCCAGGGACAGGGTCTCTTCCCTGACTGCTTCAGTGCCTGTTATTTCTCATTAGAACTTTGCCCACGAGCCTGGGTTCTTTCTTTTCTTTCTAAAAGTTGGTACCACGTTGTGGGCAGCTCTCCAAGCTCTAATCCAGCCCAGCCATGCTTTGAGAAGGCACGATCTGTGTGTGTGTGTGTGTGTACACCTGCATGTGTGTAGACCTCAAAGTGACCCTATCGACTGGCTTGAGAAGTCAAGAGCTGAGAATGCACGCAAGAGGGCTCCTCTTTGCTCTCACTCCCTCCAAGGCCCTACAAGGGAGGACTTTTCATGGCAATACACTCATGACACTTGTGTGAACGCTGCCCCCCCCCAGACAGTGGAGTGGAGACATACCTCTGCACCCCTCCCAAGTGGGTGACCTGGCAAAAGTAAAAGGAGAGGCCCATGTGGGCTGGGAATGAGGAAACAGCAAGAGAAAGGTTCGTATTTCTGCCCGTTCCATCATCACAGATACTGTTTTTCACTGCTACACAACCATGACGTCGATCCAGCTGAGCAATATGGCGTCAGTGGGAAATTCAAGGGAACTTAGAGCAAGACAAGGCTCGTGGACTTTATGCCCTGGATGGTCAACCTGGCAGGGCAGAGGGATGCCCACGGCTTTCCCTATAAACCAGGCCTCACTGGACATCCCTTTGCTTCAGTTTCATCGCCAGGGGAGTAAGCTGTTGTATAAAGACGTGGGAGTTATTCTTGAGCAGAACTAGTGGGCAGCCTTAGTCAAGTTCTTACTGCGTGCTGGGCACTGCTCTTCCACCTGCACAAGTTTTCTCATGTATTTAATCTTCCAAGAATCCTTGAGACGGGTATTCTTCTTCTTATTTATTGGATGAGAAGACTGATTTTCAGAGAGTGTAACTTTCCCAAGGTCACATAGCTGGTAAGGGATGGAATAGAGGTCAGGACCCAACTCTGGCTGCCAAGTTCTCCTCAGATGACTGGTCTGGAGACTGTTCTCAGGATGGTGAAGGCCACCTCATTTAAAGGCCACCGGGAGGCCCTGGGGAAAATGTTAGCTTGTGCTGCCCCGTCAGCTGAGCCAGCAGAGTGGGCCTCCACAGTTCAACTGGTTAAGGAGCAACTCGAATCTGGATGGCTTAAAAAATGTGATCACCTGAAAGACAATAGGAGGCTTTGTTCCAGGAAGACAGAAAATAAGGGAGCATTCTGCCCTCCCAAATCTTTACCCTGAGGCCAGTGGAATCTGTTTTCAAGCTGAAGACTGTTTGCCTGTGTTTATATGTCTACACAGTGCTGAGCCATGTGTTGGAGTGACAGCTGGCAAATGAGAATATTCACGCCACCCTGAGAGCATGAGGCTGCCCATTCAACATATACATGTTGCATGGTCCTCCTTGCATGGAGAGCTGGACAGAGAGAACCATGGGTTTCCCAAGGGCAGCCAAGCATCTGTGGGGAGCTTTTCCCTGAGTCTGAACTTGGAGATTTCTTTTTACATCATTGGAAGTCCAAGGTACGGAAATTACTCTCTCAAATACAGCAGAGTCTAGCAACCAGTCCTGAAGATCTTTCAGTCGGGTAGCCTGTGACCCCCAAACCGCCACCACAAATCAATGTGAAAGTCCAGCAAGCCACCTGAACTAAGTCAAATGGGTCCCGGAAGCAGGCACCCACGGAGAGAGTGCTGGACAACAACCTCGTGACAACTCACGAGACTGGAAGGGGAGCTCCCAGCTTCCTGAAACCAGTGGCCTTTGCAATGCAGAGTGCGAGCAAAGAAAAACATCAGGCCACGGATGTGTGTATGTATGTTCATCTCCTCCTTTTACATTTTCTATCTTTACATGTCTTTTAAGATGTAATTGTTTTAGAATATAAGTAAATTGGGTTTCTCTAGCAGACTCAGAGTCAAGGATTCAAGGGTAACAAGTTTATTGGGGACGGGCAAGGCACTCCCGGGAGGGGCGTGACGAAGTAAAACAGAGAAGGGAAGGAAGCCACTCAAGAGAGGGCTAGCAAGTAACTGGAGCTCAGTCTCCCTGGGAGACTCCGCAAAAGTGGCAGAGAACCAACACCTCCAAGGGAGCTGAGGCATTTATACACCAGCCCCCATCATTAATGGGATGAGAACTCTCCAGGGCTATGTGAATCCCCCTGCACTTCTGGCCTGCCCAGGGAGCAAGCAGAGGGGTCTTCCGCATCTTTAGAGAAAGCCCACAGGCAAAAAGATGGAGAATCTGGCAGCTGGCTATCAGAAGGCTTGCCCTAAGTGTGAAGGCTCAGAGAGATGGGCAGGGACTGCTACAGAAAGCAACATATTACTACAGCTACCCATGCATACAACTTCTAAATAAATACTGTGGGCTCTATCGCTTTCACATTGATCAGACTGCACGGAGGCCACTGCTTTAACCCATGCTCTGTCTAAGAGCACCTCTCTTTGCCTTAGCTGTGAGGCCAGAATCAAGCCTCTGCTTAAAGGTCTCCAGAGTCAAACATTACAACCTCCCTCAGATGCCAAGGCCAGGAATCCTTGAGACGGGTATTCTTCCTCTCATTTATCGGATGAGAAGACTAATTTTCAGAGAGTGTAACTTTCCCAAGGTTATGTAGCTGGTAAGGGGTGGAACAGGGGTCAGGACCCAACTCTGGCTGCAAAGCTCATGCGCACCCCACTGCCCTGGCCAGTGGGGGATCTGGGAGGACAGACTTCTAAAATATTAATTAGCAACTTAGCAAAAGTATAGTTGGAGAAATGAAAAGCACTTTTGATATGACACTGACATCTCTCTAATTCCGGTAATGAGAAAAACATCGTTAATTGATTGTGTTGTTGATTAAGATGTCCTTTGGGGAGAATGAGATGGGGGTGGGAGCCTGGGCAAGATTTAGCAGTAGCCAAATATGTGGCTACCGTGGAGGATCAGAGAGCTTCTAATGCCAGCAGTCAGTTTTATTTCACCTGTGAACAGATTTTTCTTTTAAAATTTATTATAAGGTATTTCAGGCATATTACAGCAAGCAAACCTCTTACGATGTCCCCAATGTTCCTCACCTCTTGGTATTCATGCCCTTGTGTAATCCCCTCTCCTTGAGTGTGACTGGCTTCTAGTAAAATGATGAAATATCCCATCCATAAATAGGCTATAAAAGATTGTAACTCCTCCCACCCCCTCCCACTCTCTGTCTCTCAAAACCCTCCGATAAATCTGCCTGCCACGATGTAAGCTGCCCTCTGAAGTGGGCTGTGTAGCAAGGAACTGAGGGTGGCCTTTGGGCAAGAGCCAGCGAAGAGCCGAGACCCTCGATCCAACAGCCCATGACAAGAAATCCAAATCCCGCCAACAGCCACTGAGTGAGCTTGGAAGCAAACCCACCCCTAGCTGGGCCTTGAGATGACTGCAGCCCCAGCGGACACCTTGATGCTGCCTGCGACAGGCCCAGCTAAGCTGCGTCCAGATTCCCGACCCGCAGAGACTGAGATCATAAATGCTGTTGTTTTAAGCCACTAAATTCTGGGATGATTTGTTACGCAGCCATAGATGACTAGTACAAAGAGGTATAAAGAATAATAGAGTGAATATTTGTCTACTGCTCACTCAGCTTAAGAAAAAAATTACAAACACACTTAAAGTCCCTTTTGTATTTTCACCTTAATCATATTCCCTTCCTGGCCTCCCACCCCAAATGTAACCACTTTCTGGAACCAGACTCTGGAAGGCAAGATATATGTATGTATGTATGTATGTATGTATGTATGTATGTATGTATGTGTGTGTGTGTGTATGTGTGTATATATATATATCCCTTAACAAAATATAGCTTTCTATATATTCATCTATATATAAATTGTATTATATTCCCTGTATCCTTCTGCAACTAGATAGTTTGATCAGTAGTATATTTTTATATACAACCATTTTAAGTCATTAATGGCTTAAAGTCATCCATTTTTCATTCCTTATAGAAATCCATCATTTAATTACATCACAATTTATTTATCCCCTCTCCAGACAATGAACTCATACATATATGCTTGCTACATGGCCCTCACACACACACACACTCTCTCTCTCTCGCCATATATATATATATATACACACACACACACACACTCTCTCTCTCTCGCCATATATATATATATATTTGCGCATATACGTATATTTGGTTGAGCCATATGAAATTGCCAATATTCAACCATCTTTTTAACCTACAAAAATAGCTCTTTCATTTGATTCAACCTAATAAATTTTCATACATGTAAACTATGGCCCTTTATTCACGATGATAATGCTAGCCAGACAGCTGTGTAGCTTTTCGAAAATAATTTCTCTTCATTTGCTTCACCTAAAACACGGAGATGATGATAGGTGAGGTTTTAATACGATGATGTGCATTCAGCCAGGTACATGCTGAGAAGCCAATAACCGAGAGCGGGTGCTGTGGTTGCTTCCTTAATCACCCCCGTGACGGGCTTACCCTGACAGTGACCCATTGCCACCCCAAGGGCCTATAGAGACAGCCTCTGGGGTGCGGCCACTGGCACGTGTGTCCTTCACTCTGCTTGCGGGCTCTTACTGTACCTGCCCCTGTCGCCCTCCTCAGGACTGAGCCTCGGGTTTTGGCTAGAAATCCCAGAGGAATATCCTGTCTCTCCTCAGATGAGACTCTAAATCAGCCTCCTCCACAGCAGACCCAAAAAGCTCGAAATTCTAGGAACAACCTTTTCCTGCAGTGTAAATGTTTCTGTCACTTCCAGTCCCAACCTAGGAAGTATTTCAAAAGAAAAATGAACTGAAAATAAAATCCAGCCTTGATTCTCCTCCATAATCTAACTGCAAGCCCCTTTAAATGCAGCCTGGGACTGAAGGCCAGGTTCAACAGAAAGTGTATTTTATCCAAACCCGTCTGCTCTTCTCTCTTGCCAGCAACACATTTTCTAAAATCTAATCTCTGTTTTCTTTACATGAATCTAGACCAAATGTGATTTCTCCCCTGCATGTGAAAATAAATTATTTCAAATGTAATTTTCTCCTCCGGTTTGTTCCTGCTCCTCCAGAGACCTTTGAAGGGTGTAACTCCAGATGCAAACTGCCTGCTACTGCAGCACCAGCAGGAACTCCCGGGCCCCCAAGGTCCCCTGGGGGGGTGGACGGGAGGGGAAGCATGGGGGGCGGCCAGGCTGAGCCCTGAGCACCTCGGATTCCCGCTTCACACTCCGAAATGCTATCTTAACTTCCCCCCATAAACGAGGATTGGGGGAGTGGAAGTGAAGCGCTAGCCTCAAAAGCAAAGCAGTTCTTCTTATCCTGATACAGTCAATCCGTGCTACGGGGGTGTGGCTAGTGAGGGGCAGAGCACTCGGCACCTCTGTGGAGCCACTGCTACACCAGGTGCAGCCCCTGGACGAGCACCCTGGGCATCACCAGGGAGCCTTCAGAAATGTCGATTCTCAAGGGATAGTTAGGGAGCTTGGGACTGACACGCACGTACTGCTATATATGAAAGAGGTAACCAACAAGGACCTACTGTAGAGCACAGGGAATTCTGCTCAATATTATGTAACAACCTAAATGGGAAAACTTGGAAAAGAAGAGATACGTGTCTATGTAAAACTGAATCACTCTGCTGTACACCTGAAACGATCACAACATTGTTCATCAACTATACTCCAGTATAAAATAAAAAGCTACAAAAGCTGTCAATTCTCGAGCCCCACTCCAGACCCACTGAATCTGAATCTCTGAGCGTGGGGCTCCACAACCTGGGGGCTGTCAAGCATACCAGGTGATTCTGTGCACGCTCCCATAGGAGGAGCCCTGCTGTAGGTAGTCGGCCACACGCAGCGGAGACCCGTGACCCTGGAGCTCGAATCCGTCACTGCAGTCTGGAGAGGGGACAGATGAACTACTGAATGCGAATCAAATCCAAACCAAGGGCCGAAAGACCACAGTCCACTGCAGGCCCTCCCACCAGCTCAGCAGCCCCCAGGCAGCCCCTCGCTGTAGCCACATGACGCGCTCACTGACGGGAACGGTCTTCTGACTGGAAGAGGGTGAAGGGTCACCAGGGTTGTAAACACGGCCACTGACCCTGAGCTGTTTCTTCTGGTACTGCAAACAGCAACAAATGTCTTCCAGTTGGGTTTCAAACTCTTAGAGACCAAACAATGAAGAATGAGACAGCACTTAATCTCACCAGATCCCAGTCAGTGAGAAATGGCTCCTTCTAGAATGGTCCTATCGGGCCGACCACACCGCGGTTCCCAGTTCGGCACGACAGGGAGCTTCTGCAGTCCAGGCGGGAGACTCGGCGGGCACTGCCCTTGTGCCACCCACCTTGTCACCCCTGCCCATCATCATGACCTATGTCCCCCTGCAGCTCTGGCCTGTGTCTGGGAACACGGGGCATTTAAAAGGTCTCTGTCTAGTTTTCTGAGGACAGGCATTGGAGAAACTCAATCACAGAAGCCTGGCTTGAGGAACTACACCCCGATACCCCACAGCTGTCTTCCTAGACGGCAGAAGAGAGTCTGAAGAAGCGCAGCAAATTCTACAGCAAGGCTCCTGGCTGCGCCATTTGTCTGGGTCCCAAACATCGCTCAGACAAGAGCAAAGCGGTTGAGGGGACAAATACAGAGGCACGGGCCTCAGTGAGCTGACTTAAGGCCCTGGGGACAGTACTCTCTGTCCTTAGCTGCGTGGCAGAGAGCCACCGCGCTCACGATCAGGATGGCGGCGCTAAAGGACCAAATCCAAGCTCTTAAGGAAGTCGCCCCAGCTGCTCTGGGATTTCTCGCCCCCTCCCACAGGTGGCATACAGAAGTCCTAGCGTGTGGCACCGTGTCTTGCCGAGTGGCTCCCAGACACCGGGCTTCAGTAGCCGGGCCCCGTCTTCTCCTTTCCACTCCAGCAGGCCCGGGACACATACTTGTTAATGGAGCGCGAGGCCTGAGAAATCCGTCGGCCCCGAGGCCCCCGACACAGGAGTTTCCGGGCAGCCACACGGGCCGCCCAGGGCATGAAGCAGGAGGCTGGAAGGCAGGAGGGGGAGGGCTCAGAAGAGGCGCGAGGTCAGGAAAAGTTGGGTTTTTTCCACTAATAAATCAGATCACTCCAGCTCATTCCTGTTGCTCTTGGCTGGCAGGACTAAAAAATAACTCTGAGTCACCAGTGCGACTCACGACAAGTGCTTCCTGTGTGGGATTCAGGCATTTCTCTTCTGTTTTCTTGGCAGAAGGAAGAAAGCAACACGGAGGGGTGGAAGAAAGGAGTGAGGAAAGAGTTAATCTGCTGTGTTACCGGGTTCTTAACCCAAAGCCCATTCATGCTGGCTGTCGATGTGTGATCAAGTCCAGTAACGATACCTCCGAACCACCCGGATAAAAAGCCCACCGGGTTCTTAAGCGTCTCCTTGCCAGCTCTCCACACCTTCCCCCAGGAGGGCAGGGCCTCACCATGTTCCTCTGCTGAGGAGTCCCAGCTCAGGCCCTGTTCAATCCCATATCCCAAGCGAAAGGCCTTCTAGCTGTCTTTCCTGACCTCTGCAAGGAAGCTTTCTTGGCGTTTAGCTGTTGGCTCCGTCTTCGTAAAGGCAGAGGGAGACAAGGAACCCTCCGTAGACAAAAGCCGATATAGGGTGGTTTGCCCAGGCCTGGGGAGTTTCTCAGGACGTGGGACTGTCAGTGCTAAAACCAGGACAGCCCTGGGCAAACTGGGATGTGTCAGTCATGCTAGAGCTGAAAGCTGTGAGAACGTTGGTGGAGGCCAGGGAGAAGATCCCGTGCTCTTGGTCTATGTTCTAGAAACAGCACTTCTCAAACACTGATGTTCACGTGGGTCACCCAGGCATTGAGCTCAAATGCAGATTCTGATTCAGAGGGTCCAGGCTGATGTCATCGTCAGGGATCTAGAATCACTCCCTATTTGAGGAAGGTCACACACCATATCAGAGCATCCCTCTGCCTCCTAATTCCTCTTCCACACTTCAGCCCAGGAGGACAAGTACGTCCTATTGCCTTGGCATAGCCAACAAAGAATGGGACGCTGCTGGCCACAGGGTCTGCTGAAAATGCTCCCGGCCAGGAAGTCGGAAACATTGCTGTGGCAGGCACTGCTGGCCCGCAGTTCCCTCTCCAACCCTCTTCCTTGTTGCCACCCATTTCAAAGCCTTGAAATTTAAAATACTTCTTTCCAGTCTACAGTTAGGGGTGCCCCTGTTCTCGAGCTCTGGTGGATGAGTCATGAGCAGAAACCTTCTGGGAGCTGGAGATGGAAGACTGGGAAAGTTTAGTTTTCATGATAAAAAGGGAACCGATGTGACTGACACCCCCCTTGCCCATCTCCTTTCTCCCTAGAACACAGATGTGATGGTTTGAGCTACAGCAGCTACCTTGCAACAATGACGAAAAGGCCAAGGGAATCTGAGGCACTAAACCCAGCACTGTTGAGCCACTGACCCAATCTCGGCAGCCACCTACCTCCAGACCTTTGCCTGTGTGAGAAAACCAAAATCCCACATTGTTCAACGCCCCCGGCCCGCAAGAGTTCAGCTTTGCTATTCCTTCCAGTGCGATGCATTCCCAACTGATACAACCAGCCTCCCTAAGCTACTCCAGCAGATAGTCAGGGGGGATAGAGAGCATCATTCACGATGGCTCAGGAGTTGTGCAGTGCGCCACCTGCATTCCCGTACAAGGCGATCTTGGAGGTCACGCAGCGCACGGTGTTTGGAGCCAGACCTTGGTAGAAACCCAGTTCCATTACTTGCTCTCCTAATTGGCCCCGGACCAGCTATGTAACCTCTCTGAGCCTCAGTTGCCTCTCTTTAAAGAGAAATAATAATGCCTCCTCAGGAGGATTCTTGTAAAGATTGAAGATATGTGTAAAACACCTGGCACGTAGCAGATACACTATAAATAGCAGATATTATTACAGAAAACGGCACTCGATCTGTGCTGGCGTCTGTTTGGAGCACCTGCCTTGAATGACGGCAGCCTAGATAAGGGTCTCCTGCTCGCACAGCTGCAGTGTGTCAGGCCCAGGCTCCTGCCGGGGACATCTGTGGAGGGGTGCGGGGAGGGCAAGGGGGCGTGCAGGGAGGAGAGGGATGTCTGTACATCAGGGAGGCCCGTTCAGAGGCTGCCCTACTCCACTTGATCACCTGCCCCAGAGCGTCTACTGTGTGCTGCCACTCATGGGGACAGCAGTTTCATCACTGCAGCCCTTGCACCCCACCGCTGTGAAGCTGTGAATTCAGGCCATGTCCTGGGGAAACCGCCTCATCACCAGACCTAGGAGTTCTAACAGATGCCATGGAAACAGGCTATCCCTCTTTGTGCCAAGAGGTGTGGCCACGGGAGCTGAGAAAGAGCTTGGCTTCTGCAGCTCAGTGGAAGCACCGGGATTTAGGACCATTCTAGTACCATCCCGAAAAGCAGCCTCTGGTGTGGGTCCATTCATCCTTTCTACGAATATTTCTTGAGCTCCTCTATGCACCGAGCACTGTCACAGGCCTTGCTGGTACAGTGGAGAATAAGACAAAAATCTTTGCCCTCACAGAGCTTACATTCTACCGCAGGAGGAGAATAAAATACAGGCGTAAAATATATAGTTCGTTAGATGGTGATCAACGCTATGGAGAAAAATTAAGTGAGGAAGGGGGATTCAGAGGGCCTAGAGGGTGCTCAGCAAAGACCTCACTGTGAAGGTGAATTTTGAAGGAGGCGACGGAAGGAGCCATTCAAACATCTGGTGGGAGAGTGTTCCAGGCACAGGAACAGCGAGAGCGGAAGCCCCGAGGCGGAAGTGCTGGGTGTGTTCTGGGAGCGGCCAGGAGTCCACCGCAGCCAGAGCAGGAGAGTGAGGGGAGCGAGGGGAGCGGGGGAGAGAGACGCCGGGGCCCATCGTGCAGGGCTTGTGGGCCGCCCCAAGGTGAGGGGTCGGGCTTTACCCTCAGTGAGACACGTGACTTTTGGATGGCTTTGAGCAGAGGAGGGACATGATGTGACCTGTTCTAAAAGGCCTCTTCTAGCGGTTGTATGCAGAATGAACTAGATGCTGGCAAGGGCAGAAGCAGGGAGACAGGAGGCCGTGGCAGTCATCCACGGGGCCAGATGACGGCACTTTGCGTGACCTCGCCCTGCTAAGCTCCGGAACTCCAGGGCGTTGGGGTAGAGCTGGGGCAACCAGAGGAGCCCCGTGGGCATAAAACCAGACCACCTCTGTCCCTCCAGGCGGGAGCCCCCCCAGGCTTCACCTGGAGCAGATCGCCTCTAGACCTGGGTGTCCAATGGCTACTCTGTGACTAAGTGACAGCAAAAGCCGGGTGCCCCAGGCCACATCGCGCCCTGGACTGTTCATTGCTGCAACACCATGGTACCACCAGAGGCCAACCCAAGCACCTGCCAGCCCGATCTTTAGCCAGAATCCTGACAGGCACCCAAACAATAAAGCAGTCGTCTCCCTAGGGTATGACCTTGAGAGGTGATGCCAAGTCCAAGGAAGGTTTATAATTTTTAAAAAGAAAGAGTTAAACGTGCGGTCAGGAAGAAGCTCAGAAAGTCCTGTGAGGTGAATTCCTTTCTGTCTCACAGAGCCAGCTGGCTGGGCTGTGTGTGTGTGTGTGTGTGTGTGTGAATGAACGCACACACAAGATGGTGAAAGAACTAGAGAAAATAGTTAATTGTCTCTGGGTGCTTGGGGTATCAAGAAATCACCTCCTTACCTGTTTCTTTACATTGATTTTTTTCCTCTTAAGAAAAACCATAGCCCTATGGTTAGTAGCCCAAAGGCCGAGCATTTGAACTTCAGTTCATTAGTACTAATGAATTCAGTGTTTCTTCCAAAGCCTTCATGGTGTCTATCTCACTCCCCTTGCAGGCTCAACAGGTCTCGGGCAAGTCCTCTCCTCCAGGCCAAAGATGTGGCCCGATCTGAACACACTTGTTCCTGAGCTGGGGTTTAAGGGCTTTATAAATTCTCTCTCTCCGCTACCCCTGCCCCCCAAGTCCCCCAGCTGCTTCCCCGGTGCTGATATCAGCGGGCCTTCCACCTCGGAGAAAATCAGCTTCCCCTGGGAGAATCAACAGTGGCCGTTTCTGTAAGGGAGCGTGGCCGCAGCTGCCACCCTGTCCCCTCTCGCTTCTGCCAAACGGGACCGAGCTTTCCTGCTGTCGGCGCTCTCACACTCACCACCGCCAAGAGCGGCTGTAAAGCCATTGAGTGCTGGATGGAAGATGACACTCCGGTGATCTGAAAACCTCGAAACACAAACAAGAGGAAGGCCCCAGCTGCTTGGGAGGGGCCACCGACGGCTCGACTTTCTCTTGCATCCCGCGGGCTGAGGCCCACATTTTGACTGACAAGTGTCCGGGACGATGAGACCAGGGGAGGACTTACAGGAAAACCTAAGCCCCTCGGGGAAGCAGGGACAAAGCTCGGTGGTTTCCCCATTTTCCAAAAGAGCCTATTATTCACAGCCACCAACATAACTGGCCACCGCAGGCCCTAATGGAAAGCAGGCACTGAAGTGGGCTGCTTTTCTGATGCTAATGTCCAGCCTGGCCTTTTTTTTCTTTAAATGAGGGGCCTACTCATCTTGAAACCTTTTTCAATAGGTCTCCTCCCCTTTTTCTTCCCACCCCACCACCCTGATTCTCTGTTATCACCATGAAAACTTGTTCCGCCAAAATGTGTCCATTGAGATGGGAAAATTCATTTAAACAGACGTGTCAACCCTATTCTTTAAAAAAACGGGACAAGTCTCATACACAAAAATGTACTTCAAGAATCATTCTGTAGAGCAGAGCGTGGTGGTTTCCTGAATCTCCGTTCAACTTCAAGAAAAGAGGGGCCGCTTTCCCCTGGGGCCTATTGTCCACCCTCTTCCCTCTCCCGTCTACGCAGCCTGCTTTTGGTTTGGCAATTCAAGGACCCCCTGGGACCAGCTTCTGTAAGTCCTCTGAGACTGTCTGAAGGTCGTGCATGCAGGTACACGTTGCGCACGTGCGTGGTGTGCGTACACGTGTGCGGTGTGTGAGCGCGCAGACACGTGGCCGCGTGGACATGTAGGGGGGTCGAGCACACACGCGTAGGGCCGTGCACGCTTGTGCCTGTATGCACGTGTGGGTATGTGTGCGCATGTGCACGTGTACACGTGTGTGTCCCTAGATTCCAGCAGAGTCTCAAGTTTCTCATCTCTTCTCCCATCATCTCCGTGGCAAGAACTCGTACGTTTCCACTACATTACTGCCTCCACCTCAGCCTCTGCCCTAGGGGATCTGCAGATCTGGCAAAGAGACGGCGCTCAGGAAGTATGTGTGGAATGACCCTGAGTAGCCTGTTCGTAGTGGGGTGAGACTCATCAGCACCTCAACCTGCGAAGAAACAAAATCTCATTCGGCGAATCTGGTCCTTGCCCTTGACACCATTCACAGCCCGCGCCTCTCTCACCGGCCCCCACTGGTAAACAAGGCGCCAAAATGTCTCAAGCATCTCTTACCTCCTGTGGAAACTGTGGGCAATATGGCCCTTGGGTCATCCCCACCCATGCTGACTCCGGCCTTGCCACTTGCTTTGGCCCAAGAAGCAATAGCAAATCTGACTCAAAGAGAGAAAGGCAGAAGGACCTGGAGGCTTGCCCTCTCTTGCTGCTGGGGGGCCTTCCCCCACCACGCGAACCAGCCTGGGCCAGCCCCCTGGAGGATGAGTGATCACGTGGGGAGGAGGCCCAGCTACCACAGCTGTCCAGGCTGAGACCCCAACCCTGGGGGTGGGCCAGCCTAGACCTTCCAGCTCTGGCCAGGCCAGCCCAGAGCAGGTCTGCCCACGGACCTACAGGATCATGGGAAAGAATAAGCGTGTGTGCCCGTAGGTCACTAAGCTGCGGCAAAAGTTACCTCACCACAGCCACCACCTCTAAACCTGACCTCACTATTTTCTAACTCAGATCAAAAGTCTACAGACAAGAGAAAACATTAGATCGCACTGGGTTATCTATTTAGAGGTTGCCTTTATTGAAACGAATCAAATTACAGGAAATCAGGACCGTCTCAGAAATGCTAAGGTAAAGAAGTCACCATAACAACAGCGTAGAAATGATGCAGCGCGTGGCACAGAGTAAGCCCTCAATACATACTGGCTGGGTCCTGAACTATCGATAGTATAATCTGACTTGCCATTTTAAAGATGAGAAAACAGAGGTCCAAGGAGGTGAATGGCTTCCGTCAGTCCTAAAACTAAGGGCAGGCCTCCTCTGCAACATGACACTCATAATTTTCATAAAGCGGGTGTCTGGATGACTTGTGACCTTCCTGCATGAGAGGGATGGGGGTGAGCCGCAGCAGTACCATCCACGGATTCAAAGCCATAGGATCTCTCTTGTTCTCTGTCACTGGCACACAGCAGGTGCTCAATCAATGTCAAATGAGGCCACGAATGCGGAAAACTTAAAGGAACAATCTACCGTTCACAGCCGCAGGGCCCTTCCTCGCCCCTCACACAGAGTCACAGAAAACGTACCACCTTCCCAACGTGTTAGAAACCATTCAGCTCTGAGTGCTCAGCAGCAAATGCCTGAAAGATGCAAATCAAAGGGCCAGACTCCTCTGCGCACCCCAGGGAGGAAAGCACAGGCTTCCAAGAGGCCAGCGTGCATTGACTGCCCTCGTTTAATTTCTACTTCTCTCATTCTGTTCAGTCACGGTCAACCTCCCCTTGATCTGCCCCCTGAACAGGAAGGCTGCTCGCTGGAGGGCAAATCCAGGCAGCAGAACAATCGATGCTCTCCACGCCAGGCCAAGGCCGCGCTCACTGCCACTTTCTCCTCCTCTCTTTTCTCCAACGAGAAGAGCTAAACTCACTGCCCCACAACCCTCTAATGGAGGCAGCGAAGAAGAACCACACTCTGCTCTCGAGCCCAGGTGGCTTTCAGCGCTTTGCTATTCCTTATTTATACCACGTGTGCGCATGCCTCCGTACGTGTACACACGTGCATGTGGTGTGAACTCCTTGTGGGCAAGAGCTGCCTTATTTATAGCTCTATCCCCAATATCGAGCACACGCCTGGCATGCAAGAATATGTGTTCAGTGAACCGATGAATGAATGGACTGTACTTGGAGGTCTCTCTGAGTGACCTTGTGAGATTCCACTGTGGTTGCACCATGTAACCAAGACATAAATCATGTGAGCTGGTACCAGTTATTAAGTTACTGTCTCTCAGTTCCAAATCCACCCTTTCTATACCCTGCTCTGTAATGCTGGAGCTGGGATTCTGCACACCTCCTTTCTGCTTTGCCAGCTGCTCCCTGCTGGGCTCTGCCAGTAGGGGGAGCTAGAGGGAGACTGGCGACTGCAGGAAGAAGGAACTTCTGCCTCTTGGCTTCCGGTTTCCACGAGCATCCCTTTAGTAATAGCCCTTTATTAGGGCAGTGGCCACAGGTTCCAGAATCGTTCTGTTTTGTTTTGTGTTAGCAATCCCGGAACCAGCCTCGCACACACCCCTGACACACCAACAGTAGCCAGGCAGCATTTCGTCCTCAGGGCTCTGGGTCTCAGCTCTGCTGGGTATCACCTCCAGACTTCTTTTTTTCCCACATCTTTACTGGAGTATAACTGCTTTACAGTGTTGTGTTAGTTTCTGCTGTATAACAAAGTAAATCAGCTATACATATACATATGTCCCCATATCTCCCCCCTCTTGTGTCTCCCTCCTACACTCCCTATCCCACCCCTCCAGGCGGTCACAAAGCACCGAGCTGATCTCCCTGTGCTATGCGGCTGCCTCCCACTAGCTATCTGCCTTACGTTTGGTAGTGTATATATGTCCATGCCTCTCTCTCGCTTCATCCCAGCTTACCCTTCCCCCTCCCCGTGTCCTCAAGTCCATTCTCTACGTCTGCGCCTTTATTCCTGCCCTGCCCCTAGGTTGTTCAGAACCTTTTTTTTTTTTTTTAGTTTCCATATATATGTGTTAGCATACGGTATTTGTTTTTCTCCTTCTGACTTACGTCACTCTGTATGGCAGACTCTAGGTCCATCCACCTCACTACAAATAACTCGATTTCATTTCCTTTTATGGCTGAGTAATACTCCACTGTATATATGTGCCACATCTTCTTTATCCATTCATCTGTCAGTGGACACTTAGGTTGCTTCCATGTCCTGGCTATTGTAAATAGAGCTGCAATGAACACTGCGGTACCTGACTCTTTTTGAATTATGGTTTTCTCAGGGTATATGCCCAGTAGTGGGATTGCTGGGTCGTACGGTAGTTTGATTTTTAGTTTTTTAAGGAACCTCCATACTGTTCTCCATAGTGGCTGTACCAATTCACATTCCCACCAACAGTGCAAGAGGGTTCCCTTTTCTCCACACCCTCTCCAGCATTTATTGTTTGTAGATTTTTTGATGGTGGCCATTCTGACCGATGTGAGGTGAGACCTCCTTGTAGTTTTGATTTGCGTTTCTCTCATGATTAGTGATGTTGGGCATCCTTTCATGTGTTTGTTGGCAGTCTGTATATCCTCTTTGGAGAAATGTCCATTTAGGTCTTCTGCCCATTTTTGGATTGGGTTGTTTGTTTCTTTGATATGGAGCTGCATGAGCTGCTTGTATATTTTGGAGATTAATCCTATCACGAACTTCTCAGTTTTGATAACCTCGACCCATTCCCTTTGTTCCCCCAGTCCTAGGGGTGGTCACTACTTCTTGCAGTTCCCACCTCTGTTTCACTTCTAATGCCTGTTTAACCAATGGCCTCGGTTAAAATAGTTGGCATGGTCGCTCTCTTCCTGGCTGCATCCAGACTGATATGGGAACCAGGGTGTTTCTAGGGGCAGCAGCGCCTTGGGCACTCCCCCTCAAGATTTGAAGTCAGGCACAGGGACCTCTACGTAGTCTAGAGTAGGACCCTCCAAATTCGGCTCTGACCAAAAAGACAAAAGACAAAACTGCCTCATGCCTACAGCCAACAGGACACACACGGCATCAATGGGCCTGACGCAGCAGACACTCCAAAAATATTCATTGAACAAATGAATGTGCCTGTACCTGAGACTGTTATGTGCTCCCCAGGACCTGTTAGCTCTTCTTCTCCAGACACAGCTGGACTACATTTCCCAGCCTCCTTTGCAATTATGGTGGCCATGTGACCAGGTACTGGCCAATGGAAAATGCAGATGTGATCTGTGCCACTTCCAGACCTGGCCCACGGACATCTCCCATGGGTGAGACTCCCCTGTCCACTGGTCAGATTTACAGGATAAGGAAGACTGTGAGGCAGAACCACAAGGGGGAGGGACCTAGTCTCTGACCTAGGGGAGGATCTCCTGCCAAATGTGGAAATAGAAAACGATGAAATGAAACTCTTAGCTGAGCACACAATACACGCCTATCGCACTAAGCTGCGGAGATTTGAGGGCTGCGTGCTGCAGCAATAAACCCTAACCAATAGAGGCCAAGGGCGTGCGTTTGATCTCTAGGCCTGGACATCCAGCTCTCTGCGGTAGGGTTCGGGGCATGAAGGTGGCTAAACAGGAATCTGGGTGATCAGCAGAAGCTCGTTTTAACAACTGGAAGAACAGCTCAAAGGGCACAGCCTCCTGACAGCTGGTCCCTGCCCAGCAAGAAGGCGCGTGATTACAAGGAGTCCTTCCATCCAGATGATGGAGTCAGCCCCTTTCAGGGGCCTCACGCAGGTCAATCTACAGAATGATTAACCGAATTGATGGGCTCCTGCAGAGTCTGTATTCCTGGGACCCCTCACAGAACAACAGAAGATCACCTGCCTGGGACGACTTCAGACACTGAACTAGGAGAAAGAGACTGAGCTAGTGATTTTTCTTTCAAATAGTAAGTCTATGGATTGTAAATTAATATATGGTCACGGGAACAGTAATCAGAAAATCAGAACAGAAGGAAAAAGTGCACAGTTGTACGACTGCACCATGCAGACAAATCAGTGTCAAAGTGCTGATATATTTCCTTCCAGAATTTTTGCCCGGCTTATATTTTTTACGTGGTTTTAGTCATATACAACTGAAGCATTATGGTTCAAAACTGAGTGCAAAATATCAGATTTGAAGCCTATCTTGCCCCCTTCCTAGCTCTACAGCCTCAAACAAGTGACTTCACCTCTTTGTGTCTCCATTTCTTCACCTGTAAAATGGGGAGAATGATTCACACCTCGTTTCACCTCGTGGCAAGAATTCAGTGATGGCATGCTTGAAAGCGCTTAGCACAGTGTCTGCCCGGCTGAGGCAAAGCACTTGGGAAATGTCAGCTGTTGCTGCAGACTATGTACAGAATTACCAATCTTGATTGAAAGAAAAGAGGAGTGAGGCTTTCTGATTATATAAGTGATATTTCCTCATGGTAGGCTATTGGGAAAATGTGGCAAGACATCACAAAAAAAGAGACCATGATTTCTGGATGCGCTATAGCTCCCTTTCTCTTGCCTTTTGTCCTCAGGGAGATCCAAATTCCGGAACTCCCCGAATCGAGGCAGTTGTGAGTTGAAGGAGCCTCTGGTATCAAGGGAAGAAAGGCAGGATATGGAGAAGAGAGCAAAATCCCAAACTCTGCGCGAAGGCGCTGCATAGGAAGATGTAAGGGGAAACGGACAGGACACCGAGGGCAATCTAGCCCTTTATTTTGATAGGTGCGGTATTTGATTTGCATGACTCATAACTACAAAAGAAAAAAAAATCAAGAACTGCCCAAAGAGTATTTCTGAAGCACTCTTATTTTCTTCTCTGCACGAACTCTGTGCAAGAAAAGCAGAGAAGAACACAGTTCCCTCCATCAGCTCCACCTGCCTTCCCGGGGAAGGGCAACCCTCACTTCTCTGTGATGACAATACGCTCTGACTCCTAAGTACGTTCAAGTTCAGAGGTGGAATCAGCCTTCAAGCTCTCAGCCTTTCTTAGTTATGTCAGTTCTCGGCATTAGCTTCTGCCTTCCTGTCTCTTACCAATGCTTAGGACACATGAAGCATGAACTCTGCAGCCAAATGAAATAGGAATTGCAGTCAGGTCAAAGTCACATGATTCCATGCGTAGCTTGTGGCGTGGGCTAAGATGAAATGCATTGCATCCAACCCTCAAAGCTTCAGAACATCCACTGCAGATAAGGATAATGCTGTCCTGTGGTTTACAGCAATGCTACTCAAAGTATGGTCCGTGGACTAGTGGCACCAGCATCACCAGGACCTTGTTAGAAAGGCAGACCTGTGGAATCACAATCTCTGAGGGTGGGGCTCAGAAATCTGCATTTTTACCAACTCTCTCCTGATGGTTCTTAAGCATACTGAAGTTTGAGAAGCACTGGTTTCTTTATAAACCATTCATATTCTCTCTCTCTCTCTCTCCCCCCCCTCTCCCCCCCACCCCGCCGTCTCTCCCTCTCTCGATTCAGGACTTCCTCGAGGAAAAGGCCCCTGAGGTATCTCCTTGTTGGATTCAGGCATCTGAACAATACATGCCTATGAGGCTGACCCAGGAAGCCACAACTTCTAGGACACAGGAAGCTGTAAGGAAATGGCCAGCCCCCTCCAGTCTTCGCACCCCCCCCCCCCCCCCCGCGGGCTGCTTTGCCACAGCAGGTCAGGCAAGCGGCAGAAATGTAAAAACTGCTTCTCGCCACTGGGGAGCGGGTGTGCAAGCACAGCGAACCCTGGCAGGCTCTCCGCAGGCTGCTTGCAAAGGCTCTGGCCGCCTCGCACGATGCTGCTGGAAGGGCACCAGGGTGGAGATCAGTTCGCAGCAGGCGCAGCTCTGGAACAACTAAGCGGGCGATGCCTGACCACACCAAGAAGATTCAGCTCTCTTCGCCACACCTCTCTGAAATGTTTACATGCCCCTACAGGGGTGTTTTTCAATGTCTCCTCTTCTCACCCTTCCCCGTTGCAATTGGGATTATCAGCTACTGGGTAGAGCTTTTTTGACCTTTGGTATTTCGCTTTCTTAGGTCATGTTCTACAGAAAGCAGACCCCAAAAGAATCCTGCAAGATGACTCACGTGCATGTGATTTATCGAAGAGATGCTCTCAGGAGAGACAGGTAAGGCAGAAGAAGCAGGACAGAGAAGGGGAAGAGCCGAGCAAAGGTGGGCTCTCGGGCAAAGCTCCTGCGAGGCTGTGGGGAACTCTGGAGGGGAAGTTACAGCTCAGAGTCGTTGGAGCTTGTGGCAAGGGAGCTGGGCTCTTGTCCCCTTCTTCAGTCTTTAGCTAAAGTCTGTGTGTATGTGGGCACGTCCGTCTGTGCATGCACGTGTGTGTATATGTCTCTGCCAGCCTGTGGGCAAAGCAGGTCTGTAGAAGCCCAGGGACGATCCTTGAAAGATGAACCAGGGGTGCGTGCCACTGAGAGAGCCGTCAAAGCTGGAGTGTTGGGGGTACCCTAAAAGAATTCTGGGGATCTAGACAGAACCCCCACATTCTTTACCACATACACCTTTCCTCCCATTTTATTAACATTTGATAACGGAAACGGAGAACAGACTGGTGGTTGCCGAGGTTGGGAGAGAGATGGAGTAGGAGGTTGGGGTGAGCAGATGTGAGCTTTTATATACAGAATGGATAAACAACAAGGTCCTACTGTGCTGCACAGAGAACTATATTCAATATCCTATGATAAACCATAACGGAAAAGAATAGAAAAAATGTTTATATCATTAAATCACTTTGTTGTACAGTGATAATTATCATTGTAAATCAAGTGTACTTCAATTTAAAAAAAACGTGGTAAGTATTACCTGTGAGTTAAAAATCATCACTATCGTTATCAGCATTTATTAGCATCTCTGACCACGCTCACTGAACTGAGTGATGGGCTACCAACTGACCAAGCTGTTCATCTTCACAATGCACCCATGAGGAAGACAAAAGACAAATACCCAGTAACCCCTCTTCCAGAGGGAAAGAAAGAGAGATTTTTCCATTAAAAGCATTTTACTAATCTCGTGAAAAGCCTTGTGCAGTCACCTGATGTATTACAGAACCACTGTCACCTTCACACCTCACTCGGAAGCCAGAGTGTCTGGGTTTGAATCCCAACTCTGCAACTTAACTCCAGGCAAGTAGCTTAACCTCTCTGTGCCTCCATTTCCTCATCTGTGAAATGGGGATCATAGCATTGTCCCCCTCGGAGCGTGATGGAGAGGGTGACATGAGGTGAGTCAAGTGACCCACTGAAGCCAAGCTGCTGGCAAACAGTGAACATTCACTCAGTGGGAACTCTTACAGTTGTGATGATGTCATTATTCACAGCCTCTTGGGAAATGTCTGCTGTTTTGCCCTAACCAGGTTTAATTTTCCAAATCTCTTCAGAGGGCTGACTGTTTATCAAGAACGAGGATCCCCACTGCTGTCTCTTTCTATCCGCCCTCTCTCCACCACCCAAATCAGATGCTTGGCATATATACAACGGAATACTACTCAGCCATAAAAAGGAACGAAATTGAGTTATTTGTAGTGAGGTGGATGGCCCTAGAGTCTGTCATACAGAGTGAAGTAAGTCAGAAAGAGAAAAAGCAATACCGTATGCTAATGCATATATATGGAATTTTAAAAAGCAGTACTGATGAACCTAGGGGCAGGGCAGGCATAGAGACACAGATGTAGAGAACGCACTTGAGGGCACGGTGTGGGGGGAAGGGGAAGCTGGTATGAAGTGAGAGAGCAGCGTGGACATATATATACACTACCAAATGTAAAACGGATGGCTAGTGGGAAGCACCCGCACAGCACAGGGAGATCAGCTCCGTGCTTTGTGACCACCCAGAGGGGTAGGATAGGGAAGGTGGAAGGGAGGGAGGCTCAAGAGGGAGGAGATATGGGGGTATATGTATACGTATAGCTGATTCACTTTGCTGTACAGCAGAAACTAGCACAACACCGTAAAGCAATTATACTCCAATAAAGATGTGAAAAAAATAATAAAATACAGCAAAACAACAACAACAACAGATGCTTGGTAGTCCTGGTCTGATCAACTAATCTTTTTCCCTCGGGCCGACATTCCACCTTCTCAAATACCGAAGTCACCTGCTGTGTCGCCCCAGATGTCATATCTAACTGTCCCAGCCCAGAACGCTCTAGCTTTTATCACTCACGATCGGTTCTGCCAGTCCTGGTGATAATCTCTTCAATCTAACGAATCCAGGTCAAGGTACAAGTTCACCAAGAAACCCCCTGATGCCCTGATAGTCTGACATCACGGAATTTGTTTCCTCTTCTGACTCCAAAGGCAGCATGCTATTTCCACCTGGACGAGATACTATCTCCTCCCTGGGGCTACCGTGGAAGTCACAAGTTAAAGCATGTGCACTGTCGCCCATGCACCGCCCCCTCCCCCATGCTGAATACCTGCCTTATGGTACAAAGACTGTTTACTTTGTGAATGAGAAAATAGGGGTTCAGAGTGAACTGACTTACCCACAACACTACCGCTAGTACTTGATGATATTAGTTGGGATAGGCTAGGTCACACCGCAATAACAAATTACCCCCAAATTAAAGGTTTGCTTTGGCCCATGTCGTATGTCCAAAGCAAGACAATGGGGGCACTGCTCTACAGCATGACTCAGAAGGTCCACCATCTCCACATGTTGGCTTGAGTTTGCTGAGGCAGGTGACAGGGCACATGTAGGCTTCACACCTGCTCAGCTATACCTCCGCCAGGAAGTGACAAGCCATTTCCGCTGAAAATCTGTTGGCCGGAAGCAGTCACGTGGCCCTGCCCCATTGAAGAGCGCTGAGGAGCGTGATCTTCCACGTGCCCGGGAGGAGAGGAGAGCTGGATACTGGTGAGCGACTAACATCCAGGACATTGAGGGAAGTGGGCTCTGAACCGAGAGGGTCCAGCCAAGGTGGCTTGGCTCCCAAAGCCTCTCCTCCGTCTACTGCACGAGGAGGAGCCTCTGCGGCAGTTCAGCTTTAGGGCAGAGAGAGCCTGTGAGCCTTCCGGGCACTGCACTAGGAGCTAGAGACGGGGAAAGGAGGAGTGTCGTCTAATCGCCATGGACCCCCATGGTACCATTCATCGGGTCAACCATTTTGTTTCACATCTACCACGCGCCAGGCGCGGTTCTAGGCACTGGGGACGCAACTGTGAACCAGACAGCGGTCCCTGCCTTCACGAAGGTTATATTCTAGACAGGCCACTCAGACAAGGAGATGGGGGAGGTGGAACTAAACAAACATTCTACGGCATGCCACGGGCACTGAGGGCTACGCAGAACGAGCAAGCAGGGGAGGAAGACAGAGCAGGCGAGTGGTTGTGGCACATTTTATTTATTTTTAACAACTCAGGCCCTTTAACTCTTTAAAAATTAATTAATTAATTTAATTAATTTATTTATTTTTGGCCGCATTGGGTCCTTGTTGCTTCACGCCGGCTTTTCTCTAGTTGCGGCGAGCGGGGGCTACTCTTCGTTGCGGGGCGTGGGCTTCTCATTGCGGTGGCTTCCCCTGTTGTGGGGCGCAGGCTCAGTAGTTGTGGCACACGGGCTCAGCTGCTCCGTGGCATGTGGGATCTTCCCGGATCAGGGCTCGAACCCGTGTCCCCTGCACTGGCAGGCGGACTCTTAACCACTGCGCCACCAGGGAAGCCCCACATTTTATTTTATTTTATTTGTTTTAATTTATTTTGTGTGTGTGTGTGTGTGTCACATTTTAAATGAAGGGGTCAGGAAGGGCAAGCTGAGAGTGACGCCCTAAAGAGGACGGTAAAGTAGGGGAAAGGGCTCGGGGCAGAGGGAACCAGAAGGGCAAAGGCCCTGAGGCGGAACCTTGTATATTTCCAGCAATAACAAGGAGGCAGTTCAGTTGGGATAAAGAGGACAAATAGGCGAGCCATGCAGGTGGAGGGCTCTGCCGGGCACGCAGCCTTCGTTAAAGCTTGGCTAAAAGCGAGGCAGGGAGACAAGGGCAGTGGCTGGAGGGAGAGTCGCTGGACGTGTCACTTGAACATCTAATGTGCTCCCAGGAAGAGAGGAGCGTGCACCCCGAAGAGCACAGAAAAGCGTCTTTGATCTGTGGGGTGTTGAACACTCTGAGATGTGCGTGCCTGGATTCAGAAAGGCCGGCCTCCCCACTGGCGGAGGGGTTGGCAAGAGCTTGACTAAGACCCCCTCGGGTGAATCCACCCCATGCTGGACATGGCCGGGCACCCGTGACATTCTGCTCGAGGGCTTTCTCTGGCCACGGGAGCTCAGATGTGCCACGGGCTCCAGGCCTCTGAGAGCAGTTCTCAACCGACGAGGGGCAGGAACTGTGGATCAACTGGCCCCTCCGGGTGGGAAGCTCTGAAGTGTGTGCTGCTGTCTTCCGAGGTCCCCAGCACGTTGAGCCCCGGTTGCCCACTGGGCGCGGCTCACGACCGTGGCAACCCTGGTTCCCCTCCCCAGTCCCTGAGCGGCTTCCTGGGATCACCTCCGAACACACGGCTCGCGCTCCACGCGGTCCTGTGTCTGTCTTTAGAGGAAGCCAGTCGGAGACGCTGCCCGAGCCAGGAAAAGCATTTCACTTCCGAGTCTCGAAAGTTGCCTTCGACGCACTTAAAAGGAGGGTGTGGGACTGGATTAGCCAGGGGCCACTTTCTGCTCTACCTCCTATGAGGCCAGGAACCTCCCCAGCCCCCAGATGAGGCCACGGCACAAACCCCCTGCAATGTGAGCTGCGGGACAAGTTCACGGACCTGGCTGCAAAGCGGGCAGAGCCCCACAAGCCCCGGGGAGGCTTTGTCTCCCACAAGATGGGGGCCCAGCGGCTCCCCAGCCAGGCCACGCAGGAAGCCCTCCTGCCGGTGGCTGGCTCTGCCGCTCCCCCCGCTTCCTGTGGATGTGCTGGGAACAGCTTCCCCTTTGTTCGTCCCTCTGATCCCCATCTGCTCAGCAACTGTCTCCAGTCCGGCATTGTCTCTTAGGAACCACTCCGATCCCCCCGAACAAAGGCCCTCAAATCTGAATAAACCCTCTGACATCAGCCTGGCGGGTCAGGACGCTGATCAGGACAGTCCCCATGCCCACTGCTTTGAAACCCTTTGGCTTTGCTGACCTCTGTCTCGACGCACTCCCCTGTCACCACCAGGCCAGACGTCGCATTTACTGGTGGCCTGAGCCCCTGTGCTGAGCCTCCACTTTTTGTGAGCGGAAGCCTTCCTCTTTTGAAGTCCGGCTTTGTCCTTTTCCAGAAATTAACCTCCTCGGGGTTAGTTAAAGAGTTGTGAAAAGTTGACATCATCAGGGTAACACCAGGCAGGACCCTGTGGTTACCTCTGCCTGGGACAGACCAGGAAGCATGTTTTCCAGAAAACCTTCAGTTTCTACATCACCGAGTTCTAACTCATTTTGCTTTCTCCTCCTTATGCAAAGAGATTCTGTCTTGTTCTACTTCTAGAGGTAGATTTGCCCGCCACTTAAACTGGTGATCATAGCTATTTCATCGTTCATTATGCTTGGAATCCAATTTCAAGATCAGGCTCCCCTATCTCCCCCTGGTGCTCCGGCCAGCGCTTGGCTGACGCCAAAGCCTAACAGAACAGGCAACATGTCTCCCAGAAACTCCACTTCAAGGTTGATGCCATATGCCTGCCTGAAAGATGGGAGCAAAATGCCCCCTTTTTTCTTCCCCTTTTGGATTGGTCCTTGTCTTGCCTGGACATGACAAGAGTAATTGCTTTGCTTCCTATCTGGCAAGACTTTGCTGCTATTTCAATAAGTTTTATGACTCACGTGTCACTTTATCTCCACAATTCAATCATTTTATGGAAAATCAAGATAAAAATTCCCCTAGACTTCCCCTCCTGGAAATATTAAGCTCACCTCACACCAAAGAAGCATGGTAGCACGGTCTTCCAATGCCTTTTTAGAATGGAAAAAAAATCTTTGCAAAGAAAAGTTGTTTCATGTAGTGAACAACTTGTTGATTAGTCAATGCAGTCCACATTTATGAAAAGTTTCCTACCTGTCAGACAGTGGCTAGCTGTGTGGCATAACGAGACCAGTCTTTCCCACACTGGGACATATTTTTAGATTTTCTTCAAGAAAAAGAAGCAATTTATTGGGCTCCTGGCACCCTCTTGTAAGAAATGAAAAGGAAAACGGTGGTGGCCCCAAAACACTCCAGTGGTAGGACAATAAATGGCTCGGGAATAAATCGCAAATCTGACTCTGCTTAAGGCAAAGCCAACCTTCTAGAACTTTCTCCTTCTCTCTTCTTCTATACTATACCTGTGGGTCTCTGACAAGGTAGAGATAACCAGAGATGCTGTTACCCAAGGGTGAGCCTGCTCTAAGAAAGAGCCAATGCAAACTTTTCAAGTTCCTCACTGACTACAAATGAATAAAGGGGAAACGGGTCAAGGAATTTAAGGAGGCAGAAGGACCAAGTTAAACGCTTCCTTCTTCAATGTTTTAAGAAGGAGGCAAGTCAGTGGTTATATCTGACATCACAGAATCTACTCCAGAGGCATCACTGAACTACACACCCCGCAACTGAAATACGCCATGGTGGACGCCGCTCCACATCTGAGGTTCTTGGTGGAGAAACTAAGCGGAGAATGTCCAAACTAGAAAGGGCTTCAGAAATGATCTAGGAGCAGTTCTCGACTGGGGCGTGGCACTGCCTCTTGCAGGTACTTGGCAGCGCGGGGGGTGTTTTGTTTCACGATGACTAGGGGAGGGCCTCCCACTACTACTGGTTTTAGTAGGCATGGCCAGGGATGCAAGATGACCTGGGATGCCCAGTTCATCCCACACAAGTCACTGTCCCAGCCAAACCACCTCTCGCACCCCAGCTGAAGCACCCCATGACCCTCATTTACAGAAGGTGAGATCTCAAGAAATGAAGTGAATTGCCCAAGGCCAGAGACGGCAACGTGGCTGGGATTGGTAACCCAGGTTTTATATTAAACTGCAGTAAATGAGATCATCACTTTTCTCTTTCAGGGGCACTCTGAAATGTTGCCTTAGGATGGATTCCCCCTGGGAATCCTAAGACAAAGATTAGCCAACCCCAAGATAAAGATTCAAGTGTAAGTAGTGTATTTGCGAAGCACGGTAGCGCAGCGGGGAAGTGACACAGGGAAGGAAAGGCAGCCACAAAGGGTAGGTTATCAAAGAGGTTCCCACCATGGGCCATGGAGGTTCCATCTTTTTGGGGGACTCTGGGGGGATACTGTAAAACACAGTTCAGAGGTGTCCCACCTGAGCAGTGAGAAAGCTGGGGTATTGATCCTCCAACTTCATTCTTTATTGACTGAAGGCTGCTCCCAGGAGCATTAATTCGTAGGCTGAGAAAAAGCTCTCAGGCTGAGAATTGTAGCTCCTTGGAGTGGGACGCTGTCCAGGTATGTACCGGAACAGCAGACATCAAGAACACATGGGTGGGGACTTCCCTGGTGGCGCAATGGTTAAGAATCCGCCTGCCAATGCAGGGGACATGGGTTCGATCCTTGGTCCGAGAAGACCCCACACGCCGCGGAGCAACTAAGCCCGTGTGCCACAACTACTGAGCCTGCGCTCTAGAGCCCACGAGCCACAACTACTGAGCCCACGTGTCACAACTACTGAAGTCCGCACGCCTAGAGCCTATGCTCCGCAACAAGAGAAGCCACCGCGATGAGAAGCCCGCATACCGCAAGGAAGAGTAGGCCCTGCTCACCGCAACTAGAGAAAGCCCGTGTGTAGCAACGAAGACCCAACGCAGCCAAAAATAAAATAGATAAATAAATAAATTTATTAAAAAAAATAAAAAGAACACATGGGTGAGCACCCGTAGCATCTGCTAGAGATGCAAAGACCTAAACTGAACAGTGCATCCAGTCACTTATTTAGTACGGGAATCAAACAACCTGGGCTCATAGAAACTGCCCGGAAGATTATTTTTTAAACACTTGCCTTTATGTGTGGAACAGTTTATACTGTTCAGTTTTGGACCCCCAAAGCAGATCTGGCCAAGGGTCCTTCAGGAAGCCCCAGGCACCAGGGTGTTGCCATTTACGGGGCCGCTAGAGCCATAACTGCACTTTTAAGTTCTCTCTTTGAAGTGGTTGCTGGCTTTCCCAGCCCCAGTCCCTAACTTTCAAAACACGAGAGCTACAGCAACACAAAATCCAGCACAGGCCACCAAGGTTTCTAACCACACTGGTTCCTGAGGGTGTGTGCGTGGTGAACAAAGGTAGCCACGGGGCAGGGGGAAGGAAAGCATGGCATCGCCTCCCAGAAGCCAATGTCCCAGGCACCACTGGCCACACTGGCCTCCTTGTGACCAGGAGGCATCCTCTAACGTTCTGTCATCGAAATATACAATTTTTGGCTCACGAAATTAGGTCGTGGTCCCAAACCTATAGAAATCCTTCCAAAGACCCACCAGCTACCAAGGCGTCACGAGTGTGTCCTGGGAAAAGTTTGTTAACATGGGGGTGGACACACACACACACACACACACGACTTTTCAGACAGACTCTGCAGAAGCCTTTCTTTCCCTCAGAAGGTGAGAGAAATCATCACCCAAAAGAGAAAACAGTAAATATCACACTCACAGACTCCCTTAATTTGGTTTTGTAATTAATTCTGTTAAGTGCTGACAAGACTTCTGCTTAGAGAAAGTGCATATTGATGGGAAGAGAAGGGAAACTGACAATTCACTGGACAGGTTTTTAGACACTTTGGTTTCTATGTCATTTACTCCTCAACACAGCCCTTGGAATAAGCATTACTATAAACCACATTGTGCAGGCTACAAAACGAGACTTAGAGAGGCCATGGGGCCTGCCCAAGGTCACAGAGCCCAAGGGGTTGCCGTCAGGTTACAAACCCGGTTCTCTGAAACCCAAGGCTGTGCCCGCGCCTCGAAGGCCCGCCTACCTTCCTAGCAGGAGTCGACACTTTGTGCCCAGTACTTGAAAGTGATGATTCCCTGATGGCTTTAGACATACTTTTTTTTAATCCATAATTTTACGAGACAACAAGAAGCCTTACAAAAAAGGTTGTTGAAAAATAAGTAAAGGACTTAGAGTAATAAACTGTGGAAGCACATGGACTCAGGCACTAGGGAAGATGCCATATAAAGGCACGTCAGTGACCTTCACTGTTTCAAGAGCTCTGACCCGCCCGCACTTCTTTGATGCCCCAGCAGTCCTGTGTGGTGGGCAGGGCAGATGCCTGCCAGCAACTTCAGAGGCTGGGTGGTGGCCGTTGCTCCTCATAGAAGATTCCACATAAGTCCTCGGTAGGCACTGCTCTGCAGGCCTGAAATGGATCGTGACAAGACACCCAGCATCTCTACCTACAGGCGCTGTGCTAAATAGATCGTTTTGTTTATTCCTCACCGTGGCTCTCTAGGTAGATATTATTATTCTCATTTCACAGATGAGGAAACTGAGGCTCAGAGAAGTTCAGAAAAGTTTTCAAGTTGGGCACCGGTGAGCGACAGGGTCAGGATTGCTCCCCAGCTCCAGCTGCTTCTTTGGTCTGGGCCCCTTCCAACAACGCTGACATTGTCACTGAAGTACCCAAATCTCACCCCCTCCCTGAAGACATTCTGTAGACTTCTCATGGTGACGGCTCAAGCTCTCTGAAACGCACAGTGACTAAGCTTGGGGCTAAGGTCAAAGTTCGCTTCTGACGCCCTCGTCCATAGTGTTACCGAATTCCACCCGGAGATTAAACTCTCTGGGGCCTGCCACCTGCCTCCTGGCCCCTCAAGGGCAGAAAGTGCATCACTCAGCTCCGTCTCCTAGGGCTGCAGCCCGCCACCTGGCATACAGTCAGGGCTGAAGAAGCGTACATCGATGGCCTGGTTAATTCACAGAGAAATGGTTTCCGCTTGTCCTAATTAAAGCCAGAGCAAAGAAACCTTCCTGACTTCGAGGGCCGCCTCATGCTACCAATTATGGAGACATTCACAGCCGAATTCTTATATATGTAAGACAGTTTTTAAAAGACAGTTGTTAAAGATTCGGAGGGGAGTCTGGTTTTTGTTTCTCAGTATCATATTTTAGGAGACCTGGACTCCCCTACAGCCCCTACACGAGGCAGACAGTCCACCCGAGACGTGCACAGCATGCATGCCGCTGCACCGAGTTGCAAAGGACACCACTGGCTTCAGCAGCAGCTATTTACTGGGTGCATTCTGGACGCCCGCTCCGGAAAATACAGGGACCGACACAAATGAATCGGGTCCCTGCTCCATAGAACTTACAGTCCACGAGCAGAGACAGCCACTGATTCAATCACGACACTCTGAATGTACGATCTCAAAGAGCAAGAAAGACTCTGAGGGTGAGACCGTGGGTCTGTAACAAAGGAAGCCCCCAGTTGGGAAGGGGTCACAACAGGCCTCCCTGGGGAAGCTTGGAGAGTAATCTGAAGGCTGCCGAGGCACTAATCGGGTGAGGTTGCCTGGGGGGAGCATCTCAGCTTGTGCAAAGGCCCCGTGGGGCCTGACAGTAGGCTAGTGTGGCTGGAGCAGAGGGCAGAGCAGGGTGAGCGCAGCAGGAGCCACCCACAGTGACTCCTGGCCATGCTCGGGATTGTAGGCTAAGATCCCCATTTCACAGATGAGGCAATCGAGGCACAGGGAGGTTAAGTGACTTGGCTGGAGTTAAGTGGCAGAGTTGGGACTCAAACCCAGACAGTCTGGCTGTAGAGTGAGGTGTGAAGGTGACAATGGCTCTGTAACATGTCAAGCAGCTGCACAAGGCTTTTCTATGAGATGCGTAAAATGCTTTACTGGACAAATCCCTCCGTCCTTCCCCCTACAGAAGGGCTTAACTGGTATTAACGAATGGTTAGCCACTGAAAGGGCTGAAGCAGTGGCAGGGGAGGAGAGGGAGTGATGTTGAGGGAGACTCTGAAAAGGTCACTGGAACTTGCGGCTGGAAAAAAAACTGGATGAAGGCGAGAGAGGCCACAAGCAGACCACTTTGAGGACTGCTGCCAGGGAGACCACAGTGCAGGTGGTCAGGGTGGAGGGGAGGCGCTTGGGAGGTGAAACAAATGATCTGGTGATAGACGGGATGTGGGGGGATGGGGAGGGAGGTCCACAGGGGACTTACAACCTAACTGGGAAGTTGGGGGCACTGGAGAAGAACTGGGAAGCTGCTGGAGGGGGAGGGGAAAGCTCAGAGGGATCGAGAAAGGTGAGGTGGGCCTGGATTCAGAGGCACGAAGTGGGGAGGTTCTTAAGGGAGAGGAACTTGCCTCCCCAAAGAGGGGAATCAAGGGGACAGAGTAGGGGGACCCGCGTTAGTGTGGATGATTTATAAGGAGACGGGAAACACGGGCTGAGCGAGGGTCCACATTTTCAAACACTGTGTTGTATGACTGAACTCTGCTGAGACAGCAGAACTTAAATGTCCTCATAAAAAACAAAGGTAAACATGTGAGGTGATAGATGGTGTTAACTAACTAGATGGGAGGAGTCCTTTCACAGTGTAGAAAGACACCAAATCACCATGATTTATACTTTAACTACCTCACAGTTTTGTCAATTATACCTCAGTAAAGCTGAGTAAGAATGAATGAATGAATGAATTCAGATTCTCGGGCCTTGCCCCAGACCTGATGGATCCGAGAGCAGGGCCCAGAGATCCATGTTTCAGCATGATGGCTAAAGTGGGTAATTCTGATGTACACTCAAGTTTGAGAACCACTAATGTTTATGCGAATCCCCTGGGGATCATGTTAAACAGCAAATTCTGACTCTAGTAGTCAGGGGTGGAGCCTAAGATCCCCCATTTCTAACCAGTTCCCAAGGTGATGATTCTACTAGCAGCAGGACCACACTTTGAGCAGCAAGGGTCCGAGGTGAGCAGACCATTCATGTGCTCACCAGTGACAAAAAAGCTGTCAACACAAAGCCAGATCATCATCTCTCCAGAAACCTGAAAGACGGCATGCTCTTTAGCCCAACTTCTTCCAGGGAAAGCCCAACACAGGCCCCTCACTCGGCAGGGCTGGAAACCCACCCAGGAGATCAGAATAACCCACCCCATCCAACAGCCTGGCCGGAGAGGAGATAAGAGATTGGAATCCAGAGATTACTAGGTGTGTTTGCTGAAACTCATTTTCAAGTTCCCCTCGAGCTATTTTTAAACCATTAGGTCCTTGAAGAGGGGAGTTTTATTAGTTCAAGTTTGGAGAGAAAGCATCTTTGCAGGGAAAGCATCTCTGTTCTTTCCTCTCTGTGGCCCAGAAATAGAGGGATCCAATCCCCCTCGGCTGCCACCAAGGCGCCCAAAGCCACAAAGCCGCGCGGCCATCCAGGGAGCCTGGAAGCAGAGTGAAGGGCACAGGCCAAAAGGAGACACAAAGGGGAGAACAAACAAAACAAACAGAGAAACGACACAGGTGAACAGAAAGCAGGTGAGTTTTAGCTGACTTCCTGTCCGGTGAAATTCACATTGTCATCTCCCAAACATGAAATCTCCTCATGACACTTACAAGTTCTCTCTTGGGACCAGTCGAGTCCTGATGAGAAGGTCACCTTCCTGCTTTTAACAGCTACTGTAAACTGATTTTCCTTTTCTTTTCTTTCTTTCTTTTTTTTTTTTTTTTTTAAGGAAAATGTGCAAAGTGGCAAGAATTGAATAAATCATTCAAAGACTCTGAGTTGGAGTCTCTGTGGACTCTGGGCGGCTGGGTCTCATTTCGGTTTTACGCTGCTTGTCTGCAGTGGGAATGTAGAGGGAGCGGATTTTTTCCCCTGGAAAACCAGCGAGTCAGCTCTCTGGGCCAGCTCAGAGCGTTAGCCAGACTGGAGCCAGCCGAAGCCTACACGCTCCCGAGCGGGGATCAGGCCATCCGCCGTGCCCCTAGCCCTCCCTGTGTCTCTTCTGATCGCTCTGGTGCCGTGTTGTCCTGTGTTTGGAGACATCCACACATGGACAGCTCATGGGCAATTTTTTTTTAGCTCTCTGACATGTAATAAAGGCATCCGTTTCCAGCTAAATCAGGTCTTCTTCTGTTCAAAATGTTTTCCCTAGAAAATACGGCGTCTTCTAATTAAAAAACTCACCAAGCAGCTGGAAGGGATCATGTGGAAATGAGAGCAGCATTTCAGCTTACGGGGCACCCTTCCTGACAAGCAGCCCATGGTGGTTGACCGGCTTCAGAAAGTCAAGCTGTGGTCCCTTCGTGCTGATGTGCTAAGAAAGGGAGGGGGGAGGGGCCCGAACCCCTGCTAGGTCCTTGTTCTCCCGACCCTAAGCGCACAGGCCCTCCTCGGCATCTTTGGGGGCTCTCAAGATTCATCAGTCTACCCCAGGAAGACAAAGGGTGACTCTACCTCCCCTGACTCCCTTCCCTGGAGGGAACCACAACAAAGCAGCACACTGGCCGTGGACAGAGCCTGGGAGCCAGAAAGGGCAAGTCCAAGCCACCAGCGTCTCTCTCGGGTTGCGGCCATGACCTCGCAACTGGCTCCCTGCCGGGGCCCTGGCCTCCCGATGTCTAGTCTCCACCTGCCAAAGCGCCCCTTCTGGGAGGCACAGTTGGCATGTGAATCCCCACCACAAAGCCACCACTGGCCCCTCTCACGCTCAGAGCCAACACCCAAGTTCCCGCCCCCGGCCTCCCAGGGCCGAAGATGTGGCTCCTCCACGGCTGTGCCAAGCACGTCCCCACCTCAGGGCCTTTGTCCTTGCACGTCCGTCTGCCAGAATGCTCTTCCCCAGAGAGCGAGCCACTCAGGCCTGGCTCCCCTGCCTCCTTCCGGTGTCTGCTCAATGCCACTTCCCCTGAGAGCTCGCCCTCATCCCCCCCCCGCCCCGCACCACATTCTATCCCCGCTCATCGGAGCACTCAGCACTACCTGGCGTCATTCTGTGGATTCTGCATCGTCTGTCTCCCCCCCCCGCTAGAACGGCAGCTCCAGTTGGGCAGAGGCTCTGACGGCTGTGTTCACCGCCACCTCTCCAAAGCCTCCCAGGGTGCCTGGCACACAGGACGCAGGCCACAGACATGCCTCGGTGTTTACCGAAATGACCCTAGGAGAGGGGAAGACGAAGGAGCTATCCCGGGAGTGGCCACCTTCCAGACAATATTGCTGCCGGGCTGGTGTCAGGAAAGGCATGGCCGGCTCCACGGCTCAGGTCTGGGTCAACACGGGTCAACCCACCACCACCACCACCCTGGGCCTCCGTCAGCTGTCAGTCTGGGGTTGGTTACAGTGTACCACGCTAATAAAGAAGGATGGTGGCCCAGGGCTGGCTAACTTTTGCAAATGACAGATCTGGAACATTCTGAGGAGACCACACATTCGTAAATATTTGAGAAATGGGGCACTGCCAGGGGTCGCCTTGAAGTGTGGGTGTTTTCATTTATTTCTTCCTTTTTCTGTTGTTTTTTTTAAGCCAGCAATCCTACCCTAAAGCCACACAAGCACTCTTTGAAGAAGGAGTGAGTTAGTCAGCACTCCCAGAGAGAACTGTTTCCGCAGAGCAGAGTCAGAGATTAGCCGCCATGAAGCTCCCGTGTGGGTCAAGCCGACAGCTGCCGCCCCAAGCCACCCGGAACTGGGACTTCCGCTCCGAGTTCCTAGTGCTGACATGAGCCAGTTATTCTTGCGGACTTCAGGACTCAAGGGGCAGTAGCACCCTGAAGGGAATATTCTCTCCTTCTGGGGATCTAACTTCTTTAAAGGCTGGGATGATGTAACCAACACAAGACACAAGAACAGTCCTCTCCTGGAAGGAGGGAGCGAGAGGCCGTGCTGCAAGTGGGGCAGAATCACACCCCAGCTGGGAAGCAGGGCCCCAGACGGAAGCCAAAGGAGACAAGAGGGAACAGTGGAAGAGTCACCAGGCACCAATCAATGCGGGGGTGGGGTGGGGGCACAAAAGAGAAGAAAGGAAGAAATACAGAGAAGGGGGAACAGAGATGGAAGGAAAACATACACCGATGTAAGGACAACCTCACAGGCTGTAGCCAAGAAGAATTCAAATTCCAGTTCAACTTGCAGATAAGACCCAGGGAGAGGAGAGTCTTCCAACCCAAGAAGTCACCGGGATATGGGGCCCTTGGAAGGTAGCAGTGCCTTTGTGAGCAGGCCAAAGGGGCAGAGAAGCCAATTAAAAAGGGAGTGTCTCCAGGCTCAACAGATAGCTTATCAAACTTACTTGAAGAATTCCAAGCAATAAAAAGACTCGCCTGAATGCTCCTTTCTTTAAACTTGAAGACTAACCACACTTTCTGTCAACACATAGCACCCTGGAGTGATTAAAGCAGAAGGGAGCACTCCCTCTATTGTGTCTGCTTTTAATCCTCCGAGAATTTGTCTTCTAGACACACACACACACACACACACACACACACACACACACACACGCGCGCCGAATGGCAGGGGGGTTGGCATAGGGAGGGCAGGGGAACCGCTGAGACCAATAAGTAAAGTGAAAGAGAGGCAGAGAAGGTTTCCTTCCCAGGCCCCCCCCCCCCGGAGTCAAGAGCGCGGGCAGAATTCAAGGGCATTTGGCTGTGGTCAGTGGACTGCTCCCCCAGGTGCTTGGAAGGGACAGGCCTGGGGAAGCTGGCAAGGCCACCCCCTCCTCTTTCAGGAGCCAAATCAGTCACTGGAAAGTTAGGCGCCGTCTTCATCAAATAACAAAGGAGCCTGCAGAGCACTTAATAAAGGCTAACTAAATAAACAAAGAAGAAGTCTTGAGAAAATAAAAACCTGCACACCTGGGTACCCTCTTTATTACAGACTCCAGTCTAGCAATAACCCGCCAAACTCTGACCTCTGTCAGAAACAAGCCAAACAGGGTGAACTGGTCAGAGAAGGCGACACTGGACATCTCTTCCAGCATCCAGCGCCCGAGAGGAAGAAGTTGTCTGGTCCGCACTCACTGTTGCTGCAATGCATTCGATTATCCATTTTGCGAACGTATCTGAAGCTTGTTCACCTTGTGCCAAGCGAATCCTCAGCTTCATTTCTAGGTAAGGCCGCACACCCCTTCATTACAACAATAACAACATCAACACTTACAGAGCACGTACTGCATGCTAGTTCAAAGCGCCTTACTTGGATTCACTCATTAGATCCACACCGAAGCTTTTCAAATGACTTCTGTAATTACAAAGTATCTGTATCTAATTTTCCTCCTTCCCTATGCATTTTCCCAAATGCAGAAATGTAGCTAAAAATAACAACCAGCCACGGATTGAGTTGGTCTCTGCGCAAGACTGTGAAAATGGCCCCCAGCATCCCTTCCCGGCATCTCCACCCCTTTGCAAGGAGAACCTCGCAGGCCGTCCCATGGAGAGATGCAGTCTTTCTCTGGTACCCCCAGATCTAGGCTCGGTTACGGGACTTGCTCTGGCCAATACACTGCAGCCGAAGTGGCGTCGCATGAATCTTGTGACCAGGACGTGAGTAAGCTTGGGCTAACCTGCTGGAGGTCAAGCGAACACCTCCAGGAGAAACACCCTGGACGAGGCCAGTCGAGGTCAGTCAGTCCCCAGCTGACCTGCCAGTGGACTGTGGACACACGACAGACCCAGCCAAGAGGGGCCAGGCCAGGCCCGGACGGGAGCCACCCAGCTCAACCACAGACGAGATACATGTTTGTTGTTTCTAGCCGCTAAGTTGTGGGGTGCTTTGTTCCCCGGCAAAGGTGTACCGTCCAGAGCACTGACTGAGCTCTCTTCCCTGCTGAGCACTGACTGAGCTCTCTTCCCTGCAGATCCTCCGAGAGGGAGTTAGGACTCGCAGCGTTTTTGAAATGTCTGGGACCACAAGCTTCCTCTCTCCTTCACTTTTCTCTGTTCTCCGTGTCCACACATATGCACATCCCGCGGAGCACAGGGGAAGGACTGCTCCAGAAGGACACACATCACGGGACTCACTGGCGTTTGTTCATCTGTAGGTTTTATGGAAAACAGCTGCTTCTCCTTCGCAGTCCACTTTCAGCTTTCACTGCCGTTCTAAAAAGTTACCTTAATGGGAACTGGAAGGACCAGTGTTATAACAGCACACAAGAGCTGAGAAACCTCCCACACAGTTCCTTCGTTCCTTCGGTGGGCTATACAGAACTATTTGAAAAGGTAAAACTCAAGACCAAGAACCTAATATTCCAGCCCCAGTAAAACAACAGAGGTTCTCCCACAGAAACCCCTTCTGCAAATGGCAGTAAATGGCTTGCAAAAACTAGAGCCAAACAAACGAGCTAGATACTGGTAAAGCATTCATTTCGAATCCAATCAATAAAAAACCAAAATTCCTAGCAAGGCCATTCACGGCTTCACCCCACCTCCCACCCCCCCAATAGAGCTCCCACACAAGCATTGTGAAGCGTTCCTGGAAGTTCAACTTTTACTTAATTCATCTGCTTCTAATAGCTAGTTTTCCTTTCTAGCCCAACCCTCCTTCTCAGAGTTCAAACAGTCTCTCTAATTTCCCCCCTTTCTCTGGAGCAGGGTGCAGATGGTGAGAAGGTATTAATAATACTCTCTTTACGATCAGATTTCTGCTGATCAACACTTTGCAAAAGATCCAGGTGTAATTTTACCAGCAGATGCCACAAAAATAATTTATCACACGTGTGACCAAAAGCCACCCTTTTTTGTAGAGCATTTAAAGTTATTCCAACTTACGTAGTGATGTATGTAAATTCTTACTCGATAAAACTGGAAAGAAAAAAGGTTATTCCAAAGTCATCTAGTATCCGATAAGTATTTCCAAAATGAGTTACTACACACGTCAAAACACACGCAACAGACCAGGACTGCTGTACAGGGCCCAAGGAAGATGTCAAGGCCCTTCCTCCCCGTGAATTCAGCTACTAAGCTCCACAGGAGGGATGTGCCTGTTCACCCCATCCAGGACTATTCTGGACTCAGAAAGATAGCAGGGACGATGGATGCAACCATCAGAGTCAACCGTTATTCAGGCAAGAATCATCAATGAGCACTAAGACCAGGTGGAGAGAATCTGAGGAGGAATGGGATATTTACACAGTGTCAAAGTATCTTCCTACAAAGTACACTTGTTCATTACAAAAGGGAAAAGAGTGACTACACAGAGACCACCCTAACCAAGTGATCAGACCTGACATCACCAATAAGGCGCAAATGGACATGTGCACCTCTTGATACGGCCCCCAGAGAAGGACAGGTCACCTACATCACTTACATAGCAGTCCAGCCAAAGATGCATATATCGAAATTGAAACACAAGGAGACATCAGAGAATCGTAAATTAAGGGACATTCTATAAAATAACCGGCCAGCACTGTTCAAAAATGCCAGGGTCGTACAAGACAAAGGAAAACATAAATTGTTCTGGGTTCAGAGAAATGAAAGAGAAGGACAATTAAAATGTAACGTGGGATTCGGAACTAGCTTGTGAACCATAAGAAAAGTGTTATCACGGGCATTATTGGGACAAAATTGGAATATGGACTCTGGCTTAGACAAAAGTGTTAAATCAATATTACATTTCCTAAATTTAATAGTCGTTTGTAGTTACGTAAGAGAATATTCCTGTTCTTAGGAAGTACAAGGGGGAAAGGGAGTTTGATGTCAACAGCTTACTGGTAAATGGTTCAGGAAAAAATTTCCATATATACATGAATACGTGTGTGTGTCTGAGCACAAGTCCGCGTAAACGGAGAAAGAGCGAAGAGATAAAACAGGAATGTGGTAGTGAACCTAGGTAAAAATATCCAGGACTTCTTTGTATCGTTCATGCGACTTTCCTAGAAATAAAAAGTAAAAGCGACAAACGACATCACAAACTCGGAGGTTTGCCAGCGGCGGGCATGGCCAGGTTGGACCCACCGAGCCGTCGACTGGGGAGAGCAGGCTCCCTTCTCGGCCACCTTCCGAGGTGCTGTCCAGAGCCTTCCCCAGAAAGGACCCCCTCTTCGAGTCTTCTGAGATGGAGCCTTTGTGACCACAGGCCCCTGGCACTCGGGGACGATGTGCGTCTTGAAAGTCAGGAAATTGAAACCACTCCAGGCCACAGTTCGCTTCCTTTTGAACATTTTCTTCCTGTGGCTTTTCCATGTTGGTGGTTGGAGGCTGTACGGCTCGCGTGCTGGCACTGCTGTGAGAGTGCCTGTGCTTTTATGGAGGCGCAAGGGGCCTGGGCAGCCGAGACAGAGACAGGCTAGAACTCACAGGTCCCGAGATGGTCCCCTGGGGTGCTGGACGCTGCCCTGTCTCGACGGTCTTCTACCTTTCATGGAAAGATCCGCTGCGGGCAGCTCATCTGGAGTAACTGTCCCCATCACTGGCTCTGCCTCTGGGCCAGCAGGGGCCTTGGAGGTCTCCTGGCTGCTCAGTTTTCTCACCTGCTTAGTGGAGACGAGCAATCCTGCTGTGTGGGCCCTGCCACCCTGGGGCGGGGTGGGCCCTGGAAGAACATCCCCGCCAGGAGAAGCGGGTCTCTGTCGCTCAAGTGCCACCTGCTGCTGAGTCTCCTACTGGCCTCTGTGTCACTCAGTCACGTGACTGGTTTGCTGCGCGTCGCGCTGCCTGCTGTCACCCCCTCTCACCAGACTCCACCTCCGTGAGTACCCCAGCCCAACACAGGATGCTCAGACAGTGCCGGAAGCGTCTTGCTGGCTGCGAAGGCCAACCAAAAGGTCAACCCTTCAAAGGACAGTCACCAACGTGAGAGTTTTTCCCGGGTTAAGCGTCTTCCCTATCCATTCTTTTCCTAACAAGCCTTGGATCGAGTAACCGCAGAGATGACCCCCGACCTCTAGAGTCTTACTGCCGCGCAAAGCTGCCTTCTGGGTGGGGCCAGGCAGGCACCAGGACAAAGAGCCATCGTAACTGCACAAAGGAGCCGCATCACCGCCCCAACCACGGTCACCGGGGTTCAGGTGCTGGGTTCCCACGTACCCTCGAGAGGAATCATTCTAAGAAAGGAAAGAGATTCGGGGAGAGCGTCACAAGACGGCTCCTCGCAGGCCAGCAGCCACAGCCAGAAGCTACCATTCTGGGCCCTTCAGCCAGCGCTTCACAGAGCAAGGGGCCCCTTGCTCCAGGCAAGGCCGCAGCTGCTCCGAGCCCGGCCTGAGCCGCGTCCAGGCCGGGTTTCCCAGATGGCAGCACCAGGAGCTTCGGAAGAGCTGCCAGGGCCGCTGCTCCTGAAACCTGGACCACAGAGGGTTCTGGGCTGCTTCGCAGAGGCTTCCGGCTACTCTCGGAGCAGATGTGTGTGAGCTGCCCCGGGGGGAGACTGTGGGGCTGGCGCAGAGCCCTACCCACCCCCAGCCCCCAAGAGGTTCCCTTCAGAGTCTATGGTACCCAGCAGGCCAAACCATCCTGACACAGCCAAGTCAGTCCCCCCGCGGCCCACACAATCGACAGGACGGCCTGGTGGCTGGAGGAGTCCCTGCACTTCTCTGAGGCCGGAATCCAAACACTAATGTGACAGCTGGCTCCAGGCGACTCAGGGGCTGGACAAAGCGAAGATTCGGGAAGAACGACCTTAAAATGCCACGGAGTACAGTGGACTGCATCTCCCGAGTGGCCCGGGAGCTGGAGGTGGCTACGGCCCAGGACCCATCTGTCTCTGTCCTCCAAGTCCCCCACAGCCTCCAGGGGGGCAGAGACCGAGCTGTTCTGATTTCACGAAACACAGTTACGGGTCAAGCATGCGGGCTGCTTCCCCTGCAAAGCACAACGCAGCGACGAGGCAACTGTCCAGAGAACGGGAGCCAATCCCCGACCCGCCAAGGCCATAGAGCAGAACGGAGGCCATTTCTTAATTTTCCACTTTGCTTCAGCTATGGGCACCCGGCCTTAGCCAGCTTGATATCCAGAATGCACTAGCAGCAAATAAAAAGAGATTTGGTTTTGCCAAATGAATGAATGAGTGAACGAAGAAAATTCAGCCGGCGAAAGCACCATCTCTTCCCAAAGAAGCACTTTTGGAAATACATAAGGCACCAGACGACAAACATTTGCGTGGCAAGGGAAGGGTTAGTCAGCAGGAGACTGCCTCAGTGGCAGAAACAGAGAACTGGGAGAACCCAGTTTAATTCTGCAAGGTCTCACGGGTCACATGTGACGAGGAGAGGAGCCTCCAACTGCCGCCCCCTACCCACGCCATCCCTCCAACGAGGCTTTCTGAGGCAGAGCGCCCCTAGTTCCACCTCGGATGTGAGGTCACAGAGCACACAGCCAACCTCTCGCTCCGTGCTCCTCGGGGAGGGCCCAATCGGGCCCCTACGTGGGACGTGACTGAGTTAGGGAGAGTCAACCCAGCAAGAGCACCCTCCTTGGCTTTTGAAAACTCCCAAGAGCAACACCTCCTAGACTGTACTGTGCATGCAATCCACGCAGCCCAGGCTCTTGTTGAAATGCAGGTTCTGATTCACTGTGTCTGAGGTGGGGCTGAGGGCCTCCACTTCTCACGATCTCCCAGGCGATGCAACGCTGCTGGTTCCACTGACCCCACTTTGAGAAACCAGGCTCTAAAATACAGCCAGCGACGAAGGGGTAAGGGCTGCGGATGCGCTCTCCCCTTCCGGTCTCTCCTCCATCTTCCAATCAAACTTTCAATTACAAAAGAGGGGTCGCGCTTGCAAAATCTCATCCCATTATACCGAGGGCGTCATTCGGGATGGACGGAAATGTGTTTCTGCTTTCCAGTCATTCTTCAGAAAAATCCATGTACAAATTGCTAATTTCCTTCCATCCAGCCTCTCCCTCTCTCCCCCTACGATTCCTCTCAACACGACCTTAAACTTGATGTCCTGCAGCCAGCCCAGCTGGAGGGCCACAACTCTAGAAGCAATTCCTAAAAGGGGTAAAATACTGTGGGTCCCGCCGCTCTCCTTTCTGTCTAAATAGAGTGTGAGCAATCCAGGCTGTGCTCCAAGCCAGCCCCAAATCCCTACAGAGCCGGCCGTCTTGGCAGCCGTGACACTATCACTGTCTGTGCTTTCGTCATCCACTCTTAGATCTTAATCATTCCGAGACATTCCTCTTTTCCATGTTGGTGGGGTGGGGGGGGGAAGGAAAGTGAAAAAAAATCTTTCTCACCAAAAGCCCATAGAAATCAGAATTTACAGAGATGGCGTTTTACTGGTCATCTGGCCTGATCCTTCAGGGACTCTTGCAAAATTGTTCCCTCGGGCCGATTCGATGGGGGCAGCCAAGTTTTAAATGTCTACAAAGATGAGATTTCCCATAAATTCGTAAATGTCAAACGGAACTAACTCTCTGATGTGTGTATCATATGCAAAGAATTAGGAGCGATCGGGAAATAGTTCCTGGAAACAGAAATGTAAATCTTAACATTGACTCATTAAATTATTTAAAAGCTCCAGAACCAAAGATGGGGTGGTGGGGTGGGCAGGGAGACTCAATCTCGGGAACTGAGACACTGAGAGGCAAGGAACTTACCAAATCAACATTCAAAGGCCGAACAGCCGTGCAGGCTTATTTGAAAAGGAGTAGGGATGATGGGAGGTACCACAGTGACGACCTCCCCCCTCCCTAAGGGAAGTCTCCCAGGATGGTGGTCCCAGCGGGTTATCATTAACCACAAAGACACATGATCAGATCAGAAGCAAGTGGTTAGAGCTCTTTTAAGCTGGTCGCCACCCAGCCTCTTCCCGGCACTTCTCATGCATCCTGTTTAATTTCAAAGTGAAACCCAAACACATGCAGGAACATCCGGGGAACAAGCACTCCTGCGGTCCGAGCCCAGCTGGCTGGGGAAGGCCCTGGGAGAAAGGGAAATGCGCCCCACTTCCAAACAGCCCGCTCATTCATGCGGGAAAGTCAAACGAGCAGCAGAGCCACGGAAAGACATTTTGAAATCGCTGCTTTTCATTCTTTTTTTCTTTGAACATAAAAGCTTCCTCCCCAAAGAAGCCCTCGGGGCTGCATACGGGAGAAAGAGTAGTGAGGGCCCAAGGAGATCCCGACCTGTTTTTCTTCTCTGAGGCCCTGAGAAGTCAGGGAAAGCTGAGAGCTGCCTTCATTACTTTAACCCAGACCATGGCTAAGTGCAATCATGTTGACTAGCACAGCGTGGCTTTTACAGCACCCCATTCCTTCATCAGCCAACCTCTGAGAACAGCTGGATTCTCCAGAAGGCGCTGGGGCAGCACAGGAAGCGAGCTGCAGCATGATAACAAGAACCCCAACAAAAACAAAAAGCATTACACTGACCATCCAGCAGCGCTGGCTCAAGGTACAACGCTTACTGCTTTAGCCACCTCTCGTATAATCATCACCGGGCTTCCCTGGTGGCACAGTGGTTGAGAGTCCGCCTGCCGATGCAGGGGATACAGGTTCGTGCCCCGGTCCGGGAAGATCCCACATGCCGCGGAGCGGCCGGGCCCATGAGCCATGGCCGCTGAGCCTGCGCGTCCGGAGCCTGTGCTCCGCAACGGGAGAGGCCACAACAGTGAGAGGCCTGCGTACCGCAAAAAAAAAACCAAAAACAAAAACATATAATCATCACCACCAAAGTCTACCCAAACCATCAGCAACTACTTCTGACAACAGCGGGAATCTCCAGACACTTCTCTTTCGACTCTAACATCTGTGTTCGAAGTAGTTACCACCTTCAGGATCATTAAAGAAGAAACTGTACTTAGAGGAAAAAAAAAAAAGAAGTCAGGGAGTGGAGAAATAAAGTAACTTGGACAAAAGCAACACAGCTCTGAAATGGAGAAGCCAGGTTCAGAACCCAGGTCTCAGCCGGCTCGGAAGCAGGTGCTTTGAACCAGAGGTCCTCAGAGTTTGCATTAGAATCACCCAGGCCCAAGCTGGGGGTAGGATTTAAACATCAGTAGTTTGGAAAGCTCCTCAGGTGACTTTCAGGGGCAACCAAATTGGAGAACCAATGTCGCCCACCATCACTCTTCACTGCCTCTTCAGAAAAGAAAGAAGAGCTGAATAGGCTGGGCCCAGTCTAGGTCTCTGTTCAGGTCATCAGAAAGTCCACGTGGAGAGCAAACGAGTATCTTTCAGCAGATGAAAGGATTTTGGAAAGGCCAAAGGTCAGCAGAGGCCAGCCTGACAGGAGTTACTGCTATAATAGGCCTCAGGGGCTCTCCTTTGGTGTGTTCAGAGTGAAAGTGAACTCTAGTAGACCACCAGGGCGAAAAAGAGAGGCGGGCCATGCCAGCTATGAGCCAACCTCAGATTGCGGCCACTCGGGCACCACTTGGGTAGATGGGAGTTTAGCACGCTTCTTACTCCATCATCTTTTGCTGCTGTGACAGGTTGTATTATTGTTCTCACCCTTATCCCTGCAGAAGGTGGACACATCCCCATCTCTGCTATGTTGAATTCAGAGCTGGCCTGGCCACATGACTTGCTTTTGCCAATTAAGTGTAAGCACTAATGTTGTGTCACTTTCCAACGTAAGCATTAAAAGCAAGCGCATGATAGCCATTTTCTCTTCCCCCACCTACCACTTGGACCAGCAGTGTTTAGGCAGACAATGACCCTATCAACCTCAGTCCTAGAGGGAAGGTAGTGAAGGATAGAGCTGCAGCTGACTCACGAAAGACATTTTTCATGAGCAGGAAATCAACTTTTACTGTTGTAAACCACTGAGATCTGGGGGCTCACTTGTTACCAGGTCTATCCTGACTGATACAATCAACTACCTTTAGAATACTCTGATTTCATCTATGCTTTAGAGTTGAGATACACCACAGCATTCTCTTCTCTATGAAACTCTTCCCAGGAGGAAGAGATGGAGACATTCAATATTAGTTCCCCTCCCCTGATACCTTAAGTCCTTTCTGAGATGAGAAATGGCCTAAATGAAATTAAATTAAAACAAATGGATTTTCTCTAAGTACATTATAAACAAACAGCATTTGAAATTAGATCCCTTCATGCCCCACTTCTCTCTCCCTGGTCCTCTAATTTTCCCCAAAAAAGGGAGGGCTCATTTCTGACACCAACAGCCTCAACCCCAGAGATTCTGATTTCATTGCTCTAGAACTGGGCCTGAGCATCAGCAGGCCCTGGTGTCTCTAATGTGCATCCTGGATTGGAATCTAATCCCACTCCCCTTTCTTACCCCAAAGGCCCAGAGGGATGGACGTCAAATAGCTAGTTAATGGCAGAGGTCAAGACTAAATCCTTTCGTCCATGATCTTCCCACTGGAGTATGTTGTTTCTCAATGATTATGAATGCTTTTCTAAAAGAGCCACTTGCTCCCATGAGTTTAATAAACAGAAAGATGACAATACCAATGGCTAGTGCTCTTGTTGGCCTGTCTGAGTGTTCAAGGACACCTCTGTGCATTTTATTCATCAATCAGGGATTGCTATCTTCTACTAGAAAGGTACGCAAAACGCACTTGCTCTTCAAGACTTTAATAAAACAACCCTGTACTTTTCTGAGTTGATGTCTTTCATGAAGCTTAGTGTCATCATTAGACAAGCATGGGAGCTCTGCTGGAGTTCTGAGCTAGCTACACAACAATCCTGTTTGCCCTTAAGGCTATAAATCCATACACTCCCACTGCTAGGTGTGTATGTGTGTATATATATATATATATATATGTGTGTGTGTGTGTGTGTATATATATATATAATTTATATAAACATATATTATAAAATAGAACATATATTCCATTTAATTTATATAATATATACTATATATTTATATAATATATATTAATTTATATAATATCTATATTTAAAAATATATATTCCATTTAGATTGCACTGGGGCCAGGATGGTAGTTATGTGACTGTTGAAAGGTCAGCCAAGCGAAGAAAAGGATCATATAGGTACAAATAAAACATCTCTTCCTTCCTGTACACTTGTATTAAATCTTCAATCCAATGAAAATGAAAATGAGTACATTGATGACAAAAATTGTGTATGTGTGTGTGTGTGTATTTGTAAGTTCAACCCCCTTTCAAGAATATTCGTCAGCAGTTAAATATTGCTGGGTGTGCAAAGAAGAGTATAAATGTTTGGGCCCATTTTCAGAAGCCTGCCCCTGGACAGAAGTAAACACAAAACTCTGTCAAAATATGGAGAGACATTTAACGTCTCTCTCCGACTTGAGCTAAGCAGGATTGGAAAAATCACCTCTCTGCCTTTTCAAAAATCATTCCAACTCACTTTTCAAAGCCTAAAGGTTCTCATCAAGTATCGGCTAAGGCCAGTATCAGCACTGTCCAATATGGTGGCCACTAGCCACACATGGCTTTTGAACACTTAAAACATGGCTTGTCCGAATTAAGAAGTGCTTAAGTGTAAAATAAACAGTGGATTTCAAAGGCTGAGTACAAAATTAAAATGTAAAATATCTCATTAATACTATTCTATCGTGATCACATCTTGAAATTGTAATATTTTAGATACGCTGAGTTAACAGAATATATTCTCAAAATAAATTGCACCTGTTTCTGAAAAAAATTTCTTTAAAACTTCTCTTTAAAAAATTTTGTTTCTAGAAAATTTGCAATTACATGTGACTTGTGTTCTACTTCTACTAGATAGTGTTGGAATAAGAGAATCATTTTAATGTTTGTTCCACTTGGTTCAAGCCACGAGTGACAAACTGTTGACGACACTTGAGGAGGTTGAGGCAGAATAATACTCTTGTTAAGAACCCAGACTGCCTGAGCTCCCACTGGAGTTCGGCCCCCTGGACCTCTGTGTATCCCTGGTATTTAACCTCATCTGTAAGACGGTAATTATCATACTTCTACCCCACAGAGTTGTATTAAATGAGCAAAGTAAATGGATGACGTTTAGAACGGCACCTGGCAGGTGTGAGCGCTCAATAGCTGTCAGGTATTAGAATTATCCCAACCATGTTGACATTTCCAGAATTTTAAAAGATCCCAAAGTGCTTTCCAGACTTTAATAGGCTACGGATGAAAGAGGTTCCACCTTCAAGCTAGGACATACACAAAACATTTTAATAATAAACATGAACTTGTAAAATATCACTAAGTAGCACTCCAGCCACCCTTCTTTGTAGATTATCTGAGAAACCTTATCACTGCATAACAGGCTTATAATGGAGATAAGTTTTCTTCAGCATATGATAGAGACGCTATATGTGAATTACCAGTTTTCCAAAACTCATGACACAATGGAATACTCCCAGTGTTGAAATGACACAAACTCCTCTTCGATGATTTAGAAGGTGCTTCCAGATCTTTCAGTAAGCAAGGGTCAGTAACAAATGAAGCGTGCAAGTCCCAGTGCAGGCACTATCCTAGCTGACAGATAGGGCTAGCTTTCACTGTATCATGCACGTATCAGTGAGGTACGAAAAATCGACTATGTTTGACAAAAAAATCTACACACACCGGCAGCAAGGCCCGTTTCTGCATCTCCAGATTTGCGGTATTCACTCAACTCTACAAGAGCCCTTAATCTCTAGGATGACTTGAGCTGACCTGATTTCCAGTCCGACTCCTGGATGCTGGAGGAGGCATCTTTTAAGAATCAGCTATCGGGCTTCCCTGGTGGTGCAGTGGTTGGGAGTCCGCCTGCCGATGCAGGGGACACGGGTTCGTGCCCCGGTCCTGGGCCCGTGAGCCATGGCCGCTGAGCCTGCGCGTCCGGAGCCTGTGCTCCACAACAGGAGAGGCCACAACAGTGAGAGGCCCGCATACCGCAAAAAAAAAAAAAAAAAAAAAGCATCAGCTATCAACCCCACCTGGAACCACACTGACTCCACCTACCTGAAGCTGCCAGGCTGTCCAACATGCTCATCCAGAGAACTCTGTCACTTTTAAACCACCCAGATGTGAAGAAACCAAGGCAAATAATGACAAAGGAAACAGCCCTGTAAGGGCAGCCAACTCTGGAGAAATCCCTAAGGATCCAGGCCGGGGTTTCTCAATCTTGGCACTATTGACATTGTCAGCCAGATCATTCTTTGCGGTAGGGCCGTCCTGCGCACTGCAGGATGTTCAACAGCATCCCTGGCCTCCACCTACTAGATGCCACTAGCGCTCCCCTGAGCTATGGCAACCGCAACGTCTCCAGACCCGGCCAAATACCCCCGGGGCAGGTGTGTGCGGGCAGAGCGGGCCCCAGTTGAGATCCACTGACCTAAACCTTTGAGTTTCAACTTTGAGTGCACGTAAGCGTCATTTGGTAGCTTGTAGAAAAGGTACATCCCTGAGCCCCACTCCCGAGCTATTTTGATTCAGGCGGTCTGGGGTGGAGCCCAAGAAGCTGTGTTTATAACAAGCTCCCTAGGGATTCTGATGTGGGTGGTCTGAAAGTCCACACTCTGAAAAACATTGATCTTGCAGCCTGGGTGCGTGCCCAGGTCAAAAATCAAGGCTACAGAAGGTATGACTCTGAAACTAAAGCAGGACTGGTTAAACAAATAAGCCACGTGGTATAAAAGTTGCTTGACTGTGTACAGCTACATGCGGGAGAAATCAGGTAGTACTGAGATTAAAGAAGCCATAGAACAGAAAAGAACCCATTTGTAATCTACCATGGGAAGTTTAGAATGAGCTGAGGTCATGCTGTAACTCTACCTCCTGGGAAGCGCTGAATGCAGGTGAATACTATATCTACCAAGGTTCTATGTTAACCTTTCTTTTTCCTAATAAAGGAAGGAACTGAGCATCTGCAGAATTCTGCTCCAGCTCATAATCTGACATTTGATTTTAGGTTTAAATCAGTTGCAAGAAACTGCAACTAGGCAACCAAGATTTTGAGGACTTGTACAACAGGGTCGCAGTCCCCTAGTGACTTACGAGATAATGGGTGGGTGAGACCATATGGTTTGGGGGTGCAGAGCCTCCTGTGGGGACATTTTGGCCGGAGATGCCACTTCCTACATCCAGCCACAGTCTCTGTTGAACTCATCTGGGTGTGAAGGGGCTTGTGTTTTGAGAGCACCTTTGTTCAACCCAAGAAAGGTCCAATTAAAAAATAAAACCAACATAAAGCTGCCATTAATAGGTATCTTACTTCAGGTTTAGAAACAAGTCCTGCAACCAGGAAGCCTATGCAAGTACAGTCACTCTGCTTTAACCCTTGCCTTGAAAACACACATCTGTTCCAACCTGACTGATGTATTACGGAAGGATTTGAACATCACGCAAATTTCGTACCTGTTTATATGCAATTCTGTCTGCAAGAAACAGTAGAGGAACACAGAAAAGTGCACCCAGCTGAACGGAGCCACGTTTACGAAATGCACACACCTCAAACAGCTAACAGCTCCCTCAGTTCACATTAGGACCCCCTGCCGTCCACACCTGGGGTTACAGCTGCCCGTCTGGTTCCCAATAATCCTCCAACTACCCCTTCACAATAACTCACAAGTTGCAACCCTTCTGATGCCCACTTCCGCAAGCCACCTGCAGGGATTTTTCTAGGTGGAGCGCCATAACTATTGTACTTATGCATTTCTTAACCGTACAACACGTGCCAAACCACGCTATCATTTTTATTAGGTTCCCATCTTATTTTTTTATGTGCTACTAAGTTTTTAAGTGGCGTGCCCCTAGTCTCATTTATCCTATAAGCCCCGTGGTTTCCATTGCACAATTGTGCACAGCATGGTGATTTTTCTAGGAACTCATGTCATGTTATAGTAGAACTGACTGGAGAAAATTTGAGAGGCAAGGGGAATGCTGGTAAGGAAACGAGGAAGCGAGACAGGAAGGAAAGGCAGCCAATAAAGAGTGCGCTGTCACGCACGTTACTACTGTGGGAGACCGGAGTTCAAGCCCAGTGGTACAAGATGCCGCTCAGATTTTATGCCACCTGAGAGGCGAGGGAGCAGGGGTATTTATACACCAACTCCTCTCCAGTCCCAGGTGAGGGCTGCTCCTGGGGGTGTTAATTCCAGCCTGTTGAGCCCTCGGGAAGGCAAGAAGATGCACTGATTGACAGATGGAAATCCCCCTGGAGCACACTGAACTGGCAAGACCCATGGGATGTGAGTCATCTCCCTAGGAGCCATGAAGGCAAAAAAGGGGAAAACACTGCAGAAGAAAAGAAGACAAGAGCCTCTGACTATAAGCCAGCATCTTCCAAGCATGCCTGGTACAAGGAATCACCTGAGGCTTGTTAAAATACAGATTCCTGGGTCCCACCCCACATCTGTTGAACCCAATTCTCCAGAGGAAGAGCCTACGGAGCTTCTTTAAGGTCCACAACACTCCCTCCCCACCACTGCCACCCTCCAAAGGTGACGGCCTCAGCGGCAAGCTCGGGAAACATTGCCAAACCAGTAATCCACTAGTTCTGCCAGGTGCCTACTGGCCACAGAAGTCCCCATGCTGAGCCCCAGGGACAGAAGAGGGACTAGAAATCACTGTGGCAGAGGCCTGAGGTGAGGCTCAGCCCCTCCACCCCCCACTGCACCCACTCTCGGAAGACAACGAGGGGTGGCAGGCCAGCTGTCGTCGTTCGCCTCTTCCCTTAATCTTCCACGGCAGTGAGTGGCTTATGGAGAGCGAGGGACCAGGCACGCGGGCCTCCCGTCCAAGGTCACATCCTGCCCGCCCACAAGCAAGGTCACTTAAGGCCCCAGAATAGCTCCTCTCATCCTCGAGATAACTCAGCTTCAGGAAACTGCTGTACATTTAATCTTCTAGAGCTTAAGGCCAAGGCAGTCACACCTCACTACCGCGGTCGGGCACAGAGCTGGAATTCTGCAGCCCCTCTACCACCAGGGTCAATCTCTGGTGCATCAGCTTCAATTCCTTACTTTTCCTTAACCCAAAATACGGTTCATTTCCAAGCCTGGTCAAGCGAACAAACTCCTCCTCCATGAAACGGAATGAAATAACTGGATGGAAAATGTTGCTCTCGAGTCAATAAATAAATAAACCTAGGCCATCGGTTAAATTGGCCATCGAAGCCTTATGGCTGCATCCGAAAAGTCCAGAAATAAAATGTCAGAGTAATGAGGCTGGAGTTTATTTTTACATGCAGCAGTGCATGAATCAGCAGGGCAGAATCGGCCCTCATGGCTAAGGGAAGATGGAGAGACCAGCCACCCAGGCTCCTTTGGGAAAATCTAAACAGCTTCACCACTCAATTTATAATCTCACTACTTAAGTCCCACCTCGGCTGCTGCTATAGAAACAGTGCTAACCTTGGCCCTGTGTTTGTGTTGGGCATCCTGGAAAGCAGTGCTTTCCCCGGTGCTCATTAATGGCAGTTCATCACACAGAACCCACCTCCACGCGACATCTTCTGAACAAATATGCCAGCAGGAAAGGAGGAGGTGGGTAGCGGTAGACCAGTAAACCCGCCATGAGGAATGAGACAGACCAGAGGCTATGTAAAAGCCCATGTCCGTTACTTGGGGTGAAGTGTGGTGGGATTGGCCCTCCATGGGAAGGCAAAACAATCTGGGAAGTTCTAGAAAGGCGCCTGGAATTCTGAGGCCAGCTCTTACTGCCCACCTGATGTCTCTCATTTCCAGGGTCCTCATCTCAAAAAGGATGTGGTCCCTATGACCTGAGAAAACTGGAAGATAGGGGAAGGTATTTAAAAAGAAAAAAATAACAAAGTTTTTGGTTATTTATTTTTGTTAAAAATAACTACGGTTTGTAGCCAAACCGTAACGTCACCAAGGAGGAACAGCTTCCAGAGAGAAACTCTGAGATAGACCCTGGGGTACGAGGTGTACCTTCTGGGGCTGAGAGCTTCTATGATGCTTATTTTGAATACTAAGGTGCTGATGAGCACATTCTGGCAGAAGGTTACTCTGCTGGATTATATCTGGTACATGAGCACAGGTACAGATCCTGGAACCGTCTACTGCTGCTATTATTATATGGCACGATTGCTTTAAAATAACATTCGTTTATTACAACTGGCTTTCGATTTAAAGAAGGCAGTTTGGATAACTGCATGGCACAGCAGAAAGACCACAGAAACGCAGCACAAGCCCTGGATCACCTACCTGTAAGCTGTGTGGCCCTGAGCAAGTTCCTTAACCTCTGTGAGCCCCAGTTTCTTCATTTGCAAAACGGAGATGCAAGTTATAAAGCCGGCCCTTCCAACCTCAGATGGGCCAAATGAAAACCCTATGCAAAAATCTTTTATAAAAGTAACTCGCCATATAGATTCAAATTAGTTTTAACTATTAGCTGAAGTTCAAGAATAAAGAAGGATGCCTCCCAACAACGCTTTTTACCGGAGAGCAGTGGAAGTTTTAAAGGGATCCCACATAAAGTCCTTCCATTGCCGCTAGACCTTAGGTGTCAATGCTAAAGAGATTGTGTTGTGGGCAAGTTAGTTCCCCAGGAAGGATGCCAGGGACAGCACCGCAGTGTGGATGCGGGAAGCAGCATAACATGGTGGTTACATGAAGGCTCTGGGTTTGAATCCTGTCTCCAGCCCTTATTAGCATACGTAGTTTCTCTGTATCAAGTTTCCACATAAAATACTGATGGAAATAATACCAACCTCATATATACCCCAAAGAAATGAGAACTGGTAGGCAAACAAGTACCTGCACACGCATGTTCGTGCAGCACTCTTCACAGTAGCCACAAGGTAGAAAGAGCTCAAAGGGACGTCAGTGGATAAACAGCTCAAGAAAACACGGTCTGTGCATACAATGGAATCTTGTTCAGCCATCAAAAGGAATGAAGTACCGACAGGCTGCAACATGCATGAACCTTGAAAACATCATGCTCCCATGAAAGAAGCCAGACACAAAGGGACAGATATTGTATGACTTCAATTCTGGGAAATGCCCAGAACACGCAGCTCCAGAGAACTGAAAAGCAGACTGGTGGTCGCCAGGGCTGAGGGAAGGAGACGCGGGCACCAACTGCTTAGTGGGTATGGGGTTTCCTCCGAGGGTGATGAAAACATTTTGGAACTAGATAGAGGTGGTGGTTGCACAACACGGTGAATGTCCTACACGCCACCGAATCATTAACTTTAAAATGCTGAATTGTACGTTATGTGGATTTCACCTCGATTAAAACAAGACGATTCTAAAAACAATAACAATCCCACCCTCGGGCTGACTATGAGGGTTAAATGAGATGGTGCGTGTGAAAACACTTAGCACTAGGCCTGGCACAGAGTAAACACTCAATAAATGCTGACCTTTATCACCTGCCCACACCTTTCAGAGGAAGAGGGTGAAACACTCAGCAAAGCGACCCTGTGAGAGATGAACTAGATTCACAGTGAATGTCGTTCTTGGCTCCTAATAAAAAAAAGTTCATCTAACGTGTACTCTAAAAACAGATGAACACATCCCTTTACCTCACCTAATGAACCCCACGGTCCTCTAGCGGTTTTGTCTAAGTCTTGGGCAAGTGCCAATATGACAGTGACCAGGTACCCCAGGGTGACAGCAGGCCGGGTCTCCCCTCAAACTCCCCATCTACAACAGAAAAAGAAGCAACTGTTTTTTACATTCTGAAAGGGAAAGTCCTTTCTGCCAAGAAGCATGGAGAATCCCCAGGGGCGAAATTTTCCAGAGATTTAAAGACACACCTGGGATGTCTTGCCATTCTTCATTGTTTCACTTTGATCTTCATTACAGTGTGGTGAGGTGTGGTTTTAGGTATTTGTGTTTTGTTTTTTTTTCCCCAGCTCAAAGCAAAAATCCAGCACAAGTAAAGACCGGGAAAGGTGTGACAGACAAGTTCACAGGAGCGTACAAGTCACGGTAGAAAAGATGTCATCACATAAATACCCCAAATGTCAAAACAGCAATAAAACCCTCTCTTCACTCATTTCAGGATTGTTAATGGCCCATGAGCTAAGTATCCATTTATGAAGCCCGTGAAATATGGCATCTGAAGATGTCACGTTTTACAAATGAAAGGGTAGACTTTTTTTTTGTACCAGTTTTGTTTATTGGCTATTCGGGGATTGTTCGTTTTAGCAAAAAGCCTAATAAGACTAGCCAATGGGATTGTAGAAACTCAGATACAGCCTGAAAAAAAAAAAACACTATAAAAGGTAGTAAGGAACCTTACAAGTAGACACTTCAAAATACACTCTATCATGTACGATGGGTCATCTAACATGAATGGTGTTCTCCTCAGCCTTAAGTGTGTCCAGGGGAAGATACATCTCAGATTTATTCCCTAGAAACCAGTGAATCTGAAGAACCGCCAGCAGATTCCAAAAGGCACAGCTCTATCTACTTGACAAAATCTAATTTCCAGCTAGGACCCCTGCAGGAGAGTTTGGGAAATGTAGTTTCGAGCTTTCCAGCGTCACCAGTAAAGGACAGGAAAGCTTGCTACAAGGAGGTAAAACCGGCTGCCGGGCCAATGCACCATCTTGTCAATAATCAGCGAGACAGAGACTCCTGTAGCTCCCCGCTCTCAAGGAATTACCAACAGTCACAAGGAGAGAAGAGGAGAGATGAAAACGGCCCCAAAGGTTCTCCAGTGCTGTCAGCGCAAGGGTCACCTGCCTTTAATCACACGTTGTGTGTAATGTTCGCATCTTTCTGGCAAATATGTTTATGAGAATAAGAGATGGGAGAGGCAGCCTGCGTATGCTGCTTCTAGGACTGAGTGCTTTCGAGATGTGAGGCGACAAATTTCTTAGATCGTTCTAACTTAAATTTCACACATGGCACCTAATTTCCTATTCCCTGGTTCTATTTCGGTGGGATCCACAAAGTGATGATTTGGCTGGAAGTCAGATGAGGCATAAGAATGCTGGTGTGAGAACTAAAGCGGATGATGTAGCGGGAAGGACCTGAGGCTCAAATGTGAATTTTGCAGGGTATTAAGGGGAACGGTTGGGAGCAGAAGAGAAAGAGCCTGTGTTCAGCCATCTTCCTTCTCAGCTCCTGGTGCCACGTTACCCGCACATCCACACAATGTTTCCACCCTCAGCCCCGCTGGAGGGACAATGCAATTGAGGGAAAACAAATTAAATCTTGAGGCAGGAAACCTGGTTTTGATTCTCTGTTCCCGCAGTGCCTGGCTCTGGCCACTTTTCCTCTCTGAGCCTCAGCTTCCTCGTATGGAAAATAACACTAGTCCTAACATCACTAGTCGTTCTGCAGATTAAACAAGAGAATGGAGTCTGAGGTATTCTGTAAAGGAAATCACAATAAACGTGAGCACTGTCGTTTGAAATCGGTAAATATTCCTGGCGTCACCTATCGCAGGCGAGCAAAGGTTAACACCTTGGTTAGACTGAGAGTTGCTGCAGGTTGGAATAAAGAAGGCTCTCATCCACACAGGGGCGAAGCATCAATAGTCAACCTAATCGGAGGGCAATTTGGCAGTATCTCTCCAGCTACAAAACGTAGCACCCTTTGAACTGGCAATTCCCAGATGTACTTGCAAAAGGAAGCCAAGTTCTAAGTAAAGGAACATACGATGAGGCAATGCTGGTGGCAGAAAATGGAAAATCTTATCTCTATCAGTGGGGACTGGTTCAATAAATTATAGAGTTGTAAATACTACGCGTCTGATGAAAAGAATAAGTAGCGCATTTGGACCTGGAAAGATTTTGAAGGTTTGTTATTAAGTTAACTGAAACGCCAGATAATGAAAATCGTATGTAGTATGAGATAGACTGAGAGATAATCACACAAACACACACACAGGTAATTGAGTAAGACCTTCCTGGAATGACACATGTGAACCCGTTGTGGGTGCTTACCTTTGGAGAGAAGAAGTCCAACTCAGGGGAGAGGAAGGCTTTCACGTCTCATTTTATTTTCTTCCTTTCTTTGCAGTTGGAGGTTTTATTTGTAATCCTGTGCACCCACTTTATTTTGTTTTTAATTTCAAATTACACAGCATAAAAGAAAACCAGCAAATGGAGTAAAGGAGCCTTTTTTTGCATGTGGGCGTTGTAAAAATAACCAAGAAATAGCAAATGGAAACACCGGGATGTGGCACAAGGTGGCCCAGGCTCAGGGTTTAGGAAACACTCTTCTCCCAGCTGCCGGTCCTCTCTCCCTGGACACCCTTGTCCTTGGGAATCCTGAGAGGTAGAGGTGGCAGAGGGAAACTGGAGTGGAAAGCCAAGGAAAATAAATATGGAAGGAGCCCAGGAATAAATGGGGAGAAAATAAGGTGTAAGAAGACGGTGAGGAGAAGTCAACAGAGAACTATATTCTCAAGCTGAGGAGCGGCAGTGATGGGAGAGATGTCTCCGGGGACAACTTCACATCTGAAACGTACCGTTTGTATTTTTTTTTTTTTTTTGGCGGTACGCGGGCCTCTCACTGTCGTGGCCTCTCCCGTTGCGGAGCACAGGCTCCGGACGCGCAGGCTCAGCGGCCATGGCTCACGGGCCCAGCCGCTCCGCGGCATGTGGGATCTTCCCGGACCGGGGCACGAACCCGCGTCCCCTGCATCGGCAGGCGGAACTCGCAACCACTGCGCCACCAGGGAAGCCCGTACCGTTTGTATTTAAGCAACTATTTTCACCACAGGGATGGCTGTGGGTGAAGCATACATTTCTTGTTAGCTGAGAATCCCAAGAAGGAGCAGAAGACCCCTGTTGTCCCTAATACTTTTCCAGCTATATATGCACAGATGGGCACCAGGACGAAAGAGCTGAACTTTCAAATCCTTGCAGATTCAAAACTGGAGCCGTCACTCACAAAGAATGAGTAAAGCCTTGTGTCCCTAGAGTCTGCCAGAACCCCAGCTCTGGGGGACATGAATAAAACGTGACCCCAAGATTGGATTCCATGGCAACACAAGGATGGTAAACACTTGAATAATCAAAGTGGAATTGGTTTCTCAACTGTGGAACATCTAGGTTCCTTGCACAAGTTCACGTGCACTGTGAATTGCCAGAGGGTGAGACACGGCCTGCAGTGCTTCCCCAAATTCCTGCCTGGGAACCCTTTCTTTCAAGCCTGGTGCTGGATTAGTGAGCCTCGGAATGAGCTCTGAGAAGCCAATTCATTCAGGGGTTGTTTCTCCTCCTCAATGTTGAGATCAGAGAACGGGTATGGGAAGTAGAAGCTATGCCGCAGAATATGGTACCTGAAAGCACTATTTCAACATGTGGATTGGGGCAAAAATGATGAAAGTCAGGTGCTGGGGCTAAAGAAACCCTGGGAAGCTATCACTGTCCTCCATCACATCAGTCCTAGAATAGAATTTAGAAAGAATATGGCTCATCCCCAAATTCATCGTACAAATAAGGAAATGGAGCCCGAGAAAATCCTCAAAAGGGAACAGAGCCAGCGGTTCAGAGCCGGGACTCTGGAGCCAGAATGCCTGGGTTCTAACCCCAGCATCCTGCAGGACCTCAGGCAAGTTACTGGACCTCTCTGGGCCTCCCATTTCCTTATCTGAAGAATGAAGATAACGGTAGTCTCTGCCACAGAGGACTGAGATAAGGATTAAGTGAGCTGTTATTTGTAAAGCACACAGGCCAATGCCTGGCCTACAGTAAGTGCTAGATAAGCTAACTCCGCATTGCCAGAGCAAATCTCAAGAATTCAAATAACACTTCTCCCTCTAGAAACACGTCCTGTGCAATTAAAAGTGTGTATATGTGGGCCAGGAAGGCAAGGGATACACTGATTTGTTTTTCTTGCCAGGCTTAAGGTTCTAGAAAGATCAGGTCATTTTTAAAAAGGATGCTCACATTCGGCATTGGGGATGGGAGGGTGGGAACTACAGACTCAGAACACAGGAGGGAAGAGTCAAAAGTGGGGTTAGGGCTTCCCTGCTGGCGCAGTGGTTGAGAGTCCGCCTGCCGATGCAGGGGACACGGGTTCGTGCCCCGGTGCGGCTGGGTCCGTGAGCCATGGCCGCTGAGCCTGCACGTCCGGAGCCTGTGCTCCGGCAACGGGAGAGGCCACAACAGTGAGAGGCCCGTGTACCGCAAAAAAAAAAAAAAAAAAAAAAGTGGGGTTAGTGGAGCTCAGAGGGAAATGGAGGTGTTTCTGGGAGCAAAGTGGATAAAGTCAGCATCTGAAGATGGGCTGGGGTTTTCTCCCTCCCCTTTAGTTTGTTTTCAGGCAGGTGTGTTGGGCTGAGTAGGAAGCCCTGACTCCTTACATGCAGGCTCTGCTCAAGTCATCTGACATTAGTTGCCTCGTGTTGGCACTTGAGTTTCAGCCTGAACACTGAAATGCGGATTTGTTAACTGGAGCGTGGAGAAGGCTCCAGAAAGAGAAGGGACAGGAAGGAGGAGAAGAAGGGCCAGTGGCCGCCTGTCCACTGCCCCCTGCTCGCTCTCCCCAACCGCAGAGTGAAAAGCTGGGCGAGGATGACAAAGTGCTCCCGGGACCTCATTCACCTGACCATCCTTGGGAAACGGGTCCCTCCCGAGCGTTGGAAGAGTGCTTCCAAATATTCGGTGGGGAGAACGGGACGTCAACCATCGCAGACAGAAAAAGATGGCAGGAACCAGAGACAAATGGGCTCTTTTTTTCCTGAGCTGAAACGGGCATCCATTTAACCTGGTGCTTAACAGGTTGGCCTATGATATTGAACACTGAGGTTAATAAAAAAAAAAAAAAAGGAATCCACTGACGTACATGGACTCCCCACCAAACAATTTCAAGTGCAGTCCTAAACACCAAAAGTAACCCCGTGAGGAAACCGCTTGCTTTGAAGACACTCCAAAGACTCCTCATATCCCCAAGCAGCTTGGTCCACAGCTGTATTTCTCCCACAAGAACAGTGATCGTATTTTATGAACGCCGAATCTGTACACTTGGTTGCCCGCTGAGGCAGAATACCTGAAATCGTAACTGTCCTGGAATATTCGAGACATATGGCCACCCTGCCCGCACATCTGGATGGGATGCCTCTGACCTGTCTTTTTCCTGCTGTGACTGGGTCTCAAGGGAGACTCTCAAAATATCCTAATACCTTTCTTGGTCTCTCCAAGAAGGGCCGTGAGCTCTGGTCTATGTCTAGGCTCCCCTAAACCAGGAATGCAACAGAACTTTCTTAGAAAGCCATCACAGCTGCCACTTATCGAGTATTTACAATGTGACAGGCAATTTACACACTATCTAACTTAATCCTTCACCACCGCCCCCCCCCCAGACAGGTATTATTCTCCCCACTTGCAGGTGGAACAATAGAGTCTGGGAGCGGTGAAGGGCCTCAGCTAAGGAAGCTCCCACAGCTGGTAAGTGGTGGAACCAAGGTCAAGACCAGTCCCCACACGCTTGTCCTGAAGGAATAGCTGAAGATATCCGCGGAGACGTCATTTCCCCGTTGAGTCGCCATGTAACGCTCACAGACTCCTTTCTCTCACCTCCCACAGAAAGGGAGCCGCGATCTTAGCTATTTATTTCTAGTGCTGTTTCTTCAGAGTGGAAGTTCCAACCAAATACCCCAGGAGGAAACACAGCCACACACTTACAACAGGATCTCAGCCGCGACATTTCGATGAATCCTTCCCCCCTCCTCACCCACCGCCCCCAGCACAACCTCCAGCCGACAAACAAATGATAAGACACGATCGGAATCAAGGAAGGCTCCCAGAAAAATAAGACCTGACCTCGGCCCAGCAAACATTCACTTCAGTTATCTGGGTTGCCCAGGTTTATGGCTTACGGAAGCGACTGCATCCAAGGCTCCCGGGTCTGCTGTTTGCTTTCCAGGTCTCGAAGCACCAGCTTGTGAATCATCTCCCAGCTTGGGAGCCCAGCCTAGGAAAGGCAGTGGCCTTCCTTTCCCATCCACTAGGGGATTAATTTCATCACGACGCTTCTGGTTCTCAGTTCACACGTGTGCCTTAGAACGCTTTTCAACATACACAGTGGCTCATAGGCACAATGAAAGTCCCAGACTCAATTCCAGGATCACGATGAAAATAGCAAAGCTATACTCAGATCTGGAGCCAGAAGAAAGAAAGATTATTATTATTATTTTTTAGATTTTTTTGATGTGGACCATTTTTAAAGTCTTTATTGAATTTGTTACAATACTGCTTCTGGTTTTTTATGTTTTGTTGGTTGTTTTGGCCGCGAGGCATGTGGGATCTTAGCTCCCCGACCAGGGATCGAACCCGTGCCCCCTGCATTGGAAGGTGAAGTCTTAACCACTGGACCGCCAGGGAAGTCCCAAAGATGCATTTTTAAACATAGTCCTTTCACTATGTCCACGATAGGAGATCGTGCTTCCTATCGCCTACCTACACGAAGCCTGTCTCCTTGCAGAGCCCCACATGGCAGTACCTGAGAGCTGGGAGTGCTATCATCTGTTGCCAGTCTACCGGGTATCCCGGGGGTCAGTAGGGACAATGGTGCCCCACCCGGATGTTCTTTACCGGCCGCGGCACCCATCCTCTAGCTGCTGTGAGTGGGAGCTGCTAGTGGCTCCCAACTGCCCCCTTCTGAGCAAAGCCACCTGGCCTGGGACGTTAGGCCCACCCCGTTCACGGGCAGCTCCCAGCCACCGACTGCCTGAGAGAAGGTACACAAGCCCTGTCTCTAGAGATGAGGGCAAAGCCAGGCTCTATCTGAGAGCACGCCGCAGCTTGGCAACAGCCCCTGCACCATCGTGCTGCCTGCACGCCCTCAGCTGTTTCCCCTGAGAGCCCTCCCCCGATAAACCCCACACACTAGAATCCTTGCCTCGGGCGCTGCCTCTTGGGAACCTGCCCCAAGACACAAAGTTAGAAGCAACGTTAAGCAGTAGAGTAAAACCCTGCAAGGAGGCGCCCCAGGATAACGAGATTCTGTACGCAATGCAGTTGGTGACGGGTTCTGCCTTCAAACAGAAAGGCAAAGCTCTCATTCGGGGGGTGAGGGATGGAAGGAATACGGACGGGAAAGTGAGGCTGGACCAGGAAAAGGTAGGTAACTGTGTCTCAGCAAGTGACACAGGGAGGGGGGAGGAGAGTTAGTCCTGCAAGTCCCCAGGATTCTCCCGGTCTAGTCTTGGCAGACAGGCCAATAAAAGAGGTGTCAAGTCACCAGGAGATTCCTGGAATACCCAAGCCACCCAGGGGACCCAGAATGGTCCCTGTTGACATTTAAGCCAGAGAGGGCCACTGCCACCAGGGAATGCCACCAGACACTGCACTGGGACAGATCCGGATCCCACAGTCAGACTCCTTGAACGCCTGGCCAGGTAGTTACGTAGACTCGCCCCATTTTTCCTTAACTTCATTGGCCCAGAAGTTTACATGTTTGAACCATTTTTTTGGTCCTCACGTGCATACCACGAGGAAGTTGACTCTATGAGGATTAAGGTGGCTAAGTTCAAAGTGGAAAACAATGACAGCCTCACCAATTTTCACCCGTTCAATTTTCCAAATCTTCACAAACCCAGAGAGAGGAAGACCAGTATGAGCTTTCAGTGTGTGAGCAGGTGAGAAAGCCTCAGCGAACCGTCCATAACGTCCAAAGAGAAAGAAGATCACGGCGAAAAGATATGTCTGCGCTGCCAGGGTTTGAGGAAGGCCACGACTAGGCTCTCTTTGTTTTTGTTTTTGTTTTTTTTGCAGTACGCGGGCCTCTCAGTGCTGTGGCCTCTCCCGTTGCGGAGCACAGGCTCCGGATGCGCAGTCTCAGCGACCATGGCTCACGGGCCCAGCCGCTCCGCGGCATGTGGGATCTTCCCGGACCGGGGCACGAACCCGTGTCCCCTGCATCGGCAGGCGGACTCTCAACCACTGCGCCACCAGGGAAGCCCACGACTAGGCTCTCTTTGATGTGTGTCTGCAATTGCTCTGATGGAACCACCATGGAAGTCTGGGCCTGGCTGAACATCCTGTTTCTCCAGCTTCAACACCAGAGCCACCTGGCCTGTGCCCTTTGTTACTTGGTCCCCCCAAACTAGACAACACAGATGAGCACCAAACCACACCCTGAAAAGCCTCTTCGACTACACCGAGTAGCACGGATGGCAGGAACCTGTTGACCACAGCACTTTAAGTTGCAAAATAGTGTGGTATTTTAGGTGCCCCAAGCTTTGAGTTATGCTTTGTGAGAACAGTTCCTCCTCTGCAACCCTGGGGCGAGGCAAGATTTTATCAGGGTATGAATCAGGTAGAGGCAGGCGTGGGAGGCCATCAAAGGGATAGCTCTCTGTCTCGTTGGAGATCCCTGAGGGGACAAGATCAATAAAGTCTAGGGGAGGAGACGAGCCACAGGGACAAGAGACCTCATACTCTGCTGGTGCCCTTGCCACTGGAGGGACCACTTTGGAGGGTAATTTGGCAACACCTACAAAGCTGAAGAGGAACAAACCCTTGGATCCATGAATTTGGTTTCTAGCTGGCTACCCTAAAGCAATGGTTGTCAAGGCCGGCTGCACAGTGGAATTTTCTGGGGGAGCTTCAAAAATATGCAGGTGCCTAGTTCCCAGCCCCGGTGATGTGGATTGAATTGGGCTAGGTGCAGCCCGGCCCTGGGACGGTTCAAAGCTCCCCGGGCCAATTCTGATATGGAGAAAAAGGTTGAGATCCAGCGCCTTGAGACCTTTTTTCTCCCATGTGCCATAAGGACGTTGGACATAATTGCTTGTGGCAGCACTGTTTGCAGGAGCAAGAAATGGGGACTAACCTAAATACCCATCAATAGGAGGGGGCATAAATAAATTGCATTGAATTCCTCTAACAGCATTCCTCAGGGCAGTGAAAGATGAATCCAGTAGGGCCATGCGGGCCAACATGTTTGAGTCATAAAGCAAGTTACAGAAGGACACATACAATATTATATGATTTATGCAAATTTTGAAACGTGTCAGTACTGTTTTTGAATATATACATACGCAGTGAAAGTATTAAGACAGATCGAGGCGAGGACTGATCAACACCAAAATGAGGATAACAGTTACCATTGGGGAAGGAGGGGGTAATCAGATTACAGAGGGGACATAGGGGCTTTCAGTTCTAACTGCAACATTTTCTTTCTTTAAACAAATACAAAGCAAGCACGGGAGAAACGTTAGCTTTGATAGAATCGGAGGGTGGGTACATGGCTGTTATGCTACGCTCAGTTTGAAAGCCTGCACAATAAATATTTAAAGCTACAGAACATAAAAATGATCAAGTTGATAAAATGACTCAACGTAAACGTAAGCCCGCAAATTCATCATAAACTCAACAGTACAGAGCGCGCAGGTAGTAACTCCTTGAAACAACTGAAACCAAACGAAAGCTCGCACAGACTTTATTACCGAGGCTTTATTAAATCTTCAGAACAACTCCAAGACATTGGTTGCTTGCTATCAAATGCTTCCATGTGTATTTAAAACAAAAAGGCACCTGTCAAAGGAAATGAACAGGGTACTGTATATTTTGCACGTTCCCATCCACTCAGCGAGCATTTCTTTTTTGAGAACCTATTGTGCGCCTGGCCCTGAATGAGGTGTAGGGTTTCCCTTTTATCTCTTCCCAATCGTGAACCCAAATGACCACGCGTTTCCCTTTTCATTGCTAAGAGTCCACAAAACTGCGCTATGAAGCACAGAAATGATTTTTCTTACGCCATGTTGGTTTAAGGGCATCAGACGTCTCCAATTATCCACACAGAAGGTTCTGGAATGGAGGGGGGACGTGTCCGGCAAACAAGCTTACCTTTACGAGAGAAAGACAGATGGAAAATGGAGCCCTGGGAGGTGGAGGGGGGTGGGTAAACAGAGCGCAACAACAAGCCTACAGAATCCGCCACATGGGGAGAGCGTTTTACAAAACTACACAACTACTTTGTAGTTTTACAAAACGACAAAGGTTGAAGTGAGTATTTTAATCGGGCGAATTAAGTGGTATCCAGAAGAATGGGTGACGGATGCCAGTCCTTGGGGCCTATCAGCTTGTTGCCAAACCAGTTCTCCTGGCGGGGCAGCTGGCAGCGTTCTCGTGGACATCTGCTTGCCAAGATACTCACTGACGCAGTCCTTTGTGGGCTCACTGGAGCTCTGGTCTCCATGTCCCAGAGCGACAGAAGTTTCTGTCTGGGCCTTAAATGTGTAACTGGACCTAACTAAACCACTTTCTCTCATCTTTGCAAGCTCCTTTTTTTTGGCCCTGAAGAGTAGTCAGAAATAGATGTCTGCCAAACCTGCTGGAGAGGGAGGAAGGTCAATGGGAGTGGGTGTCACCAAGAAACCAGGAGGAATCGGGGATCCTTGGAGGAGGAAGGCCACAAGCCTAGTTCTGGGAGTATACCCATGCCTAGGAGTGGAAGATGCCGCACTGGGCTTGTTACCCCTAGATCAATTCCTCATCTTCCCCTGCTCTGCTGGGCATCACAGGGAAGCCTCAGCCCTGCAGGCTGCATCTTCCAGGGCCTTTGGCTGCCGGCTAGGCACAGCTAATGGGAGGGCCTGAGAGGAGGCTGGAGGGCGGAGGAGGGAAGAAGTTCTCTGGCTTCCCTCGTCATTCTCTGTTTGGCTTCTCAGCTCTTCCACAGTCAGCGTAACCAATTCCCTGTGTTAAATTCTCTCTTTGTGAAATACCTAGAATGGTTCCATTATCCCGGTTAAATGCTGAATGGTACGCACACTTGGAGGCGGCTCTGTACCAATGCGTTTACAGCTGGCTTATATGTTACTCTTCGCTGGTGTGGCATTTGGTTTTGAGTCAGAAGACCTAGGCTCATTTTCCTGCTCTCACTGCCAAGGGCTGTGACATTGGCCATTTACATAACCTTTCTAAGCCTTAATTTTCTCATTTTTAAATGGAGCTGACAGTGTCTACTGGACTGATTGCTGAGAAGCTTAGATGAAATGATGTATAGGAAAGGGCCTCTGTATCTATAGAATGCTAAAGAAACCTAAGCAAGTATTACTGTACTCTCAGCAATACTGTTGTTATGAAGTTTTGGTCTATGGGTAACATTTTTATAAAACGATTCATTTTATAAATATGAAATGTTTGCTCTTTCCTATACACTCACCTCTAAAGGGCAATTTTTATAAGATATTTTAAAGTGAATATTTCCCTTTCTTTTATAGAAATGTTTACCATGTAAATACACAGCCAGGCCCAGCTCGAAGTAGGATTGCTGAGCTCTGTTGGAACAAGCCCTAGGTAAACACAGTGTATCATGTAATGGATGTGTGAGGCAAGCCTGGGGAGTGATGGGCGGTGGGGAGGGCAGTGTGAAACATTCACCTTGGCCGTCACTGTTCCCTGGAATCATTAAAAATCTTGAGTTCTGCCTCCCTGCATGGCTCAGTTGTAACAGAATCCCTCCAGATTAGAAAAGGGAGAAGTTGTCCCAAACTGTCTGACTACCCTTGAGCTGAACTGACTCAAACTTGCTGATCCATGGTTCCAGCTACAGGTAGACGTGACCATCACCTGTCCATGGGATGCGATTCTAGACACACACACACATGCAAAGTTGGTTTGTTTGTTTTTTTTAAGTTTTCCCCCCATCAGTCTTCTGATACCTACATCAGGGGAAAAAACAAACTTTAATTCCATGATCAAAGACCCAAAGTCCTTAGGGAATGGAATGCTTTGTGATCGCTGATATAGGGTGTTTTGCCTGGAAGCAGGCTCTTAGGAGACAGGATATGTGATGTCCCGGAAGGAGAAGGATGTCACAGAAAAGGGGAAAAGATGCGAAAGTGAGGGGCTGGAGCACCCGAGCCACGCTTCCCACTTCACACGTTTGCTAAGCACTTTCAGTTACCATGATCAAACCAGAGGGGAAAGGATTTGCAAAGCGAGTCAAAATTATCAGAAATCAAAATTATCAGAGCTTTTGAAAGATGTCATTCCCTCATATTTTGCAAAGACAGCCAAGTGGAATTAGCCCAGGAATTATTTACAACCTGCTCTGTACTCCATACCGCAGTTACTGCCTCACTTGATCTTTCCATGATATCTCTGGGAGATATGCCTCATTCACCCCATTTCTGAGACGAGAAAATAGAGGCCTATATAACCAGTAAGTGGGCAAAGGTGAGTTCACACCGGGGATGGCTGACTCACAGATGAACGCGCTCCCCGCCCCTCCTGGTGGGTGAGATCTTTGAAATCACAGTGGGAAGCTCTTCCTGGTTGGCATGCTCACTCTTCCGGGTGAAGGGGGCAAATCAGGGTCCCTTAAACTGTGATGTGCCTATAGTGTCACCTGGAATCTCATCAAAATGCAGATTCTGATGCAGGAGGTGTGGGGTAGGACCTGAGATTCTGGATTTCCAGCAAGCCTTCCAGATGCTGTGGTCCAGGGACCCCACTTTGAGTAGCAACATCATACATGTCCCCATCGCCTACTTTTCTCTTTTCAGCCATTCACTCGTTCAAAATGTGCTGTGATTACTAAGCACTTACTCTGTGCTAGGCACCGTGCTGGGAGCTGGGGGTGCAGCCATGGACAGGTAGACCAAGCCTTTTCTCTCATGGGGCTTACATGTGGCGGAAAGAGAGAAAAGAAATCTACCTGGAAGTAAACAAATAAATAATACATCATCAGATACAGGCTGGAAAGCACAGGAGGGACAGAGTCTGGGAATGAGGTTCTCTGACCCAGCTCCATGTTCCTGGAACACTGAGCCATGAGAACCAACTGCTGCTAATGGCACTGCTGAATTAAGCCTCTGGCAATCCATAGAGATTTAGTGGCCCATCTGCTATATAGAAATCAAAGTACGGGATGAAATGATACAACGTCTGGGATTTGCTTCCAAATAATATGGGAAGGGTGAGGGTACAGGTGAAACGTAACTGACTGGAGTCAGTAAGAGTTGAAGCTGGGTGATGGACACCTGGGAGAGGGTCACTGGATTCTTCTGCTTACTTTATTATATGTTCAACGTTTTCCAAAAATTTTTTTAAAAAAAACAGAATTCAAGTATGTAAGTGGTTTGAACATAACAGCTGCCCTCAGAGAACTTGCAAACTGCCGTGCAACCTGATTCTACATCAGGGGTTCGTAACCTAGAATTCAGGGGGCCCAGGGGCCTGGAGGGGAGTTTGGCATCTTACTTCACTCATCTCTAACTAAAGGGTTGATATGAGCAGGACTCTGTCACCAAGAGAAACCACAAGCATTGTCATGTCCTAGTCACTGTCCTTCCAGGGATCTCAAAATACCACTCTTCTAACCCTTCAACTAGATCTCGATCATTAGCGAGTTAATAAGAAGCTCTCATTTCACTACATCACAAATTCCTAGGTTAATATTTTAATAACCCTGTTTCTTTAGTCACTGTGTTTAGTAACTGCTGGTCCCTGGTAATTCCAGATGTTTTTACATTTTCAAATCTTAGTCGGGGAAGGGTCCAGGTTTCGCCAGGCCACCACTGGGGTCCATGGCCAAGAGAAGGTTAGGAATTCCACCTCGAGGTCAGGACACAGAGGGACTGCACACCTGCCCGGGGAAGCGCTGTCCCGCCCCACGCCCCTGCGTGCCCACAGGGGGCCTGTGCTGCCGGCAGTGGCTATAAATCTCCCGTCCCTTCCCCCTCCAAAAAATGTAGGTCCTTCAGCCTTCAAGCCCAAATGTCACTGTGACTGGAGCACTGAGAAGGGGGGAAGGGGGCTGGAAGCATCTGGAAGCCTCCAGTGTCTTGGAGATAAGCCCTGCCTCTAGTACGAAAGAGAATTCAGGCAATGGGTTAAGAAACGTGGGGCAGCGGGCCAAAGAAAAGTACCACTCTTCTCTGCTTGCCCTTTCTGGATTGTTTGTGCCTTATCTATGGGGATCTCTGCCTGTAGCGAAGACTCCAGAGTGCCAGGGCTGTCGCAGCCAGATTGTGACAGGACAGAAGTTGGGAGGGAGGTGGGAAGGAAGGGCCGGGTGAGACGCCAGCAGAAACAGGTGAGGAGAAATACTTGCACCGGGTTTTTGCTGGCTTGGACATGTTTCTGAACCGGTTGCAAGGGTGGGCGGATACACTGGCACAACTTCCCCAGCTGATGGGCAGCAAGTACAAGGTTATGTTCAGAGCTGCCGACGTGCGCTTTGTTTGGGGGTTGGGAGCTTCCAATTCCCTGGAGCTCCCCCAAACCGGTGGCTTCGGATCCTCTCCTGTCTTTGGGGTGAAAACATTGCTATCTCGTCAGCTCCAGGAGACAGAGACTTGTGGCTTGGGGACACCTGTTAACACGACATAAAGAGCCCCTTCGTTTCCCCGGCCTTTCATCCAGCACTCAAATCACAGCCACGCAACTGGCCTCGCCCTTCGGAGCCTGTAACCAGACACCCTGGGACAGCCAGGGCTGCCACAGTACTTGATGGAGGAAGCCAGCCAGGGCGGGGTGCACGGGGGGAGGGCCGGGGACACTCAGGGATATGCCATGTCATGAGAAAGTAAGGACTTGGAGACCGTGGGAACTAACACGCAGCTATCTGGCCACGGCACACGGCCCGTGCCAAGGCACCAGGGCGCAATCCCCTGGCCGGAAAATAAATAAAGAAGTAAAGTAAAAGGCTGCCCTGTAGGGTGGGAGCCCTAACTCAGAAGCCTCCCAAGGACCGAAGGCAGAATGAGGAAGAAAAAGCCGCCTGGTAGCTGCTGAGTGCGTTCCTCATTCAGAGGAGAAGTTTCTGCCAGGAGCCAGGCCCAGGTCGCTGTGCTGGCTCAGCTGCTCCCCAGCTGTGTGACGTGGCCAAGTCCCTTAACCTCTCTGAGCCTCAGTCTCCTCATCTACAGTAAACAGAGAGAGCAAGACCTCCGCTACCTGGGCTCCCACAAAAGTTAGATGAGCTAACACCTGTGCTAGCATGCAGCCGACCTGGAGGCGCTCCTGTGTCGCTCAGCACGCTTCCTGCTGTCTGGAGTGGGAGACCAGGGGGGTTAAGAGAGCAGGTGTTGTGACTGGACTGCTGGGGTGTGAATCCTGGTTGGGCTGCCTCCTACATGTGTGTCCTCCTGCAAGTTCACTGGTAATTCTGTGCCTCAACTATCTTATCTGTAAAATGGAGCTTAAACACAATGGCTCCTACCCCCTGGGGTCCTCACGACGGTTAAATGAGTTTATTTATATAAAATGGTTAGAGCGGTGCCTGGCACAGAGAAACAGTCAATAAACGGTCACTATTATGGGAGTCTGAATTATTGCTCAGTGATCACCCATTGCCCTCATGGTCCCACTAAGGGCCGACTATACTTTACCACCTATGGCTTTTGGGCTTGGCTATATGACTTTCTCAGCCAAGGGGAAGTTGGAAAAATCTGATGTGAGCTAAAGCTTCAAATGTGCTTGAGCTGCGGGGCCTGTCCTCTTGTGCTTCTGCCATGGCTGTGAAAAGAATGAGCCCCGGTTAGGCCACTGGTCCTAGAAGGACAGAAGTCATGTGAAGCCGACTGGAATCAAACCTGAAAACCAGAGCCAAGCCCGGACAAGATGAGCCCATCTGCAGACCTGCAGCTCAAAGCAGAGTCACCACAGCTGATGTGCAAAACTGAAAGCCTAAGAATAATACTAATTGTTCTAAGCTACTGAGTTTGGGGGTTATTTGTTACTCAGCCATGGCTGACTGCTAGTTATTATCATTAGCTTTACAAGTCAGCTACAGCTTGGATACTTTGGAGGTTTTAATGCTAAACCTGAAAACACTCCATTCTGTTTTTGGACAACACTCATTCTAAAACAGAAACAAGAAGAAGAACAGTTGTCTTTCCGCTACAGGATATATAAAACAAGCATCTGTTCATTCACTCAACCACCATTTACTGAGCACCTACTACACACAGGCACCACACTAGGTGCTGCAGAAACATATGCTTCAGCACCATCTGCATTTAATTCCTGCAGTGAAATCATCTTCCACTGCCTAACATGCTGATTCTTAGAAAGCCAAATCGTGCCCTGTGATGCCTGAGTCCCGGCCAGGGGAGGAAGGCTGGCATGCCATGATCACCACTGGAATCCACCAAAGTCTTTAGCCAGGCATGTGTCTGCTCAGCAGGAAGGCTGTCAGTGTCCAGGATCCTCTCAGCTCTGTGGAAAGTTCTACAGCCTCCAAGTTGCCACTGATGTTCAGAATCCAAAGCACTGCCATCTTTTTCCTGGCTAAAACCCAGCTCACACCTGGGATGGGAAAGGCGGTAAGTTGTATTTTCTCTCTCTCCCTCAGGCTAAAGCAATCCCGGTCTTTAACAGCCAACTTCTTTTCTGAGGCTCGGGGGAATTGCAAAGCAGTCCATCTGGAAACTCCTCCAACAAATGATGCTCTTTAGAACCTGGCAGGGGCAGGGATCAAGGGCCAAGCCGCTATTTTATCATCCCTTCGATGTAGGCCATCTAAGAGCCTATTATCCAACCTGCGCCAACTGGCGAAACTCCAGGTCAGCACATTTCAGAGTCAGACGGCACCTGAGAAGCCATTTCACCCTCACTGCTGCCCTCACTGCCCTCTGCCTCGGCCCTGGGGATAAAGAAAGGGTTTAGTCTGCAGATCACTCCATTTGGACTCCACTATGAGCCCTGGAATAATGGGCCTCGGGTGCAGCATGTTTACAGCTCTCTAGAAGGCATATTTCTCTTCTTAAGTGCAACACAGAACGTGGTAGCGTGAAAACAACCGGTGAGTGTTTATTTCTTCTAAACACTCACTTGGTTTCTGGAAATGTAAAATGTCTGTCCCCTAAAGTCTGAATTCATGCACACAGAAGGCTGAGGCTGGGGACCTCGTAGACCGATTATAGCACAGTTACCTCAAGCTCTAAATTGGCCGTAAACCTCCGCGCGTACTTTCTGTCACGCTTCTTATGAGGACAGCTGTAGCTGCCAGTGTGTGCAACATGAGACATTCTCACCAGCGGAGGCTCAAGGCGGCAGGCGGGCATCTCACGCCACTTATTTGGAAACCACGCCAATCTAACGCTGCTGCCTTCTACTCTCAGGACAACGTGGGCTTCTGTATTAGTCATGTCTTTTTATTCTCCATTTCTGATGCTTTGACATCTTGGGGGCCTTGATGACCCCGGAGGGACTGCCTCTCCCAGGGCTCGCTAATTCGTCGAGACAGTCAACAACTTCCCTGGGAGCCCCTCTCTCCGACGCAAGCTAACCAATCCACAGCCCAGACTCGCACCCGCCTCCTTTATGGACTCTTGCTCTCCAGGCCAGTCTCCACCTGCCCTCAGCACGCCAGGTCAACTAGGGACAGCTCCTATACTCCAGAGCCCGGTGACATTACTCCAAGTGGCCAATCCTAAATCTGCTTACTCGGTCTCACCCGTGCTTTCCCTTGGAAACCACAGTAAAAAAAAGCTTCTGCCCACCGTCTTCCCCTCTCCTTGACCAACCTCGGTACAGTATTTCTCTTTCTCTGATGTATTTCCCTAAGCCTAATATTCTCTAGGTCTAGCCACATTGCCGTAAATGGCAGACTTTCATTCTTTTGTTTATGGCTGAGTAGTAGTGCACTGTATATTTCTACCACATCTTCTTTATCCATTCATCTGTTGATGGGCACTTGGGTTGTTTCCACGTCTTGGCTATTGTAAATAGTGCTGCCGTGAACATTGGGGTGCGTGTCTCTTTTCAGATGAGTGGACTTTTGATCCTGGATAACTCTTTGGCTATAGTCAACACGTCAGCCTTGGATACTGAACTTGAAGAGATGAAAGTGCTGGTTGATCTGACGACTGGGAGCCAAAGGATGCCTCTGTCAGCTGAGTTACTATGACGAGGGCATCAGCTGCATGGAGACAACCCTTCCTGGTCCCTTGTCACCCTTTCTTTCTCCTAGAGGGATGTGTCAGGAAGGATCATTTCAGCTGAACTCTGTGGTGCCCTGAGGTGAACACTCCTGAGTCTGCCCCTCGGTGGTCTCAGGCTTTCTGCTTCCAGCTTCAGCAGAAAACCCCAACCTCCTTTCTCCCATGTGATTTTCAAACAAATCAAGAACACTCATCACAGTGTCCAACCTCTGAGTTGCCCACTCTAAAATTCTGATAGATTCACTGATGCTCTCAGATCAGATACAAGCATTATTCAGGATTCTTCTGCAATTTCCCACAGTGCTTTCGAGCCCACAGAAGGCCTTGTGACTATTTCCTTTCCCAAACAGTGGCATCTGTTTTACTTGACATAATCATACGCGGAGCAGCAGTGATATGCTAGTGAATGTTTAACTGCTGACTTCCCACAGGAAAAAGAAAAGGCCCTAACTTGTAGCGTTTGCTGATTTCTGTGACGTAAATACTCACACCTTGGCTGATTTCAAGCTACCAAGTTGATGTCACCGAACGCCAAGTTGGTAAGACATGTGCACGGTTGGCTTCTGTGAACCGGTACAAGCTGGCTCCAGGACACCACAGCCCGGGACCCAGCACCCAAACGTGTTATGAAAAAGCTCATCCTTTAATAGTCCTCAGAATACCAAAAATTCACTACAGGTCCGTGATGAATAACAAGTGATTAAGGGTATTTGCGACCCAGCTGAGCAGCAAGATCTTGGGAGCTGATAGCATTGTACCTCTTCTGGTCAAAGCCAACTGCTGGAGCAGCAAATGCTGGGCTCAGGCAAAAAAAGACCGGGCATCCACCACAGTCATGAAAACTGCACACAGACGGCACAAAGCTCATTCCGCTACCTAGCTGTCAAGCACTTTATACCGGGAAAGCATTCCCATGGTTTATTCCTCAAAATAACTGTGAGGCTCATACCTCCAGCTTCCCCAATGCCTCTGAGACGAGCATCAGCTTGGGGGATGCATTTTTGGGCCTCGGTGTTATTTCCCTTTGATCATACTTATTATTTATTGACTTCATCCTATGCTAGATGTACTTTCTGTTGACTCTTTCAAAACTGTTCCAGGATACCAATAGATAAACAAATCAATATCAGTGAGATGAATGAACGAACGAAATGCAAACACTTGGTAAACTGCATGACAGCTGTCGTTATGACTAACCACAGCCCACCCATCGCATACCCCTGCTCTCAGAGTCAACCTCAGTGGCATTCACCTCCACTCAAACTCTTAGGAGCGTCCTAGATAAGCAAAGAGAGCTAACAGTCTTCATCATCTGGATGGTTACGAAAATAGCAACCACCGACTGTGGACTAAGTGACAGATATTTGACCTGTGTTACAGGAGGAAACACTAATGATGTAAGAAAAATCACCACCTCTTTCCCTCAGATTTACTTGAGCGAGAGAAAAAGAATAGAGGTGGAAAGAAATGGGAAGAGGGACGAAAGATAAGCACTCACATAGGTGGGGAGACAGTCTGGGACAGTTTGCGAGAACTGAGAGGAACTGAGGGCAAGGAGAGAAAGAACCTTTCAGGATGCTTAGGTGTGTTTGAGAGCTGAAAAGAGGAAGGTTTTGGGGGGATGTGTATGTTTTGAGAACTATTTCTCTGAGTTATAACTTGGATCTTCTTTAACATTTTGAGAAACATGTTGAGAAGCAAGAATTATATTTAATCTTCTAGTTGCTAGATAGTTTTTATCATGACACTATACCAAGACTGGACCATGTGGAGCTCCAGTTATACCGGGTGTAAAATAGATTACCTCTGTAAAATATATTACTTAAAACGGTTCTTCAAGGTAGACATTTTTATTCCCATTTTATGGATGGTGAAACAGAGGCTGAGAGAGAACAAGCAACTTATAAGTGACTGAGCCAAGATGCAGGCTCCTACTAGGAAAAGAATAATAACGTTGAAAATAATAAGAGTAGTAACACTCTGTTTTCAGAATATTAAAAACAAAACCAACAAAACCAAAACATTATTGGGGAGACATCTGTATACAAGTGATGAGTGAACACAGTCCATGGTTAGTAAAAGATGTGGGATGGGATGGTGGGATGGCTGGTTTAACTGCTCCAAGGAGTCAGCAAAGTTCTCGGAGGTTCTCCTGGTCCAGGGTGTGAAAGAGCTGAACACTGACACCTGCACTCTTATTCCCCCTATTGGGGTGGATGCCAACCCCAAGAAGTAAGCTGTGGCAGAGACTTTTCACAATATCTCAGTATCTATCCCCCAGCACTAAGCTTCTCAAAATAAAGATGACCTCTGGCATTTCGGGGGAGAGTGGCAGTAAAGCAAGTTCCGGCGCATGCAGTCTCAGTGGAAGTGACGTGTCCCGATCTCAGGAGGTCTGTCTTTGCAGGGAAGGTGCATGCTGCCGACCTCCCCGCTTGTACTCCCATCCTTTAGCCTGGAATGTGGGCATGGTCGTCAGCCATCTTGGGCCACCAGAACAGGGGCATCTCACTGGAAATGACAGAGCAACCCGATGGACAGACCCTGCGTCTCTGACTACCATATGAGGAAGAAGAAAACTTCTACCTTGTCTAAACCACTGTTAGATGGGGTCTCTGTTAGAGTAACCAAACCTTCCTTTTAATCTGACAACCCAGTAACTCCACTTCTAGGTATATGCCATAAGAAAGGAGGGCAGAAGCCTATCAGAAGACAGGTGCGCGCTTCCCTGGTGGCGCAGTAGTTGAGAGTCCGCCTGCCGATGCAGGGGACGCGGGTTCGTGCCCCGGTCCGGGAAGATCCCACATGCCGCGGAGCGGCTGGGCCCGTGAGCCATGGCCGCTGAGCCTGCGCGTCCGGAGCCTGTGCTCCGCCACGGGAGAGGCCACAGCAGTGAGAGGCCCGCGCACCGCAAAAACAAACAAACAAACAAACGACAGGTGCAAGAATATTCACAGCAGCTTTGTTCATAATAGTCCAAACCTAGAACCAACCCAAACGTCATCCATCAATGGGGAAATGGATAAATCAACTGTGGTATATTCACGTAGCGGAATACTAAAGAGCAATTCAAAAATGAAGGACTGATTCACACAGCAACATGCCTGAGTCTTACGGACAAAATGCTGTAAAATACATTTTGTGTGATTCCATTTATGTGACGTTCAAGAACAGGCACAACTAATCTCTGGTGACAGATGTCAGAATAGTTACTTCTGGGTGGGATATATGGACTGGCAGCGGACAAGAGAGACGCTCGTGGGGGTGCTGACAATGTTCTCTGTCTTGATCTGGGAGGTAGTCATACACTTGTACAGAGCCATGGTTATAGGTGTAGTTATATACGCATCTGTGTAATATCTTTAAATCTGCTTTCTTCAATCCTCTTTTTTCCATGTGTTTTTCTTCTAAACAAGATGGAGCAAATTCTATATTGAGGAAAAGCATGTGCAGACACACACAGACACACACACGCACGTGCACACACATGCACACCCCTCACAACAAGACCAAGTTCAAACACCATAGAAAACAAACTCTACTCACTGCAAATAATTGCGCCATCAGACACACAAAGGAGAAATTAATTTGTGGCTGCGTATCGAAAGAAAAAAAATAGATTAATTCCAAAGAACACAATATGTCTCTCAGGAAACAAAGTTTCCATGGATGCAAGGCCATAAGTCAAGAGGAGAAGAAAAAAAGTCACGTCAGGAGAAGCCAACTTTGTCTTGCCTTCCTCAAATGTCAGTGCCCACTGACCACTAAATCACTCCCACGGCTTTTAAAGTAAATGTCACAGAAAGTTACGGACCCCACCTTATTCATTAAATGCACTTGAAGGGCTTTCTGGGGGAGAATTCTTTTTTTTTTTTTTTTTTTTTTTTTTTTTTTTTTGTGGTACGCGGGCCTCTCACTGCTGTGGCCTCTCCCGTTGCGGAGCACAGACTCCGGACGCGCAGGCTCAGCGGCCATGGCTCACGGGCCCAGCCGCTCCGCAGCATGTGGGATCTTCCCGGACCGGGGCACGAACCCGTGTCCCCTGCATCGGCAGGCGGACTCTCAACCACTGCGCCACCAGGGAAGCCCGAGAATTCTTTTTTAACCGATAGGTTTGCATTGCAGCACGAAGGTTCTATCTCACCCCAGCTGGGAGGTCATTCCTAACACGGAAGGGGTGTCGGATGAGACGTTTTCATTCTCAGGCTGCGCTCAAAATAGGAAGAATGTGATGTTTGAACTTTAAGCCAGTGCATTCACCTATCTCAACCGGCACTCATGAGCTCACAAGAGTACACGGCAGCGTGTGCTAAGGAGGTCGGGCGTACATCCTCCCTAGACCATTTTTCTCCATAGTAGAGTATACATACTCAAAATCACACACATATTATAAATGCAAAATCGTCGTGCATTTTCAAGCTAAGACTTCCAAGTAATTTTGTACTTGAAAACTTGTACCCCCCAGACCATCGAGGTATTAATTCTCTTTTCTCTACCACCAGGAACGCTTCAGTAGAAAAGTTTGAGAAGTACTATCTAGAACTGCACAGTCTACTCTGGTATTTAAGTTCAAATTTAAATTAATTAAAATTTTAAATAAAATTAAGGCGAGTTAAAAATTCAGTTCCTCAGCTGTGCTAACCACATGTCAAATGCTGAACAGCCGTAAGTGGCTGGTGGCGACCATATTAGCGCAGATATGGAACATTTCCATCACCACGCAAAGTTCTATTGGACAGCGCTGGTCCAGATTACAAAAATCTGGTTCATCTACAGAGATGCTTCAGATCCCTCCCTCCTATCTTGACAAGAAGAGGGGAAGGTCTGAGGTATCAGATAGACTACTGGAGAAACTGACTTCAATTCCACGGTCACATTAATTGAAACTCTACCAGCTACTAGGTGTTGGGAAGAAAACCAGAGAAACAGGTACAGACCTTGGCTTCAAGAAACTTACCCATCAATTACTCGAATACAAGAACCCAGTACCAGACCTCTGGTCAACACGACGTTCAGAATACTAGTCTGCACACAACACAGAGAACAACCCCGAACAGCTTCAGTTCTCAAATGAAGCCCGACCATTAGTGAAGCAGGTAGAAAAGGAGTATCAGTAACTGGCACAGAAATCATGTGGGGGGTTAGGGTTGGGGGGCCTGATTTTGGCTGGGAAAAATCCCTTGGAAGCTACTGGAAGTGAATGGGGAGATTCAGTGCAAAGTGGTCAAGAGCAAAGTTACTGAAGATCCGGCAAAGTGCTCTTTGTGACACAAGGGATGGGTGTTTGTTCTCAAGAAAGGAGCACATGGGGGCCTGGAAGAGGCAGCAATGAGAAGGGAAGAGGGGCGCTAACAAAGGGCCATGTCACAGGGCTGAAAGGAGCAAAGCAATCACGTGGAGTGCTTTTCCAATCTGTCCCCCGCCCCCATACGCATACCCACGGGCAGAGATGGTCACCGTGGTCTACAATGGACAAGGCACATGTTCCTGGACCTTCCACTGCACTCCATCATAGAAGGTGGGGTGGCCCAAGGATATTCTAAGAACAGGGATATTGGAGGTTCAACATGACACTGTCTGCCACGGTAGATTGTTTGCCAAGAGAGTCACGATAAGTTCCCTTTCCTTTCTCCACACCCCTACACAAAACGACTCTGCAGCTCCTCCCATCAAGAGGTGAGACCATTTCTCCTTCCTTTGAATCTAGGCTTATTTTTTGACTTGTTTTAGCCAACAGAATGCAGCAGAAACTGTGTCATACCACATGTAAGCCTCAAGAGGTCTGTTCTGACTCTTAACTTTTATTCATTTATTATGCAGTAATATGGAAGGTTCTAGAAGATGTGCTTCCTGATGAGCCTCCCTGCTTCCATGCACCCCTGCCCTGCCTTGGTATGTCCTCCACACAGTAACGTAAGCCAGAATACGTCCCTTCTTTACTAAAAGCCCTTCAATGGCTCCCCATCTCATTCCGAGTAAATGGCAGAGGACATACTAAGTGCAGAGGTCCTGAGGCAGGAGTGTGTGCCTCTGCTTGGAACTGTTTGCTCCCAGACATCCACATGATTCATTCCCGCCAGGTTCTTACTCACATCTCAGTGAGGCTTCCCCCGACCGCCTGATTTAATACGGCACCCTCAACAACCCTCATCCTCTATCTTTATTCCTTTCATGGCATTCTCACCACCTGACAAGCTATATAATGTACGTATTTTGCTTACGGTGGTCTCCTCATAGTCTAATCTCCTGCCTAGACTGTAAGCTCTCTGTCGGCAGAGGTTTGCGTGTGTTTTGTTTACTGCTCTATCCTCAACACTTAGGACGGTGCCAGGAACACAGAAGCGGCTCAACAAATATCTGTTGAGTGAATGAATGACCCTGTCAGCGCTCCATGCCTATCAGACCTTTCAGGTAAGTACCAGTAGATTTCCAGCTGCTGGCGCCTGCATCTCCGAGCCTGAGGGCCAATTTTCCTGAACCAGTACGGTGCCCATGCATGACGTGGCCCAGAAATGCTGGGGAACTAACACCCCCAGAAGCAGCCCCCAACCAAGGACTCAGGAGGCTGGAGTATAAATACTCCGGCTCCCTCGCCCCTTGGGTTCTCCTGCAGGACTAAGCTTGACAATGGCCCTTTACTGGCTTCCCCGCTTCCCTGTATCATATCCTCATGACCTATTAGTGTGCCTGAATCCCCCAAGTAAACTACCTATACCTCCCTCACTGTCTCGAGTTTATTTCTGGGAGAACCAAACCCAAGACAGCTGAGAGACCTGGCTGATGACACACTGAGCGAACATCTTCTGAGCCCCCACTACGTGCAAGACCCACGTACTGAGCCCAACAGAAGATGTCTAATTCCTGCCTGATGAGTGGGGCAGAGGGAGACATGAAGCTGTTAAGTTATGAACTATATGACCATCCACACCACATACGACTTTCCAGGAGGAAAAGGGAGAGAAGGATTAAAAAGCCCATCGTAGCTTTCCTCAACAGCTGTCCCAGAGCCCCAGTGCCGTGTCCGCAGCCCATCTCTAAAATTAAATAAAGGCTGCCCTGCTTCTTCTTTAGACTACTGATCAAACGCACTACATTCATCATGTGACCTAACCCAACTAATCCAAGCAACCCGAAGCTGTGAAAACTGAGGTTCTTGCCTGTCAATGCCCCCTCCGGTCATTCCCTCTGGCGGCTAAATCAGAGCTCCGAATTCCCTTGTGATGCTGTAATAAGCTGGCAACGGGCATGACATGTAGCAGGGGAGGGCACAGGACGCCCTGAATCAGAAATAATGAGATTTCTCTCTCAGAGGCAGCGTGAAATGAGAGGCAAAGAGCGAGGCGGCTGGAGATAGGAAAGGGACGAGGGGGGCAGGAGGGGAAATGAGGTAGCTGAGGGCAGTTTTAACCCAGTTTGCACTGGCACGCTTTTAGAGGTGTGTACAAGTGAGAATGTGCGCATCCCTGTGTGAGCACAGACACGTGTGACACGCCCAGCTGTTAACTTATGGAAAATGAGCCGGAGAAACGGAAGAGGCCGATGGGAAAATGCTCCTGTCCAATGATCACAGGCTACTGGGCACTTACAAACAGGCAGGGGAGATGCTTGGGAAGAAGTAGTACCATGATGTCAACTTGGCTCGGAGGACAAAATAGAAAAGAGGAAACGGAACAATCAGATGGATGGATGGATAGACAGACACACAGAGAAAAATCAGAGTCAACGTCTCAGGGGCCAAGTGGCTCCTAAGCTCTTAGTTCCACTGCAGCAACGGCGGGTCACTCTCTGGAACCCCTGGGGACCGGGACCTGCTCTCTTTCTCGGCTTGTCATCTGAGTGACACTCGTCCTCTGTGTGGCTGGAAGCCAGTGGACTACTAGTCTACACTGAGGGTCCTGATTTCCTTCTAAGTGGATCGGGGCAGGGCGTCTGCTCTGGGACCAGTTTCCTCCTTGCCCGTCCCGCCCCACGTTTCTGACTGCCTGCTGGGCTGGGTCTAGCATGGCGGCGCTTGAAAGGTGTGGCGTGGCAGAGTCTGGCTGGGGGCTAATGCTTAGAGCAAGACTGAAACATTGCGGTGGATGCTGCGATGTGCCACTGAGACACCACGTTCTAGATGGAGCGGCTCCTCCCCCAGCTGCCGGGAGTGTGGGCTGCTGAGGGCTCGCAGCTGTTTCCTGCTCTGGGAACTGCCTTCTGTGGAACGGAGCTGCCCACCTCAAGGTTCATTCAGTCCCCTCCCCAGGGGCAACCTGCATCCAAAGACTGGTCAACAGGAGGACACGAAGGGCCAACCTCCCTGCCTCGATTTGGGCCAACTCGCCTCCAGAATGGACATCTCCATTGCACTGCATAGCCGTTCAGCTCCTCCCCCAGGCCATTCCCTTACTTCCCTCCGCCCTGCGTTGATCCCACAGACACCCTCAGTAAGCTTCCTGTACGCAAACCTCCGTCTCAGAGTCCGTCCAGGGAACCCAGCCTAAGAGAACTGCTAGGAAGAAGCCCAGTGTCCTGAAACCATTTACCAACTAGATTCTTCACTGAGCTTAAGGCTTAAACATAACACCAGAATCCAGTAAAACCTAGCTCTCTCCTCACACAGAGATTTGCATTAGATAACTCACCTAATGGCTGGGTTCAGAAACAGAAGGAAAGTGCAGGGCAAACTTTCAGTTCCACGTGACACTAGAGGGTCCACCGTTTTCCTGAGATTCCAATTCATTTCAAACTTCAGTGGCAAAGCTAGCCTTCACCATCAAATGCAGTGCCTACAGCACTATGCAATTGAGCTGTAATGCAAGAATACAGGCCACACATGTAACATTACTTTTTCCAGTAGTCATATTTTAAAAAGTAAAAAGAAAAAAAACGTAAAAGCATCAGGTGAAATTAAGTCTAATAATGGATTTTATTTAGCTCAAAATGTCTAAAATACTATCATTTCAACATGTGATCAGTGTAAAAAATTACTAATGAGATACTTTCCGTTCTCTTTCCCATATTAAGTCTTTGAAATCCCATGTGTTTTTTACACCTAAAGCACATCTCAATTTGGGTGACAAATTTTCATCAGAAATACCTGAGCTGTGTTTTGATTTCATGAAATGGACAGTTGGCAAAGTAGTTTCACAATATCAAAACTGCTCCAAAGATACTGAAACTTGTCCAATAACCGAATCCAATGTCAGTCTTTTAATTGAAATTAATGACAATGAAATAACATTTAAAATTCAGCTCTTTAATGACACTAGCCCCATTTCAAGTATACAATAGCCACCAGTGGCTAGTGGCTGCCATATTGGACGGCACAGCCTTAGAGTCCTTGACAACTGAATATTCTGGGTCGATAATAAACTAGTTATTTAGCTGAGCAAAAAACAATCAGGTTACTCTTCTGATGGGAAGAAGCGTCATCCCTCTCCGTGATCTGGCTTGCTTGTATACGTCAAAGAGAAATCTTCCAGTATAAATGGGCTACTGTTGAGAACACTACACTTATTTCTACATGGGCTCTATAAAAAGAATTCCATCTCTCACCACTGATTCTTTCCCACCACTTAGTAAGTTGGGTTCTCATTTTCCTTCCGGTATTTGTCAGGATTTTACCGGCACGCTCACGCCTCATGGCCTGGCTTGATATTCTTGATACGGTGTGGTAAATAACTCGTGTGTTTACATTGAAAGTTTTCACTCTCTGCGTATCACTGGAAAATCTGAATCTTCTTTACACTCAGACTTGCACTTAATACACACTCTGTTCCTTTGACACCTTTGAAGAAGTAGAACATAACCTTTTCCTCCTGCTACAGCTGCTCTCTGGAACTTAAATTCCATTTGCTCAAAGGAAACATCGCCTTAGTATCACACACTGAGGGACTGACCAGTGAAAATAGCTCTGCACGTAGTGGCTACGCCATCGCGCTCGATCAGCATACCTGGAGTCCAAAGAATCCAGACTGACTCCCACTGGGCTGGACAAAGTCCCTTATCCTGGATCTATGACTGTCTAGACACTGGACCCGAATACCTCTGTACACAGAACCTGCAGGGAACATTTCCTGTATTCACAGTTGGACGGCACTAGGTGACAACCGCTGACCTTTGACCTCTCAAGGATGCTGAAAGCTATCCTGCCTCGCAGACAATGTGCTTCTTGTATTTGGAATCAAAGGAGGTTCCAGCTGGAAGGAACACTAGGAATCAACTCACCTCTCGCTGTGCACCTCGATGGCGGGAGTCTGAAAAGTTGGATTGGGTGAAATTTTCAGCTTTAGGAGGGCAGTACAGATCCACTTTTTCATTATCCTGAACAGCCCAAATGTGTCCGTCTGTTGCTGCGTCTCCCACCCTTGCTCTTCACCTCCCTCTCTCCCTTTCACTTTCTCTTTAGTTCTTGCCCCCGATCTCCCCTCAAGTCAGAGATGATCCCCCCAAGATGGAGAATCCTTGGTGCTTTCCCTGATCACGTTTCACATGGCAACCAAATGCCTTAATCTTAACACAAATGGACATGGTGTCGGGAGACTCCCGGCGAAAATCAAGCCTATCGGATTGCAAACCAAAGCCAGAATGAGACGTAAGAATCTCCGAACAAATATATGACCACTTCTCCACCGCTTTATAAGGCGGGGTTCATCATTTTTCCTGCGAAACCGTTCAGTGTTCTCTGGACCAAGATTTCACCCCAGAGGTTAAGCGCTTTAACTAGATATTAGGCTGCCATCAGTCGCTTCCCTGCCCCTCAAGCACACATCTCCACCCCTGAAGGTCCGTGCACAGGATTCTCCTTGTCCACATAGGTTTTATTTGCTACTGGCTTCTGTATGCACTGGGAGAAGCATCCCTTAGCAATGTACCTTCCTACCACTTCATTCTGACTCTGCTCATTTCCTAATTCTAGAGATCGATTTTCTGTCGTGTTACTCTAACATAGTTAGATTCTACTTAGAGCCAAAGACCCTCAAAATGTGGTTTGAACTTTTTCATTCTAGCGTCACCTTCATCTCCCCGTGGTTTTAATTACAACAGTAAAATCATACAAGGAACATTGCAAATAATAGAAGACGTTTGTTAGAAGGGAATTAACAAATGATACTATAATAGCAATCGTACTCGCAGGTCAGAAACCGATCCATTGCGATTGGGATGTTGTTTAAAACTAGCTTGGTTTAAATGATAACTGGATCATCTGTTCCTTTTTAAAAATCTAAGTGTTGCTCTTTTCCACTCCAGTGGCTCGTGTAAAACCAGGAGGGCAGGAGAAGAGGCCTAAAGCACAGACGCCCAGATGCGGAGGTTCAAGGTCTAACTGAGTCAGCAGGCCTCATCGCAGTTGTGGTTGGCTACGGTCTCAGCGCTCAAACACCCTTTAATGTGTGGAGATAAAACAGACGTATACAAACCGAAGTAAATGAATACAGAGCTGAACAAGAAGAAAGGCCTAGAACAAAAGGCTCAACGAAACCAAAAGCTGGTTCTCTGAAAAGCCTAATGAAAAGATAAACCTCTGGCAAGAATAATCAAGAGAAAAAGAAAGAACGCAAAAATAAATAATATTGGAAACGTAAAAGGATATGGCACATAAGAGTTTCCCCCATTAAACATCAGTTCCAGTTACCCTCTTTGGGTATCGATTTTCTGAATTTTAAAGCCAGTTTCGTTAATTCAGTCAATATTTATTGGTGTGCCAGGGATGCCCCAAGATCTAAAACGCTCCAGCCCATCTGAAGCCTACCTTGTCTGTCAACTGATATAAAACAAACAAAGCAAATCAGTATATCACATGGCAGGTAGCAGAAATACTTGAAAGAAAAGTAAAGCGGCTCAGGAAGTGGAAAGCAACGAAGAGTTAATTTTACACAGGGAGGTCAGAAAAGGTCTCTTTTAATTCAGTGACTTTCAGCAGAGCCCTGAAGGAAATGAGAAAGTGAGCTATGAGAATATGCGGGAAAGAGAATTCCTGCTGGAGGGGATAGCAAGTGCAAAGGTCCTGAGGCATACTGAGGAGGCCAGTGTGGCTAGAGCGCACTGAAGGGGTTGGGGTATCTCAACAGGGAGAAGGACAAAATAAGGGCTAGTAACATTTATCGTGCTTATCTCCCAGGTTTAGAGCGACAATCACAGAGGACTGAGCATGTAGAAGGGCAAATACAAAGGGTGAGATTCTGCTCTGAAATGGACTTAGGGGAAGAGAAAAGCTAGTGGGATCATTTTTATTTGGGCCTGTCCCTATTGTACCGTGGCTCCTTAGGCGATAGCTTTACCAGAGAAATGAAAATGTGGACCAAAAACGTCAACTACTGTCACCATAATGTATCACGCAGGCCCTTGACAGTCTGGGAGAGATTGTGAAATGGGCAGTGCGTGGGAGCAGACTGTTCTGGTTTGGATAATTAAGGAGAGGAGTCGTGGAGTCAGGCTGCCTGGGTTCAGCTCTCTTTTAGATGTGTGTCTGTAGGAATGTCACCTAACCGCTTTACCCTTCTGTTTCCTCAGCTGTAAACTAGGGAGGAAGCCGTGGCAGCCTCGCAGGACTGAGGTGAGGACTGAGTGAAGGAAAAGCCATGAAGTACCAACACTGTCTGGGCGCATCGGCCCTCCCTACGCTGCCATGGACGCCTGTTTGCCCTCTCTTAACCAAAATCACCTGTTTCCAAACTCATTTTTTTAAACCTATAGAGCTCATTCTTAAAACAAGATATTGTGTGGAATTCCAACACTGTCCCTGAGCCAGATAAAAGGGCCACTGCTCCGAGGGACCCACCCAAGCTCCCCCTCCCCTCAGTGAAGCCCCTGAGCTCTAGAGCACAGGGGGGAAGAATCAGAAAAACACCAGCCGTAAGTATCTTCACCTGTAGAAGATGATGGGGGCGGGGGAACAAAAGGTTTCTGGATAAATAATCCCTCTTGAATGACCCAGAATTTCCCCTCTTGGATATATATCCATCCAAAAGAAACAGAAACACATGTTCTCCAAAAGTCACGGACAAGAACGTTCATAGAAGCGCTATTAGGAATAGCCCTAAACCATAAAAGACCCAAATGCCCATGGACAACAGGCTGGATAAATAAATGCACCACAGCCTACTTACACGATGGGATGCCATACAGCGATGTGGATGAATGAACCCTGCTCTATCCACGACAGCCTTGAATCTCACAAAACATATGTGGAGCAGAAGAGGCCAGATACAAAAAGGCACATACTGTATGATTCCATTTATATAAAGTATGAAAATAAGCAAAATGAATCCATGGTGTTATTAGTCAGAATACAATTTTCCTGTGGGCGGGGGGCGAGGGGACGGTGTGTGGATAGAGCCAACGAGGGCGTCTGGGTGCTGGTAACATTCTGTTGCTTGTTCCGTGTTGAGCTTGTGAAAATTCATCAAGCTGTACTGTTAACTGTGGTCCCTCATCTATGTTTAGGTTCTACTTCAATTTTAAAATGTATTGGAAAAGAATTCTTGGTGAGGTCGAACTTTGATGGCAACTAGACCTTCGTGTGATCATCGGCTTTTGGTGCCACTACCAGGATGTCACCCTCTCCGAAGTCCTTCAGACAGTGTGCTGGGAGTGAAAAGGACAGCAAGCCCAACCCTGACAGATACTTGCTTCTTTCAGGCCACCCTGTATGTGGCTGAACCTGTCAAAGGCTCACACCTCAAGAGAAAGGTTTTAAGGAATTATATGAACTGCGATGGATGGTGAGGGACTTCATATTTTGATGGCATGGACAGCTTATTCCTTATCTCCCTCTTTTTTTTAGTATCTTATTTTTTTTAATTAATTAATTTATTTTTGGCAGCATTGGGTCTTCGTTGCTGCGCGCGGGCTTTCTCTAGTTGCAGTGAGCGGGGGCTACTCTTCGTTGCGGTGGCTTCTCTTGTTGCGAAGCATGGGCTCTAGGCACAGGGGCTTCAGTAGTTGTGGCACGTGGGCTCAGTAGTTGTGGCCTGCAGGCTCTAGAGCCCAGGCTCAGTAGTTGTGGTGCACGGGCTTAGCTGCTCTGCGGCATGCTGGATCTTCCCAGACCAGGGATTGAACCCGTGTCCCCTGCACTGGCAGGCGGATTCTTAACCACTGCGCCACCAGGGAAGCCCCACCTCTTTTTTAATACTGGCAAATAGCACTATCAGAAGAGCCAGCAGTGGATTGGGTAGGTGAAAAGAGTACGTGTACAAATACCATGTCACGTCTAGAAATCACATGGCTTTGTTTCCTTGGTCTGTTACAGTAGATCAATGAGTCCAGTTTTATATGTTCATAATATAAGCAGAAACAGCCCATTCCCAAGTGCCCAGGGTAGGAGTGGGTATGCTGAGAGAGAAAAATCAAAATGATGATTTATATGAATGTGTTCAAATCTGTAAATTTGTTCTTTCCCATGAAGAGCAAGTATATTTCATGTGCTTTTAACTGACCCAAAATTTTAAAAGCCTATTAATTAGATTGAAATCTTGACTCCTATCAATTACAATGATATGTCTTTTCCTCAAAAATTTTTAAAATCCCAGTTTCACCTATGTAGTACAGATTTTAATGTCTGATCATTCCAGAAATATTTCTAGTTAAGAAAAAATCCTTGTGTAGATTTTGTTTGGTTTTGGTTTTGTTTTCTTTTTGGCTCTTCCTGTTAAAATCTATTCAATTATTGGGTTAAGAGCCAATTAAGTCATTAATTAGTGAAATGGTAATTAATTTAAAAATTTTAAAGTGTGTCTAGGGGAATAACTTTAAGTGAGAAAATTCAGGTTCTTAAAACATGTTTGATTATAATTGGCAAAATTATCATTTTGAAGAATGGTAAACTGCAAATCCAACTTGAATTACTATGAAAGCTGATGTCACCCCTCTATGATCCCCACCCTCAAGAAAAAGTCCTGAAATAGTAGGAACCCGTATGCCCAGCTCTTATTACAATGCAACCTTATTAAGTTCATTTGTTCACTTGGAAATGAAACCAAGGGATGAGATGCATATCTGACACCGAAAGGAAACAGCAAGAGGTTGGGGAAACTAGATGCACCCCCTGTAGTAAGTAAAAGTGCATTTCTGTCTTCTTTTGAAATTTAAAGGAAAGGAAAGGCAACTTCGATAGGACCATCACCGTTCCTTAGGAGCATTACGGTAATGTAGGGGACAAGAGAAATTAGCAAACAGACAGCAGAACAGCAGGGGCACTGGATCAGGAATGGAGGCAGACCCAGGAGCACTTCCGTCATGTCACCACGGCTAAGATCCAGAGGTCTGAAGCCCTCCCAGGCCTTCTAAGCTCTCCAGCCCTGGGACTGGATGCTGAGCATGGGAGCTAAGAGAGAGAAAGCCTTCACTCCGAGTGGAGCCACTGGCCATGACCCCTTAACAGCTGGTTCACAAGGACATCCGGGGCTTCCATGTGACCGCAAATGTGATTTCTTCAATAGAAGCCCATGAAAGGAACCCCTGAAGAGGGTGTGGTATTGCTCCCATCATGGGATCAAACACATCAAATGAGCTTCCATCACCTCTAAAGGTACAGTCAATAGCGTCCAAGTTGGATGGGTGCATGGTCCAGGGCGGGAAGGGCTACGTTTCTGGACTGCATCAAAATCCCCCTCAGAGACGATCATTAAAAATGCCATATTAGGGGTCTGACGCTGTATAACCGATCTACTGGCAACAGCTCCTTCCCCAGCGATGCAAAGCAACTTTCTGTTCCTCCCTTCCATTTTCACTGTTAACGAGATTACAATAAGATCATTTGCATACTTCTTTCTTTCCACTAAGAGGTGCTTGACTACCCCAACTCTGGCCAACTCCTTCCACCCAAACCGTGCCTAATAGACAGACCTACTAGCCTTTCCACCGACCCATCAGCCCCGAATGAAACATCATTATTCAGTGGTTAGTTATATACCAATCCTACCTGGGAAGTTGCTTTGTACCACCTAATTCTAACCCGTCTTGGGCACTGAAATCCTTTCTAACACCTTAATGTCAAGACATTCCTTAAAATACCCGAGGACAACAAATTGGATTTTTCCAGACTTCCCCCATCTGTTTTGCAACCACTTCCATATGGCATCTCAAACTCCCCTCCCCGTCCTTGCCCGCCCGCCCGCTCCACTGCAGCTCTCTCGCGCTCAGTGAGGTAAATATGATGCCCGCAAGGGCAGGAGGGCAAAACTTTATTTGATTAGCCCCACAATAAGCATGTGTGTGCTCATGCCTTTGCAGGAAGGCACATGCATGTGGATACGTGTCATTTCACAGCACACTCGTGCACAGCCGGTGTCACAGCTAATTCCCATAGGCTACACATTCAAATCCCATTATACACCAAAGGCGGGCTGGGTGCTACTCACAATGAACTAGCAGCATACACCGGAAAACCTGATGCTTTAACAGACAAGGCGAACAGACCAATGGAAATTTCTGCACATACAAGTACGGAAAGGTGAAAAACAAGAACAGAAAATGGTGTGTTCCCAGAGAAAGAAAACGCTCTCCTAGACGCTAGCCTCCACTGTGTAAGGAGGACATTTTCTTTCCCCTGGGAGAGCAGATGCTTCTGAGATTCAGGCAACCCAGTTCTTGAGCCTCCATCGACTGCTCCAGCAATCTGAGAAATTAGCTGAAGGGCATTTCGTTTCTTCTTCGCCTCCACAGATATCATTACAAGGATTAACGATGAACAAGCTCACCCCATCTGAGCCCCACACTGACAAGGGCACAAAGAGCCCTTTCCTTTCATGCTGTCTGCTGCTGTCTTGACCACATACGATACACAGAAAAGAAATTTCAGTGGAGGCCTCCACAGGGCTACTTTAATTCTTTCCATATTTCTGGCTCTGGGGCATTTATGAAGACCTTAATGAGCTGAACAGCCGAGTGCAGCGTTTAGTATCATCGTACTTTCACCGAACCCATCCAGAAGCTCCCGAGTCCTGGTCAAACTCCGTACCCCAGACACCTGCAATCCACATGTGTAATCGCTCAAACCACCTTACCTTGAAACGTGGGTCTCCTTTCTCCCCCGGCCCCACTGAAGACGCACATGTGCGCCCATGACTCACCAGCTGCTGAGAATGCTCCCACAATCCGGTGGCGACATTGTGCCCATCTTCTGCTCTGCATCTTTCATCCCAGGAACTGAAGGCATTTTGCAACATAATACCAGTGTCCACATATTGCCAGCCAGCCCATCAGACTCTATCTGCCTTGAAGAACTACCCTGAAGGCCAGGTGTAAACCCTCCTGGTGGGGAAGCAGCCACCTCTGGAGTCAAAAAGCTGCCTTTGCACAAGTCTTAATGGTCGTTGGCCACCGCCTCGATCCCTGAGAGCCTCCACTCATCTTCATTTAGAATTACATCCACCCTGCAGAAACCCAAGAGGAAAAATATGAAAAGTCAAAGTGACCCCAAGAGGCCACTGCAACCCTGAGATGTCAGTTTCCATAAAGCCTCATCTGCCTGTCATCTCAGGGTATGAGGTGCTCCACCCAAGAAACATTAATCTCATCGTCATCATCTATGACAAATCTTTCAAAATTTCATTATTTACTTCCCTCCCTGATCAACAAAGCATCTGCATGTAACCTAAGCGTTTTTCCTCTCTAAAAACCAACTACTATACCAAGTAGTAAGACGGTGACCCCCTGCCAGGAGCTATGGAACTTTTTATGGGCTGTTTGGCCCTACACCAACACCCCCAAACTCTCGTACTTTGAGTTCTTGTGCTTTTGGTAAACTAGTTCTTCTGACTCTTCCTTCATTGTCCGATGGTGGTGCCCTTACAAGCTATTGTCAGACTTTTTAACCTAATCCTGTTTTATTTGCTTCCCTCATCTCTACAAGGTAGAAACCAGATGAGTGAGCTTGTGAGCCTCGTCGGGGCGCCACCTCGCACACTCCGGTGCGCCCACGCGAACGGTGGCCCTGGAGAGGGGACAGTGCACAGTTGGCTCCACTTGGTACAGTGGACAACGAACTAATCAACTCCCCTAGCAAATGCATGGGCTTCGTGATGACAACTCTAGCTGCATCTCTAGATGTCTTCTTTCCTCTTCTTTATTATTATCTATGTTCTGGAGAGTTCCCAGATCCCCCTCCTCCAGCACTGTAAATTGAGACTATGAAATAAAGTCTGGGTAAGTGAAATGATGCTGCGAATTAGGTAAGAGTGTAGACGCTTTGGAGAGTTGAATCTCAGCTTGCCCATGTACAAGCTGTGCGGCCTACGACATATAAATCACTTCCTGGAGCTTGGGTTTCCTCATCTAGAAAATGGGGATAAAAGCAGTCCTTGATGGAGCAGATGGTCATGGGAATGAAATGCCACGATATGTGTGAAGTGCTTAGAACAGGAGCAAGGCTGCCTGGATGAGAATCCTGGGCCACCTCTTACTATTTGTGTGACTTTGGGCAAGTTACTTAGCCTCTCAGAGACTCAAGTTGTTCCTCTGAAAAATGGGGGAAATGGTTAACACCTAGCTCTCAGGGCCACTGTGTGACTGAAATGACTTAAGATACATATATAAAGTACTTCTAATAGTACGTGCAGCTTGTAAGCATTCAGTAGATGTTGGCTAACCTTATTGCTATTATATGCTCTGACTTTGAGAATGATTACTAAAATGGCCACAGATTCATCCTCTCCCTGCATTCACACCCTTGAAATATGACACTGCAGATCTCCCATCAAGCGGTGGAGATGATTTTCCCACTCCTTGAATCGGAGCTGGTCATGTGACTTGCTTTGGCCAACGGACCATTAACAAACACTATGCAGCAGTGGCTTGGAAAAGCGCTTGTGAACTGGGACCTGCCCTCTGTTGCTGCTCTTGGGAGCCCTGTGTCCACCCTGTGAACAAGCCTGAGCTAGCCTGCTGGAGATAAGAGGCCACGTGGAAGAGAACTAAGGCACCCTAGCCAAGAGCCATACCCTGACTAAAAGCCTGCCAAGAGGCAGACTTGCGGCCCAGTCATGAGCTGACCCGCCTGCTGGCCACAGATACATACATGAGGTAAGCTGAGCCAGTCCACAAAGAACTGCCCGGACGATCCACAAAATTACGAGCCAAATAAACGGTTGTTGTTTTAAGCCATTAAGTTCCGAGGTGGTTTGTTACACAGCACAAGCTACCTAAACCAGGCCTTCTAGAGTTTAAATGCAGTTCCATGTACTATTCTTACTCCTGAATCCTTGTCTGCCAGGCTTTGGTGGCCAGCCTAAGAAGTGGATGCTATAAGGCATTTTACAATAAACACACACACACACACACACACACACACACACACACACATCAAGCCCTGTGCCTTGGCTAACCAGTTTTTCTAAAGAGAGCAAAACCCCCTCAAGACATTTCTATTAAAAACAGCTTAAGAGGAAAAGCTTCCTGGTATAATTATAGACACACAGATGGGATCTAAAAGTTGGAACATAACAAGCAGAAAACTTTGTGGGTGGAAGGGACATTAAAACATAGTGCGGGTTCTCAACAATTACAAGCTTCCACTCCTGCAACTTGGGACTGATTAGGCCAAGGGGCTAGAGCTGGCTCACAGCCATGGCCTCTGAAAAGTTGTCCTCAGCTCTTCTCACTGACATCAGCCTCTTCTTGTTGACTTCCTCTACCTGGAGTATGCATGTAGGCTTTAGATCATATATGATCCCATGTGGCTGTCGGGGAGCTATGTTACCATGCGCATCTGAGTCTTATCTACCAAGCAAAATGCTAAATTCTTCGAAAGCAGAAACGTGTCTCCATCCCTCACAGCACCTAGTAAAACTCCAGGCACAAATTAGGCGTTCAAGAAAATCTTATCAGATTGCATAAAACTAAGTATTACAGTTTTAGAAATTCAGCGGTCGTTACATAAAAGAAACTCCCCATCTTAGAAATGAAGACATATTTTGTACCCATGGAGAGGCGGCACAGCAAGAGAGACTAAATGAGAGCACACACTCTACTGCCAGACTGCCTGGGTTTGAACCATTACCCTCCGAAGTACTAACTGCACCTCAGTTTCCACATCTGTGAATCATGATACTGTCATGAGGAAGAACCGAGGTGATAAACAGAAAGCACTGTTACGATACCACAGAATACTATTTGGCAATAAAAAGGAATAAACTGCAGACACGTTACACTCAGTGAAAGAAGCCAATCACAAAAGATCGCATATTACATGATTTCATTTATACGACCTTTCTGGAAAAGGCAAATTCATAGAGACAGAAAGTAGGTTTGTGGCTGCCTGGTGCTGGGGGTGAGATTGGGAATTGACTGTAAATGGGCACGAGGGGTGAGAGGAATGTTCCACAATCAGATCGTGATGACGGCAGCACAATTCTGTAAACTTACTATAAAGAAATCATTGAATGGTACCCTCAAAACAGGTGAATTTTACGGTACGTAAACGACACCTCAAGAAAGCTGTTTAAAAATATGCAAAGGACATGTGGCCCGGAGATGGAAGCAACCTAAGTGCCCATCATCGGATGAATGGATAAAGAAGATGCGGCACACATATACAATGGAATATTACTCAGCCATAAAAAGAAACGGAATTGAGCTATTTGTACTGAGGTGGATGGACCTAGAGTCTGTCATACAGAGAGAAGTCAGTCAGAAAGAGAGAGACAGGTACCGTATGCTAACACACATATATGGAATTTTTTTAAAAAATGTCATGAAGAACCTGGGGGTAAGACAGGAATAAAGACACAGACCTACTAGAGAAAGGACTTGAGAATATGGGGAGGGGGAAGGGTAAGCTGTGACAAAGTGAGAGAGAGGCATGGACATATATACACTACCAAACGTAAGGTAGATAGCTAGTGGGAAGCAGCCGCATGGCACAGGGAGATCAGCTCGTGCTTTGTGACCGCCTGGAGGGATGGGATAGGGAGGGTGGGAGGGAGGGAGATGCAAGAGGGAAGAGATATGGGAACATGTGTATATGTATAACTGACTCACTTTGTTATAAAGCAGAAACTAACACACCATTGTAAAGCAGTTATACTCCAATAAAGATGTAAAAACAAAAAGTTCTAAAATTAGATTATAGTGATGGTTGCACAACTTTGTGAATATACTAAAAGCCATTGAATTGCACACTTTAAATGGGTAAATTGGTATGTGAATTCTACGTCAATAAAGCCATTAAAAGACAAAAAATAAAAAAATTAGAATATGCAAAGGGTTTAGAGAACAGTGCCTGGCCGAGAATGAGCAGTACCTAAGTGTTTATCAGATCACATAAACAAGCCTTGTCCTTGGGAAAACCTAGGCAGAGCAGAGTTCCCAAGGATGCTGAACCAGCCTAGCGTCTCTAACGCCTTGTTCACCACACCTCCTCACCCCGGGCAGCTAAACCCAGGGATCCTCTTCCCATGAGTCCAGGATGCTGTTAAGCCCACCATATGCGTCTCTTTGGGTGCTACTGTCCCTCCCACTGCCAAAATGCTACGCAGTTTATTAAATGTCTCTTGTGTATGTAGCTCCCGATGCCAAGCTGTGTTTTATTATACTGAGCCAACTGCTCTTAGGCAAGGTTTTTCAGGGGGGAGGGGGAGGTGTTGGGAGGGGGGGGAACGATCACATTGTTGAGGGAGGGAGATTCCTTAAAACCATGACTCCAGAAACAGCTGCTGATTACTCACAGAAGCCCACACATCCCTGCCCTTGACAAATGTCAGGCCACAGGGTAGCTTGAATCCTGATCAAAGTCTGGACAACAATACCCTCTTGGGCAGAAACAAGGAGGGAGCCGAGGAGCAACGGGAGAGTTCAAGAAACTGAAAAGGGAAACGGGATGGGAGAGAAACCCTAGTTTGAAATAGATTTACACCAAGGCTCTGCCACATAGGCAAGAAGAGGGGAAGTTTAATTTGCAATAAGGCCCCAGAACAGACAAGAGTCCCAAACATACAATTCTTCTCCGCTTGTGGCTTTAGCATACCGTCCCAAACCATCTGCACGGAGTTCTCACTCCGCCCTGTTTTATCTCCTGGCCTTCATTATAAACTGGCCCAGTCACTCGGTTCCCATCAGGTCACATGCTCAGTTGCTCTTCAATGCTGGTGGAGTCGATCTTCCCAGCCATTTAGCGCCTCCATCCAAATTTTTTGAGAGGGGAAGAAATATGACTCCATCTCCCCATAGCCTCTTCGTACTTGGCAAACCGGATACCTGGAGTCCTGCCCAGACCTAGTAAGACCAACCCAGTTCCCCCACTCAATGTCAATATGCATGCAATCATTCAAAGGTTATTTATGGAGCACCCACACGTGACAGGACCTGGGCTCCCTACCCTAGCAGCTCATCTAAACTTGAGCACGCATCAGGATCGCCCGGAGAAACGAGAAAACACGAATTCCTGGACCCTACCCCCCGAGCTCGTAAGTCAGTAAAAGTCAGCATTTCCAACCAGCTCCCAGGTGATGCTAATGCCACCGGTGTGTGGACCAGACTTGGAGGAGCACTGTTCCAGGGGCACAGCTGGCCTCCAACAGCCACGAATGTCTTGGTGGACACAAGACACGTACGTGCGCACGAGTGTGCACAAAACACAGCTGTAATGCCGTGTAAAACGTGGTAAGTCTTAGCCTGAGGAGAGACCCAGGCAGCAAGTGAGGGAAACGGAGAGGAGGTTGGGCCGAAGCAATACCTGTGTGTGCACGTTATGTCTGTGTGCACCTACCTCCAGACGTGAGTTCTTTGCAGGCAAAGACCTCATCGTATTCATTTCTCTACTTCTAACGCCTAGTACAATGCCTGGGACACGTGCTCGATGGAATGTTTACGGAATGAATGAGTGAACGAATAAGCATCCATCCGTTGAATTGTTTGTAACAAAAATCGCAGGTCCTGGTAGTGCATTTCTCTGCCTTGTCAAAAACCAGTGTATCAACAAGCACTGAAAGAGCACAAGGACTGTGCCTAGAACATTCTGTCCTGGATCCCACAGTGAGCATGACATATGTGGTTCCTGCTTTCCTAAAGCTGAGAGTCTGAGGTTCCTCTGCAGGTGACGTTCTCCATACTTGAGTCCAGAGCACACTGGATCCACCTCTGGCTGGAATGCCACAGTCCCTGGATCTGAATCCTGGCTTGCCGGCTCTGGGTCTTAGGGTAAGTTACTTAACCTCTCTGTGCTTCTGTTTCTTTATCCCTAAAATGGGGATAATAGTAGAAACCCTGTGAAAGGACTAGAGTGCAGATGGAGATGCACTTAGAACAGTGCCTGGTACCTAGAAAGTGGTTGTTAAGTGCTCACTTATTTTTATTATCATTATTATTATCATCATCAAAAGCTGACACGCTTAGCAGCACAAGATGCTATTCGGCTTATAAGGTGTGAAACTGAGAAGTGGGGAGATAAAACAAGCCTTCCGAGCCTGGAAAGGCCCAGCCCAGCCTTACCGCTTCCTTCCTCCACCCTTATTTTTCCTGTTCACCCCCAATCGGCTCTCGCAAAAGCTTCTGGAAACACCCGACCCGTTCAGAAATCAGGGCCATTGCCGCAATGGCTCGAGTCCAGGCCCAAGCTGGCAGGGTCAGGCAAGACGGGCCCCCTCATTCAGCGACACACAGTGCACTTGTCACCCTTCTGGAAACCAGTGACTCCAATGTAAGTCTCCTGCGAGGTGGCAGCCGGTGGGTTTTGGCAAAGCACACAAAGGGCGCATGTTCTCTCTCCCAGCAACCCAGGGCACCCAGGAGAAGGTCTACACGCGGCGCCCATTCAGGCTTTCGCCTAATTAAAATGGCATTACCACTTGCCATGGTGGGCCACTTCTGCCAGCTGCAACTGGTTCTCTCCCCTGGAGCTTTCACTTCCTGTGTTCACAGTTTATTGATCCCCACCATGGAATTGAGGACAATTAGATTAAAAGATAGCAGCTCAGCCCTCTTCCCTCTCTCCCCTGCCCTGAGATCCCGGGTCTGCAGACAATTATTTGCCATCTCTGTTTATCTCAACCGGCTCAGAGGCCTCGCCACGGGCATGTTTTTATAAACCTATAGGCCAAACTCTTCTGGGTTAACAAACGGACTTCATGTTATAATTTAGCATAAGGCCTCCCAGGGGCCAGGAGCTCACAGTTTATACAAACCAAGACACTCTTGGCCTGCCCGCCTCGAAAAGACAGTGTCCAGCCTGGTATCTGGCCAGCCGAGACGACAGGTAAGAAACTGGAACTCACATTCTCTCTGCAAATTCTACACTCCTTCCTCTCAGGAGGGGGCTACTTGCCTGTAAATATCTCCAGGAAATTCTGTGAGGGACTCGGTTCTGCCTGCCTTGGCTACAAGCTGAGCACCACCCTCGATCCATGGCTCAAGGGCCCTTTAGGGAGGGGTTCAACTGGCACAAGAAGCAAAGGCAGACACACTCTGAGTTGAGATTTACAACAGCCGAGCAACAGCCTTTATACTATTTGGGATGGGAAGGGAAGAGACAACAAAAGAATAAATGACACCTCAGTAAATCCACTACTACTGTGACCTCCAGTCCTTTCTTTTCACCCTGTGGTATTTATTCTTTTATCCATTTGCTCATTTGTTCATCACACTTTAGTCAAGTACCAAAGAGACCACATAGGGCATCATGGCTGACGGCAGAGGCTTTGTGTTCAAGCAGACCTGCTCGATTTCCAGTTCTACCGTTTGACCAGCTGTGTCCTTGGACAAGTCATGTGGTTTCTCTAAGCCTCAGGTGCCGAAGGGCAGTGGAGTACAGTTGTGGGAGCTAAACGCCACTACGTATGTAAAGCACCTGGCACAGTGCCCCACACAGGGGTGAACTATAGAATATGTGGTGATCGTGATGATAATGTGATGATGATGAGAATGAGGAGGAAGATTAGGAGGAGGAGCAGGATTCCACTCTGCTCTCCACTGGTCCCCATGATCCTCTCTCTTCCGGTACCCTCTGTGATGGCCAAATTGGACCCATGGATAGAAAGAAACCCACCCACTCCCCAACCCTCATCCTCAAGCTTGGCGCTCAACCCGGTAAGGGGAAAAACCAACAGGGACCCTGTTGTAATTGAGCATAAAATGAAGGCCTTTCATTGTAATTTGCCAGCTGACCACTAGACGTGTTCCAGGCAGAAAACAAACCTCAGGGCTTTACACTCTTCTCTTCAATGAACATTCAGTGGAAAGACAAGATTCAATCGCCATGAGGCTCTCGTGATGGAGCCCACAGGTGCCTTATGAGATTCTCTCGTGCTCTCGCCAGGTTCTGTTCTTCTCCATGTGTTTTCATATCCTTCGGTGCTCATAAGAATCCTAAGCAGGGACCTGGTGGAACTCATGTATCAGATGAGGAAACTGAAGTGGACAGAGGCAATACGCCACTCCCAAGGTCACACAGCTGTCACCAGAACCTCAGTCTCCTTACACCAAACTTGCGCTCCTTTCCCCCAGGAAACATTCAGCTGCTGAACTGAGCTTATGAACTCCTCACCAGCAGAATGAGAGGATGGATCGCTTGTGACTAGAATAGGGGAGAAGCCAGTAGCCCTGAGTGTAGGTATCAGGGGGGGCCCCAGAGCTAACCTACATGAATGTGCATCTGGGATTGGCAATGGCCAGGGACACTGACAAGATGGTATCCATGAAAAGTTCTCAACTTGCCTCCAGCCCATATCTTCTGTGGCCCCTTCTGCCCTGAGTTTATTCCTTCATGCCAGCCCACCCAGTAGCTTCCCTTATGTGGCTCTCCAATGGCTAAGGCATGGATAACCCAGCCTAAATGAGCTCCAATGACACCAAATAGCCTAGGAAATGAACAAAGGTCCAAAGACTCAGACTTGGGCTCCTGAACAAAAATGTGCCCACTCTGCTCCCTTTTAAACCAGGAAGGAGAGGTAATTAAAGTCTCAGTTCATTCCATAACACAAAGCATACGGGGCCAGTTAATGCCAGACAAGAAGACATGCACTCCATGGTGCACGTTCATACACGTACCACAGGGTGAGTGCATCAGGGTGACTTTAATTAAAGGCTGCCTGCCACTGTCCTCTTTAAGTCATTGTTCCACTCCTTGATAGCTTTGTCCCTAGACTGCAAACCACCTGAATCATGTTCCCCAGGACCACGGTAGGATTTCAGCTTCAGTCTTTCCCTCCTTCAGACTAATACACACCAGTACAGCTCTGATGAATTAGAGATCCTGGGGCGAGCAGCAGCCTCCACAATGAGTATGCGCATCAGAGGATGACTTCCTTTAGCAGGAGTTCCTAAACACTGCTGTGCCGTGCCCCCTTCGGCAGGCTGGGGAAGCCCTCCTCAGAATGCTTTCTGCGTAAAATAAAATATATAGGCTCACAGAGCAACTCAATTATATCAAAAATGCAGTCATCTGAATACTAAACAGAAAACTGGTCATAGAGTATTACGTGTGCTCGTTTCTCTAACACATGAAATAACAAGATCTAATGGTGAGTCCAATACCACCATGATTGTGAAGTAATGAGCCTATTTTGAGATCTCTCTAGGAGTTCTAACACAATACATAAATGTCTATGATTTCTATTAGCAACCAAGTCACAGGTACACTCCTGTGGTTTATGGCTTTATTCAGAATGGAAGGAAATGCCAAATTTCAGGTTAAGCTTAGTGAAACTAAAGATGTCATTTCCTCCCAAACTTCGTGAATTCTATCCACAGACCACTTTAGGCAGGGCCATTCCAGGTTAGGATCAACTCTTCTCCCAGAGAGAGGCTACCCTGATGGACTGCTGAAGAAGGTATGGGTGAGCCATGCACACCAATAAGGGGTGTGCCAACAACTAGTCGTTGTTGGAGAGGGTAGAGGGACAATTTCTAAATATTGAACTGAGCCCCTGACAATGAAGAAAAGATGATGTTCTGGGGCATGGCCTTACAAGCATGGTGAAACCACAGCTAAAACAATCCCAATGCAAGGGATGCAGAGACCTGCCCTGGTAAAATGAAAGAGGGAGGCTTCTAACTCACTCACTTGTTATCCATTATATTGTTTCTCTTTGTATTAAAAGAACTTTCTAGGCCAGTGATCAGGCCTGCCATGCCACATCCTTGGACAAACTGTCCAACCCACCACAGCCCAGAAAAGGTATATCTGTAGGAGGGTGACTTCGGCGGCCACTGTTTATACCATGTCCCCACCCCTCCTCATGCCACGGTTGATTGGATCAAGAGTGAACACCAGCTTCAAGAGCAGCCTAACTACTGACTGGTCAGCAGCCGATGATATGGCTTGATTTTTTGGGGGGGAGGTGGGGGGAGAATCTGGGTCAAACGGCCTCTCTTTCTCATGCTCTGCTCAAGAATAGGGACTGAGACATACTGTAAGGAGGCAATTCTAAGTGGGAGTCAAAGCTAAAAGAAAACACAGAAGCAAGCCAGACTTTGGCTCAGGGTCATAAGAAGGAGGAATGGCTCAGGGTCATAAGAAGGAAGAACCCCGAAAGAACCTGAGTCCAACTAATGGTGGAGCACTGCACTGGAGACCATGAGCCCCAAAGATGGGCCTCTAGGGTGGCCTCAGATTCACCCTGCCTTCCACTTCTGTCTGCAAAGTAAAATCCCATGAATGGAATTCAGAGGGTTCATGGGGGACAAAAAAAAAATCACATTTTAATTTTCACTAACCTGGAACTGAAACTTAGCATCTTCTTCCCCTTCCTCCGGGAAGCCTCCCATAAACTCGAAGATTGGGTGAGGTGCCCCAACAATGTGCTCCCGAGCCCCTGTCCCCTCTCCTTAACAACATAGGGACAATGTTCACTGTAATGCCTACATATCTATCTGTATCTCACGTCAGACCGTAAGTTTTTTGTGGGCAGGAACCCTGTTGGTCTCCTTTGGATTTCCAGGGCTTGGCACAGTAAACGTCCTACAGTACGTACTGTAGTTCATAATTTTATTGAATCCATCAATGAATGAACTTTCTACAGGAAGTCATAGGTATATAAAAATAATTTAATGATGGAAGCTTAGTGACCAAGCCACAGCTCTAAAGAGGAAAATAATGGAGCAGATACCAAACCCTATAGGAGAATATTAGAATTAAGGCCTCTCACATAACAGTTGTTAAGGCAATTCAGTTCAATGAACGTTTACCGTGACCTACCGTAGGTCACACCCCCTTCCCGTAAGGATTTAACTAGTATGAGAGAGTAAGACATGGAGAAACATCTCCAACACAATGCATATACCATGAGATACATACTGTCCAAGATAGATCATTTTGGGGGAAGACTACCATTAGCACTAGAGTCAGATGACATATATCCAAATCCCGGCCCCACCACTTATTACTAACAGAAACTTACAATAGGTGATTCTCTTTGCTCCTCACACACACTCCCCAGCCCTTTGCAAACTGCCTAGATTAGCAGGGACCTCAACAAAACAAACAACCACACTATAAGGGGCAGAGAAGATTGGAGTTTGCCTCCAAATGTGCAAGTAAAAATAAAACACCTTGCATTGATAGTTCATCTATGATAGCCTTGCTTTAGTTGGAACAATGTTCTTCACCCCTCTGCAACCTTTCCACTTAGAAACATAGAGCCTCTCACCTGGGAAATCTGCCTATCTCTCAGATCAAGAAACCTGTCCAAGACCATCCAGTCCAAGGCCAATCAGTACAGAACAGTGAGTGTGAAGCAAAACTGAGAACCCAGGCACTGGATTCCCAGTTGGTCAGACCACTAGACCACACTGCACCATCAGAGCAAAGACAAACACGAGGGTTGCTCCAGGGCAGTCTTTGTTTATGAATGTGTTTGCAGCCTTTCTGAAGCCCTGATGTCCTCATTTCTTTTTCCTGTTTGCAACTTGTAAGCATTTCTATCTTCCTTTCCCCTTCCCTAACCTATTTATATGATCGCTTTTACTCTTTTGTTTGAAATGGATTGTAGGAGCAACTAAAGAATCAAATGACAAAAAAAAAAAAGGAAAGAAACTTAGACAAGTTGCTAGACCAAGCCTCCATTTCCCTGTCTGTAAAATGGGGCTAATGATGCTTATCTCGTAGAAGAGTTAGGAAGATTAAATGCAACCATTATGTGAAAGGACTTGGTACACTAACTGGTACATAACATTCATTAAAGGTTTAGATCTTTTCCCTCATATATAAAAGCTTTTTAATTGTACATAGTCAGCAAGGTGGTGGTAGCGGTAGAAAACAGGAATTTGCTCTGTGGCATGTTACTCCTAAATCCATTCCACCCGTGACTGTGCTGGAACCAACTTTTACTCTACGTGGAACAGGCTGGAAAGAAGGTTTAGGTCAGTGCCCAAGAGCAAAACAGAAATACAGCATGAGCCATATATAGTAATGGTAACTTTTCCAGGAGCCACTAAAAAAAAAAAAAAAAAAGTAAAAAGAAACAGGTGAAATTAATATTTTTTCTTTAACCCAATATATCTAAAATATTATTTCAATATACAATCAATATAAAAATGTACTGATAATATATTTTACATTATTTTTCTCATACTAAGTCTTAGAAGCCGGGTGTGTATTTTACACGTACAGTGATCTTCCAGATACGTTTCAGGTGCTCGATGGCCACGTGTGGCTAGGGGCTGCTATACTGGTCTAGCTAGCATGGTGAGAGCTATGGGGATCGCCCCGCTGGAAATCAGACTGTCTACATTTTATTTAGACAGTGGATAAGAGCTCAGACTCTGGAACCAGACTGGGTTCGGAGGCTGTCTTTGTCACTTACCAGCTGTCTGACCTTGGGCAAGGGACTTTATCTGCCTGTGTCTAACTTCTTCATCTGTAACAGGGCAATAGCAATACCAGCTTCCAGAGTTGAAGAGTAAATGAACTAACACATGCAAAATGCTTAGAACTGCATCAGGCACGTAGTAAGCTTTCAATAAATGTTAACTAGTGTTATTATTACAGCTCCAGAGGGGGGCGGGAAGAGATTAGCAAAGAAGTATAAAACCTATAGAGGATTAGAGGTTAGCTACTTCCCTTGCGGTGTTACCCAAACGGAGTAGGCAACTCTGCTGTCCTCTCTTAAAGGCCAATGCAAGTGAGAAGCCCGGTACACAGCGTCCTAGAGGGAAATGGTCCCTTGAAGGGTGGCGGGCCCTCAAGTTTGTAATCGAGAGGCAATCTGAGGAGCTATGGTTCCAATTAGGGAGGCAAAGCTGGCCCCAACACCACTCCCCACAGCTTGGCAGGAAAAGCCATTTGCAACAAACCAGACCATGTCTCCCATTTTCTGTCTTTGTTTCTCTGTTCAAACATTTGTAAGTCATTGTGAATTTGGGAGAGGCAGCAGCAGCAACTGTTTTAAAAGGCAGAGCCAGGATCAAATGAAGACGGGCCAGACACACAAGTGGTCAGGGGCGTTAGAAGCCAGAAGACAAACCATGAAAATAAAGAAGAAATTAAGAGTGATAAAATTAGCGTCTGCTGAATACAAGCAATTATGTCTTCCCGGAAATAACCTCTGATTCTCACAGATGAAGAGCTATCTGCATCTCTAAAGTCCTGATGCTCAGATACGTCTACTTCTCCTCCCTGGCATGCCTCGGCCAGGCTTCAACAATATCGTCACACGTCAATATAGACACCTCCGTTTTTATTTACTCTTTTCTTGAGGTATCGCTCACATACATCTTATTTGTAACCACTCCTCTGACCTCTCTCTCCATAGATTAGCTTTGCCTGGTTTTGAACTCCATATAAATACGCCTCCCTTCTCTTTCCGGCGTCCTCGAGCACGTACTTAAGCAAATGATGGAAAGGGAACGGGAGAAAGTGACCAAGGACACAAGATCTGTCTCATTTTTACAACCTGATACCCCAACAGGGCACCAGCAAAGCAGCCCTCGAGAGGATGACATCCCGACAGCTCCTCTCAGGTCCACTGACTCCAATGCAACAACACACTGTCCTAGGCCTCCCAGGTGTCCAAATCCACTGCTGGTATTGCTCTGGAGGACGTCATCCACAGCCCGCAGGTGCTGAGCTGCAGCATAACACGATTCCACTGTATCTGGGGAAAGGCGAGGAGGTGTTGCTTCTCCTGGGGACCTCCTTTTCAGTCGAGCATGCAAGCGAAGAGCTGGGGACAGCCAGCCTGGGTTTGAAGCTGGCTTGGCCACTTCCTGGCTCTGTGACCTCAGGTAAGTTTCTTCACTTCTCTGTGCCTCAGTGTCCTCACCCGAAAAATGGGGATAGCAACAGTACCTACTTCATCAGGCGTTGTAAAGATTCAATGCCTAGAACAGTGCTTGAAACGTGGTACTGCATAAAGATGAGCTATTCTGATTCTTATTATTATTAGACAATATCCTTCATGCCTTCATGCGAGACATCTGAAGGGTAGAGTATAGACCAACGAAGGTGCAATGTACACAAACACCTGCACACAGGTGTACAGACAGGTGCGTGCGTACACACATATCCACGCATACAGATCTGCACACACGCATGCATGTGCTTGCACACGAATATGCACCTTCAACTCCCCTCATCTCAGGATACAGGTGACAAAAATCCTCCCAACCTTCCTAAAAAGCTCCTGCTCATTAAAACCCAGAGGCAAAAGATCAAAGTAAACAGAGCGTAAAACGGGGAGAGGAACCTCATTCATAAAGGAACATATCTGCCATAAGCAGGTCTGGGGAACGCAAACGTCTCGCTCCCTGAATGCATGCTGGGTTCACTCGTGCTCAGATGACACTGTGTGAGCTGGAATTCACAAAATGGCCCTAAAATACTGGCGGGAGACAAGACTTCCGGCTCCAAACCAGAGCGGGTATTCATAGGAGGAGAAAGAGAAGTGGGTTATTCTCATTCGCACGAGAGCAAACACTAGATCTAAAATCCACTCGTCCCAGGATATCATCTTAGGAATTCCATCCACCTCTAGAACTCCATACCACCTACAAGATGTCCCAAAGCCCCAGGGCTGGAGAGAGATGGGTAAGTGGCGTTCGGCAGCATCGAGGAACATTTAACAGCTGTGAAGATTTTTTTCCTAGACAGCACTGAAAATTTTCAGAGGTGCTACGAACAAAGTAAGAAACTTTCCTACTAAAACATTTTCTTTTCTTCTTTTTTTAAAAATAAATTTATTTATTTATGGCTGCGTTAGGTCTTCGTTGCTTTGCGCGGGCTTTTCTCTAGTTGCGGTGAGTGGGGGCTACTCTTCATTGCGGTGCGCGGGCTTCTCATTGCAGTGGCTTCTCTTGTTGCGGAGCACGGGCTCTAGGCACGCGGGCTTCAGTAGTTGTGGCTAGTGGGCTCTAGAGTACAGGCTCAGTAGTTGTGGCGCACGGGCTTAGCTGCTCCACGGCATGTGGGATCTTCCCAGAGCAGGGCTTGAACCCGTGTCCCCTGCATTGGCAGGCGGATTCCTAATCACTGCGCCACTAGGGAAGCCCCACATTTTCTAGTATTATTACAAATCTCCCGTAACATATTTCTCTCAGGCATCTCACCCAGGAGGTGAGCATGGAACGAAAATATACTGTTATACTTACTGCCCAAGAGGGTCAGAAGGAAGCAACTCAAAACCCAACCTTAAAGGTCAGCTCAACAAGGGGCAGGGGTTGGGGGAGGGGGTCGGGGTGATGGGACAGTGATGGAGCTTAAAGACTCCTGAAACCCCAGGAAGGCCAGGTATTTATTGTATGAAATTTTAAAAGGCCTTTCTAAGCAGAAATAGTTATATCTCTTTAGGACACACATAAGGAAGGGCCTCAAAGAATTTCAGAACTAGCAGTTTCTTCTTGTTTTATGATTAAAGGAGAAAGGACTAAAACCTTCTCATTCTCATTCTCTCTCTCTCTCTCTCTCTCACACACATCCCCAGCCCCTCACCGTGTGCATGTGACCACAGTCCCAATTGTACTGTTGACTCAAAATCTTGCTAATACTGTGTCTATCTGTTCTCAAGGCGTTGATAGGAGCCAAACTGACTTGGACTTTAGCCACAGCATGTGTATAAAGACAATGAAATTTTATTTCCTTTTCCTCATCATTAATGAGCTTACTGGCTCAAAGTGCTTTAAAGTTCTCCAAAGTAATTCCGTGGTTTATAAACATTCTAATAGCATCCCCAATAAAAATGACCATGTCCACCTGTCTGGGCCTCAGTTTAGAAGAGTGCATAAGAATTAGGGAACTGATTACCATTTAATCTCTTCCAGTAAAAAGGAAAAAGGGCAACCAATGCCCACAGGTGCTAGTGAACAGAGGTGAATCATTTCATAAAATTAAAAAGGTATGCCTTCAAAATGAGAATCTTGTGACCCTAATGCCTAGCAGACACAGCCTGACTTTTTGGCAGGCCGGGCTGGGAAAATTCCTAATCCCAACCTAAAGGTGCATTAATGAAAAATCACCCTTTAGCTCTTTACTTTCTGAAAATAACCTGAGATCAGGACACTAGACACCTAATGCTGGCCTTCATTTCAGAAACACATGGAGGGCTTCCCTGGTGGCGCAGTGGTTGAGAGTCCACCTGCCGATACAGGGGACACGGGTTCGTGCCCCGGTCCGGGAAGATCCCACATGCCGTGGAGCGGCTGGGCCCGTGAGCCATGGCCGCTGAGTCTGTGTGTCCGGAGCCTGTGCTCCGCAACGGGAGAGGCCACAACAGTGAGAGGCCCGCGTACCGCAAAAAAAAAAAAAAAAAAAGAAAGAAAGAAACACATGGAGACCTTCTCATTTTGCAACTGTGCCCACCCAGCTTCTCGCCACCCAGCAGACACCAACTGGCACCCAAAAGCTTGGGGCAAATACATCATTAAGGCACAAATTAAAGCCTGCTTTCCTTCAAAAGAGTTGGCGATGTGACTTACTGATTACATTTCTTAGGACAATAAAAGCTGTTTAAGGCAGCTCATAAACCTCACGCCGAAAAACTTTTTTTAATATATTAAGCCTAATTTGGCTATACAAACAAAAACAATGGAATCATTAAAGAGGATGTTACAGAAGAATATTTGGTGACACACAAAGATGTCCTTGTTCTAATAAGTGAAAAAAAATCAGTTAACAAAGCAATACGTAGATTATAAGCCCATTTTATTAAAATGTCAGAAAAACCCTGGAGGATACACACTAAAACATTAAGAGTGATTCTCTTTGGGTGACAGATGTAGGGATTACTTTTATTATTTTATTGTGTTGATCTTTGAAAATTTGGTTCATTGTGCAGGTCTTAGGCTTCTATACTAAGAAACAAAAATTTAAACGCTGCTACATTTAGTTTCACTCAAGTCCTAACTCTGCCGAGAGTCCAAGATCAATAGTTGGTTGAAATTCTTCCCTACTACAATCTACAACTGCACACGGTGGGTCTCACAAACACAATACTGAGCGGAAGAAGTCAGACACAAAAGCGCAGAAACTAAATGATTCATTCACCTAAAACACGAAAACAACACTATGATGTCAGAAGTTAGGGCGGGAGTTACCCTTGGGCTAAGCGAGTCTTCAGAGCATGATTTAGTGTCTTGCAGTGTTTCTAAGTGTACTTAGTTGGGGGGGAGCTGGGAGGGATGAATCTCTGGCAGCTCATGTGGGCCACCCAGGCCAGGAGTCCTGTGTAAAAACACCTGACCTACCCCCTTATAAAAGACAGATCTGGTGGCCAAATGACATGCCTGCTGTGCCCTTGGGGCTCTGATCTACGCCAGGACCAGCCAACAACACGCACATCCGAAATTTCACACACACTGTATGAATCTGGATTCCGGTACAGGTACCAGGAAGGGAGTGTTTCCAAACTCGTTCTTCTCCACACTTGGGTTCCCACTGGCTGGCTGTGCAAAATCACAATAAATAAATGAAACAGGGATGAACACACACACACACACACACACACACACACACACACACACGAGCAAATGAAGCTTTTGCTGTCATGTTGCAAAAAACACAAGGACAGCCAACAAGACAGTTCTGGATGAAAATAACGCCTACAGGTTCCTGAACGCTTCTCAGCATCGGTTCCCAACATTCTCACACTCAGTGTCCAGGCAGCTGGGAGGATTTGGGGAATTGCAATCTCCCCTGAACACGGGGGGACTGAGGCACAGCCCTTAGGGTAGTGCTTCCTGACCTTCGCTGTGCGTTATGACCGCCCAGGGAACTTTTAAAAATCCCGATGCCCAGGCCCGATCCCAAAACAATGACCGTTAAGTCTCTGGGGGTGGGGGATGGGATGCAGGCATTAACATTTTTAAAACCCTCCAGATGAATCCAATGTGCAGCTAAGGTTGAGAGCAACGGTTTAGAGCAGCACATATTAAACCTTAATGGGTGGGGCTTCCCTGGTCGCGGTGGTTGAGAGTCCACCTGCCAATGCAGGGGACACGGGTTCGTGCCCTGGTCCGGGAAGATCCCACATGCCACGGAGTGGCTGGGCCCGTGAGCCATGGCCGCTGAGCCTGCACGTCCGGAGCCTGTGCTCCGCAACGGGAGAGGCCACAACAGTGAGAGGCCCGCGTACCGCAAAAACAAACAAACAAAAAAACAAACAAAAAAAAACCTTAAATGCGTCTCCATCGCATAGGAAAAGTCAGATTCTGATTCAGCAGGTCTGGGCGGGGCCCGAGAACGCGCTGCTGCTGGTGCTTTCCGCTCCTGAACCCCACCTGGACCTGCGAGGGTACAGACCACAGCCTCTGAGGCTGCACGCGACTTACTGAGTGTGCATTTCAGTAGGGCGGAGGGAACGCTCCTCCAAAGATCTTCCCTAGCCCCTTATGCCCACGTACACACAATGGGATTCCAAGTCTGCGTCCCTTTGGACTAAAGCAGATGTGCGGGAGGCTTCTGCCCTCCTCTGCTTTAGAGAGAGGCCAACAGAAGTGGAGGACACCAAGTGTCTGGAACGTCAAGTCAGAGAACGGCAGCCGGCCCCCTCCCGGCTCCCGACCCATTAATCACTAGAGGCTGCTCGAGAAGTGAGGGCTCCCTGCCGTTTGGTGGTTTGCGAGGGCCTTCCCTATGCCCCCCGATTTGACAAGATATTAGGCACAAGCCAGACCAGAGTCTGCATTAATGAGACCCACATGGGACTGCTTAAGAGTAAACACTCACTTAATCCTATGTAGCTGAACGGTCTAACAAACGAATTAGCTGGTGGCATCCACTTAGGATATATGATCCAATTTATACTATGATTTCTTTCGAAAGGCTGAACTGATTTTGACACATATAAAAATGTGGTTTCAATCACCCACAATTGCACCGTTTGAACAAGGGGGAGAGAAAGGCTTTTAAAGGGCCCAGACCTGAGGGGAGCCAATAACAAGGTGAAGTGAAGGAGACTTGCACTGGTGCCGGGATGTCAGGGGGACCTTCGGGCATCAGTACTGCCCTCGAGGAGCCCAGGAGACTTTCCTCTCTGCTGCTCGGTCCACTGATCAAACAGGCAGGCGCAGCCCGGAGGAAGAGCTCAGAGACTTTCTCACCGCCTCCTCCCGCAGACTGAGTTCACGTCCATCGACAGTTCAGGGCCCTCTCCGTATAACTGAAAGGCACTCAATTTGTGGGAAGCGGGCAGGACTCTGCCAGGCCGAGGATGGCCACCCTAAGACCAAACAAAAGCTAAGGGGTTTATATGCCCCAAGAACCTCCATCCTGGCCTCAGCTAATGACGCCAAGAGGGAGAAAAGGCGGACGAAGCAATTCATGAATCTTTATCCCCTACTCCTCAGCAGAGTCCTTAGCTTTCTCTCATCCCATCGTCACAACAGTCATAGGAGGAGGGTAATATGATTAGCCCCTTTCACACAGGAGGAAGCCGAGGCACAAAGATTCCAGGCAGTGCAACTCCAAAACCCAAGTAGGAAATGAATCTCGCTGTGGACGCAGGCCTGGGGGCTGCGCCCTCGGGCCTGATTCCCTGGGCTATGTCTGAGGCATCACGCTGCAGCCTTCGGGACAGCCGCCTAACTGCTGAGATGGGGCTTGTGCCTATGTTCTGTAAAAGCTGTGTCCCACAGCTGCCCATGTGAAGGGGCGCCCAGTGCCACACATCTGGGGTCCGTCTGTCCATCTAAGCGCAGGAAACACGGAAAGAACTACTCTCTGTTGTTATGTGCTTCGCACTGGGCTAGCGACTTTCATATCTCTCATCCCAATTTTTATAAGGAAAAAAACAGGTACAGAGAAGTTATATAACAGTTTTTCAATGAAGAGCATCTGGGCCTAAATCTGGTGAGTGTTTTTCCCATTCTGCAGCTCCTCTATAATGATGCTAAATAATGATCTGAACTGTCTGTAGCATATTTCCTTGGAAGAGCACGAAACGTTCATTTATTCTCTCACCATGAAAGTTCCTTTCCAGTCAAATCAAGTGCCTTGAGGATCCTCAAATAGGCTGTGGCAAAGACTGCTGTATATTCATTCTCTGCTCCCTTTTCTACCCAGGCACTCGGCTGAGACACATTTCCCAGACTGCCTTGCAGTAAAGCAGAACTGTGTGAGTTCTGGCCAATGGCACGTGGGCAGCAGTGACATGTTTCTCCTTTAGGCCTGGCACATAAAAGCCAGCTGCACAACTCTCCATTTTCTCTTCTCTCAGCTGCTGGCTAGATTCAGATGCTCCAATGCAGGAGTGCAAGTCCCCAGGGAGTGGCAGAGCCACAGAGCAAAGGAGCCTGGGGCCCTGAATGCCTGCATGGAGCAGAGAACTCCCCGACAAACCCACACCAGACCGTAACAAAACAAGAAGTAACGCTTTACTGCATTACCCCGAGGAGACTTTAGGGCTTGTTTGTTAGGAGAGTTAACCTACTCTGACTAATACACAGATCAGACTCATTTCCTATTTCTTGCACTTTTCAAAATCTTACCTATTGTTTCAGTCAGTGATTTCCCAAGCGTGGTCCCTAAACAGCAGCAGGAACTTGCTAGCAATGCGAAACCTCAGGCCTCACTCCTGCCTACTCAATCAGAAATTTGCTTTTGGGATGGCGGGAGTGGGAGTCCAGTCATCTGTGTTTTAGCAAGTCCTGCAGTTGATTCTGACGCACGCTCAAGCTGGATGCCCGTTGGTTTAAGTGAACTGAGATTTGCTAGTGAAATCTACAAGGCTATCTCCAAGCCTCATCCAGCTCCTCCCCCTCTGATTTCTGTGCGCTCCACTCTTCTCTGCCCTTAACTGCACAGGCTTGACCACACTGCTTCCCTTGTGCTTATCCCAAATACCCACGGGTAGAGACCATCTCCCTTACCTATTGGTAAATGCTGGAAGGAAGGGAGAGAGGGGCATACCCATGATACAGAAGAGGGTAGTACAGCCAAGTCATTGGTCACCCCCATTCAACGCAAGGAAAATGTTAAGTACCAAAAGACTAGGTGATGTGTCAGGCTGTAATTCAGTAAAATGCTCGCTTTGGGAGGCCTGAGGTCATCACAATTGCAGAGACAGGACACTACTAAAGCCGGACTTTCTGGGCTCAAATCTGGGCTTTTGTACTAACTGGCTGTGCAATTTCAGGCCAGTTATTTAACCTTTTGGTCTCTCGGTTTCCTCACCTGTAAAGTTGGGATAAAAATGGTACCTACCCTCACTGGGATGAGGATTTAAAGAGGAACTGTGGGGGTTCCCTGGTGGCGCAGTGGTTGAGAATCTACCTGCTAATGCAGGGGACACGGGTTCGAACCCTGGTCTGGGAGGATCCCACATGGCGCGGAGCAACTAGGCCCGTGAGCCACAACTACTGAGCCTGCGCGTCTGGAGCCTGTGCTCCGCAACAAGAGAGGCCGCAGCAGTGAGAGGCCCGCACACCGCGATGAAGAGTGGCTCCCGCCTGCCACAACTAGAGAAAGCCCTCGCACAGAAACGAAGACGCAACACAGCAAAAATAAATTAATTAATTAACTCCTACCCCCAAAATCTTTAAAAAAAAAAAGAGGAACTGTGTCCAATGCTTACAACAATGCCTAGTGTAAAGAAAGTGCTCTATGAGGCTAGGAGTTATATCCTAGAATGACCTGGGCAAGTCACCTCTGAGCCTCAGTTTCCTCATCTATAGAATGGGGTGTTGTAAGGATCAATTGAGATGGTGAATGGTAGGGACTGGCATGGACGAGGGGCCAGGTCAAGGGCTCAGGGGTTCCCTCCCCTCCAAACCTGCCTTCTTTGCAACTTGAGGTCTCGTTTGTGCAGTGCTGGGGGGAGGGGGCGGTGGGGGGAGAGAATACACGGGTACACATTTCCAGGAAAACAGGGTGCAAGTCACAGAGGGCTTGGCCTTCCTGCAGGGGTTCGGGACTGGAGCGGGAACTGACCAGACTCCCCAAATCCCTGCTTCATTTCTAAACAAGCAACAACGACGGCACCATTGCCGATGACCCAGAGAAATCTTTGTCCAACTGTGAGAACCTGGGCACGGCAGTTCCAGAGCAAAGGTTAGACACAGCTCTCGTCAGACTTGTTATTACTGGATTCCAAAAAGGAAGGGGGTTGCTTATTTATTACCTCCTTCTAGCTCGCCTCTTCCTGAACTGAGGCGAGAGAGACAGGAAGACGAGGAATTTCCTTCTAAACTTTTTTTCTTTTTTAAGATGAGAAGCAAATTTACAAGGTCAAAACCCCCCACAACGTCTGCCTAGGGTTGGAAAAGCAGGCAAGACGAGCCGGGACATGGAAACTGTCAGCATTTTTCCTTCTTCATCCTCCAGCTTCCCTCTGACCTTGGGGTCCTTTTTTCCTTGAGCTTTTTGACTTAAAAACTCACAGAAGTGGAACTGGTAGACTTAGAAGAGGAATTTGGCGAGGTCTACCAAAGCCAAAGATACACACAGCCTCCGACAAGCAAGCCCACCCCTAGGTTGACTGTGATCCACAGTGAGTTTAATTTCATCGAACTTGTTTCAATGACAAGGTAACTGCGTGTCAATGTAAACTGTGTCACCTTGTCACTGAAACAACTTTGATGAAATAGTGACTCCTCTTAACCATGGGGAACATATTCTGATCTTTTCTAATGTGTCTGATTCTATTTCCGATTCGATTGCATTTTTTTCCATGCCAGTTACAACCCATTGGTTTGAATTCATGACCCATCAATGGGTCACAACGCACTCTGAAAAATCCTGCCCTGAAAAACTAGCACCCAGCTGGTGCTAGGTCCGGGAAAGATAGGGAGACCATGCTGCAATTCATCGAGGATCTGAGAGGTGTGTTGGCAGTGGAAGCCGTTACTCCAGGGAACATAGTCTAAAAGAGCCGCAGAATCGAAGCCACGAAGTCTGTTGTCGATCAGCGCCGCCCCTAACGATGCATACGGCATCCAGCACCTCGTTTCCAACTCTACGGGGATTCTCAACACTCTCCCGTCTCGCTTGATCGAGTTCAGGCAAAGGCTGCTTTGGAATAAATTTTACTGGTTTGACCTTCTCTGTACATCGCCAAGGAGAATGTTGAACTAAAAGAGGATATTTCTTGAGAAAGGCCTATCTATTGTGTAAATGGAGTGATTGATTTCTAAGATTTCTGTCCTCACAGCTAGAGTTAGAACCTAACAAATAAACGGAATCATATGGCTGGAAGGAGTCTTAGACCAGCGCTCCTCCAATGTTAACATGCAAGTGAATCCCCTGGTGATCTTCTTAAAATGCAGCTTCAGGTGCAGGAGGTCTGAGGCAACCCAGTGATGCTGGGCTGAGGACCAATCTGGGAAGGGCAAGAGTGATACCTAAGCTGCCATTTTCTTTAAAGATGGGAGAGCTGCCAAGGCCGAGGGATAGAAGGGGCATGGCTCACGCTCCCTCAGTACTTTGCCAGGACGAGAACCTGGCTTGTCAGAGCTGGGCTTCAGTATTGGTCCATTCACCTACAGCAGGTCACCACTGCAGGAAACACCAATCCACCAAACTGGCCGTGCCGTTTCTGGCTGCTCCAAACTGACAGGGCAGCGCTGGCCTATGGTCCTCTGAACTCTTGCTTCTCAAAGTGGGGTCCACAGACCAGGAGCATCACCATCACCTGGGAGCTCCTCAGAAATGCAGAATCCCAGGCCCGCAGCCCAGATCTACTAAGTCAGAATCTGCATTTGTAGTAAGATCCCAGATGACCCGCACGCATGTTAAGGTTGCAGAGGCACTAGCCTTACCGATATGCAATCTCGTGTACCCGACAGCGATCCTCCGCAGTGTCACTGCCTCGGAGTGTTGTCAGCACTGTCTCAGCAGGGTGGCTGAGAGCACTGTTTTGATTTCATTTTCCACTCCCTGAAAGGTACAGTAGAGACGCCGAGTGGAACATTCTAAGGCCACGAGTTCTGTTGGGCCTCATTCAGAAGCGTCAAGACAAAGTGCCCCGGTAGGCTGAGAAGCCTCTGTTGCCCTCCCCCAGGGTTTGCCCGCGGGGCCGGCAAACGCAGCTGTCAGGTTACCCTGAAGAAGCTTGGCTTCACCAGAGTGAAGGCAACAGGAGCTCTAGAACCTACTCTAAAATTAAAAACACAGCATGGTTTAACAGCTGGAGACAAACAGAAAGTGCAGCAACTCCTCTCAACTATACCTGGGGTAGACCAAGCTAATGACTCAGGGCACTTCTTAGTCAGTGAATACTGAGCCTCAGAATCCTTCTCAACACAGTGCTTCCACAACCGCTATCAAAAGATGAAGACAGGCATGCATTTGAAAACTTGACTGCCATCCCTGTTAAGGTAATGAGTTATCCCTGAGCTTCAGGAGACCAGGTTTCTAGTCCTGGCTTTGCCACTCAACAGTTGTCTGACCTTGGACCGGGTCGTTGACCTCTCAGCTCTCCTGTTTTTCCATGTGTCAAGTGGGAAAACTGAGACGTAAGAGCCCTTGAGTTGGAGAAGGGGGTTGTTTCTGGCAGAGAACCCAAGTTGACTCTGCTGGACGTCTTGGACTCTAGCAGGTTTTCCTGTCCGCCACGGCTCATTCTTGCTGTCTGGCAATGGTGACCCGGGCAGTCAGCTGGGTGTCACATTCCAATACCTGAGAAAGTCCAAGCCAGGTGCCATATTGCCGTAGCGGCTGATCACCCAGTGGAAACTGATGGGGGAGCGGGGCTTGATTACTTTAGCCTACGTGTTTCCCTGAAATCTTCTGGCCAAATGGCTGTAGTATATAATCACCATAATTTTATTTGAAGTCAGTTTCTAGATATTCATATATATCTACAATGTAAGTATCCAGATATAGACCATTTCCAAACCTTTTCCCCACACCCAGCATCCAGGATGCCTGGAAAAATGTGTGCCCAAGAGGACACCATGAGAGGGCAGAACGGGTCTAAACTTTGCCTTCAATTTTATTCTTAAACAAGCTCACCTCTATGTTTGGGATGAACCCCCTCAGACCTCACAGCCTTCTGAGAGACACAGTTCTGACTCTGATTCCATACCTGGCCCCAACATTTTTATGCCTCCAATGCTGTAGTTTGGATGATAAAATTGTAAGGTTAAGGCTTTATGCTTTCCAAAAAGGAACACAGTTTTGCTTTTCATGTTAAGGTCACTCTTCATGGGTGAGCAGGTACGTATTTGCTAGCAAGGATGTTCCAGGGGCTTCCAAATACATGAGCAGAATGGTGCATCCTGGGGAAGGCATGAGGCCTAGGGCGTGTTCGCCTCATTTCTGAGGGAGCAGACTGGCAGGCCCGAGAGGGGGCTAGACACAGTAGCCTGTGAACCCCTCCACCGTGTGCAGGATCCCATGCCGACCAGATAAATCCCAACGGGTTCCTTCTAAAGGAGCCCTTGCCCACAGGCTGGCCAGCTTTCTGAATGGTGGGCCCACAATTCCGGGGCTGCACCTGCACCCCCGGCCCCCGGGGAACACAGGCTCCAGCCGGTGGCGGGCAGGGCCTGACTTTGGCCCTTCTCTGCTTAAGAAATCAGAGAGAGAGGCCGACTTTTACATACTCCAACCTTCCCCTGGCCCTACCTTCCCCCAAACCACCAAAGGCGGTGAGTTCATTAGGCCCTGCGGGGCGAGTCTTGGTGTCGGTAGAGCCCCGCAAGAGCTCTGGGGAGAAGTGATCCCTCCCTACACCCCAAGCAAACAGCTCCTGGGAAGTAGCTTCTCCTCAGCTAAGCATTTCCCCCCTCTACCCTGCTCCCCACCGACCCCGAACCTCAGCATGGAAGCAACTTCACTCTAAAAAGCTTTCAGTCACACACACAGACACACACACAGACACACACAGACACACACACAGACACACACAGACACACAGACACAGACACAGACACACAGACACAGACACACACACACACACACACAGACACACAGACACAGACACACACACACACACACACACACACACACACACACACACACACACACACACACACACACACACACACACACACACACACGCCGGGCAGGTGGGCGCTGTCCTCCTGGCCGCTCTTGGAAGCTGCGATTCTAGTGGTTATTGACCTTGGCTGTGCGTCAGAATCATCTGAGAGCTTCTTCAAAAGAAAAAAACCGCTTGGACCTACGCTGCCCCCAAGATTCTGAGTTAACTGGCCAAGTCTCCCACAAATAGCTCCAAAGCACAGTGAAGGCTGAGACCACTGAGCTATATTCCCTCTGCCAGCCACACCCTCACCCACACACCCTGCCCTGCCTTCCTTCAGCGGGCTAAGTCTTAGGACCCCCTCCTTCGGGTCTCAGCGTAAATGTCATCTTTTTCTGGAAACTTCTCTAGCTCTCCCAGACTGGCCTAGGTCTCTAGCTATGTGCTCCCATAGCACCCCAACTTTCCCCTGTAGAATCCTCATACTGTGTGGAATTTGCACGTTCAGTTGCCTGCCCTCTGACAGGTGTCAGCTCTAAGAGGTCAGGGACCGATTCTGGTATTGTTCACCATCGCGGCCCCTGGGCCCAAGAGGATGCCCGACCCCGGGTAGATGCTTAACAGAAAACTGAATGAACGATTGCCCTTGGTTGAGTCACTGCTGGCCGCCTTCCCTAGGACACACTGGGAGCAAAGTTTAAATCAAGCATCTTCCAAAGCACAGTGAGATACCCTGACCCTCTTTAGGGCAACTGAGAGGGGAAGTTTCCAGTTCGGTTTTGTGGCAGAGACTGACTAGTTTTTTACCAAACCATTTCCCTTTCCTCTGGGCTCACTGCTAGACCACGTGTCCGAGCCTCCCTGTGGCTAGGTGTGGCCAGGAAGTGGGGCTGGCCACTGGGGTGTGGGGAGCAGCGAGCAATGCCACTGCCAGACCCAGCCCATAAAAATTGCCTTCACTTTGCCCACACTCGCTCTCTCTCGTGTCTTGACCGCTGGCGGAATTTGGGGATCCAGTGGAGGACTCTGAGGCCCTTAAGGAGGGTGGAGCCACAAGATGGAAGGAGCCTGGGGCCTAGAATGACTGCGGCGTGAGTGACAAACATTTACCGGGATAAGTCACTGAGGTTCGAGGGTGTCACATCAGGGAGCTGACCGCGGGAAGCACACAGCTGACCCTTGAACAACGCCGGGGATCGGGGCGCCGACAGCGCCCGTGATCAAAAATCCACGTGTAACTGACACTCGGCCCTCTCCGTCTGCAGTTCCTCTGTATCTGAGGTTCCGCATCTGCAGATTCCACCAACCACAAATCATGCAGCACTGTAGTATTTACTACCGAAAAACCTTCCACGTATAAGTGCAGTTCAAACTCGTGTTGATCAAAGGTTGACTGTACTTTAAAATTTTTTTCACCAGTTTACCAAAACTTCAGGGTACATGGAATGCATAAATTCAAAGGTCAAAGTGAAGAAAACTCGCCTGACTTACTCCATACTGCCGTTCTGATGCACAGGCTTCTTTCCGCAGAACATGTGGGGTCTGGTTCAGGGTAACTCACTTCCCCACCTCCCAACCTGGCCAAGCGTTACCTGACCCTAAATACAATGGGGGGGTATCCTTAGGTACCACTGGCATCCACCTCCCTTTGACCGATCACCTGTCCTCTGGGAATCCGGGAAGGACCCCGGCCTGCATGGGGACCAAGTCTGCCCTATTCTGCACCACTTCTGTTCTCTCTAACCAGCTATGCCCAAGAAGAGACAGGCCTTGGCTCCCAACCAGATAACCACAGCATTCCTGACCATGAACCAAAGAAGCACAGCAACGGTGATTAGCTTCAAAATCTAGAACCCGATGCAAGTAATCCGTTATTTTTCAGATGGAACCAAAGGATTTTTATGTGCTTTTATTTTTTTTTTAAACGCAACAGTTGCAGGAGTTCAAAGCAGAATGAAACCTATATATTTTCTAAAATTGCTAAACTCTGATAAAACTTTAACATCAACCTGTTCTTTGAACTGAACTCACATTTTTATTTATTACGAGTCTCTGGCTCCCACTGTCACCCACCTCTTTAACTTTTACCTTTATCACTTCCTTTAGCAAAAAAAAGAAAGCAGGCCACATGCCATGAAATTGTTGGAGAGATACCCTCTCTGTATGCTTACGTTTCTGTGTTTGCATCCAGTAAAGAAAAAAAAAAAAAACACCCAGCAACTTAATGGCTTAAGACCATCACTTCCAAAAGGGATTAATTATTTACCAAATATTTATTGCCCTCCAAGCAAGGCCTCACAGGAAATACCAAAATGACTGACCCAGGCTCCACTCCCTAAGGGCTGACCATCTGGATAAGGGAGTTACACTTAGAGCACAATTAACTCCAATAAAGGTGAAATGTACAGAACGCCGTAAAAGGAGGTAGAGACAAAGTGGTAGCAAAGCCTCGAGGAGCAGTGGCTTGCTCCCAGAGAGGAAAAGGCATGCATACATTCAGTCAACAAATATTTATTGAGCATTTATTATACGCCAGGCACCACGTTTGGTGCTGCGCACGCAGCAGAGAGCCAGACAGACACACGCGCAGGCGCAGCTCCACAGAGCAGGTGGCACCTGAGCTGGGCCAGTAGCCATCAGTGGATGGAGCAGAGGAAAATAACAACAACAGAGGCAACTGAGCACTACCTAAGCACATCTGTCAACCTACTTAATCCACCCGACTACTGCAGGAGGCAGGTGTTTTTATTGACATTTTACCGAGGAAGGCTCCAAGAGGTTAAATTACTTGCTCAGGGTCACCCAGAGCCGGATTAGCCCCAGGCAGTCTACTCCACGGCCTTCACTCTTAGCCACCACACCCTAAATCATGAATGGTCTGGAATTCCAGGGCAAAGAATTTCAAGCCCAGTCTTTGCCACGATCTGAGCCAGGGCTACGCAGGGGATGAAAACACATAAATGAAACTTGTGTAAACCTGCCAGTGGCGCAAGTCAGGGAAGGCCTTCCACCCCAAATTCAGGACGATTCGACAAAGCACAAGAAGATTGTTCTATGTGCCCCAGAACGTAAGTGATGAAGGTCTCACTTGGCATGGCCAGTGCCATGGAAATCCATGCCGGGAGGGCCATTTATCAGTGAAACTACACTACCAGACACTTCTGTCATTTTAGTCATGAAAGGCCCTCGGAAGGGGGTCCTGTATGGAAAGCAGAGGTGTTTCCAGCCTGATCTGATTCTGTTTTAAAGGTGATTTCTCTTTGGTGCACCGTGTGCCCCCTCACCACTCCACACACACACACACACACACACGCACGCACGCACGCACGCACCCCTCCCATTCTTCATAGAATAGATGAATCACTGGATTCCATCAACCATCTTACTAAACTGTTGAGTTTAAGAGAAAGCGTGGCCCTCCAGTCAAGGCCCAGACACCATGCAAATAACAGGCTATGAAACGAAGGACCCAATTAAAGGGGGCTGGCAACTGCAAGGCTATCACTTGGGCCATTGTTCCGGGGGGACCTACCAAAGGCACTTCGAGATAAGACGGGAGCTAATGGAGCTGAACAGCTAGCTGGTTTGTGTTCCCCACAGATACGGGGCTGACAGTCCACCAAGCACTCCAGGGGGTCATGTTTCACAGGCGTCCCTCAAGAGAGGTTAAAAATAAAAAATCCCTAGCTCTGTACCCTATATATAACAACTTACCCTCCCCTTTCCTACCTTCAAGCCTCAGTGGACAAAAACGGTCACCACTGCGTAACGTGTTCCTCCAGAAGTCATATGGTGCTACCATACGACCCAGCAAGTCCGCTTGTAGACACAGACCAAAAAGAAACGAAAATATGTGCTCACGCAAAACCTTGTACACAAATGGCTATAGTAGCATTATTCATACTGGTCAAAAAGTGCCAAGAACACAACCCAGCAGACGACTGGATAAGCAAAATGTGGTGGAGCCGTACAGTGGAATGTTAGCTATAAAAAGGAATGAAATACTGACACAGGCTACAACATGGATGAACCTTGAAAACATCATGCTAAGTCAAAGAAGCCAGACATAAAACGGCACGTATGATGTGATTCCATTTATGTGAAATGCCCAGAACAGGCAAATCTATAGGGACAGAGAGAGATTAGTGATTGCCAGGGGCTGTGGGGAGGGGCAACTGGGGAGTGACTCACAATGGGTACAGGGTTTCTTTGGGGGACAATGACAGTTGCCTAAAATAGATTGTAGCGATGGTGGCACAACCATGAATCTACTAAAAACCACTGAACTGTATGCTTTAAATGAGTGAACTGAATTTCATGCAAAAATATCAGGCAAACTCCAAATAAGGCAAATTCTATGAAGTAACTGGCCTGAACTCGTCAAAGATATCCATGTTATGAAAGTCAATGTCAGTGTCAGGAAAGGGCCCTTTGTATTATTCTTGCAGCTTTTCTGTAAGTTTGAAATGATATTTTTAAAAAGTTAAATTATCAAATTAAAGACAAAGAAGAAGAAAGAGAGCAAGCCGGCAGTAACCGTTTCTGGTCTCTAGGTATTTAACGATGCCCAAATGTCCGCCCCCTTACAGGCGTGAGCTTCCTTCATGAGCTCTCCAGCCCTCGGCCAAGTTAACCAAAGGGGGGAGGGCAGAAGGCGACAAGTGCCACAGGCTGGGCTGCAGTGACAGGCACGGCGGGGAGGGGCCTGGGGCCAAGGGCCCCCCGAACAGTACTGGCGGGAAGTTCTGTGTTGCCGCCCAGAGAACATTCTCCCTACAAGAACCCAAATAATCTCACCTTAGGTAGAAAAATAAAAGAGCCATTTTACAATTATTAATGCTAACAGCAGCTCAGCAGTAACCTGACCCCAGGACCAGAGTTGACAAGTTACCGTGGGTCACAGCTCAAGGAGAGCATTAGAGCCTCTGTAGCGTTTCTCTTCTGACACCTGGATCCTGGGTTTGTCTGACGGCCCAGTGCAGGTACAGCCCCAGGGCCCTAATGGCCCTGCTGTCTCCCCAATTAAGCATTTGCTTCTTTTTCACATCTTAAATCTTGTGATTGGCAGGACACATGCCTAACGGGTGATAAAAGATTCTGTGCATGTTTGTCTCAGATGGAAAACAGAATGAAATTATAAGACTGGCCTAAAAAACCAATAAAGTTCCCCTTCTCCAATTTCTCTGAAGGTCTTACTGGATTTTGATTCCCAGCAAGGCTCCTCGGATGCCTTGGAATTGCCCGCAGAAACACTTGATGTTACCGTGGACCAAATCAAAGGGAATTAAACATTAAAGCACTCGGATAACACTGCAGGTCTGATGCATTTGAGCTACAAGGCACACGCATGTGTGCGTGCACGCACACGCGTGCGCACACACACACAGGAGGGAGATGCCTCTTTTCTCTAAGATACTTCATTATGCCTTCTTGAGGAACCTCCCCCAATAAGGAGGTTGAGCTGCTAGGTTAACGATGGGAGTTTCTTGCCATCCCTTCTTTCGGAATCCTATGAAAATCTCTGTATGATTCCCACCACCGTTTCCATACTGGTTACTAAATGATGACTGTCCCCGTGTATACGTTGGTAACCTCTACATCCCCAATGCATGGTGCAGTGCCTGATGCCCAGCAGGTGTTAAATATTTGGTCAATTCAATTGAAGTTGGGATGCAAGAGCAGATGAGAGAAAAGGAAGAAGCTTTGGTCCTGGTGAACTGGGGCTAAATTTCTTTTGTTTAACATACTTGTACATGTGTGCATACGTGCGTGTGCACATGCGCACGCACACGCACACACGAATTCAAGGGCGGAAGGGAGACTAAAAGGTTTGAATCCAGTAAGTTCCACAGGGGTATCAATATTCTCCAATTCAGTATATCTAAACTGAGGTTCACCTACCACTGGGGTCCCCAAAGACTTCCTGGCAGTATGTTGGGTATCCAGATCTTCAGCTTCCATTTGTTTGCCTCCCTAAAGCTGACCTGCCAGGTCTGTGGTCTCCTGCTTCTCCTTCACAGCTCCCCCTCCCCGCTTCCTAAAGAAATGTGTATTGCCCAGCTACCCTCAACCCTGCCAGGGTGCATTATCCCAGGGAGTAAACATCTCCTGGTACCCAAACAAAGAGAATAATTTAAGACAGCATCAGTTTAGAGGGCCAATCCCAAGAGTCAAGCAAAGGAAGCTTCCATAAGAAATATTGAAGAGGGCTTCCCTGGTGGCGCAGTGGTTGGGAGTCCGCCTGCCGATGCAGGGGACACGGGTTCGTGCCCCGGTCTGGGAGGATCCCACATGCCACGGAGCGGCTGGGCCCGTAAGCCATGGCCGCTGGGCCTGCGCGTCCGGAGCCTGTGCTCCGCAACGGGAGAGGCCACAGCAGTGAGAGGCCCGCGTACTGCCAAAAAATAAATTAATTAAATAAATATCCTTCTTTAAAAAAAAAATACTGACGACTACAGTGCCGTATTTTATTCAGGTGACAAATTCACAGCAGAGCTTTGCGCCTTACATATTTATCTAGCCAATGCAGCCACGCACCCATCCTAGAATCAGAACTCAGAAGGGAGAAGACTGGCCAAGCACACCTATCAACACATTCACGTGAATCAACAAAGAAAGTCAATTCTTTTTTTTTTTTTTTTTTTTTTTTTTTTTGCGGTGTGCGGGCCTCTCACTGTTGTGGCCTCTCCCGTTGCAGAGCACAGGCTCCGGACGCGCAGGCTCAGTGGCCATGGCTCACGGTCCTAGCCGCTCCGCGGCACGTGGGATCTTCCCAGACCGGGGCACGAACCCATGTCCCCTGCATCAGCAGGCGGACTCTCAACCACTGCGCCACCAGGGAAGCCCCAATTCTTTTTACTGACTGAAAGCAAGTCTAGTCTGGCTGACTGGTTGGACAAAAAGAAATGGCTTCTCCAATGAGGGCATATAACAGACCTTTCTTCATAAATTGAAAGGTTTTGATGAAGATGTACTTAAAGCACGTATATGACATACACCAGTGCTTCTTTAATGTGCATATAAATCACCTGGAAATCTTATTAAAATGCGGATTCTGATTTAGCGGGTCTAGGGAAGGACTCACGATTCTGCATTTCTAGCAAATTCCCAGAGGATGCTGAGGTTACTGGTCCGTGAATCACACTTTGAACCGTGAGAATATAAAATGTGCCGGGAGATACACTTTTTGCAATGAATTCAACTTATTTAAAAATTCAGATATCAAATATAAAATGTATAAGGGGTGCTTGACTTTTTTAAATATATTGAGGAAATATTCCTATAAGAAAAGTTTGAGGACCTCTGATTTGGGCCACTGTTGGCAGTCTGAGGATAAGAGGTTTGCATCCAGCCTCTGCTGTCTGTGCAGGGAAGAACTCTACTTTTCCTCTGAAGTTGAATCCCAGAGGAATTTACTGCTTTGCTAGCCCTTCACGTAGCTTACGTTTCTGGTGGCAGACTCAATGGCCCAAACCTTCAGGTGTGGGAATCACGGCTGCAGCTGCTGAATGCAAAGAGCCTTGCTGGGATGTCAGGGTGGGTAAGCAACCTTGCTAACAGTCAGTAAAGCTCTCAGGATTCCTGATTCAAGAGTACGTGGCCTCCTGGGCAAGTGTCTGGAAAAGACGAAAACTCTAATTCAAAAGGATACATGCACCCTAATGTTCAAAGTAGCACTATTCACAATAGCCAAGACATGGAAGCAACCTAAGTACCTGTTGACAGAGGAATGGATAAAGGAGATGTGGTACATATATACAATGGAATATTACTCAGCCATAAAGAAGAATGAAATAATGCCATTTGCAGCAACATGGATGGACCTACAGATGATCATACTAAGTGAAGCAAATCAGACAGAGACAGACAAATATCATATGATATCACTTATATGTGGAATCCAAAAACATGATACAAATGAACTTATTTACAAAACAGAAACAGACTCACAGGCATAGAAAGCAAACTTATGGTTACCAAATGGGAAAGGGACAGGGAAGGGATAAATTAGGAGTTCGGAATTAACAAATACACACTACTATATATAAAATAGATAACCAACAAGGACCTACCGTATAGCACAGGGAACTATATTCAATACTTTGTAATAACCTATAATGGAAAAGAATCTGAAAAAGAATATATAGATGTATATATTATATATGCATAACTGAATCTCTTTCACTTTGCTGTACACATGAAACTAACACAACACTGTAAATCAACTATACTTCAATAAAAAAATTTTTTTTAAAGAGTGAATGGCCTCATAAACACCATGACAGTAACAGCTGGTATGAATTGGCACGTGTCAATGTGCACATCTGGGCAGAGAAGGCTCATCCCATGGACGTATATCTCTACAAGTGCTGAAACATGGGCCTACATGTCTTGACAAGATTCTTAGCAAAATCGCAAAGCTGCCCGAATCTGTAGTCAGTCCCAACTTCCCCATCACTCACCCTTCTCCTTCCAGACACGCCCCCCCCATTAAGTCTACCCTCAATCCCCCATACAAACCCACACCACTCTTTTTAAAGAAATCTGAAGAGAAAGCTTTATTTAAACATGTGTTCCAAAATCTTCTGGACTAGCCAAAACCTATTCGAGCGTATTTCCACTTCAGAGAGATGGAAAATATACACAGCTCTGTTGGCAAGTCGGCCAGGCCACATTATCGGGGGCTAGAGACAGCCGATTACTCTCAAAACTGGAACTTCTTTAAGACCAAGAAGTAGCCTCTCTTCTGATCAAGAGAAGAGAAGTCACTAATTCCAGACCCTCAGTTCACTACCATCATAGACCCCTTGCAAAACAGGCACACTCACGCAGCCTTCCTCGGAGAGGGCTGTTGCCTTGAAAGTGCGTTGACATCTCCAGAGAAAAGGAACTAATTACCGATGTTCTCACCTGGAGCAGCCCCCATTCATTCATGATGGAGGTAGAAGTCTAGATAGAAGTGAAATGATTGGGAGCCCAAAATCTGGCAAGAAAACAAGAGAGCTTTGAAGGGTCCCGAGCCTTTGAAAGACATGCCATTTCCCGGCAGCTAAGCCCTCACTGAATCGCCGAATGTCAGAGCTAAAAGGAAACTGAACGACCATCTAATGATTCAAATTATTTTTATTACGGTGAAGAGGCAGCTGAGGACTAGAGAGGTATAATGACCTGTCATGCAGCTTATTAGTGAAAGGAACAGAATCATCACCCTGGTGATCTCCTGCCACACAGCCTCACCCTGCGATCCTCTCTCAGGCTGAGTGCTGTAGATGAGAGAACGACGGGCGGTCTGCCTGTTCACAGCAGGTACACACAATGAAACCAGAGCAAAGGGAATCTCTTCCCTCTAAGCTAACCAGTCCCATAACTGAGGCTGAGGGGATGTTAGGAGTGAGGATAACTTCCGGTTTGTGCTAGTAGACATTTAACAACCAGCCTGGGTGGTGGGGAACGCCGACTTCCACCATGTGTCTATTTCTGTGGTATAAACACTCCCTCCATGGCAGATTTCAAGCTACCAATGTGTTGTCATTGAACACAAGTTGGGGAGAGACGTCTGCAATCAGCTCTCGAGGGCTGGTGCAAGCTGACGCCGGCACGCCACTGGAATTTCCGAGAAGTCCCAATGACTGGGATTGGAAGATAGAATGACCTTTCGCCTCACAAGGGAAAAAAATCCAGGTTTGTAAGAAAAATTCTAGCAGCATACCCCCTCACTCATTGAACCCCAAAGCCTCCAGTTCCAATGTCCAAGGGACCCAGAGAGAATCAAAGTCTTGAAAAGTCACTTGCATCTCTGATGACTCCAGGCAGGAGCGTTGAGAGGTGGATTCAACGTTACCTATCTTAACGCTCTGGGCAACCAAGCATTCCTTTCCCAGCAGCAGTGGGATCCAGTTTCCAAGGTGATGCATGAGCTCAGACCTCCGTGTTTGCCAATGTCAATGGAGGTGCTCGCATTCAGTTTGGGCAGCCCTCCACAGGTCTCATAAGTAGGCAGGAAAACATGAAAACCCAAATTCCTCTCAATTTCCTTTCGTTGAGAAGAGCTCCAAGGCTGGGGTTAGCAACTCATCAGGCAAAGTTCTTAGCCTGTGCGTCCTCTTTGCCAAACACTGATTGGCTAATGGAGAAAAAACAATGGTGTATAAACAAAGGTGGCTGATGACATCCGAGGGTCTGGAGCAATTCCTCTACATGGTTCTGACAGCTAACAAGTGGAAATAGGTCTTAGGGAGCATGTTTAAGGAACAGATGGAATATGTAATGGACATTTTTCTGCGAGTTTGACAGGTTGCGCTCCATCACAGTTGAGCTACACTCACCGGACACCAATCAGAACGAACGCTGCCATTACTTGGAAGGTTGCCAAGAGGCCGTTGAAGAGAAGGGAATCTGGGGCCTCGGTTTTAGAAATGGAGGAGAATAAATACCAGACAGATCATAAGCAGACCTGATTTAAAGAGAAAGACCTATAAATGCCAGTCTCTCCGCTTTCTCCCTGGTTTCTTGACCCTATGATCCACCCCCACCAAAATGACATACCTGCAACCCTTTCCAGAGGGTCACCTGGGGGGACATCTTGCCATATGTTGCCTATTGGTCTTTAGTCTCATCTCCCCACACACCCGTGACAAAGTCAACAGATCTAAGTTCCTGGAAGATACAGAATATACAAGATACTTTGCCTTAGACAAGGATTCCCTCTAAGCATCATTTAACTGACAGACTCCCGTGGGACCCCTAAGATAACCTGAGTAACTAATATCTGGTTTGCCCTCAGCATTTCAGGAGCATACTCATTCTCTAAAGCGAGGTAGTCTTCAAAATCAACGACCACAGAAACCTCTCAGAAGAATGAGATCGAATTTTTAAGACGACAATATTCAACTCAAGTACAGCCGGTACTACTACTTTTCTTCTTTTAGGCTCAAGGGAGTTATCACAAACAATAACATGCCTAGAAAAGACCCTCGGAAAGTTGCAAGATCTAAAGAAGCCACCAGTCCAAGAGTAGCAGACATACTTCTCAACACAGCCCCGTCACTGTGAGCTCCACTCAGATGCAGAAACCTCAGGGCAGCAAAGGACCAATTGATTAGCTGCCACAGTCATGACCAATCAATCCTCCTCATGGTCTGGGCACCCGCATGGAATCCCTCTTCTAAGTCTGAGCTAGGAAGGAGAAGTTCACCTCTTGAAAGACATCATCAGAAGGCATGACAGCCTGGAGAAGCGAGTTGCCGCTGGGACAGCGGAAGTCCTAGTGCTGTTTGCAAAAGTGCGGAGGAGGCACGGAACATTTTCCTCTCAGCTTCTCTCTCCCTGGCCGTCTTTCTCGCCTTTCATAACTTCGAAACTGACCTCCATTTTGAGAGAACCCTGCACCCCAAAGGAGATTAAGCTCACCTTGGATAAGCCCCAGAACTTGATGATTACAACATTCTGTGCGAAAGATCTTCAGAAGGCATGCCGACTGATAAGCCAAATTAGAACCAAGGCATAAAACAGGGCGGCACTGCCTTTGTTCTCTAGTGATCAGCACCCCGTCCTGCCCACCAGGCGGCACTTTGTGTCATCAAACGCACTTAAAAGTCAACAGAGACGCAACTGCTGAAAAGAGAATGGGGAAAACAAGGGCCCTCCCAACAGGCACTCTCTGCCTTTCCTTAAGACTACTTAGCGTTTCCACAGGCTTTTTCATCTTCAAAGCACTTGAGGAACATTAGCTAATTAATCCTCCCAACAGCCCTGCAAGGTGAGGAAAGATTATCTCCATTTCACAGATGGGGAAATGGAGTATTTTGAACACGGGCGTAAAACCCGGTGACAGACAAAACTGCCAGAAACTGGGCTGGGCTCCTTGCCAGTGTCTTTGATGCCCACCCAGGCCTGCCGAGGTATCTCATCCCCAACCCGAGTGCTGCCAACAGCTCCCAACCAGGAGGGAGCCCGAGCAGACAGAGAGCCAGAGGCAAGAGAGACAAGACTCTCCTGCTAACCCTTCCAAGTCCATAATTAATTCATGATTTCACTGAACTGTCTGGTTAGGGTAGGTCCTTTTTGAAGGTTAGATGGAGGAGGATGGAGAACAGATGCCTCTCCAGTCGTCTTCTGAGCCAAGACTCTGACGTTCCTCTCTCTGTATCGCCACCCTGCTGGGAATTTTCAACCAATGCTGAAGACGGCATATGCGCTGAAGGACAGCCACCTTAAACCCGTCCTGGACCCAAGGCAGGTTCTTAACAAATACATGAAAAGGCATCAGCGTGGTGCTTTTATTATCCAAGTTTTCTCCTATTTGAGGACCAGACTTTCTCTGACCAAACCTCAGCTGCAAAAGCCAGTTGGAACCCTGGTCAAAACCTCATAATTAAATGCAGTATAGGAACTTGATGTCTACCCCAGGCCTATTACTCAAGGCAGAATTCCAAACTGTGGCGGTCTCAGAAGTTCTTGAATTTTCAAAAGCTCTCAAAATCTCCTGGAGATTCAGACTGCTAGCACAGTCTTCAGAATTGCCGCTTTTAAGTCTGACCGTTTGCCCTGTCGCCAGCTACCATCCAAGCTTACCAATTTCTACCGTCGTGCTTTTCTTTCACACTATTCTCCAGCCCTAGAAGTGAACTCTGCGTGCTTCGCACATCCAGGTACGTGACAAATGGAGAAGGTGGAGACCACCCTCCCCATTCCTCCAAAACCCCTCGTGGGTCCTTCCGATTAGAAGCGTGCAGTACGTATCCAAAAAGGCATATGAACGAAAATGGAGCAAGCAGCAGCACTATGCTGGGGTCAGTGGTTTTCGACTGAGGGCGATTATGCCCCCAGGGGTCATCTGGCAACGTCCGGAGACATCTTTGGTTGTCATGGCTGGCATGGGAGCGTGGCATGGATGCAACTGGCGTCTACTGGGCAGAGGTTAGGGACGCTGCTGGTTAGCCTACAGTGCACAGGACAGCCCCGACTGCAAAGAATGAGCCAGCCTCCAGCGCCAATAGTGCTGAGGATGAGAAACTGGATTAGAAGAGAACCATCTCGGTGAAGCACATGCCGAGCACACAGTAAGTGGGATTTCAATAAAAACCGACAGCCTGACGGACTAAAGCATTAGCCGCCTCTATCACTGGGACCAACCCCTGCTGTCACAACAAAATAAAGAAATCGGACAAACCCAACTAAGAGCAACACAGGTAGCAATTCCACTTTCTTAGAACCGAGGCAGAAACCTTGATCATTCTGTCTGTGAATGAAAGCATAGTTTATCTACTTTAAATCAACTATGAGATATTTGATGGTAGGGATCACGGCATATACTTCCTTTATCCCCAGTGATGCTGGATACATAGTAGGTGTAAAGAAAATTCGTTAATTGATTGCCGATCGTGGACCATAATTACATCATAAGGGACGGGGGCAAACAACCGAATATAAATGGAAAAAGAAATAGAACATTTTAGCTCAATCTCAGTATGGTTTTAAGATAACACACCCGGGGAAGCTGTCAAAAGTCAGTCATTATAGGGGCTTCCCTGGTGGCGCAGTGGTTGAGAGTCCGCCTGCCGATGCAGGGGACACGGGTTCGTGCCCCGGTCCGGGAAGATCCCACATGCCGCGGAGCGGCTGGGCCCGTGAACCATGGCCGCTGAGCCTGCGCGTCCGGAGCCTGTGCTCCGCAACGGGAGAGGCCACAGCAGTGAGAGGCCCGCGTACCGCAAAAAAAAAAAAAAAAAAAATGTCAGTCATTATATAAAAATACAACACAGCAATCCGCCCCTCCCCCCAAAAGAACAGCTCTTCAACACAATAACACAGATGAATTACAGAGGCGTAATATTGATCAAAAGAAGCCCCGACACAAAAGATATATACTGTATGACTCCATTTTTATGAAGTTCAAAAATAAGCAAGATGAATCTATGAGAGAGGTCAGAAGAACGGTTATTGTCGCAAGAGGTGGGATATGACTCATGACTGAAATGGGCACAAGGGAACTTTTGGGAACACTGGAAATGTTCTACATATGGATCTGGTTGGTGGTCAGATGTGTGTGAACACACAAAAATTTACCAGGCTGTACACTTAAGATCTGTTTAAAGAGGAAAACATTAATTAAAAACACAAAGTACGAAACTCAGGCACAGTATAAAAGTTTAAAACTCTGGTTTTAAACAGGTAGACTTATGTTAACAAGGCCCTTTCCAATGATAAATACGCACAGCTTTCATCCAAATTTCAGCCGCAAGAGTTGTCTTTCTTAATTAAAATGCAAATGTAGACTTGATCGCTAGGAAACAAAGCAGGGGAAAAAAATGACTCTCTCAGCCAGAAAGAACACACTAACTTATTTCCCATTCAAACAATGAAATTAAATCCGAGTCTGACAGACCAGGTCTGTCTCCAAGATCCAAGCCAGCACCCACACACACACACACACACACACACACACACACACACACACACACACACACACACACACACACACACACACACACACACACACACAGCACTGCCTCTGATGTGGCTGCCTGGGGCAGCTCATAACAAAAATACTACTACTTAAAATCTAAGCAATTGCATTTCATAATTAAGAAACTGTCTGTGCCCTCTCCCTCCCAAGAAACAAATAAAAAGATCACTGGTTTCCTGCTACTGAAAAAAAGATGGTCTTTTTAAAACCAGTAAACTCTCAGCTATGTCCCTCTAATCAATTCCCACATTCCAGTAGCCCCTTAACACCATGGAACACCTGCCTCTATATTTCTTATCTCCATTTTAAAAGCTTACCTTATAGATTATAAAACTGCTCTACCTGTATATAAGAAGTCAGAGAGGACAAAAAGAGAATATTCAGTTGCCAAAGTCAACCTCAGTACTGTCTTTTAAAACAATAACTATTAAAGAATGCCCAATACACATTTATTGTGATTAGGCCTCTGTGCGTTTGAAGAATGCTTTTCCACTAGTTTAAAATCTTTATAAAGGATTAATTTATTTATCCTGTCTCCCCACTCCGATTTTGAGCTTCCAGAGGACGGACTATTTTGTCAACTTTGTATTTAAAATACCAAGACATGTGCAAAACCAGCATCAGCCTTCAGCATCTGTCTGGTGAATGACTGATGGATGGGACGATGCACAGATGGGGGAAGGAGGGATAAAGGGATGCGGGGATGAATGGATGGGGAGAGGGAAGGATGAAGGAATGTGGGGATGGATGGATGGATGCATGAGCGATTGGAAGAGCAGGTAGAGGGATGAGAAGATGAACGTCAGGTTAGTAGGTGAATGGATGAATGAACAAAGCGCTATCAGACGGATTATATACTTTGGCAAATAATTTTTAGCTTCCCAAATTGTTTTCATAGACGTCTACTTACAACATTTCTCAGAGTCAGGTTCATAGTAGGTCCTTAGTTAACACCTGTCACTGTTAAGAATTAAAAGAGAACCATATTTTACAGAAGTGAAGGAATGAGCAGATCGCATACTGAGACAGAATACCATGACACCGAGATGTTAAAGGACCAGTCTACAGCCACCATTCAGCTATCAGATTTGTTGAAGAAAGCCAAGGTTAATACAACAGAAATCTATAAATCCATAAAGTGCCTGAATAAAGTGAACATAGCTTGCTCCCCACATTTAGAAATGTTAGGAACAATTTGCACAATCACTTATTCTAAAGTCTGTATAAGCAGGACACTTCAATAATTCAAAACTGAGAAAGAAGGTATCGTACGCCTCACCTTGAAAAGTGACATTCAGGGAACCATTTTAGCTTTTTATGGCCCATGCCTTAAAGGTAGTCGATGGCAGAACCCTGGGCTGGGCGGATCGTGGTCATAACTAACGGTTTCTCACCTTCTAACCAATTATTGTTTACACACCAAATCTAGCGATATTCTTTCTATCACACATGCCCACACATGGACACACAGATGGTTCCTGAAGCACCAAACCAAGATTAAGTAACATTATATAAGCATAAGCGGCCCAGAGCAAATACCACCCAGGTTTCCCACAGACATTAAAGACAACAGTTATTGCCTTTTCATGTTTTATACCTGTGCACTGTGTCTACATTTTTGCTCTCACTTCAAGCCAGAAATGATAGTCAGACAAAAGCTTTCTTTAAGTGTGACTGTTCTGAGAAATATGCTGGATTGTGGAAGTTTACATCCAAGTTCAGAAGTTCCACTTGAAAAAGAAAAAAGTCTCAGTGGAGAATTTTAATGCAAACCAAAGAGAATAGCTCAGAATCCAGTTTGAAACTGTTCCTGGTGCTGATGACAAGTCATTATAGATTTTAAACAAAAGAACTGCCCAGAAGGACCATGCTCTTTAAATTTCCAGGCTCCACACTAAAAAGAGAAAATTCTGGTTTTAGAAGTCTACAGCAAAGCTCGCTGCCTTTAAGATATATTCATCAAAGCAAAGATGTATGTTGAACCATGAAGTCGCTACTATAAAACTGCAACAAAAATATTTACAACAGAACAGTCCCACTTATTTGTGGTCCTATCCACAAATACATGTACATGAGCCAGAAGGAGAGGTCTCTGCTCCGAGAGCTTCAGCTGTGAAATTTATGTTTATCAGTCACCAGCCTGAACATCAGTGTTTTCTTCTATTGGCCTCTTGCCGATAGATTTGCTCTTTCTTTCCCTCCTCCTCCTCCTTCTAGTTTCCCTTAATCATTCTCCGACTTGCAATCTCTTTCCTTCACTTACTATTATATGCGCTGGATGAATATCATCACGAAGGTAAGCTCTGGCAAAAGGCACTGGCAAGAACCCTTGGCGCAGGCCTTCAAGAAAATGTATCATAGGCTTCAAGGCCACCCAGAGATCTGAGGATTAAGAAATCCTCAGAGGGTAGAGATGTTTCTTTCTACAAAGTTGGCGTGAACGTGGAAGAAGCTGAGGGAACTTCCCAGCCTCCTCGGCATTGGATTGAGGGCAGCCAAGCGTGAGAAGAAAGAAACTCTGGTGTCCCGAAAGACTGGATTTGAGGCCTCTGAGGACAGGCTCCAGGCAGGCCCAGCAGAAGAAACTAGGACTCCTGGGAGGGAAATGACACAGACCAGCCTGGGCCAGGCAGGTAGGGACCCTGGGCAGAGCAGGCATGTCCTGGGGAGGCCAGAGCACGCTGGAAGGGAGGAGCAGGGAAGGGCCAGCCACTGCTAGGGTGATGAAGAGGTCATCGCTACACCTCCAACCCTTTTTTAAAAATGAGCACTAGTGAAAAGACTCTAGTACTCAGAGAAGGAATGAATTCTCTGAATGCACCATCTTGCTTTCTCGTAATATTTAGGTATTAACACATTCATTCATCATTCAGCTCCTTGTCGTTTATCTCTTCTTTTTGCATTGATTTCTTACTGCTTAGTGTTGTCGGAAGCTCTCGACGTACAAGAACAGGCTACAACCTTGCAAATATTCTGCAGTGAAGTCAATGAGCTCCACGCTTAAGTGGAGATGCGAGCAGCCCCATGATAAACAGTGACATCAAAGCCCACGCTTCTGTGGGACTTGCCATTTCCGGACTGCTGTCCCCGTGCTCTCAGGTGGCACACATGATCCGGACCCGAGATGCCTAAAATGAGGCCTCTGTGAATGTGGCTGCAAAGAAAGGCCACAGCTGACAAAACAAGAAATTGCAAAATTAACCAAAGGCATGACATTGACGCACAAAACCCATGGTCCCTTATTCCTCATCCAAACGCACATTGCTAGCTAGAGTGGTTCACAGAATACTCTGCAGCCCTATTACCAAATATGCAGACACCCTGACCATGCTGTAACTTCTACAAACATATTTTTGATGCCCAATTCTAAATGTTCTGATCAACGCAATGCCAAAAAGAAACAGTAATCTTCTCTGGAAAAATTCATCTTTCTCAGATAAGCCAACATTTAACCATTGCAAATGAGAAAATGAACCGTGGAGGGCGTAAGTAAGTAAACTTATTGCCAAAAACTTGGATTTTGTATTGCATTTTATTTTACTTGTGGCAGTTTGAAGAATTTCATCATAAATATTTGTGGTTGACATGAAAACAAAACTGATTCCAATCTTCTGATCACCCATTCTCAGGGCATTTGCTCCCACTGTATCTCCCTTCATGTGGTTTATGTAGTCCCAAAAAGTTGCAGGAAAAAATAATTTTAAGATAAAGTCACTGCTGAGTATTCACTATTCAAAAGCAGAGACTCTGTATGTAAAGTTAAAAATCTTTTTTTTTAAATTATGTTTTGTAAGTTATGTATTGTCTATGGCTGCTTTCTCTCTACAAGGCCAACTTGAGTAGTTATAAAAAAAGACTACATGTCTCACAAAGCGTAAAATATTTACTATCTGGCCCTTTACAGAAAAAGTTTGCTGACCCCTGGTATGTAATAACGCAATGAATAAAAATGTCGATGTGTGTGTTTTTTAAACCGAGAGTTTGCGTACGTGTGTGTGTCTTCTGAAATTCACACAGACCCACAAATCTCAGTAAAGTACAGAAGCATTGTGTCATCTCCTATCAATACTGGGTGTCTGTCCAGAAGGCTGATAAAGAGGGTAGATGTAATTTTCTTGCTATTTCTGGAAGGAAACATCCCCTCTTTCAATGCTCATTTCAAGAAAACGATGACTCTTGTAATCTTGTAATTAGATGACAAGACTAATCGCAGTAACTTCTCTCTCTCTCTCTCTCTCTCTCTCTCATACACACACACAAACACAAACACACACACACACTTCCACAATTTCCTCATGGGCCCCATTCATTCATTCAGTAAATATTTACTGAACGCCCACTGGATGTCAGGGACTCTGCTGGGCCCCGAGAAGCCAAAGCAGAAGAAAGAAGACCTGTTCCCCGCCCTCACCAGGCTGGCAACGGACTGCAACAGGCATGTCACAAATAATTATGGCCCCATGTGGTAAGTACTGTCCAGAGGAATATCTGTAAAATAGGAGAATATTTTGGCAGCAAAATGGAGGGAGAGAACAGATGCTGAAATTAGGGAAGACTTCAGGGAGGAAGTGACCTTTGGCTTGGGGCTTGAAGGCTGAGTAGGAGTTGTTTCCAGTGAACAGGAGAACAAAGGGCATGGAAGCAGTGGGAACAGCCTAGGCAGGGAAGTGAAACAGACATGGCGGGTGCAGGGATACACACTGTGTGTGCGGGTTGGAGCTCCGGGGACGTGGCAGAGCTCAAAGGCATGAGCTAAAAAAGTGGGCTGGAGGCAGACCTATGCCCTGCTAAGGAGTCTCACCTTTATCTTTAAAGGTGGGGGCTATAGGCGTTTCTTAAGCAGAGAAATGACAGGCTCTTTCTGTTTTAAGATGATAACATTGGAGACTTCCCTGGTGGTCCAGTGGTTGAGACTCCATGCTTCCAACGCAGGGGGCACGGGTTCGACCCCTGGTCAGGGAACTAAGATCCCGTAATCCGGCATGCTGCACAGTGCGCCCAAAGATTAAAAAAAAAAAAAAATGACAACATTGGAGATGAGTTGGAGGAGGATGAAGGGGGAGAGAGACATAAAGCAACATCTTCCCAGATTATCAGTGTGTGTCCACCCACGAGCCCTCCCCAGCACACCCAGTGAAAGGGCCTCCATAAATGGAAGATATCCTAGTGCCTGGGTGAACCGAAGAGAGAGTTCACGCAATCTGTTCGCTGGAAACTACAGGACAGTCATAGCGTGCCAATTATACTTCATAAGAGGCAAAAACCCTTCTCCTCCCTACTGTTGCTGTGTGTCTGAAAATCCCCAGTATCCCGAGCAGAGCCCTGCAAATGGCAACAAAAGTAGACAGAAATGCCACAGTTACCAGCTTTTGTACTCGTGGTCAAAAAAGAATGAAGACTCTTGTTCCCAAGTCCCAGAAGCATCGATTATTACAATATCCCGATCGCAGCCCAGACATCTCCAACTTGTGGAATGTTTGCTCCACACTCCCCTTCAGAAATGCCTCCTCATTATAGAATTCTTGCAAAAGTGAAATAATTCCAGCTACTGTTTTTCCCATAAAAGGGACCACTGTGCTTCTGCTACTTTCCCCCAGCATGTTTCTGTAGGTGGTCATTTCAACAATAAAGGAAGTTCAAGGGTTCAAACAGATTTCCACTGTTACAGCCCAAAAATCTGAGGTTTTTTCAAGGAAGTCCCCCCTACCGAGCAATTATGTTTGAATTCAAGGCTGCCTCTTTCTTACCAACGCTGTGGGGAGAGGAGAGCAGAGGGGACCGGGGTGAATGGGGTGGGGGAGGAGGAGATAAGAGACTAAAGAAATCAGAGCGCTCAATCAGAAGTAAATGGTTGCAACCAGCCATCCGACACCATGGAGACTCAGGAAGGGGGAGGAGAGAGGAGTCTGGGGGATTGTTTCATTCCCCACTCTTATTCTTGGCCAGATTTTACTTTGATGAATTGATACACTGAACTGGGGCGGGGTGGGGGGGGAGTTCTACAGGGTCCATGAGGGGACTATAGACTGCCCCAGGGACCATGTTCAGAAGGTGCTAGAAGGAACCAGGTAGAGCCGCAGTGTCCAGCAAGGAAGGTTTGCTTTGCCAGCGCAGTCTCGTGATCACCACACTGCTTAGCCCTCCCCAGAGAGGTGTCCACCCCTCTGTGATGTCCCGTGACCTCCCCAGGGCAGGGCAGGCCTGCTCTCAAGACGCAAGTCGCCCCCCCCACCGACCTCCTGCAGTGTTGCCAAGGGCAACAGAGAACTGCTGCTGTGCCAATTTCTTTTTCTTTTTTAATAACCATTTCTCTAACCGAAGTATAGTTAATTTACAATGCTCTGTTAGTTTCAGGTGTACAGCAAGTGATTCAGTTATACACGTATATACATATATATATATATTCTTTCTCAGATTCTTTTTCGTTAGAGGTTATTACAAGATACTGAGTAGAGTTCCCTGTGCTATACAGTAGGTCCTTGTTGATTATCTATTTTATATATAGTAGTTTGTATCTGTTAATCCCAAACTCCTAATTTATCCCTCCTCCCTCTCTCGCCTTTGGTAACCGTAAGTTTGTTTTCTATGCCTGTGAATCTATTTCTGTTTTGTAAATAAGTCCTTTCATACCATTTCTTTAGATTCCACATATAAGTGATATTATATGATATTTGTCTTTCTCTGTCTGGCTTACTTCACTAAGCATAATCATCTCTAGGTCCAGCCATGTTGCTGCAAATGGCAATATTTCATTCTTTTTTACGGCTGAGTAATATTCACCATTTTCTCTTCTGCCTTTCTACCCCCCTTTCCTGGAAGGACGAAGATTAAAGATGACTCCAAAGACCCATGACTGAGGGCCCTGCTGCTCCACCCTGAATCTCTCATCTCGTTGTTCAGCCTCAGTGTGCGTGTGTACATCTGTCTGTCTTTCCCTCTGTGTTGCCCATCTTAAAGGGGAATTCATTATCCTCACCTGCTTTGCAGAGTGGATGCACGGAAACATCAGAGGCTAGACAAGTCCTTATTTCCCTTTTCCCCTTCTGCTAAAACCGCTGAGGCCCCGGCCGCTCCGTCAGTCGCCCACCTCTCGGGTCCCGGTGGATCCCGTTCGCAAAAGCGGCAAGGATGCCATTTCCTTGCTGCTGCTAATGACCACACAGCGAGCAACCTCTTGGAGCCAACAGGCCCCGCTAAGAAGAGGCACCCTTTTCCACATATTACCCAATTATTTCACCGAGGGGAGAAAACGTTATGAAATGAAAAACTTGAAAGCGCACATATTTTTCAGAACAGATAGCACAGGAAAGCACACCACTGCCAATGATGAAAGGACCGAACTGTCACACTAACATCCGTAACTGCACGTGCTGAGGGGATCTACAGAGGCACCACTGCACCCGGAGCCACACGGATTCATTTCTCTCCTTCCCCCCTCAGGTGACTTTTACGCCTTTGCCTGCTGCCGCCTTATGCGAAGGATTAGCTCATTTTACAAAGAAGCAGACTAAGGTGACGAGAACGTGGGTGGTTTGCCACAGAAGGAAGGAAGGGAAAACAAATTCTCATCTGGACACTGTCTGCGCCAGTGCCCCCTAATAAAACCTGGTGGAGAAAATGCCCAGAAGTAGTAGCCCGGGCCCCAAGGGGTGCTAACATTTAAAAAGGAGGCGGGAAACGGAGGGGGCGGGAGGAATCGCGAGACTGGGATTGACACACATACATATCAATACATATGGATACTATGTATAAAACAGGTAACAAATGAGAACCTACTGTATAGCACAGGGAACTCTACTTAAGGCACTGTGGTGACCTAAATGGGAAGGAACTCCAAATAAGACAGGATGGACTTCCCTGGTGGCACAGTGGTTGAGAATCCGCCTGCCAATGCAGGGGACATGGGTTCGACCCCTGGTCTGGGAAGATCCCACATGCCGCGGAGCAACTAAGCCCGTGCGCCACAACTACTGAGCCCACGCACCTAGAGCCCGAGCTGCACAACAAGAGAAGCCACCGCAATGAGAAGCCCGTGCACCGCAACGAAGAGTAGCCGCCGCTCGCCGCAGCTAGAGAAAGCCTGTGCACAGCAACGAAGGCCCTACGTAGCCAAAAATAAATAATATAATTAGGGGCTTCCCTGGTGGTGCAGCGGTTGAGAGTCCGCCTGCCGATGCAGGGGACACAGGTTCGTGCCCCGGTCCGGGAAGATCCCACATGCCGCGGAGCGGCTGGGCCCGTGAGCCATGGCCGCTGAGCCTGCGCGTCCGGAGCCTGTGCTCCGCAGCGGGAGAGGCCACAACAGTGAGAGGCCTGCATACCGCAAAAAAAATAAATAAATAAATAATAATATAATTAATTAATTTTTTAAGAAAACAAATAAGAGGGCATATATGTATACATATAGCTGATTCATTTTGCTGTACAGGAGAGACTAACACAGCACTGTAAAGCAATTATACTCCAATAAAAATTAATAATAAAAAAGGATGAGCCAATGTCATTTGGTGTGGCTTTCCAGGCTTTTGGTGGAGATGTGAGGTGCGTCAAAAGGAAATGAGATCAATAAAAAAAATTACAAGAATGTTTCCTCAGGCTTGCCCATGTTAAGAAGTGTCTAACTGGATTTCATTTAGATTTTGCTAAAATGAGCTCCCTCCCATGATGAAGGGGTTATTCTGTTTCCATATGCCTTTTGACGGTTTTTTTGAGGGGTGCCTCAAAAAAGTCTACATTAACTCTTCTCTTCTTTTCATTTTTTTTTTTGGACCATTTGTGTGTGCTTTGTGCTGCCTTAGAAAACTCAGATGGTATCCGTTATGGCTGAAGGCGGGGAGGGGGGCAGAATACCCCTTCTTCTAGGGAGGGGATCTCAAGAAAACTCTTTAGGAAAATAAAAGGTCATTTCCTAGAAATAAAATGTAAATGATATCTGCATTTCTTATTTGAACTTCTAAACTTGTCTGCCCCGTCATTTCGTGAGTGAAAATCAGCCTTTTAACTGAAATTCTTCCTATTTATGAAAACAAATCAGTTATTTCTTTGGCAAAAAAAAAAAAAAGAAAGAAAGATGTTTAGTCCAAGAGTTAGAAAGTAAGACCCGCTGCCTGAATCTCTTTAAAGACAGAGCTTCACAAATACAAGGCAGACCCAGCTATAAAAAGGCACAGCACATCTGACTGCCTGTCTCTCGTAAGGAGACGCTCCCGGATGCTGACCCAGCACGTATCCGAAGTAGAAGAGGCATTTTTTTTTCAATGCTTATCAGCTTTTTTTAGTCCAACTTTTGAAACTGTCTATCATTTCAACGTTTCCAGTGTAAAAGGATTAATAAAGAGTGATAGTTCCCCTGAGGACAAACAGGTGAGCTGGTAGTACAAGCCAGCTTTATCATCCCAGTAAATCCACTTCTCAAAGCAAACAGACTGATCGTGTAGGAAAGCACTGTCCTCTCCCATTTCTGGGCAAATGACTACAATTTTGTTGTTGTTGTTGTTGTTGTTGTTGTTTTCTGGGAAGGAAGAAAAGTATTTTGAAGAGAGTCTGAAAAGACTGATCTGACCAAACCCGTGGTTTCGTTTCAATTAATGCCTCCTCGAAAACTGTATAATGACATCAATAGAGAATGACTCATAACAAAGGCGACTTGCATAGCCCACGTTAAAAAAAAAAAAGCCCATGTGAATAACATCATCACCACTAAAGAGTATTAATTAAGCAGCCCCTACGATCATGAAGCAATGAACTTGAGAGGAGAAAAGACAGCAATGACAACAAGGCATGAACTTTAGATGGATAAGGTAGCCACAATCCCAGAGAGAATCACAATATTTATTTAGAAAATGGGGCGTGTTTATTTGCTGTAAGACAAAATTACAAATACAGGAATTCTTCTAGACTGATCTTAAAAAGGCCTCTAGATACTCCATCTTATTCTTGTGTGTTCTTGTGCGTTCTTGTGCGTGTGCATCACTCACACACACACATTTGGGTGCACATGCATGCACTAAATATACAAGCATTCTCAAATTCAACTAGGTGCTATCTATACATTGCTTTTCCATTAGGCTACACTTAAAAAGCTTCCTAGTTAAACATCGGGGACTGACAAACTTCAGGCCCCCAGCCAAACTGGCCCATCATCTGTTTTTATAAATAAAGTTTTATTGGTACACAGCCGTGCTCACTCACTCACATATTGTGTATGGCTGCTCTTGAGTTACAATGACAAAGTTGAGAAGTTGCAACGGAGACTGTATAGCCTGCAAACTTAAAAAATTTACTATCTAAATCTTTACAGAGAAAGTTTGCCAATCCCTGACGAAGACAACGAATACCTTCTCGCTCACACATAAATCAGCCTGTACTCATTGTTTAGGTCTGATTCAACAAGCTCTAAACTCTTTTTTTCCCCAAATTACTGGAAGCTGTTGTTAAGTATCATGACAGGCTAAGAATTCGGATAAGAGAAACTTTTGAGACTTAGTATAATTACTACCTTTATTTTGAACCTTAATTTCTTTGGAAATGTTTTTGAGCTATGTTCTTGATATGATACTATAATAGATATATATTACTCTAACATATAATATGTACTCTAAATACATTACTTAAGCGTATAAATATCATTGAAACGGAGCTACACAAATATTACTCAAATGTGTTTCAAGAGCTTCATACGTGCACAGGATTTTTCCTATTATTTCATATGGACAGACGCACACAACTCCATAACTACATTTACTATCGTTCACTTTCAATTCATTCTATCTCAGTGCAAAATTCAGGAAGGTGTATAACAATCAGGGACCGCTGAACAGCCAACTGAAACCCCCTGTCACCAAAAAGTATGAAGCTACGTGTAATTCTAATACCACTGTGAAATACATTTCTCACACATCTCTTTCCTGGGTATAACATCCACTTACCCCTTACCAGATGACATGATCCTATTTCCCCCCAAAATTACTCGTTCTTATCGCTCACGTTCTTTTTTCTCGTGTTGTGTGTTTAAAAGTGCATGTGGGGAGAATATAAACATGGGGCAGGCAGCCAGGGAGAGGAAACGGTTACAGAATCTGGTCACGACTTATTCTATACTATCTGAATCTATTTCAAGGAATATTCCATTTTCCCCTCTATTTCTAAATTTAACAATTCTGATTCCATTTCTCACACGGAACCCATTAATTATCCCTAGGTGATATGAAATTATCTTTTTGGAAAAATCTAAATGTAAGGCTTTGACTGTCTGAGGCTAAGGGCTGAGCATAATACACATCATTCCTGTCATCCTCCGTCAAACCCATGCCCTACAGATGACAGAGACAGTGATGAAATTTTGTAGGGTAGCAATGATTGGGTTATTCTGTACGTAGATGCAGACTGCCACATTCATGATTTGGATCAAGGGTACATGACCTCATTCCATAGATAGTCAACCTAGAGCAAATGTAATTTATTGGAGCCAGGAGGCCTCGTTATGATCTGACATTCAACACTGGCCATTCCTCTTACTGAAGCAACTCCTCTCACAAAGAAAAACGATTGTCACGTAAGAAATCTGTATTACTAGGCTTCATTCTACTGATAAGGTTTCTAAGGTAGTGGAAAGAAAATGTATTGCCCAGGGTTTGCCAGTCCGTTACAGAACATATTAAAATGACTGCGTATTAAAACGATTATGCAAAATGAATAAGGGAAAAATCATTCACTTGAAACCTCATCGGAATCTTTGGCTTTGGGGTAACACTTTTATGACACTTAGCCAAAAGCACCATCTCCCGGGGAAAGTTTAAGCTGCTGTTGCTTAACTTAGGTGCTAAAATATCCTGAATGTCTCGAAAGCCCCTCGGAACTATCATTTCTCGTTCCGAGTGCAAGCACCCCATCCACACCACAACGCTTGCTAAGTTCCACACAAAGACAATACGGCAGGCTGGCTCCTTCCAACGATCCATAACGGGCTCTTTGAAGGACGATTGGAAGATTCAGGACAAGAGGCAGAAGTTTCCTTTGACTAAGTGACAGCATTTTTGCCTTTTGATGTGAAGACAAAATTGAGGAGTGAGGAAGAGGTGGGAAAGAGTGTAAAAATGCGGGAGATGGGGCTTCCCTGGTGGCGCAGTGGTTGGGAGTCCACCTGCCGATGAGGGGGGCGCGGGTTCGTGCCCCGGTCCGGGAAGATCCCACATGCCGCGGAGCGGCTGGGCCCGTGAGCCATGGCCGCTGAGCCTGCGCGTCCGGAGCCTGTGCTCTGCAACGGGAGAGGCCGCAACAGTGAGAGGCCCGCGTACCGCAAAAAAAAAAACCCCAAAATGCGGGGGATGTAATCTAATAACATTTATTCATGGGCTTATTTGAGATTTTTCCAGGAATTTTCCATTATAAGTAGTTTAAACAAAGGCAGCCACTCCAAAATCAATGGGCGTGAAAGGCCTGTGTACTGGGCAGGCTAGGGAAGGGGAAGGAATGGTGTCAGAAGGAACAATAATTTCCTTACTCACTGGTGTTCTAAGGTCTGTTTTTTACAAAAATGGAGCAGAGAGTTGCTGTCAGAAAGGTCAGTCTAGTCTCCTTTCCATGCTGTTGCTGAAAGCCTGTACGACCTTTATCTGGGTAGATAATGAACTAGTTATTATCTCAACGGAAGGTCTTGACTCTTTCTCCGCTCCCCATCATCAACTCACCACGCTTAATTCAACCTGTGTTTATGCAGCTCAAACGTAATCCCACCAGATTCAGCCATCCCCTTCCAGACAGCGATACTCTGCTAACATCACACTGGTATCACTTTCAGGAAGGATGGGGAGAAAGCTTTATCATTACAAGGAGACCACCCTCAGCCATGGCCATTTTTTTTTAATGTTTTGGCATGTTTGGGGGTTTTCATTTCTCAGTGGATCTGAGATAAGCCACCTGGAGAGCTTTTAATTGTTTCTTTGAGGCTATTGTTATTTATACTCTATGGACACTTGAAAGGCAACTCTCATGATCTCAATGAAAAATGGTTTCATTCTCGGGATCTCATTCCAGGCACAGAAACGCTCAGCTAGGCAAGAAATCCTAGCTGTGAGAGCTCTTTTGCAAACAGATTTTTTTTTAAAGAATTTTAAAACTTCTCATTTGTGCCACAAATTCTGCTCAAGTTCTACCCACATTTACCTAAGCCTTATTATTACCCCATAAGGATAAAGCCTTTTTGAAGCACCAAACTCTACCTTTCCTCCTTCATCTCATCAGTCTCTTTGCGGTTAGATGTGGCCATGTGGCTTACTTTAGCCAATCAAGGATAAGCATGAAGGGGAAACCTTAAAGAGGCAGTATGCCATTTACTACGTTCCCCTTTGTGACACATGTGTCAAAATGGAACCTCCGTCAGCCTGGATCCCAGAACAATTACAATTAGCAGAGCACCCCTGTTGACACACCTTAGGCACGGAGTGGGAAGGAGAAACAAACTTTTGTTACAGTGAGCCGCTGGGATTTGGGGGATGTTTATCATCACAGCATAACCCAGCTTATCCTGACTTTCCTATTCCACTTCCTTTGACTACTGCTGCCCTGTCTTCAAAACGTGAGTATCTTTCTGCAATAGACATGTTCAGGAAAATTCCCGTGGATTCAAAAAAAAATTCATAATGAAAGGAAAAGACAAGGGCATGGGAAAATTAGGTTCAATCAACCACAGACTTTCATTAAGTGCTCCTACCTGACTCCTTTCAGACATCTCATGCACGGTACTATGCTTATTTACAGGAACAGTCTAGTACTGCGTTGATTTTTCATCACCCTTTTCTTGACCAGGAAATTCCAGATGTTACATTAGGCAACAAGTACATTGTGTTATCAACTGAATGCTTGTGCCCACCCCAAATTCGTACTTTGAAGCCCTAATCTCCCAGTGTGACTCCGTTTGGAGATGGGGCCTCCAAGGAGGTAACTGAAGTTTAAATAAGGTCATAAGAATGGGGCCCTGATCCAACAGAATTAGTGTCTTTATGAGAAGAGACACCAGAGAGCTCTTTCTCTCTCTCCACCATGTGAGGATACAGTGAGGATGGGGCCACCTGCAAGCCAGGAAGAGAGTTCTCACCAGAAACTGAATAGACCAGGACCTCGACCTTGGACTTCCAGCCTCCATTACTATGAGAAATAAATTTCTGTCGTTTAGGCCACCCAGTCTGTGGTGCTTTGTTATGTCAGCCTGATCTGACTAATACACACTGGGACTAGTCATATGGGCATACGATGAGATGAGTTGGTGATCACATGAAAGGAATTTCTCTCAGGACTAAGACACTAGGATGAAAAAGGGCTCATCATAAGGAAGGGGGGATTTGAACAATCCCTAACAGACAGATAGGTGTTCTGTGGAAGCACAATAAATATTCATTATGTGTCAGGCACTGGGCGTGGAGCTGGGGACACAAATGCCAATGATACATGGGCCCTGATGCCAAAGAACTCAAAATCTAATGGGAAGTACATTGAGCAAACATATTACTGTACTTCAACCCCACAAACACTTGCTGAGCACCTACCACGTGCTATTAAAGATCGTGCTGGGAGTTGAACCAGGTAATACACAATTACTGATCAACTCATTGTTCTTCATAGAAGTGCACATACTGCTCAACCATGAGCAGAATCAATAACCAGTGGGTAGGTTGGGGGACAAACACCCCATGGCCTTCTCACCACATGGTCTTCAGAATCTCACCATCTTCTCCCTGAGCTGGTCTCGGACTGGCTGACTTACCCTGGAATATCTCGAAAGGAAGGAGTTTGACCAGTATGGTGCCCTGTGAACAGCAGGTGCTCGCAAAAGATGAACTAGTCACAGCCTCATCCTCAGCTCCATTAGGCAAATGTTCGGCTCGCAGAAAAGCTTCTATGCTAACATGTCTTAATGTACAATTCAAAGCAAGTGGTCATTGCGTAGCACATAGCACAGTATCTGAAGTAAGCACACCACGAGGCTGTCAGGAAGAGTGACAGAAGCAGGTTTGAATTCCTACCTGAACAGTGGCAAAATAATCCTCCAAAAAGCAGTATCAGTGTTCCTCAGAGACAGCCTGCTATTCAGAGCCTTTCCTCAAATTCTACGGACCAAGCATTACTTCTTCATGTCAACCTCACACAAGGGACCTTAGGCCAGATCATATAGACCTGTAACTTCTCTGTTAGACGAAGCACAGATGCCATCCAAATTGTTTGGGCTTTTTATTACTATTAGGAAAAGCGAGAAACTGGAGGACGGCCTCAAAATATGGTTTATCGGGATGTGAGGGGAGAGCAGAAAAGGAAAACAGAAAACAGTGGTAATCAACAAGTCTCTGATGGCAGAAGAGGAAACATCACAATCTCCCACTAACTCTGGATTTACCACATTAATCTTTTAACATGGAAAGGGATTTGCTGAGACAGATACCAACATAGATTCTATTAGACGGCGGTCATGCTCTGCCTCTGAGAAAACAATGCATGCGAGACCATGCCAGAAGATGGGGGTTTCCCAGGTATACCTGAGCCAGTGGGACGGAGGGAGGGAGGTTTAGGAACTGACATTAGCCATCCTTTCCTCCACCAGGATACCTTCTTTGCGCTGTGAGGATTCTGATGGTAGAAATTCTGCTTTAGGTTCCGTGGGGTAAGGAACTCATCCTGACCCCCTCTGCCCCTTCTTGCATCCTCCCACATTATAGCCAGCCTTCAGCATTTCCCTCCTCCTCTGTGCCGGCAAAACCCAGAAACCAGATTATGACAGACTTGCGCAAACTACAGCCTTCACCGTTAATTAGATAGGAGAGCAAGGCTAATGTCGGCTTTCCGTCTGAGTGAGGTCGGGAGAGAGCGCTAAAGAGTCCTGGGAATACGACACTCGTGCTTGCCAGCAAGCGCGCACGGGGACAGTTATGGAAACATCCAGCTCTGGGCATTTGGTCTGGTTTTGTTTTAATAAGAGAGAGTCCCAAGGTACAACCCCACCTAGCCCCTGTTTTAATTAACTGGGACGTGGGGCGCGGCAACTAGGAAATGGTTTTAGCCGTCTTTGGTTTTCTCTGCCAGCACTCGGAGGGAGGTCACAATCGGCAGCACACAGGATCTAAACACCGGGGAGGATCGTGTGGTAGCTTCTTGCAGACCCGCTTGTTTAGACAGGAAAATACACGGGCAGTGTTGAGAGGGAAGGTCGGCCATCAGACATAGTTTCCAGTCTCCCGAATCGCAAGCTCTGAGGGAATCTTCTGGAACACAGTTTGCAGATTTGAGCCATGGGGCCCGAGGTGGAGATGGCCAGTGTGGAAGAGCAGCCCCACGGGCTTGAGGAAGTCAGCTGAGGTATGTGAGCCTCGGTTTGCTCATCTGTAAAGTAGACATAATCACCCTTGGCTTTTCTGACCTCACCATGTCGTGATGAGGGTGAAATGAGATAAGGTGTGAGAAAGTGCTTTGGAAGATTCTAGAGCCACCCACGGGCAAGGAGTTATTATATCCCAGCCCATCCAGAAGGTGAGTCTTTGGAGGTTAATTTGCAAACTAAATTGTTGGTCGCCGGTAGCTATCACCACGTGGTTCTCTTGCATCTTCCTATCTGTGTGGGGAATGAGGTTTTGCACCCATAGGGGGGCTGGGTCGTAGGAGAAGCCCAGGTGGACACTTCAATCAGAAGGGAGCATGGCCTCAGGGATGTTCTGACCGTGCAAGAGAGAATGGCCACGTCACATGTGTTACACACCTGCTCCCCCCCGGGCAGGAGAGAGAGAGAGGCAGCTGGGCACATGCATGGGCATGCCACGCTCTTCCTCCATATACACCTAGCAGCAACGTGTGAAAAAAGCTGACAACATTACCTTCTACAAAATTAAAGAAGCAGTCCTCACTCCTCCTCTCTGTTATCTCTTTTGTCCCCTCTGAGAAAATAACTTTTAGTATTAATAAAAATCTGTCCCCCTGGAGGACTTGGAAGGGTAGCACCTCGCTGTCTGGGTGCCAGATTCCCAAACTACACTGTCCTTCCCTCTGCCACTGTCTGTAACACTTCCACAGGGCTCGGGCCCCTGGAATCCACTGGGCTCTTTCTCTGTGACCTGTTATCACATGTCCCTCCTGATGAGTAAATTAAATCACCTAAGAATCAAGATGGAGCCTAGCATACAACGTTCACCCGTTCAACAAATTCAACAAAGATTTACTCAGTTCCCACCATGCGCGAGGCAAGCACTGGGGTGTCAGAGACCAGCTACTTGCTCACCCAGCCTGCTCACTGCTGGATGCCATTTCCCAGCATCCCCTGCAATTATATGTGGTCACGTGACTGAGTTCTGGCCAATTGAATAACTTCCGAGCATGACCCATAAGAACACTCATATGATCTCCATTGTCCCTTCTCCCATTTGCCTGTCAGAGGCGGACTTGGAAAAAGAGAACAGCCCTAGGGGATGAGAGAGCTACAACAAGAAAGGGGCCTAGATTTCTGAGTAACTGTGTGGCAGGCCATCTACTGAACACCCACAATGAATTGTCACGTGGGCAAGAAATTAGTCACTTAGATGTCTGGGGGTCTGTGTTACAGAAATTAGTCCACCCTGACTAAAACACTTGGGAGTATGATGGGGAATGAGACACGGTCCCTGAGCCTACAAAGTTTTCGGTTTCGTGGAGGTGCACAAAAACAAACAGGAAATTACAACAGAGCGAGATACCTGGCGGGGAGAGGGAGACAGCGCAGTGGCTGCTGGCTCAGTGAAGGAGTTAGTCAACAAGGCAACTAGGAGAAAGGGGCACAAAGGCCAGGACCAGGTGAAGCTGGAGGAGCTAGAGAGCTCTCCATGTAAGAGGATCCTGAGCAATCTTAGAACCGGGACCAAAGCGATGAGTCTAGGGAGACAGATGAGGCTGGAGAGAGGCTGGGAACAGACTCATATGATCTCGAAAACCAATTCATTTAGTTGCTACCAGGAAGAGCCATAAGAAGCCATGGAAGAATGTGAACCGGGGAGTGATGTGACCGGATTTGTGCCTTGCACTCTGCAGGAGTATAGACAACGGATTACGGGGGGACAAGACAGGCAAACACGGTGACCAACCGGAAACCTCTTCCATGCACCAGGCCCTTGGGCACTGACGTCAGCCCAGACCCCACCCACCATGACCCCAAACCTCGGCCATTGTGATTTGGACAGTTGGCCGTCTTCTCTAAGGGCCCAATCTCAGCAGAATCACTCTCCCTGGCCCTGGTGCTCCCCCTTCCCCTCTTCCTGCCAGCCTGTCCTCAAGGTCCCAGCATGCCTTTCAGCAAAGCCCACGGGGGCTGATGCCACAAAAGAAGAGGCAGTCCTATCCCATCTTACACTCTCCATAAACAAAGCTCGTTAAACATCCAGCATTACACCAAGAGACAAGTGCCACTGAAAACAAGGACAGGCCAGTAAAGGTGACTTTCACTATGGCCTTAGCAGCTAGACACAAACAAACAGGCTGTCAGAAAGACAGGCAGCACTTATCTAGAAGGGCAGGGACAATCACTACAGAAATGTCACTAAAATAGCCGGTCTGTCATGGCAGCCCTGAAAACGTAAGGTACTTGGAGGAGGGAGCTTCCATCGGAGGGATCCACTCAGGCGACCTGGTTCCCAAGCAGAGCTCAAGTCCCTCGGCCACAAAGGAGCAGATGTGGCTGGGAGTGAAGGACACTCCGAGCAAGCCAAGAAGAAAAAGATCACGAAGGGCCTGGGGCAGATTTCTATTTAAAGCACAATCTTAAAAGGGGACAGATTCTTATTTTTATTCATCCCATGTCCAAGTGCAAAGAAACTGCGGTTTATTTCCCACATTCATCTCTTGCTCCCCTCTGACCGACAATGTGGCTTTGTCATTCCATCGGTGAGATGCTAAAATGTTCCAGGTTGCCCTGGTCTTTACATCCTTCCCCAGGCGTTACTAATGGAAGCCGGGCTACAAGCACCAGCAGGAATGTGCCCCGTAGCAGTACTTTCGACCTGGGACTGTACCACCAAGAAGAGCGGGGGGTGGGGGGTGGGGGGGACGAGGCAGGCCTGCTCTCACTGGTGACCACAACCCATGCCACCTCCAGCTGGGCTCTGAGCCTGCCGCATTTCTCCTTGCCCTTGGTCAGCCCTTGTGACAGAGGCTGGCTAGCTGGTCAGCACACCTGTTTCCTTTTTCTTCTCGGGCACACGAGCAGATGGTATGCGCCAATCTCCCCCGCAGGGAGGTGTGGTCATGAGACCCAGTTCCGGCCAGTGCACTGTGAGTGGAAGAGAACTTCCAGCTCCTCCGCCAGGCCTAGATCACAGAACTCTCAACCCTCCACTCTCCTTTCCCCAGCCAGCAGCTGAAAGAAGAGGGCGCCCAAGTTCTCAACGAGGGCAGAGACAAAAGATGGAAAGAACCTAGGTCCCTGCGGCGCCGCTTGGAGAACACCCACCAAGGATGGTGACCTGGCTGGGATCAGACAACTGCCTGAAAGAAACTTTCCTGTGCTCTGCCACTGAAAGTTGGGGGCGGCTGGCTGCTGTAGCTGACCTAGCGTAACTCACACAGCTCTTTCCCCCATTCTTTTGAGTGAGGATTCCAAATTGTTACCACTTTCCTCAAGTTTCCTAACATCCGCTTCCCCTCACAAAGAACTGCACCTTTTTTTTTTTTAATTGAGGTACAGTTGGTTTACAATGTTGTTAGTTTCAGGTGCCCAGCAAAGTGAGTCCGTTATCCATTATATAATATATATGTCTGTTTCTTTTTCTTATTCTTTTCCATTATCATTTATTATAGGATGTTGAATATAGTTCCCTGTGCTCTACAGTAGGACCTATTTGTTTATTTTATATATAGTAGTTTGTATCTGCTAACTCCAAACTCCTAATTTATCCTCCCCCGCCCACTATCCCCTTTGGTAACCGTAAGTTTGTTTTCTATGTCTGTGAGTTTGTTTCCATTTTGTATACAAGTTCATTCGTACCATTTTTTTTTTAAAAGATTCCACATGTAAGTGATAGCATATGATGCTGCTAGGTGGTTTTCTATGTCAGTGATTTTAACAGCTTTATTGAGATATAATTTACACACAACAAAATTCACCCTTTAAAATGTACAATTCAATGGTTTTGAGCATATTCACAGAGTTCCGAAAGCACCACCGCTATCTAATTTTAGAACATTTTCACCACCCCTAAGAGAAACCCTAAACTCACGAGCACTTTCTATTCTCTCCATCCCCCAGCACTAGGCAACCACTGACCCGCTTTATGTCTCAATAAATTTGCCTGTTCTGGACGTTTCATATCATCGGGACCATACAGTGCGTATTCTTGTATGACCGGCTTCTTTCACTTAACGTAACCGTGTTCAAGGTTTATCCATGTTGTAGCATGTGTCAATCATTTGTATTATCTTTTACCACCTTTACTGCCAAACAATAATCCGTTGCATGGATATACCACATTTTCTTTATCCATTTATCAGTTGATGAACATTTGGGCTATTTTGACCTTTTGACTACTACAAATAATACTGCAATGATCATTCATATACATGTTTTTGTTTGAACATATGTTTTCAGTTCTCTTGGGTATATACACAGGTAGGAGGAGCATTGCTGGGTCATAAGGTAATTATGTCTGACATCTTCAGGAGCTGCCAAAACTGTTCTCCAAAGCTACTGCACTATTGAACCTTCCCACCAGCAATGTGTAAGGGTTCCAATTTTCCACATCCTCATCAACACATTATTGTCTTTTTTATTTTAGCCATCCTAATGGGTATGAAATGACACCTCGTGGTTTTGATCGGTATCAAGCATCTTTCCGTGTGCTTATGCCGACTTTTATGTCTTCTTTGGAGAAATGTCTATTCAAATCCTTTCCCCCTTTTAAAAATTAAATTGTCTTTTTCTGTTGAGTTTTAAGATTGTTTTATAATTCTAGATACAAGTCTGTTGGGGGTTGAATTGTGCTGCCCCCCCGCAAATATGCTGGAGTCCTAACCCCCGGTACCGATGAAAGTGAAATACATTCTTTGCAGGTGGAATCGAGTAAAGATGAGGTCACACTGGATTAGGGTTAGCCCTAACTCCAATGACTGGTATATAAGAAGGCCATATGAAGACACAGGGACACTGAGACACACAGAGAGGAGAGTGCCACGTGAAGAGGGAGACAGAACGGAATCATGTGTCTACAAGCCAGGGAACACCAAGTATTGCTGACAACCACCGGAAGCCAGGACAGAGGCAAACAAGGATTCATTCTTAGAGCCTTCAGAGTGAGTATAGCCCTGCTGACACCATGATTTTGGACTTCTAGCTTCATAAACTGTGAAAGAATAAATTTCTGTTGTCTTGATCCACCTAGTTTGTGGTAGGTAGTTACAGCAGCCCTAGGAAACTAATACAAAGTCTCTTCTCAGATATGTGATTTGCAAATATTTTCTCCCATTCTGTGGGATGACTCTTCAGTTTTTGATGGTGTCCCTTGAGGGCCAAAAGTTTTTAATTTTGATGAAGTGCTATTTATCTAATTTTTTTCTTTTGTCACTTCTGCTACTAGTGTCGTATCTAAGAAATCACTGCCTAATCCAAGGTCATGAAGATTTACTCCTATGTTTTCTTCTAAGACTTTTACAGTTTTAACTCTTAACTTTAAGTCTGTGATCCATTCTGAGTTAATTTCCGTTGTAATAATGTGGGGGAGGGAGGGGTTCAACTTATTTTGCATATGGATATTCAGCTGTCCCAGAGCCATCTGTTATCAAGATGATCGTTTCCCACACTGAATTATCTTAACACCCTTGTCAAAAATCTTATGACCATAAAGGTAAGGATTTATTTCTGGACTCTTGATTCCATTCCATTCATCTATAGGTCTACCCTTACACCGCTACCACACTGTCTTGATTACTGTTGTTTTGTTATAAATTTGGAAACTGGAAAGTGTGAGTCCTCCAACTTTGTTCTTTTTCAACATTGTTTTGGCTATGTTGGGTACCTTGCATTTCCATATGAATTTTAGAATCAACTTATCAATTTCTGCAAAAAAAAATCAGCTGCGATTTTAATATGGATTGAAACCAATCGGTATATCAGTCGGGGAATACTGCCATCTTAATAGTATTAAGTCTTCTGATCCATTAACATGGAATGTCTTTTCATTTATTCAGGTCTGCCTTAATTTTCTTTAATGATGTTTCATACTTTTTAGTGTACAAGTCTTGCACTTTTGTAAAATTTATTCCTAAGTATCTTATTCTTTTTGATGCTATGTAAAAGGAGTTGTTCTCTTAATTTCTGTCCTTGTCTAATTGGTCCTTGCTAATGTATAGAATACAGCTGATTTTTGTATATTGATCTCGTACCCTCAAAGCTTGCTAAATTCATTTATTGGTTGTAATGGTTGTGTGTGTGTGTGTGTATGGATTCCTTAGGAATTTCTTTATACAAGATCATGTCATCTGTAAATAGAGATACTTTTACTTCTACCTTTCCAATCTGAATGCCTTTTTTTTCTTTCCTAATTGCTCTGGCTAGAATCTCCAGTATAATGTTAAATAGAAATGGCAAGAATGGACAGTGTTGTCCTGTGTCCCATCCTAGGAGGAAAATCATTCAATTTTGCACTACAAAGTATGATGCCTGCTGTCAGTTTTCATAGATGTACTTTATCAAGTTGAGGAAGTTTCCTTCTATTCCTAGTTTGTTAAATGTTTTTGTCAAGAAAGGGTGCTGAATTTTCTTGAATGTTTTTTTCTGCATCTACTTAGATGACCGTGTGGCTGCACCTTCTAATTACAAAGGTAATAATGACCACTAAAAAGAAATTCAACTTCCAGCCCTCTTCCCCATCATATTTCACTATAATAATCTGTTTACCCTTCCTCCTTCACTTCCAGACTGTGAGTTACCTGAGGTTAGGGGCCCACCTTAGACATATTTATATCCTCAATATCTAGTCATGTGTCTGCTACATAGGAGTCACTCGATAAATATTTATGGAAATGATGAGAATCACAGTAACCAAGAGCTGGGGTCCTTTCCATGGAAAGGGCTGTTGATGCAAAGACTGTGACTGGGATTAAGGTAGGGATGTTCTTAAGGTACAACGTCCCTTACTACAAGCAGTAAATACCACCTGTCTCAAACACTCAAGTAAGCAAGAGGCCTCACAGTATATAGAAAGAGTCATGACTATGGTCTTCTTATAAAGATGGCTTTGGAACTAGATAGTATTTTCTTTCTTTTTTTTTTTTTTTTTTTTTTTTTGCGGTACACAGGCCTCTCACTGTTGTGGCCTCTCCCATTGCGGAGCACAGGCTCCGGACACGCAGGCTCAGCGGCCATGGCTCACGGGCCCAGCCGCTCCGCAGCATGTGGGATCTTCCCGGACCGGGGCACGAACCCGTGTCCCCTGCATCGGCAGGCGGACTCTCAACCACTGCGCCACCAGGGGAGCCCTAGATAGTATTTTCAAACACACATTTTTCCAATGCCCAAATTAAGAAGAGAAGACATGGTAATAACTCAGTATTCTTGTGGTAGATAGCAAAAAGGGCAATGATTCTTCCCTTCCTGTAACCACAACTCTTACAATTCTCCAATGAAGAAGTAGAGCCTCTTTCTCCACCTCCTGAGTCTGAGTTGGTCCTGTGGTTTGCTTTGACCAGCCCTAAGCCTAGGCCTCAAGAGGTTATGGATATTTCCCTGCTGGAATCCTGATCATGAGAGATTTCGCATTCAGTTACCTGCTTACCCCAGCCAATTCCCAGCCATCCCTTGGATGGAAGGCCATCTTAGACTGGCCTGTTCTACCGTGACTGGCCAGTGGATCAGCAGCTTATCACCGACATGAGTGAGCTCAGCTGAGACCAGAAGAACGATCCCAGCTGAGTCTAGCCCAAATTGCCAACTCACAGAATTATGGCCTAAGTAGTGGTTGTTTTAAGCTACTAAGTTCGGGGGTTATCTGTTACAAAGCAAAAGCTAACTGAAGTAATCTATTTATGCCCACATAAATTAGAAGACCAGGTCTATTCCTGGATTGTTAACTAACCAATTCTTTAACCTTGGATTAGTCACTCCACCCTTTTGGGCCTCAATTTCTAAACCAGAGACACAAGGAAAGATGGTGGACTGGCCCAGTGTTTTGCAAACATCATTAAGCAGACAAGGCCCTTCCTCAAATGATGCTCTACAAGGAACCTCAATATATGAAACAGATAAAAAAAAAAAAAGGACCTGCCCTGGTTCTCAAAGAAGCTAAACCCCATCTTTTCAGCTTTCCTCTAACTCCCCCCTCTTTCTCCCACCCCAGAACTCTGTGGATAAAGTCTGGAAAGCATTGTGCCATTCAGTTTTTCTAAGGCTTCTCTCGGGCTAACATTCCGTGATTCCAGGCCAGAAGGGGACACTTAGTTTTGCATGAATCAAGCCAGGTTGGCCCCTCTGGTAGCACTGCCCACACTATGTGGGAATTAGTTATTTACTTGTCTGTCTGCTCTGCCGGACTGTGAGCAACTCAGCTACACAGACTGCTCTTCCCCCTTTCAGAGTTCCTTCCCTACCCCCACGCTTGCCGCTTGCCCCACAGTACAAAGCACCTGGCCATGTAACTGGATGCTTACATAAATGCATCGGTAGATGGGTGGATATATGGATGGATGGAAGAATGAATGAATGAATGAACAAATGACTACATGATTCAATAATTCATCGGATAATAAATGAATAAATACATGAGTACTTGAATAACTTTGACACATTATTCACAATCTTTCAGAGACAGAATGAATGTTAGTCTTCTCCCTTAGTGGAAGTCCGGGCTCCCAATAACCTTTTTAGCATTGTCAGACTACCCTTGGCACAGTCTGAAACAACGGTAACTAAATTAGTCCCTCTTGGAAAGCAACCCCAGTTATTTTCTCAGATTTCCTATCCATTCCTTTCAAGGTCAGGAAGCATCTCTCAGGCCCCAACTCTGCAAATGTCAGCCAGCCTCTCCCCAGCCCCAACCGTATGGATCACCCTCCCCGACCTGGCAGTTGGCACACACGCCCAAAGATTTACTTGTGCCCTACATAAACAGAACCTTCTGCAGAAATCTCTGCCCCACTTGTCCACTGTTTTCCCAGCGAAAGCTCACTTCGTACGCTGCCCACTTTGGTTGCGTGGCCACGATGCAGGCGGGCCTACAGATTTCCAGCTGTGTGTTGAGAGCAGGAAGCCCACAGGGAAGTACGTTGACTCAGGCCAGGGATTCTTCCTGTCCTCCTTTAAAGCTCCTGCTTCCTGCTCTAAGTTCTTAATGACTACTTACTATTTAAAATCATCTTTAGCTTTAAAGGAGGCTAAGTTTGACAGTGCTGGAAGCCAAGATAATCTGGCCAGAAAGTAGTCTGATGAATTTAATACCTATTTCTTTTAAGGCGGGGAATGAGCATAACAAAGTGCAATCTGGAACAGAAATAGAAGTAAATCCCAGAGAACTGATGCAACATCGCTGGGGTAAAACAGTAAGCAGGGATGCCTGGTGACCTTTTGAGTTTGAAGAGATAAGGCCACGTTTCATTGTCTTGTTATTCTATTATTTAAACTCTGTGCCTCAACGGATATATTTGTCCTGCCGTAAAGTTCTTTAAGGTCCCCAGAACACTCTGCATGCCCAATAATTATGGTGTAGAGTAGGCATCTTATTTTATACAATCAATACATTCCTTAAAAGTTGCAGGGTATCAATTTGTTTTTCAATGGAATCGTTGTCAATTAAAAATTTTCATTAGCCTTTGTATTACATAAGTAACATGGAAAAGCAAAAAGGACCTCCCTTCTCAAAAAGAAAAAAAAAGTTATCTAGTATAATCCCACCTGCCAGAGATCACCACTGTTAACATTCCAGAGCAGTGTTTTTCAAACTATGGCTTGTGGCCCATTAGGAAATCATGAAATCAACTTAGTGGGTCATGACCAGCATCTTAAAAAATGAAACAGAAAAAAGGAGAAGAGGAATAGAATTGGAATAAAGTAAAATACAGGAGGGAAAGATAGAATAATATAGTAAAGAAAGGAAAAAATAAATATATCAGAATTACATTACATTATATCAGCATTACATAGAGAAAAGTAGTATTGTTGCTAAAACTATTGTCTCAGCTACAGGCATCTACTGGATCACGAATGTAAAACATATTTCTCACTGTGGATCATGATCAAAATATGTTTTAAAAGTACTGATTTGGTATATATCCTTCCAGACGTTTTCTCCCTATATTCTTACATCTTCTTAATAAACATGCAATACTCTGCATACTAATTAGTAGTAAGAGTTTTTAACTTTGGAATATAACATAAACACAATTTTGAGTTCATCAATATCTATGTGTATCATTTTAATGGCAGTAGACTATTTCACCATTCCAGCATGTAGTAATGTTGTTTGCTGTACTAATGTATAGTAGTGTTGTTTGTTTGATCAACTTTCTATTGCTAATCATTTAATGTATTTCCAGTAATTCGTAATTATAAGCAACACTGAGGCATCTATACATTCTTTTACTTAGATACTTATTTTCTCAGGTTAAATTCTGAAGTGACGTCTCTGGCACACGGTTTTTTTGTATACTAATTTCATAAAGGCCAACTGCTTACTAGAAAATTTACACCAATTCCACGCTTCTGTCAGCAGTCTCTGAAAATGATACCAATTCACACTTCCATCAGCAATGTCTGAAAGTACCCTTATACCCACCCCATCCTCATTCCCACCCCAAACCTGACCATTATCAGTATTTCATTTTGGCCTACTTGAATAAATGAGAAAAATGGCAACTTATTTTATCTTGGCTTGATTAGTTATCTGAATTGAGGGCACTCACAGTTAATTTACACCCGCCTTCAAGCAACACTATAGAATACGAATAGGCAACCACCGAGCTAGGAAAGAATCCTGTGTATCCAGGACGTGAATCTTTTGGGTCCAGGTAGTAAAGGCCTTGATATAGAAGATGACTCCTGCTACAGCCAACGCCTTATTTTACCCTATCTACTAAGTTACCATCAAACAACTAATTAGTTACAGCCAGACACGTAGCCACTGCCTGGCCCCATCCCATGTGCTAACATCCAACAAAGCCATATGCCTGCCATCAGATGCATGGCTGGTACTCCTTGATTCGTGAAACTTTCTGTCCAGACATCCCAATCCCAGCCCTTCTGAGCATCCAAGGTCCCACCTGGGCATCGTCCGTATGTCTTTTTTTTTTTTTTATGCCTCTGCTTCCCCGTCATAAACTGGAGGCAGAAGGCTATCTCAGTGGCGATAAGGAGCTGGGCAGGGTAAACAGAGGATCGAAGCTGAAGACAGACAGCCATGTCTAGATCCTGGCTGAGGCCCTTTTAAGCAGTGTGCTCTTAGAGCCACCAGGAGAGCCTCCGTTTCCTCATCCACAAAAAAAAATCACATTTCCATCACAGCATTTTGAGGGGCTTGTGAAATAACATGAATAACATGTACTAGCAGAAAGAAGTCACACAACAAATGTAAAGGAAACGTGAGTGTGCCCGCGAATTGGCTTGATGTCCGCCTCAACACGTCCAGAAGAATCTCCTTGATGACAGTCAGCTCGGGCAAAAATTCAGCCATTTTCTAAAAACCAGGGGCAGGGCTGGCCACAGAAAAAAAGTTCAGGGGTGAAGAAGACATTGTAGGCCCTGGTTTCGGCTGTGCCCCCCGAGAAGAGAAGGGCAACTCGAGCCAAGCAGTGGATGTAAGCAAGAGCTACCCAGGTCCTCAGAGTAAATCTGGGTTTTTAAAGGCCCCTTATTCTGCATACATCTCTTTCGCATTTCACACCTGGTTCGTAGAGAAGAGCCTATCCTGGCCCCAGCTGCAACTTCTGACCTCACAGAGCCGTCTCATCAGGCCTCCAGCTTTTAAAAGCCAAAAGTCAGTTACAGTCTCCTCTGCATTTGAAGAAAATCTGGGTTAACGGTCCAAAGCAGTTCCCCATGCAAAGAATCAGCTCACTTATCCTCTAGCCGGTTAAAGGAGTATAGCAAAGTACAGTGAAGCTGAAAACCATGTTCAAATTTATCATAAACCCCCCCTTCCAAAGGCTCAGCTGTGTGTCACTCGGCAGCGGGGTTCCCCGGGGCCTTTTCACAGCCATTTTTCAGACTTAACTGTAAAGGCTTCACACACTTTCACACCCAAAGGAACCAAACGTTCCATCAGAACACCAGGCGGCCGTCCGGCTGCTGGAGCCCCCAGGATGTTTCGGATATTTCCAGGAGGCTTGAAGGAAAAGGCTCAGACTCCAACAGTCGGGTCTCAATTCTCCTCAATTCTCCAGTGAGGAAGCCTGGGGGGCTGGGGTGGGGTTACGGGGGTTACACTACTCATTGAGTCCAGGACTTCTAGCCTCAGCAATGGAGTCTGGGAAGCTGAGCCTGGGTCGGAGGTTTGAAAGAAAGTCCGGTGGGCGGCTTTTTAGAACTTGCTTGAGGCCTCACAAAGTCCCGTCTAGTCCGGGTTGCTACTTTGTGGATCAGATATCCAAGGCCCTGAAAGCAGAGCCACGAGCAGAAACCCCCTCAGCGGGACAGAAAGGCTTTCCCCTCTTCGTTGCCTCTTGCCCTTCTGAGGAAATGTTCTGCCTTGCCTAGATTTTGCATAAAATCTTGACAGTAGGGGCAAATAGAGGAGGCAACTCCCGACAGCTCTAAGGCTAATCCCTCCAAGGGATTAGAGGACTCATCACTCGATGTGTCCTCCATTCCCTCCCCAAGGGAAGGAAGCGATCTGAAAATCCAAAAGGATTCTCCTTCTCACAGAGGAAGAGCTGAAGCCGCGCCAGTAAAGATTCCAGTGGCAAACTCCGATTACAAGGAGTTTCCAAGCGATCTGAAACACAGCTCTGTGAACAGCCCTCGTCTGAGAATCAAAAGGCTCCGTGGCTATGCTTTAATATAAAAAGAGGCGGAAATAAGGTCCTTTGAAGTAAATCACATTTCCTTCATTTTAGACACCCAAACTTTGCCATTACAGATCAGGCATAATCTTTCCATTCCAGAAAAGCAGAACGAAACTTTTGCTTAGCCTAGAAGCCAAGAGACGGCAAGGAATAAGAACAGTCACTGTCAGAGCCTTGAAACATCTTACTGAGGAAGAGAGTTTTGTAAAACTACAAGGCAGGGAGTTTTCACTCAAAAGAAAAGTGTAGGTACGTTCACCAAAAGCTAGGAACTAGAATGTTCATAGCAGCATTATTCAGAATAACCCAAACAGGAAACTATCCAAATGCCCATCAACAACAGAATGGACAAATAAATCACGGTACAGTCATACAAAGGAATACTATACAGCAATGAAAATGAACGACCGACACTTACATACAACATAGATGGGTCACACAAATATAATTTTGAGCAGACAAAAAAATCCATATATAAAAAAGCACATACTGGATGATGACACAACAGACCAAAACAGCCTGTCAGAAGTCAGGATAATGGCCAACTAGGTGGGGAGCGGGGGGCATGCTTGGAGAGGAACTGGCAGGATTTCCTGAGGGCCGTGAATGCTGTTTCTTATTGCAGGTGCTGGTTAAAGAGGCACGTGCAGTGCGTGAAGATTCATCGATCTGTACGTTTGTAACTTGTGCACGTTGCTTTGTGTTGTAATTAGCTCTTAAAAGTTTTACAAATATATGTATATCATTTTTATATGGTGGGAGAGAAAGAGAATGAATATGAATGAATTCTATTGGTCACAGGTAGCAACGTTTCTCTAGAAACTAGAACTCTGTTAACAAGTCTTAATTTCCATTTGCTTACTTGAGGAAAGCTGTTACACTGCTCTGGGCACACACAGAAACTCTTTGTGTCTCAGGGAAAAAGACTATATTTAGAGCCCCTTTTATTCCGTGAAAGTACTTTGGAGTACTTTCGTCACCTGTTCATTTTCAGGAAAACCAGTCGTTTTTTCTCCCTGCGCTGTATCTCTACATTAGTCAGGGTCGGCTAACTGCTGTAACAAATATCCCCTAAACCTCACAAGGAAAGTTTACTTCTCCCTTATGTGAAAGCCAATCGGGTGGCGGCAGACAGCCTTTTATGTGGTGATTCTGGGACCCAGGCTCCTTCTGTCTGGTGGCTCTACCATCCTTTAGGGCCTTGGAGTCCTCTGCTGAATCCTCTGCATGCAACCAGCACGGCGGGGAGGAAATAAACTGCAGAGGATCAGGTAGGAGCTTTTATATGCCCATCCCAGAGGAGAGCAATTATTCCTCTCACATTCCATTGGACAGAACTCAGTTACATGGTCCCACCTAAATGCAAGGGAGGCTGGGAAATGTAGTCTAGCTGTGTTGCCCAGGGGGAAAAGGGCAAAGCAAGTCATTACCGGACATGATACAGACAGTCCCAGAAAGTGAGGGCACGGGCGTCTGCACTCAGCACCACTGCCACAATGGTACACGTCCTCAGCCAGGCCTCCCCCGCCATCAGCAGAAGTCCACGTCCCCCAAAACAATGAAGGTGTAACGGCGGCCGATGCTAAATTGTTCTTGCAGTATCCCATGACATGAGTTAGGCTAGCCAAGCCAGAAAGCGGGCTGAGATTCTTGTGCTCTCATCTGCACCCTGCATCCAGCCAGCCGGAATATTTACGCTGGTTGACGAGCGACAGGGGCTGGGTATTATCCGTTTTCACATCTGTTTCCTTTACCCAAGCCCCCTGATAATAATAATGATAAAACAACAACAACAATAGTAGCATTGATGGCATACAGGCATTCGCTAGCACTTACTATGTATTCTGTGTATATGTCACACACTGCCGGACCTGTCTATGGATTGATTCGCTCAGTCTTCACAACCATTCTCTGTGGTGAGTCCTAACACTATCCCCATTTCACAGATAAGGAAACTAAGACAAAAAGGCTACAAATTTGTCTAAGGTTGCATAGCTGGCAAGTATCAGAACTGAGAGAATCAAAGGCCTTTCACTAGAAAGGCAACTGGGATTAGTAACACAGCCTGTGATCATGACAAAAAATCCCAGACCCTCAGGGTACAAACCTTGAACCCAAGCTCCCTAAAGGGGGCTTGATCCAACCAAGGTGAATAGGCCACAGAAAAGTGGACAGAGCAACTCGGAAAGAAAGTCCAACCTGAGAAGTAAAGGAGGGTGTCTCTTTGGGTTGGGTTTCGTTTTGCTTTGTTTTAAATTTTCCTTCTCACTCAACAGCTGTTCAAAACTGTGAATCGGCAAATCAATCAAGAAAACCCAAAAGGGCTTCCAATTGACCTTGACCAGCCAATGCTCTTAATAGGCTACACCTCTCACTGTCTTTACTCAAATGAGCGTGTAAGTGAATCTCATTTCTCACTATCACCTCCCACCCTAACACCAGCCTGAGATTCGCCGGTCTTAGGCTACGGGGAAAGGGTTAAAATAAAGCCACACAAGCAGCAACCTTATGCAATATATTTTCCTTCGCGCAACTGGATTAGTTTTAATTAGCGAAAGCTCAAACTTTGCCAGATGAGCTCCAGTGACATCTGATACCTGAGCAAGGCTCCAAAATCTCTTCTCTCACACTGAAGGCATTTAACCCAAGTGAAACTCTCCGAAAACCTTCCACGACAGCCTTCCCGGTGTCTCTTCTTGGTTTGCCCACTTTCCCCCAACACTGCCCCAAACTTTGAAGCATCCTTCTCTCCTATTTATGAAGCAGAAAACCCCATGACTCTCACATGGAAAAGGATTTCCGTGGGATTTATTCATGCTGCGCTCTCCCCGCCCCCAAAGCTCAGCCCTAGAATCAAAGTCTCAATGAACGTGTGCCATCTTGTAAACGGGAGCACTTCCGGGGCGAGGAGGCGGCGGGCTGAGGCAGCAGAGCTTTGATGCGAAATTCACATGGAAAACACAGCTTTACTCGTATTATTGAAATATAAATCCATAGTGGGAAGCAGCCGCATAGCACAGGGAGATCAGCTCGGTGCTTTGTGACCACCTAGAGGGGTGGGATAGGGAGGGTGGGAGGGAGGGAGGGAGACGCAAGAGGGAGGGGATATGGGGACATATGTATACGTATAGCTGATTCACTTTGTTACAAAGCAGAAACTAACACACCACTGTAAAGCAATTATACTCCAATAAAGATGTTAAAATATATACATATAAACCCAGACTCGAGGAACAGAGTCCAGATGCACTTTGGAGAGAAACATAAATATTGATATTATAATCTAATGAACACTGTCTCACTGGCTGTCATCCTTCCTCATAGCTCCTACTTCTTTCCTCCCTCAGTTGTCTAGTAGTAAAAATCAAGAGTAGCTGAACTCCAGAGTAGGGCTTCTTATTCCACAAATCTAAATGCACTTAGATATAATAATTAGAAATCACGTTGTAAACAACTTTCCTCATCCTCCAGCCAGGCTTCAAGCATCAGCTAAAAACAGTTACAAATCAGCATTCCCTGCTACTTACAAGTTTGCTTAAGAGTAGTAAGTTCTTTCTTTTCCCATCTCTTTTTAAATGTTATTTTAGCTTTATCTTAGAAAAACTCCTACTTCTAAGTTACCCCTGGGGCCTCTGAGGCCAGATTCTTATCCTTGTGTCAAGCGGTGCTCTCCCTAGAGCTCGGCACCAAGATGTTATAAACAGCGCCATCAGACCAAAGTGAGGAAACTCCACTGTCCCAATTTGTGCTAGAAATCTGTTTTTTTCTTTCAGTCTTTTTTTAATTGGGATACAACTGCCATACATTATATTAGTTTCAGGTGTGCAACGTAATGGCTCAATATTGGTATATATTGTGAAATGACTGCTCCAAGAAGCCTACTTAACATCCACCATCTTACACAGTGACAATTTTTTTTCTTGTGATGAGAACTTTGAAGATCTCCCCTCTTAGCAGCTTTCAAATATACGTTATTATTGACTATACTCACCATGCTGTGCATTACGTCCCCAGGACTTTTATAACTGGAAGTTTGCTCCCTTGCAAATCTCAAACATGGAATCGCTAGTTCTTAGCCTGATCCTACTGGATGCTCCCGAAGTTTCTGTGGAATTCTTATCTTCCACGCCCATATTCATACAACAGGCCTGACAGGGGCTGGTGTGAGGGCACCTGAGTTCAAAAACTGTTTTCTAACCTCAAAAGAGTACTGTCTATCTGAAGAGACGGAAGAGTCGCCATCTTAATAGGAGGGTGGGTTACACAGGTGAATACAGTTGTTAAAACTCACCAGACTACACACTCGAGAGCTATACATTTCACTGCAAATTATACATGGACTTTTGTTTAACATCTTTATTGGAGTATAATTGCTTTACAATGGTGTGTTAGTTTCTGCTGTAAAAAGACTATCGTCTTTTCAATTGCTCCGAGACAGCAAAATAAGATTAATCAACAAGGCTCTGAGACAAGAGCCTGCCTCGACGTTTAGAAGTGGCTTTGCAGGGAGGAGATACGGGCACATGTGTATATGTATAACTGACTCACTTTGTTATACAGCAGAAACTAGCACACCATTGTAAAGCAATTATACTCCAATAAGATGTTAAAAAAAAGTAAAAATAAAAATAAAGAACTGGCTTTGCAAAACGCATTAGACACGTGTGAGAATTTGCTTTCGCTCCTCCTAGCAGGAGCATGAAACGTTATAACATGGCTTCCCTTGGAGCAAGTCCGGCAGAGTAAGGGGTGGGGGGGTCCTTTCCTTTTCAATTTTATGCCCTTCTGTGTGGGCCGAGGTGCCCAGCCCTGAACATGAAACAAAAGATGCCAACAGCTCTAAGCTGGAACCAACCGCTTCTCATTACTTCCACCAAACTACCACTGTCTCTCACCAGGACAGCCTCGGACTTGGTCTGTCTGCTTCTACCCCTGCCTCTCCCACAGTCTCTTCTTGACCGAGTAGCCAAAGTGATCCTTTTAACCTCTAAGAAGTCAATCATGTTACTGCTAGGCTTGAAACTGTCCAGTGAGTCGCCACTTCACTCAGAGCAAAGGGCAGAGTCCTCACTCACGATGGCCTACTACACTCTACCCCGCCGAGCCGCCTTCCAGCCCCCCTCCCCGGCCTCCTCTCCTCCCACTCTCCTCCCTGCATGCCCCAAAGCCACCACACTGGCCTCCTTACCAGCCCTCCATCACACCAGGCACGCTCTCAGCTCAGGGCCTTGGCAGGATCTCCGGTTTCCTCTGCTGAAACACGTCCTCCAGCGTACTACCTCATTAACTCCCTCACCTTTTCCCAATCTTCACTTAAATGCTGTTTCCTCAATGAGGCCCACCTGACCGCCCCACTGAAAACGGCAACCTCACTCCAGTCCTCTGGACGGCCCTCGCCCATAACACTTAACACCTGCGAACGTGCTTTGTACTCTCCTTACAAGTAATACTAGGTTTGTTGTTTATGGTTTCTCTCTCTCCTCTGTAAACTGTTTGGAACTTTTTGTTCACTGGTGAAACTCAAGGGCCTAGAAGAGTGCCTGGAATACAATAAATGAATGACTCTGGATACTAATGACTGGTCATTGGTCATTTTATTTTGATACCTCTCTGCATAACAAAAAGAGGCCACAAAGGGCTTCCCTGGTGGCGCAGTGGTTGAGAGTCCGCCTGCCGATGCATGGGACACGGGTTCGTGCCCCGGTCCGGGAAGATCCCACATGCCGCGGAGCGGCTGGGCCCGTGAGCCACGGCCGCTGGGCCTGCGCGTCCGGAGCCTGTGCTCCGCAACGGGAGAGGCCACAACAGTGGGAGGCCCGCGTATCGCAAAAAAAAAAAAAAAAAAAAAAAAAGAGGCCACAAAGAACATAGAGATCTTAATAGCCGTCTGACCACACGGAGGGACAGAGAACTGCTTGGTCAGCTGTCTCCTTCCCCCTGACCCAGCATTACAGATTCAGGCACAGGTTTACACCTGCCTGGAAAAAATTAACACAGGCCTCCGGCTCTGCATGATCCAATTATAGTACCAATAAAATAACAGCCAATAATTGCCAGGGGCTCACCATGTACCAGGCACAGCTCTAAGTGCCCGAGCGCTCAACCTGACTCCTTTGGCCCTGTCAACAAACTGATGTAGCAGCTACTGTTTTTATCTCCATCCCATAATAGATGAAGACCGGGGACCCAGGATTTGAAGCGCGTGGTCTAACTTCAGCTTCCATACTCTTAACCACGTACTAGCTTCCTCTCGACAATTAGATAAACCAGATACCTGACAACCTTGCTCAAACTGAGCCCAAGCAAACTCCGAAGGTTGTGAATTCCAGACCTTTCTTGAAGGAACAGAGCACAAGGACATAAAGTTCTCACCACGTATCCTCAAAGAAAGGCAGGGACAGGCACTGGGATTCTCTGCCTTGGACAAACCAGGCACTTTGGAGCCAGAGAAATGGACTCTAGGACCCAGAGAGTTCCCTTGCCGTCCAGCTTTACAGTCCTTTGATGGCGAACACCAAAGCGGGTTCCCCCAAATAAACTCTTTATCCATTATACACAAGGAAATTTAAATAGCCCCTCTGATGGCTGTGAGTCCAGTTTGAGCCAGACTAACCTCATTTTCCTTTTGAGTAGGGTTATTAGACTGGGAGATCAAAGAAATGCTACAGACATATGGTATCTTGATTTCAGCAAACCATCTGACAATCACTCATGATGATAGATCTTGTGGGCAAGGTGGAGAAATGTGGTTTGAATGGGAAGGTGGGGGGAGCGTTCGGGGCTGCTGCAACAATGGTACCCAAGGAACAGTGATTAATACACGTCAGCCTGGAGGGATGTTGTTAGCACCGCCTGCCAGTGCGCTCTGGCCTTGAGTACATCGGAACAATAATTTTATCAAAGATGTGGGTGATGGGGTAGCATCATGTTGAGGATGTCTGCAAAGAGCAAAACGCTGTGGGCAGTAGCTGACACACTGAATCAAGATTTTAAACCATCACCACTGATTGGAAATGAAAGAGCAAAGCAAGCAAGATTCAATTTAACAGAGACAATGGGGGAGTCTTGTGAAATTTAAGTTCAAAATACCAACTACACAAATGGAACAGAGGAAGCCTCTGTGGCATTAAGATTCCTGGTTGAAGGAAGTGAAGTTGTTTCACCTGGGATGAAGAAAGCTTAGGAGGGACAATAACAGTCACCTCTAGACACTTAAAGAGGTCCTGGAAAAGAGATTATAAGCAGATTCCATATGGCTCCAGACAGCAGATTAGGACTGAAAGACAGGCATTGCCAAAAGACAGATTTAGTCTCAGTGTAGATAAGGATTATTTGAGAATGGGAACTATACAGCAATAAAGTTGGGGTGTGGGTGGCCACGCCTAGGAGTCTCAGAGCGCATAGAAACTAGATGGGCTTCCGCTTGGGACATCTCTAAAAAGAGTCCCACCCCGAGTGGGAGGCTGGATTTGAGGGACACTAGGGTCTTTCCCAACTCTAAGATCCCAAGACCGTCCAACCCTTGTTAACTTCATTTTGTTCTTGCTTAATTTCACTTTGAAGGACTTGGGTGTTTCATAATTAAGGAATTTTTCAGCATACGGATGCCCAGGTCCTCAGATTCCTACTTCACTACACTCAAACCTTCTCATGTTCATTAATAGATTGAGGGACAGACATTAGCGTCAGAAACAAAAATTGACCCTGCCTGTCTTAGTCATTTACAGAGATGAGCTAGACAGGGTCTCTGCCCTTTGTGGGCTTACGGTCTGGTTAAGAGTGCTCTCCAAAACCTTATTTCAACAAATTTAGACCCTAGAATGAGAGCCTTACATTCAGAAACCATTCTCACCTCATTATCTTTTGTTTTCACTTACTATCAAGATGTGATTCATGAGGAATTCTTGATGCAAAAAGAACTTGCAGGAATTTCTGTGATTGATAGTTTGGTCTTGGGATACTCTTCCCATGATTGTTTTTAACCGAGGGTCCCACAAAATCTTTTGGTTCACGATTTTTACTAGAGTAAAAAGAAATTCAACTGAACTATCAAAACAAAATCCCAACTGCATTTAAAATTGTCTTTGTTCTAAAATTTCAAAGCATTGGGACTTACCCAGCAGTCCAGTGGTTAGGACTCTGTGCTTCCACTACAGGGGGCCAGGGTTTGATCCCTGGTCAGAGAACTAAAATCCCGCAAGGCACGGATGCGGCCACAAAAGAAAAATTCAAAGCATTATATGAAGTCAATGGATCTTCAAGACGTTTGCGCTGACGTGGGACAACAGGAAAGATGTCATATGTGACTGGAACTTAAAGGTGATGCCCACCGTAGACCAGAAGCCCGGAGACTGAAGATGTTTCTGAGCACTTATGCGGCATTTACACTTTCCTGATGGCATTGTGTGGAAAATGCCTCCACAAACAGGAAGAAAGGAATCTTTATTGTTACCATCTTAGCAATATCAACCCAACAGAACCTCAAGGATTTCCGAGGTAAAGCAGTTTGGTAGTTTTGATCTAGAAGCCCAATCCAGGGACTCCCCTGGTGGCCCAAGTGGTTAAGACTCCACGCTCCCCACGCAGGGGGCCCGGGTTTGATCCCTGGTCAGGGAACTAGATCCTGGACGCCGCAACTAAGAGTCCGCATGCTGCAACTAAGACCCGGCACGGGTAAATAAATAAATATTAAGTAGATAAATAAATAAATAAATACCCAATCCAGTACAACAAGTCCAGAAGGAAATGTGCTGCTGTTACTGGTTATGAGGAAATTACACCCATGAATTATTAACACTTGAAAGATTACGTTTTTCTCAGTAGCTCCGTGATGGGTTTAAAAGCAGCTTTCAATGGAGCTATTCGGATATCATAATGCCTCAGAAGAACTCACTGAGTAGAGCCAGGAGGAAAAGACTCCTAACGACAGTTCCGAAAATATCCCCCCCTAAAAACACATTAAGCAGACTGCAAAGGGTTTCTGCGAGTGGTAGAACGAACAGAAAGGGGAGGAAAAGGATGATCCTTCCAAATCAGGCTGAACCCACAATTAGCACTGCCATACTGACCCCAAATGATCGATTCACCCCCTGTGTAACTTCCTAGTCTACGTCTGGGCTTAGCAGGTCCTGGGTCTGCTCTGGCTGAAATGGCGCATCTCACACAGGGAGCGTGGGTCTCTCGGGGCCGTCATCACCTGCCCATTCTACAGGACGATAAGCAGTCCCCTCAAAGGCTGGCCGAGGAAACGCTGAGGAACTGAGCGGGTGTGTCTCGGTCATCGTGGACCTGAGCTCCTTTCCAGCCTCTTCTCACCTCTGAAGCACTGACGATCTCCTCCTACGCCAATGAGAGGTTAGACTGTGAGCTCACTAAAGGGTAGTAAGTTATTTCCAGACCCAGCACAGAGCGACGGGAGGGCTTGGCCATGTGACGAATCTAGTGACCCTCGGGGAAGGAGTTTAGGGAAAAAGAATGAGAAGCACCACCTCTACCACACTCCCAGCCCTAGGTCTCTGTCCTCACAGTTCAAAGATTAAACAGGTTGTTTTGACATGGGTTCTCCCAGACCTGATGAGTACAAATGCAAGTTCAAGTGCAAGAAGGCTTCGTGGGAGGCGACCCCAGGAAGCACCCACAGGTAACTGAGAAGTGAGACGGAGAAAAGAAGGCAGTGAATACACAGTGTGTTTTCCAATTAAGTCGCCACTGTGGGCAACTGCAGCTCAGTCCTCTGGGGAACTCTGAGAGATGGTGTAGAACGTGCCTCAGAGCTCTCGCCTCCAAGGCGCAAGGAAGTGAGGCCACTGGTCCACCAACGCCCCGTCCATCATTGATTGAGTACTACTTCAGAGGCAATGATTCGCTTGCACTTCTGGCTTTCCCTGTGTGCAAGGCCCAGCGCGGTCCATCAGTCAGAAAAAAAAAAAAGCCCTAGGCAGAGTCACAGGAGTTGGCAGTTAGCAGCCATCAGAATGAGAGGTGAGGGCTGAAGGAATCTAGCAGGGCGCCAACACAGTCTGCCGTCCAGAAGGAGAAAAGCTAAGATAAAGGTTAGCACAGAGTTCTAGAAAACTCGGAGGCGGGAGGTGGCAGGCAAGGAATCAGATTGCACTTCACAGAGAAGATGACGTGTCCACTGATTATCAAAGAAAGAGCAGAAATGAGCCAGCAAAATGTTCCAGAAGAAAAGAGTAGTATACACATTGGCCCGAAGGATGAGAAAGCCTGGCAAGTTGGGGTACAGCCAGTAGTTCAGTGTGACTGGACTGGGGTGGAATGTGGGGAAGGCAGGGAGGGACATGTCAAGTGGACAGAAGCGTATCGAGAAGGGCCTTGATTTTCATACTGTAATTCCCCTGGATTTGTGCAGCAACGTGTGGGAGAAAAGACTGATGTTTGGGAATAGTTTGTGCACTCAGACCTGGACCCTAATTCTAGGCTCCAGCGCTTTCTAGCTGCTGCTCCCCAGAGCAAGTTGCTAATCCTCAGTAAAGTACGAAAATCACTCTCATAGAGTCGCTGTGAAGATTAAATAAGATGATTCATATAAAATCTTAGCATAGGGCCTGACATAGAGCAGAACTGAATAAATGTTAACTAAAAATAAAATAAATCGACTCGCTAGATGACAAACGTGTTACTGCAGTGAGATGGGAAAACGATGGTCTTTTCAGGACGTGGCAGTGGATTAACTGTGCATCTAACATGGAAAAAAGGCATCTTGATCCCTACCTCATACTATTTGCAAACATCAATTCCATGTGAATCATGGATCTAAACGACAGAGGCAAAACAAAAAAAACTTCTAGAACATAAAAGAATATCCTCACGACCATGAGGTCAGTGAAGAATTTACGAACAAACAGAACAGAGCACGAAGACCACTAACCATAAAGAAAAGGATCCTTAAGTTGGACTACATGAAAATAAGAACTTCCGCTCGCCAAGAGGTAACACTAAGAGAGGAAAAAGGCACACAACAGAGAGACGGTAATTGCAATATCTATAGCTCACAAATAACTCATATACACAATATATAAAGAACTCCTACAAGAAAAAAACATACAAAGAACCTTACTGGAAAGGGAGTAAAGGTCTCGAACAGGGAATTCACAAAAGAGAATATTCAAGCGGTCAAAACTATATATGAAAAGGTGTTCAATCTCACAAGCCATCAGCAAAATGCAAATTAAAACCACAATGAGATTTTTATTAGCTACCCACAGAGTAGCTACAGTGGCCATATACACACTACCAAATGTAAGGTAGATAGCTAGTGGGAAGCAGCCGCATAGCATGGGGAGATCAGCTCGGTGCTTTGTGACCGCCTGGAGGGGTGGGATAGGGAGGGTGGGAGGGAGGGAGACGCAAGAGGGAAGAGATACGGGAACATATGTATAACTGATTCACTTTGTCATAAAGCAGAAACTAACACACCACTGTAAAGCAATTATACTCTAATAAAGATGTAAAAAATAAAAATAAAGAAGACCATACCATACTTGTTCTCTCTTCATCCCCTCGTATGTGGCCTTCCTCTCCACCCCTCCACTTACACAGCAGTTAGCAGGGCCACTCATTGCTAAAAACGTACCCAGCTCAATGGCCTTGCCTCAGCGCTCATCTTCCTCTCAGAAGCATTTGACCAAAACGATTCCTCCTCCATTCCTGAGACACCTTCTCCTGGCTTCCATCATACCATGCCCTCCTGATTTCCCTTCTAGCTTGCTCACTGCTCTTCCTCAGTCTTTCTTCTCCTCTACTAAAATTCCCAAGTTGGACTGCCCCAGGCTAAGTCTTGGTCCCCTTTTCTTTACTCTCTACACGGTCCCGAACTCCAGGGCTTCGCGTATCATCTCTACCCTTACATCTCACATCTACATCTCCAGCCTGGACCTCTCTCTTGAGTTCTGAACTCACACGTCTAATTGTCTAAGACACAAGCAGCTCAAGTTAACATGGCACAAACAGAAAAGCATTGATTCCATCCCCACCCCCAAAGATAAAAGATCCACTCTTCCACGAACCTTACCCATTTCTGGAAATGGACCTTCTATGAGCTGTTTAAGCCAAAAACAACAACAACGCTGGGTGTCATCCACAATTAGTATTATTTGCTCTTATACCCTGTACCCAAACCAACTGGTAAGTCCCGTCAATTCTATTTCCAAAGTGAATTCAGAATCCAAGCACTGTTCACCGTCACCCTAGTCCCAGCCACGGTCACCACTCACACTGTCTAACTGGTCTACCAGCTCCGGACTCGCCTCCGGAGCGACTTTGCTGAAGTGTGTGTCAGATCATGTCACCCCCGCAAAAACCATTCCAGCCTGTCTCAGGGCAACAGGAAGCAGCTGTCCAAGGATGAAGCAGCATGGAGAATGGTGACCCGGGTGGGAAGGCTATACAGGGGGCATGGAGGCACCCAGACACATTCAAAGGGAGAGAAAAGAGAACTTCGGTCACTTCCAGGCTGCCTCTCCCTTTGAAGCTCCCTGGGACCTTGAGCAATGCTAAAGAGACATGCATGAGGTAGCAGATGCCACTGGTACTCCACCCACACACGGCCCCTCTCCCCTCCCCAGGCAACCCCTGCAGACATTCCGGTACACACCATAGGCTTTTGGCATCTCTCCACCTGGCCCGGGAGCCTGCCGAGCCCACACCAGGGGCAGGCCCCAGGAGCCAGGGAGTTCATACTCCAGGTGCTCTCCATCAGTGAGCGATGGAAGTTGGTGGAGAAATACTGCAGCTTCCTCACTCCTCAGTGGGACGCTTCTGAGGTGTGTGCTGGATTGAACCCTAGTTGCCCACTTCCCCACTCCCTCCCTGTGCTTCCTGGGATCCCCTCTCAAATAAACTCCTTGCACAGAAATCCTTGCCTCCGTCTCTGCACACTGGGAAGCCCAAATTAAGACACATAATACTGTGCTTTTCCTCCCGAAGGTAATGCCTTTTACGACATCAAACAGGAACAATGCCATCCTAAATTTATCTGGACAAGAGGAGAGGTCTGTGCACAAAGTATGGAGACACCATTTTTGAAAAACGTAAAAATAATAGATTTGAAGTCTATTCCTCGTATTATATGAGCCCCATCTTCATTTATTTATTCATGTATAAATATGCACAAATAGAGTATATGTTCATCAGTCATATGCACACACCAAAAATCCCCTCTCTTCTCCATTCACCATTAGTTTGTACTCCAAACAGTGAAAAGGATTATATTAAATTCTGGGTACATAACTACCCCCTCCTGCCTCTAAAGAAAAAGGGGAGAAGAGAACTCATTCTGCTCCATCGCTGAGTTTCACTTGTGAGAAATCTAATTTAAGGTGCAGTGGGTCACACACGCACACGCACACACACACATACGGGAAATGTATGCACCACTCAACAGTCTGCAAAACTTCCCTCCACTTCTTTTGAAGTGAAATCACCACTCACCCTGACCACACTCCCCAGATATCAGCGCTGTTGAAAGTGAAGGGCCGGTCCCTGCTGTGTGGTTTGAGGTAAAAAGGAGGCAGGATTAAAGCGCTCATTTCAAGTCCCAAAAGTAAAATACGACTTGGCCTACGGCAGTCCTAATTCTTTCCAGAACTCATCCCCGGAATTGCCCTTTTAAACAACCAGTCATTAACCCAACTCCGGGTCTTTTATAGCTGCGAAAACCGATCGCGCACATCATTTATTCATTACGCTTATTATTATTATTGCAGAAAAGCAGCGAATTCCCGGGGCGGGGTTCAGAGGGGTTTTTGGGGGGGGGGGTAGTGCGCGAACGGGGCGGGGGGGTCGGTTAGGAGGCTGTGCGGGTTGCGGGACTGAGGTGCCCGGAAGTCCCCGGGGAAGGATGCCGTGAGGGCGCCCCCGCCCCGCGCGCTCCGCGGCCACCGCCACCGGCGCAGCTGCTGCAGCAACCGGGGAAGCTTCTTATGTAAGTCAGAGCCGCTGACATCACCTTCGCTGCGAGCGTCGCAGCCGCTGGACTAGGCGCCAAAGGACCGGCGTGCTGGCTTACGGCCCCCGCCCACCGTCCGGTTGTTCCTAAATGACTCCAACGCCTCCCGATTTAGCCAACCGTGTGCCAGGGGACTCTCCTGAGCGCCAGGATGACATTTATTGGGAGCCCTGGGATGTCGCAAGAGTGAAGTTAACGGGCAGCAAAGGTGTCCAGGGATCTTGTACACACGGGTGAATTTGGACGACATTCCACGTTGGGGGAAAGGGAGGGGGGCGGAACCCCTCCGAGAAGATGGCACAGACAGCCATTTAGTAGGAACCCTGTTCTGTTCAGGACAGAAGAGATGCCCAAGGGTCTCATCGATCTCCCCAGGGCCGGGGACACTCCTCCATCCACGCCCCTCCCAGGCCAGAAGGCTGGAGCAGAGCTCTTCGGAGTTCACTCCGGGAGGCGAATGGCGCCGCGCTACGTCGCACACAAACGCAAGGCACAAGTTCGCGGCTTGGTGCAGCACGTGCGGTCACAGTAAGAGGGACAAAAACGCCACGGCGTTGCAGAAGCCCTAAGAGGACACTCACTGCTCCTCGAGCGGCCCAAGCACGCACTGGGGTGGGGGTGGGGGGACTACAGGGCTCCGGGATGGGCTACTGGAAACCACAGAAGTTGCACCAACCTCCCGCCCCGCCGGGGAGGGACCGAGAAATCGAGCCCCAGAGGTGAATGACAGGCCCCCCTGTCTCCTGTGTTCCCATAAATGCTCCCTCTCAGCCCACGGCTGCCTTCGAGTCCCGAGACTGCCCCTTTAACTTTCTCCCCTCCGCGTCTGCGTCCCTGCCCCGAACTCCGGGAGGCCTGGGGTGGGTCTCAGGGGAGGCAAGCGTAAGGTGCAGAGCTGCAGCAGGCGCGGCGCCGGGATTGCGGCGACCGCGGAGGGCGCGAGGGTGCGGCGCCGACGCGGAGCGCCGGGCGGGCGGGAGGACGGCGCGGGTACTCACGCACTGCCTCCTGCTTGGGGTCCAGCGTGCCGAGCACGCGCTGCACGCCACCGAGCTTGCCCTGCAGCGCCCAGACGCGACGGTGAGTGAGCTGGATGTCGCTCTCGAGCTCCTGGAAGAGGCTGCACGCGTGCCGGGCCACGTCCGAGAGCTGCCGGAGGACGCGGGCCAGCGCCGCGTTGCTGACCGCGCACAGGTCCAGCATGAGCAACACGGCCGCGGCCGCCGCCGAGGACGCCTCGCCGGCCGCTGACGCCGCCTCCAAGACCCCTGCCGCGCTCTCCTCGCCCGCCGCGGGCGCCTCTCCGTGCGGCGGCAGCGCCTGGTCGGTTGGCGCGGGCAGCGCGCGGGGCGCGCGGGGAGGATCCTCCGGCCCCGGCGCCACGGCCTCGTCCCGTCGGCCGGGCAGCTGCAGGGGCGGCGGCGGCGGTTCAGCGCTGCCTCTATTCGCGTCCTCCGCCGGGTCAGGCGCCGGGCGTCGCTGCCGGCACAGCCACTGCGGCTCCACGATCCGCTTGGCGAAAGGCATCCCGCGCAGCCGGGCCGCGACTTTCTGGTCTCCTCAAAGCGCCCCGGGCGAGCGGGGAAACGGGCGCGCCCACCTGGGTGGAGAGGGGTTAGGAGTCGGGCAAAGGCGCGTTCGGGGAGTCCGGATACGCAGGGGGCTCCTCGCTCACCTGGCCTCCTCCTCGTCCCCGCCCTCCCCTTAGCAAATCAGTCCAGCCGCTCCTCCTCCGCGTGCACCGTTCCCTGAGGAGGATGACAAGCGCGGGGCACAGAAATCCCGGGGCGCGCCTTGGCTCTCCTCACTTGCTTCCAACCCGGGTCGGCTGGCTCAGCTCCATCATTCCTGCGCTCGCCGCCGCCGCCCCGGCCGCTGCCGCCGCCACCGCCTATATAAATGGGCGTGTGTGTGTGTGTGTGTGTGTGTGTGTGTGTGTGTGTGTGTGTGCGCGCGCGCGCGCGCACCCGCGCGCGTGTGTGTCTGGGTGGGTGGGTGTGCGCGCGCCTCAGTTTGAAAGTACCCCGGCTCAGGCCTCTCCCCGCGCGCCCCTCGGCCGCTCCGGGGAGCAATTGCGCCCGGGATCTGTCTCCCTCTCTGGGCTGGGAGGAGGTTTCGGAAAGGCGCTTTGAAAACCCGGAGAGAGGAATCCGCCTCCAGCCCAGGCGCAGGAGGCGGCGCGGGGGCGGCGGGGCGGACGCAGGGCAGGGGAGGGGAGGGGAGGGGTGGGGGGAGAGGCCCGGGCGAGCGGGGCGCAGCGCCCTGTGCGGCCGCTGGGAGTCACTGGTGGCCTCGCCTCTCCAGGCTTGTTCTGATGCAAAGACACTTCCTCGCATCCGAGGGGTGAGGATTGAGACTGTCAGCGCGGTGAGGGCGGGGAGTCCTCAAGTTGGGGTTGCCGGTGTGGGTGACGAGCGCAGAGGCAGGAGGGTGGGGTGCTGGAGATGCGGCAGATTTGACGTGTTGGAGCAAGTTGCTTCGCCGAATTCCAGCTCTGAGCAAGTCCTTTGAGTTCTTAGCTGGGAAAACTGGACTGCCCCTTAGAGTGCCCTGGGCTCTGTGAGCGCTGTGACAAAGCTGGGGAGGGTGACGGGGCGTGGGCACAGCTTGGGGTGGCCAGAGAGGGCAGGACGCTATTTATACCCCTTCCCGGGCATCCCTCGGCCGGCCGCTACGCTGGGCCAGGTCTCTATAGAACATCATGAATGAGACCCAAACCACCCGTGAGCAAAACCCCCAGAAAACTGCTTGCAAAACTCATTGACGCGTTCGGTAGGATAAGCCATATTACCTCCCTGTCACCCTACTCTGCTGATCAGACACGGGAATGTGAAAGTTCTCCATCAGAGAGCTGATGGTTCACAGAAGAAAGGAAGATTTTCCCATTTGGTTAACTGAAAGGTATAAGTTCTAAAAAGGCATGTACACTATTTCGATTGCAGCAGTCGAAGGCTGGATGCTGTCAGCCTAAAACCCAAAAAAGAGTTTGAGAAATGTTAATAAAATGCATGCTTTCATCCCTCCAAAAAGAATACTGTAAAAATATTTTTTATTTTAAAGCCACAAGCCAGATCTGGGGAATGCAGACTTCATTTCATGTGTCTAAAGAGAACATGGAAAAAATATGTTTTATGGCAACAATAAAGCCCTCCAGACCAGTGGTGGGGCCCGCCACTCGGCACTCTGGACTGGCCCATACTTCAGTCATAAAGGCTTCAATAGACCCCCCTCTCCTATTCTACCTCAAAATATAACATTTTTGGCGAGGGAGTGTGCTTGTTCATAAAAGATCCAGGCTGGGGATTTGGGGGTAAAAGGTCATGATGTCTGCAAGGTACACATAAGTGTTTCAGTAGCAACAAGAAGAGTGATGATAATAATGTATCTGGAGACAAAAGAAAATATGACAAAATAGGTAAATACCGAGTCTAGGTAAAGGGCAGATTGGGATTCATCGTACATTTCTTGCAACTTTAAATTTGGGTTTGTTTCCAAATAAAAAGTGGGAAAAAAAAGAATATTTTGGAAAAGGGTCTTTCGGGAGTTGTTTTTTCATCTCACAAATCTAGAGAGCTTAGAGCTGGCTGTTTTCAAATCTAGCTTGACTTTTTTAATATGTTCACAATTCCGAACATGAGTTCTGCTAGGTAGCCAAGCCGCACGCTCCTCCCTAAACACACTGAGGCAGAAAGAACAATGAGGGGTATTTGAAGGCCTCCAGTTAGAGGCCCTTGTGGCAAGTCTGCCCCACTGCTCACTGCCCCTCCCCCGGCACTGCCCTAGTCCCAGCGTCCAGGGGTCCTCTCCACCAGACAGAGGTGATTGAAGGGGAGGATGGAAAAATTCCACGGGAGGGGGAGCCCTCCTCTGGGCCCAGGAGGGGTAGGATTCCACGGGGTAGTTAAGTTCTACAACACGCTAGCTACCTTGCTGTCTGCCCCAAAGTGGCCAGCAGAAACTCAAGTCGACATCTCAAAACGATTCAAAGTACAGTTCAGTAGTGTAAAAAGAGAAACTCTTTGTAATCTCCTGGCCTCCTGGTCATGTGCTAATAAAACCATGTGGGAAAAATAAAAAGCTCTGATTGTGGTTTTTGATCTCCTCCGTTCTCACTGCCCCTGGACCCTCTTTGGTAGTCGGCAGGGACCTCTCCAAGGTCACTTCAGTATTTTATTTTTGATGACTTTGAAGGACAGCTTTCCTTTCAAAGTCACCAAAAATAAAACGAATACTAATTAAAATATGCATTAACACGGTGGGCTGATGTGTTTCTCGGTCCACTGGAAGGTGTGAATAAAGGCACTTTTAGAGAAGTGATCGTTAAACATCCGAGACGCTGCCTAAAAAAACTGTGCGCTAGCCTTGTTGCAAGGGCCGCTTCAGACCACCTGGGGGCCTCACTGTGCCCCTCCCACTTCAAGCTCCACCCTCACCCTACGCCCACAGCTTCAGTTCGGCTGCTACTTTATAGACCCGAAGCATTTAAATCATGTCGTGGTGATGGGGTGCACGAATATTCTTCGTGCTGATGAATTTTCCATACATCCAGGAGCTGTGTCGCTCTTACTCAAATCCCGGATTGCCCCATTTGACTCCGAGTTTTCCCACAAAAAGCTCTGATGAAATCGAGGTTGACATCTGAAGCCAGACTGTTACATCTACTTATGTGTGTGTTGATGTCTGGAGATCACATACCCACCCCCCACACCATGTACACATATTTATCACCATGAGCTTATAGCCAAAAGGGAAAAGAAAGGCAGCATTTAAAAATGACCCCATTGCCTAATTCCGGGCAGTCATTCATGCAGCTCAAAGGCCAGCACAATTCTCCCATAAACTCGAATGTTCGGTCAGTATATACCCTTTGCCATTGTAAAACGAACGAAGTATCCTGTGTCACCACGCCCCACAGTTACACTCCTGCCTGCTGCAGGCCAGCGGGGACAAGGTCTTTGTTGAAGGACAGGACTGGCATTGAGAAGCCACACAGCCCCTCCGCCCTCAGCCTGGCTAGGCTCCGGCTAGCACAGAACCGTTGTCAAGCAGCCTCTGGAACCTCACAAGCAACAAAGCAGAGATTCCTGAAAGTTCCTTCACCAAAAATGTCTGTTCTGTTTCAAATATTCCAGCATAGACACTGCACCGCCATTATTTATACTTGAAAAATATTTCTTTTGTCCAAGAAATTCCGGGAGACACACGGGCTTGTTAGCATAATCATGTAATTACAGTGGCTGGAGTCTCCCTTCCTTCACCCAATTGCACCTATTCCTCACTGAATCACTTTAATTCACTCCGAAAAGCCCTGCCGCTGAGTAAAAAGCTGTTAAATAAAAAATGCTTTCAGTAATTTTATTGGGCAAAATTATGCGCCTCCCATCCCAACCCAAGTTACCCAAACCATTTCGCAGATAGAGAAATCTATCAAGGTTCCATAAGGAAAAAGCAACAATTTGAAAGTGAATGAATGTAAACCATAAAACGTAACGTGAAAATATCTTGTAATTGGAGGTGCCTTACACTTGCTAGAGGCAGAAGCACAGATTTCAGAGTCTGTAGCAAGGGCTGGAGAAGAAAGGAGAGGCTGCCATTCTTGGGAAACTACTGGAGAGTCATACGGTTCACATTCAAGCAGAACACTTTTTGGAGCTCATCATTATCCTATACTCAAACTGTACCCTCGAATAAAGTTAGAGCACAGAAAAACACCTTGAGGGCAAACTAAAAGCTGACGATGAGAGAGCCGTGAAACATATGGGAAGAAGACATACGCACAACCAACAGAAAGGCTGCAGAAGATGTTACTGGCCCCTCTCTCCTCCACATCAGTGCTCCCAAGGAGGTTCTCCCCAGTGTTCCGTTAGTTGCTGAGCTCTGAGATTCACCAGCTCCCTCTCTCCTTTAGCTGTGCTGGGTCCCAGGAGGAAGCCGGCAGCCTGTGCTTCTTTGCCATACTGTGGGGGGGAGCATGCTTTCTCCCAGATCTGTGGTTCGCACCGTGAACGTTATGTCCAAAGCCTTCATGGCTTCGTTTTTGAAACTCAAAAGTCCAAGTCCTTCTAGTTCAAGAACCTTAAATTTGGTCTCGTGTACCCGTGTTCCCAGGAACCACCGGGGGAAAAAATTCACTAAATATCAAAATGTGAAGCCACCATACAAATAAGTTCAGGTACCTGCCTGTTGACAACTATCAAGTGTATAGTTTCCTGGCGGGGAAAAAAGACTATATACCACTACAAAAGGGTTTCCTTTGTTTTAGTTGGTGCTTTTCTTCCTCAAAAAATCCTCATCTAGTCTATTAAGTATGCAGGACAGAGGTTTTTCTCTGCATTTTACTGGCAGGGAAACATGGGGAGAAAAACAATGATGCTATTAAATGGTTTTCCCCAAATGCCAAAGACAGCAAATCCAAAGATTGTTCCAAGCAGCCCTTTTATCTTCCCTGCAAAGAACTGTTGATTACTCACATTGTTTCCAATGGGAGAGATTTTGACTTCTTCCTTATCTTCAAAAATCCTAGCCTCACATTTTACAACTGAATATAATTTTAAACATGCCAAATCTGGATCTAGTCAGAACTGCGAATACATCAAAATAACGGACAGAGTTAAAGCAGATGGAGCAAACAACAAGGGAGTTTCATTCACTTATTCGTTCCTCTGGTTATGCAACAAACATTTACCGGAAGCTCTATTTACTGAGTGCAAACATTTATTGGGTGCTCAGGCCTCTGTTTGCTGCCAGGGATATAAAAGGAAAGAAGACACAAACATCGCTTTCAAAGGGTGGAGTCTAGTAGGGTAGATAGACATGTAAACAAACAATGGCAGCGCAGGGCCGGCAAAAGCTGTAATAGAGATAGGAATTAAGTGCTGCCCAGAATCCCAGAGCGATTAACACTGTCTGGGGGGAATACAGACTGGAGCAGGGATTCTAAAAGCAACATGGGTTTCAGGGCTGCTTCTTACAGCTTAGAAAGGAAAGACTGAAGCTGAGACCAAGCATCACCACATGGTTAAAAGCAAAACAGGGTGGCCAAAACTGAGACCCTCCAACCAGCTGCAAGAGAAGATGAGCTTTTGACTAGTATCATTAAAGGGCATTTCCAACAAATCTTTTCCAAATCCTGCAAACCAGTTGGTAGCAGAAAGAATGTGGAAATTATGTTGCTTTTTTTTTTTTTTTTAAGCTGACATGAAATGTTCACTCTTTGGCAGGGCTCCGTTTAGAAAGAGGAAGTGGATTTTTAATATATTTACTATAAAGCAAAGTCTTCGATTGGGTAAAATGAACCACAGTCTCTGGAGCACATGGCGCTAATAAAGTGAAACAGCCATTCCCCAAGGGTTCGTAAGCTTCCCGCCTCCCCACTCCCTGCACCTCCTTCTTTTTTTTTTTTTTAAACTGTTCAGAATTTGCTCTCCAAGCACCCTTCTGTGATGAAAACACCCAGTGCTGGCCTTGACCCACAGGAAGTGCTTTGGACTGTGGTGGTCCTGAAATAAATCAGCTCTTTCTGAGAGGACCCTGAGGGAGTGAAATCTACAACTCACATTATCAGTCTGGGATTGAGTCCTTGGGAACGGCAGAGGCAGCAAACTTCAAACTTTATCAAGATCGTCGTGCTCATTAAGGAAGTGAAATGAAGCCAGATTTGAAGGAAAGCGCTGGAGTAATTACAGAGTTATGAAGATTTAAAAGCTATGTGCCTGGGCACGCAGAGCGCAACGTGTTTCCTTTGGGTTCAGAGACACCGCAATTACAGGGCTTAGGGGTAGCAGAGCACCGAATTAGAACTCCCCATTAGTTTGATTAATCACTGATGTTAAGTGCAGGCCCTGGAAACGGCTATGGCTCAGCCTGATTTGTGTCTCTTCCTCGCCTCCCCCTCCCCATTTTCCCCTCTATTTCCTTTACGAGATCAGGGGGTCAGGGAAGAATACGAACCTCGTATAAATGATAAGAGACTGGGTGCAAGCAAGTTAAAACTTCCTGAAGCTTAATGATTTCCCTACATCGGGGTTGCCTTTGCCAAGACTTGTATAATAGTGTGTTCTTTCTGCCTTCCAGGCTGTTAAATGGTAATGGTACAGCAGTGACATGTTGGTAAATCTAACAAGAAAACCAGAGAAGAAAGTATTTTATGGGGGTGTAGAACAAGTTAACACCCCCATAGGAAGCTCATCGAGATAATAATATATGATATTGCATTCGACGGGCTATAACAAACAAAGAAAAACCCCCAATATCTAGCCAATTAGCAATGATGGGCGAGAACCCGGCTCTTTGGAAGGAACTGTTAACACCCTTCAGATAAAACTGGCTTATAAACCTACTTGCACAAATGGTGTCTGGCCTGGCAAAATGCTGCTGCTGGTGTGAGGTAGGTATTTTGGGGTCAGGATATTTGACTTGGTGACTCCACATCAATATAACCAAAAAGTACCGCCAATTTTTTTTATGAATGGGGAACACAAAGGCTGAAAAAGGTCACTGCACTGATTCAAACCCAGCACGACCACTCAGAGAAGGAACCCTGTAAAGAAAAATCCACAATTCTTGGCACAAAGGTACTTCACTGGACAGGCCAGTCTTTAAATCGTGCACCAAAACGACCCTTGGTGGGAAAGGTGATTCTGTCGGCGGGAGATTCTGAAATAAAAAATGTCACTGAAATTTACTTCCGTGGCCCTTTTCATATTTGCGCGTGAACTGCAGGGCTCCTGGGATCAAACAGGAGACAACCGACCAGCCGTGCCTCTTAAATTATTTTTCCGGAGGTGTTTTCTTTCTCCACCTCAATTGTAAAGATCCAGGAATAACAGCCCAGTGAACAAAGTAGACATTTTTATTTCTCATCCTGTCTCAATGGTCTCATAGTGGGTTCACTAGGAATCTGGAAATAATGAAAGCTTCTCCGTGGAGAAACACAAGACCCACCATCAGAAACGGCAGCTCCTAGGAGTCGCCTATAGTAACGGCAACAGCAGCAGAAACATTGCAGCAGTCCGAATTTCCTCCTTAAAAGTAAAAGAAGAATTTTAAAGGTGATCGTCATCCACACTCACTAGTGTACAGATGGAATGTCAGGCCACCAAGACAAAAATAAAACAGTTGTCCAAGAATTCTGTTGGGGAAAAAGAAGGGGGTAAGCGAGAGTGCCTGGATTATAGGCTCATCTTGATTTGTTTTGAAACATGTTTCAAGTATTTCCTATGGACTTTGGGAAGAACTTCAGCCCTGGTTACTAGGAAAGTCAACATAAAAAGATGGGGAAGGAGCAAAAGAGAAAAAAGGGATTTGAGGTTTTTAAGTTATTTTCCATTTTTATTTGAATTTTGCCTTTATTTGCTCTCGAGAAGGTGTTCATTTTGAACCACTCATAGCCTTGCTCAGTTTTGCTACGGTGACAGACACTGTCATCAGCCTCCCCACTCACCCCTTCTCCTTTTCTAACAGAATCTCAATTTTGTTCCGGGTGGCAATGGCCCCAGCCAACCTCCTACCCATCCTAGACACCCTTGCATTCAGGATTGGCCAGATGATGCAGTCCTGGACAGGCTTCCTTCTTCTTCTTTGGCCCTGGAGAATGGACTCGAGGGTGACAGAGAAGGGCTATCCTGCGACTGTGACATACATGAGGATGAAAGCAAAGGGATAAGGCTCTTGGAATGTAAACGATGGAGCAGAGTGCTGCCCCAGACCCAGCCTCCCCCACTCCAGAGTTCTTGTATTGTGAAAAAAATAACCCTGTATTCGGGTCAGCTACTACACATGGTCAGATGCAGTTCTGACCGACTGGATTACCACTTCCTTACAAAGCATTGCTCTAACATTCAGAATACCAGGGCTCAGGATCTTCCTCATTCATTCATTCCACAGGTGTCATTCAAGAAACAAATACTGTACCTACTACGTGTCTGTGACTCTTCTAGGAAACAAGGAATCATCTTTGAATGAAACAAAACAAAGACCTGCCCTCAAGGTGTTTCCCTTCCAGTTAAACAGCATTAAATAATCATTGTCCAATAACAAAAGTTTATGTATTCAAAAGATGGTTCTAGGGCTTCCCTGGTGGCGCAGTGGTTGAGAGTCCACCTGCCGATGCAGAGGACACGGGTTCGTGCCCCGGTCCGGGAAGATCCCACATGCCGCGGAGCGGCTGGGCTCGTGAGCCATGGCCACTGAGCCTGCGCGTCCGGAGCCTGTGCTCCGCAACGGGACAGGCCGCAGCAGTGAGAGGCCCGCGTACCACAAAAAACAAAGAAACAAAGAAACAAACAAAAAAAGATGGTTCTAGTCCAGTTCTAAGATAAAGTACTAGGGATGTAATGTACAACCTGACAAATATAATTAACACTGCTGTATGTTATATAGGAAAGTTAAGAGTACATCCTAAGAGTTCTCATCACAAGAAAAAACCTTTTTTTCTATTTCTTTAATTTTGTGTCTATATGAGATGATGGATGTTCACTAAACTTATTGTGATAATCATTTCATGATGGATGTCAGTCAAATTATGATGCTGTACACCTTAAACATATACAGTGCTATACGTCAATTATCCCTCAATAAAACTGGAAGGAAAGAAGATGACTCTACTGGGTTCATATACTTAAAATAATAAAAAGAAGTGATGTCTGGAGCGGATGATGCTGAGTTCCTTCCAGAATTCCCTCACCTGGCTGGAGCACCCAGCCCCACACTGCCGTGGATGTTGGCTGCAACGCGCTCCAGAGGATTTCCTGTATCTCACCAGAGCTACCGGGGAAGTTACATCCCTCCAGAAGGGCAGCCCATGGCCAATGACTCATTGGTACAGTGTGGAACACACTCTGTGCCAGTATCCACACCCCAGAGCTCTTTGTAGGCTCAGGCTGAGGCTGCCTTGTCCTGAACCCACATCTTTGCTTACCCTGCCAACGCTGCTTCCCTCACACCTCAACTCTGCTCCCTCACTACATCATCTGCACCAAACACTCCCCACCTCAGGCTCTGCTGTTGAGAACCCTACCTAAGACAGGGTCTGCCTCCAGTCTTCTTTAATTAATAAAGAGTATAATGTTTTCATTTCCCCCATTTGAACAAACTGTCTGAAAACTTTCTTGTTTGAATTAAGGTTCATAGATATTAGAGGGGCTGACTTATAACTCAGTTTATTATTATTCAGCTAAATACAGCTAGCCACCATGTTGGTTCTGACCAGTACAACATCCTAATTGTTCTAACAATAGCAAACCATTTAAGTTTCACCTTCAGTTGACCACCAGATAAGAAAAGACGCATAAAGCTTCTTAATGTTGAAAGAGAATTTCATGAGAAGTATAAAAACAAGAAAAGTTATGAAAATTTCCTCTAGACCAGTATTCAACTGATCCAAATCTTATGCACACATCAGGATGTTGCTGGTACCTCAAAAAATAATAAAGTATCATGATGATTATATCCATCTTGCATTTGTATTTATTGGGAATAAATAGTATGCACACTATGATTTGTTATACTCATAAATAATAGCACCAAAACTTTCACATTATGTCTTAGTCTGCTCAGGCTGCCATAACAAAATCCTATAGATGGGGAGACTTAAACAATAGTAATTTATTTCTCACAGTTCTGGAGGCTGGGAGTCTGAAAGGGTGCCTGCATGGTTGGGTTCTGGTGAGGACCCTTCTCCTAGCTTGTAGGCTGCCTTCTCGCTGTGTCCTCACATGGTGGAGAGAGAGGGCTTTGGTCTCTTTCTCTTCCTATAAGGGCACTAATCCCCTCATGGGGGCTCCACCCTCATGACTTCATGTAAACCTAATCACTTCCCAAAGACCTCACCTCCAATATTATTTTTAAAACCCCCCTGGGACTGCCCTGGCAGTTCACTGGTTAAGACTCCGTGCTTCTAATGCAGGGGTGCAGGTTCGATCCCTGGTAGGGGAACTGAGGTCCCACATGCTGTGCGGTGCAGCCAAAAGTAAAAAAACAAAACAAAAACCCAACAAATATGTCACATATAAAAAGCACAAAATGAAAGAATTATTAAAATCATGTCATGAAAATAGTTTTTGTCTATTTTGATGCCTGAACATTAAATTTTCACTAAACTTTAATATACATTCAGTCTAAAACCACATATGAAACAATATATCAATTTTAAATGAATTTGTTGACATTCTTATATAAGCAACTTAGGGTAAATAAAATTGTGTCACTTGTTAAATAGAAAAATATCAAAATTTATCTTTATAGATTTTGAATAGTGTTAAAATTGCTTTAAAATGAATTTCCTAGTATAACTATTAATTATCTGTTAATCCAAAATTAAACAGTATTTGCTTAAAATCAGATATTTTATCATCCACTATATAAAAAAGATAAAATGATTTTTTTAACATTTTAAGGGACTGAAAAGATGGCAGGTCACTTTCAAAGGGGTTCAAGTGTCCATAAAATGGAAATGCTGAAATAGCTGCTCTCTGGAGTTGCATATGGTCTGAATAACTATGACTGTCCTGTCATAAGTTGAATTGGCAGCTGCAGCATGCCTGGGGACCTTTATTTATCTGCCATTATATTAGTAGGTAGTAAGATAACAGTACTTAGGTAATTAAAAACAGGACATTATCCCACGCTGCCCCATTCTTTTATTGCCCACCTCTAAGCTAACTCCCTCGTTGGTCTCCTACAACTCATGGAGCCTTCCTCTGCCCTAGAACGTGTCTTGTCGCACCGCATTTTTTGAAACAAGAATACTAGACTTACTCAAGGAAAAAAGTACACTGGGATGTGAAATGAACCAAACAATACAAGTCTCTTGACTGGAGAAACCCTGAACTGAGTTTATGGATTCTCCAGCCCTAGAGATATTTTAGAATGTCTCCAAACTCAACATCTTGGTGTTTAAACATTCAAATACCTAGAGGGAAGGAAATGAACTAAATGACCCTTTCAATTCTAAGATTACAAGTTTCCAACCACTGATGCTCAATATTAATCCAGGCCAAGCTCTTGCACGCTGCTTGATTACCTTCCATGTTAAAATACATGAAATGCACATTGTAGACAGTGTCTAGACCACAAGCACAGAGCACTGCGTACAGTGAAGATAACCAGAGAAAACTGTGATCTGGAAGATAAGAAAAGATCCCCAAATCAAGTTTCCGTTTGGACCAACTAACTCGTCAGCTTTACAACAACTGGTGTGGTTTTTCCCACCAGAAACACAGGATTCCATCTTATTAAAGCTTATTAATAAGCCCATCTTATTAAGCCTTATTAAATCTGTATGACCTTTCTTCCTCCTTAGTCTCTTTCTCCCACGTATGTCAACTGAGTGGCTAAAACCTAGAAGTAACTGACAGGTCTGCCCGTGCACCGCCAGAGCTCTGCAAAATTCCCCCCTGGGCAATTCTTTGTAAATAGAGGTACTGATCTATTTTAAAGATAGTATATTGATTAAATACTATATTGAGTTACAATACCTAACTTAAGTACTTTATATGAGTTCTTTGTATATTACTGTTGACATCTATTTATTATATATGCTGCAAAAGACAAAAGCAAATCCAATTCTGTGCTACTGAAGGGCGGTTTCCTTTCCTCTTTCCTCACATTTTAAGACACCCTATAATGGATTTAAGAAGTTGTCACTGTAAAGAGTTCAAATGGTATGAAGTTCGCCCCCCATGGTTAGGGTGGCATCCAAATGGTGGAGCCTGGGACTCAGAATCTCTTTTAGCACAGCACTCTCTCTCAGGGATTTCAATGACATTCTCTGGGCAAGCTACTCGTCCTTTCTTATCTTGCTTCTCTTTCAAGTCATAATTCCTATCTTTACACATGGCAGTTCCGAAACCAAGCCTCAACCAAGGGGCTTGGCGATTTGGGAATGAAATGAACCACCCAGTACTGCAGTCTCCAGCACGATGCATTTCTGGGAGAAAATGACTCCTATAGCCTTTTCTCCATCACTGTCTAAAATGGTTTCCTTGGTACACACAACTGGAGGTTTGTCCATTTCAAATGACGCAAAGCAAAGAATCCTCCCTAAACCTCTGGAGTTATTCTTCTGTGGTCTAAGAGACTCATTAGGCAACGGCTTCCCGGTAACCAGTCCCAAATACATTCCCGTTACTTACTTTCTCCCAGTGCCTCCACCCACCTTACAAAACTATTTCTCTGCCTTCAGGGTATACTTCTGAAAATGAACACACGCTGGTTCTTACCACGGTGTGGTCCCAACCCAACACGAGGACGTGCTCCTCTCCTCCCACAGCTGCCACTATTTCTGCACATCTGAATTCAGTAAGGTTTTCTTACTTTTCTCAATAATTTTCTATTAGATGCAGTATGAGCAATAGGGGGTTACCTTGGGCCTACTTCAAGATTCAATGTGGTTCTCAACCTTGTCTGCACGTTGGAATCACCTGGAAAGCGTTAAAAAGGATTGATACCTGGCTTCCTATCACCAACCCCACCAAGAAGGTCTGGTTTAACTGGTCTAGGGTGCAGCCTGGGCATCAGAATTTTTTTAACTCCCCAGATGGTTCTAATATTCAACCAAGGCTAAGAATCAACTGGGGTGAGGAGACTTGATTTAAATACTGCCACTAATTAGCTCTGTAGCCTTGAGCAAAAGAAATATTCAGTTAACCAATAGGTATTCCTTGACAGCTTGTTGTGTGTAAGACAGTGCTAGGGACCTTATCTCTCCAGTTTCCAAGATAAGTGAATTGGACTTAACAATCTATTCATTCATTTGGCAAAAAGTATAGAGTGCCTACTACCTCCCAGGCACTGTGCAAGGCATCAGGGGTACAGACTCGATGGACAGACTCCCTGCCCTCGTGGAGCTTACAGTTTAGTTGGGGGAGGCGTGACCATATACAAGTAGTGAAAATTAAATAGCAATGTCAGATAAAGGATGGGAGGATAATGAGAGGGACTGGCAGCCAACATGGAGGCAGTGGGGAGTGGGGTGGAGAAGGGGGGGATGGGGAGAGGTAGATAGGTTCCAGAAAAAGTCAAGGAGATAACATCTCCAGGACTTGGTGATGGATATGATATAGGGATGAGAGAGAAAAAGGGAAGAAGGCCAATTCCCAGGTGCCAAGACTGAGGGGTCATTCACTGGGGCAGAATGTGAGAAAAGAACCTTAGCCACCCCAGAAGGTTGTGAGGGTCTAGAGCCAAAGCACGTGAAACTGGGGCAATGAAACCAACCCCCATCTCAGACAGCGATCAGGGCAGAGGAGGGACCTTGGCTACGAAATGAAATGGCTCTCACAAGTGGTCATTTCAGTCCCTGGGCTGGGTTTTCATATAGCTAAAGGGGAGTCCACTGAAGACCCTGTTGCCACAGGCCCGGGGGAAAGAGTGGGGGGTGGGGGGAAAGAGAGAGAGAGAGAGAGAGAGAGAGACAAGAGCCACAGCTACTGCTGGGTAATCTGAAGAGTAAACGCATGTACGTCCCCCGCACCTGGGAGGCAGATCTGGAGGAACAGTGAACAGAACACCACTGGTTGACTGATTCACACGGGGGGAAAAGGTCCCACTGGGGGAAAAGGAACGTATCCTGGTGTGAGAACAGCTCCAGTGGATAAACATTTCCAAAAGGCGAGAGGCAGAGGTAGAAGGAGGGTATTCCACAGAAAGGAGCCGACTTGAGGGCAAGGGAGCAAGCTCAGGAACCGGGGTCTGCCTCCAAGAGTCCCCTCGTGAAAGCTTAAACTCCTCGCGGGTTTCCAAGGTTTCACAGTCTTTCCTTCACATATGGTTTTTCCCCTCTGATGCTCCTCAAACCTTGAGCACAGACTGACAGAGCCGCATAAGGGTGTGGCTCTGCAAGGGAGGAAAGTGAGAGCCGGGCCTTCCAATTACTTCCTAAAGCTCCCAAAGATCCTTGCAGAGGGAACAGCGACTTACCAAGGGGAAGGTCCTCCCGAGCGGCGGACCTCCACCCCAACTGACGTTTGCAGCGCCCCCTGGTGGAGTTTGGAGTAACACACGACGCAGAGAAGTGGAGCGACGCCGGTGGACAGCTTGAGAGGCCGCTGGGATTCAATCCATCCCTTTCCCAAATACGGTGGGGAAGCAACCCTGAAGAGTGAGATGGAAACTTCCATCTGATGTACAGAGGCAAAACACCAGGCACGGTGCCTGGTTCAGAGTTGGCAATCAGCAATTGGCAGCCATGATGGTGATTATGATGATTATGATGATTGAGATTCAGTTGCTATAGATATCCCGTGGCCTTAAATGATCCCAGAATGTTTCACAGAGTAAGAAGTCCCGCAGGCTCAGAACAAGTAGATTGTAACGTGGAGGGTTTAAGGACAGAGTCAATAATCCAGCTCCACATCCATCCTTAGCCTTTCTTCCCAGCAAGTATATGTTGGGCTGCAAGAGAAAAATCAGAGCAACACAGAGCCAAGAGGTGGGGTGGGGATGGAGAGGAGAGGAAGATAGGGCCAGTCAGGGTCCCAACAGGAAACAGATGGCATATTCAAATGAGGGTGATTTGAAGAGGGTTCTTTTACAGAGGGACTAATTACACATTGGCAGCGACCAATGGCAGTGGGTGGGAAAATGCGGGAACTCGGGGGCAACAGGCAGCAGAGCTGTTACCACCCCTAGGCCTACAGAGGTGAGGGGAGAGAGGTTTCCAGAAGAAGAGAGTCACGCAGGCTTCCCTGAAAGAAGCAGTGGCCTTAGGTCAAGGGACAGAGTCAGCCCAAAGAGGCAACCGAGCAGAATAAATGTCTGGACCTTATTGTCCTCCCACCTTCTGATCTACTTGCAGAACTCCCCATAATTTAAACCCACCTGGAAGTCTCTGCACAAGGGAACCCTGTTGACATAATCCACGTAGTACCCAGGCCACAGAGCAGGCTGGAGAAGGATGGAGACGCCAAGCAGCAGACAACTGGCCCGGGCGATGAGGAATACCTAAGGCTGAAGGCAGGTATCCCCACGGCCGCCCCCCCGCCCCGCCCCCCGCTTTTGGCACGTTCGCCTTATGCCACTTTGCTTTTACAAAAGACCTACATCAATACCTGTTTTCCCTAACCGAAAGAAATCCAGAGAGGATTCTTTTACGAAAAAGGTGAGAATCGAAAACAGCACTCAGCGTTTGTTTTGCAAGCAGCCGTTACAGAGGCAGCGCCCATCCTGAGCAGCGAGAGGGGCCCCGCCAAGCTCCTTCCCGGGAACCGCGCTCAGCATCTCAGCATCCAGCCGCCAGAGCTTTCGCCTGTGTCTGTGAGCACCTGTGCTGTATCTCGATTTATTTTGTGCATCCCTTAGCAAGATGTGTCCTAAGGTAATCGCTTCTTTGCTTTACGCCATTTTTTGCTTATGTAAGTTTTCGTAGAACACTCTACTTTCAGATAGTGGGGAAATCTGTGATGGGTTCTTTTGGGGTGTGTGTGTGTGTGTGTGTGTGTAAAGATAAGACCACAGGCCCAGCAGCAGCAGGATAGGCTGACTATCTCAGAAATGATGATGGGTTTATATTCACCATCAAACCCTCTCTCCGCTCTTGGGGCAAAAGACAAGGCTCATTTTGAAAAGAGCCACACCCAGGGGTAGGAGTAGGAAGAGAAAAGCCTGGCAAAGAAGTCAAGTTCCCCCGGGGCTGCTGACAGGACCACAGGGAACTACATAGGGTACTGTCGGGGCAAGAAAAGGTGCCAGGGTGGAGGGACAGAGCAGAAGGGCTCATAAAGGAAAACAAATATTGGGCAGAGAAGAGCGTGGACTAGAAGGTGGCTGTACAACGTGTAGTCGGGGTCTGTGATAAAGGGCCTCGGCCTGGAAATCGGGGGTGACATGTGGGGGGCAGGGAATGGGGTCCAGTTGAGATATCTCATTTTTCATAGTCCAAGACTCCACTTCCTTCTCTTTTCACCCAATGTCCTCCTGGAAGATGGACAGAGCTTTCGCTAACACAGCAGTGTGTGTGTGTGTGTGTGTGTGTGTGTGTGTGTGTGTGTGTGTGTGTGTGTGTGTGTGTGTGTGTGTGTGTGTGTGTGTGTGTGTGTGTGTGTGTGTGTGTGTGTGTGTGTGTGTGTGTGTGTTCACTTGTCACTAAATGATCGGCATTCAATGAAATGCTTCTATTGGGGGGTCATGACCATCTTTAGAACAAGACGTAGAAAAGCAGAGCGAGGCAGCTAGGGGCTGCACTTAATCTTCTCTAATACCGCAGCACGAAGGAAACTGGGGAATGAAAACATAGTCATTTAGAAAATGGTTGATGAGTCACTGATTGGCACCGGGTGGAGAAAAAGCGAAGCATTATTCATTCAGAGTAGGCCTGGTCTTTAAAAACAGGCTCGTCACTCTGCTGGGGGGGCTTTAGAGACTGAGCGGGTGGCAGAGGGCAAAGGCCGGACGCGCAAGGCAGGGAGGCCCCTCCTCCTCTATCTCCCTGCACCTCGGCCCTTGAAAAACCTCCAGCTTTAGGAAGCAGAAAGACAGCTTAATGCCGCCTTGTTCCTCTTTCTTGAGGCCTTAATAATACTTTGGGGGAAACTTCAGCTTCAGAGGAACCAGGCCAAGTAGAAGAGACGGCACTTTTTGTGACCATAATTTGGCCAACAGACCCAACCCCCCATTACTCACGGAGTTCCTTTCCCAGGTCCCGGACTACCCAGGTCTCTCTTTGTCTCCCTGCTCTTGACCTCTTCGTTGTTTATTAGTTCTGTCACTGAATTGGTGGGGGTGGGGAGATTAGACAGGCAAAGTAGAACATGGTGACACGTTCACCGGGGGAGGAAAATTCAAGTCCCGGGTAAGCAGAGCTTTGGGGACAGCCTGGGAATTTTGTTTCTGCATGTGTGAGAGAAAAATAAAACAAAACACAATAAAAATCCTGCCTGCTAAGAGGTCTGCCTTTGCCTGATAGTTCTTGGGCCTTAATGTGCAGATGGGGGCAATGGGCGAGGCACTGAACCAAAAAGAACTTGACTGCTTCACAATGAGAAGGGCAGAAAAAAGAATGGATCTAGGAGGGGAAAGAGGACAAACGCCAGGTCAGGCTGAGTTGGAGAGAAAGTCGAGGGATGCTGGGAGAGACACCGGGAAAAAGAGGGGCAAATTTTGGGCTGTAAGGAAATGGAGCTTTGGGGAGAAAGATAAGTGAAGAGGAACTTGGCTGTGTGCTACAAATGCTATTCCTTCTTTACGTTTTGTTGATATGACATGAAAAATTTAAATAGCTTTTCAGTTAGTTTGGGTTGTTGGAGTGGTGTTTCTTGTGAACGTAGCACTGAGCTGAGGTGGACAGGAAGGTGGCTGGGATTTATGCATGTCCCCCCCACCCCCATCCCACATACAACTGTTACAACATACGCTTAATTTTCTTACTTATATTTTGGCTTGTCACTTGCCTAGTTAGTTGTCCTTGCTCATACTGGGCTAAACTTACCTACCCTAAGTAAAGACAAAGAGAAAAGTCTCAAGTTGCATCTAGTTTCAGAAACATACGCAGATCTGCAAGACCCCAATTCACCTTAGCTTGGAATTCTATCTTGAATATTCAACTTTCAATATCCAGCATCTTCCAACTTTTCAGTCTCTATATTCTTCGAGAAACTGCTAAGGTGCTGGAGGTAAAAGGGAGACTCAGTGACCTGCGGGCGGTTGAGGAATGTTCCCATTTTGTTGGGAGCCTACAACAACAGTTACTTCTCATACAATGTTATTTTAAACATTATTGTATGTATAATATACAATTTTACATATTTTTTTCTTTATAAGTAATTTGCATTTTAATTTTATGCACTTTTTTTAGTTCCTCAAAATCCTGAAAATGATTTTAGGCACATACACCGTCCTTTTCTCTCATCAAGATGGAGCTCTTCTAGGAAAAAAAAATAGAGCGATATACTAAAAGAATTATACATCTTAATCTAGCAGGATTTATTCCAGGATTGTAAGGTCTCAATAGACATCTAAGAAGCATTTGATAAGACCTAATGCCCCTTCCTGACAATAATTTAGTCAACCAAGAATATAAGGACACTTCCTTAACAAGATAAAGAATCTCTCTCATAAACCAACAGCCAACATCACGTTGAATGTTACCAAATAAACGAACAACAAAAGAGCTAGAAGTTTCCATTAAAGCAAGGAAGAAACAAAGAAGTCCTGATATCACCATTGTTGTTCATTGTTGTTCACTGTTGTTGAACATTGCCCTGTAGGTTCTAGCCACTATGATAAGACCTTAAACAGCAACAAGTTTGGAAGGAAAAACTTATCAACATTCCCAGATGATTTACTTGTTTGCCCTGAGAAACCAAAGAATCTAATGAAAAACCAATGGGCCAAATAATCAAATTCATTAACATGGGCCGTTTATAAAACATATACACAAAACTCATTTCTATCATCTTTTTTTATAAATTAGCAATCTCCAGTTAGCAAATATATTGGGAAAAAGATCGCATTGTTGATAGTAACATATGTTTTTAAAAGTTAGTTTCAGGAGCTTCCCTGGTGGCGCAGTGGTTAAGAATCCGCCTGCCGATGCAGGGGACATGGGTTTGAGCCTTGGTCCAGGAAGATCCCACATGCCGCGGAGCAACTAAGACTCTGCACTACAACTACTGAGCCTGAGCTCTAGAGCCCGCAAGCCACAACTACTGAGCCCACATGCCTAGAGCCCGTGCTCCACAACGAGAAGCCACCGCAATGAGAAGCTCGCGCACCACAACAAAGAGTAGCCCCCGCTCACCACAACTAGAGAAAGCCGCATGCAGCACCAAAGACCCAATGCAGCCAAAAAAAAAAACAGTTTCAATGTGCACAATGTGCTCCACTGTGCGTTCATCTGTGCCTCCTAGCAACAGAGATGATCACTTATTGAGTATTTACTATGTTCCAAATGCTGAACTGAGGCAGAGCTTCCCAAAGTATATATTACAGAGAAAAAACCAGCACATTCAGTCTGTGGTTTCACAGATATCTCTGCTTAGGACAAACCATAAAAGTTGCCTTTTTAGGGCTTCCCTAGTGGTGCAGTGGTTGAGAGTCCGCCTGCCAATGCAGGGGACACGGGTTCGTGCCCCGGTCTGGGAAGATCCCACATGCCACGGAGCGGCTGGGCCCGTGAGCCATGACCGCTGAGCCTGCGCGTCCGGAGCCTGTGCTCCGCAACGGGAGACGCCACAACAGTGAGAGGCCCGCGTATTGCAAAAAAAGAAAAAAAAAAGAAAAAAGAAAAGTTGCCTTTTTAAAGTAACTATATTTCAGTTAATAAAAGGGGGTTTGTGTTAAAGGGGGAAATGGGAAAATGCTAATAGAGGCGGTGAGTGGCATTGGTTCCACTGGCCCCTCCCTATCCACCCACTCTCCTCGCTCCTCCTCCCTGGAGGCTGGTCATATCATGGGCTCCCTTGCTTCTGGCTGGGTTCAGCCAATGGGGAGCCCCAGCAGGAGATGGGGGAGCAGGAGAGTGAGGCTGGTGTACTAGTTCAGTCCCCGGCTTCCTCCCCAGTGGGTGTCGCCGCAGTTTGCTTGGGCCCCGGTCTTGCAGCCTTTTCTATACGCTCCCCAGTTCCGCCCATGCTCGCTTCTCTTGCCCCCTTCGGGCCTGGCGTGATAACACCTCCCCACAACTGCTAGTCTTGGATCCTTGCACTATCCCTTAGCTGGTTTCCTTGAACCCTGCCCACACATTTGTAACAGATTCCTTTACTAAACTTTGTCAAAGTTGCCCTGATTGATACAGTGATATTTGTACATGACTCAAGTCTGGGAAGCTGAACTGTGCTATTAAGTCATAATAACAACCTTTTAAGATGAGTATCGTTCTCCCTGTTTGACACAGGAGGAAAGAGCAGCGTAGACAGTCTAGATAGCTTAGCTAGTGTCACCAAACCACTAAATGGCTGGATGGCCTGGGTTCGGTCTGCTGCTTCAGTACTTCACCACACAGCTTCTCAGGTAAACCCAAAGCTGCATCCCACCTGCCAACCCATCACCTTGTCAGTTTTCCAGGCAAAGTATAACAGTAACTCTAGCCAACTGTGATGTAACTCCTCAGGTTTCTTTTTTTCAGGCCAAATGCTTCAGAAGGTCTTGTTCTGAGGAGTGGTTGGTTATGTATCCTTGCCCTTGAGATCTCTTCAACTAGCTAGCGATTTAGGGGTTTGGGGAGGAAAAGGAGCCCTATACTAACCTTTAGGCTCCCACGGAGCTGCCACTGCTGTCGTTGGCTATGTCCCACTTGAGATGATAAAACTAAAGCGTAATAAGCCTACATCCACCCAAGAATGGCAGACGCCTGAGCTGATTCCCGCCCTTCGGAAGCCACAGGAGGTCTCACAAAATGTAAGCCAACTAATAATGACTCACGTTTTCCTCTATCCTTCCTTGGATTTTAAAGGTTTCATAAACAACACAACACTTCATAAAATCATTTGGGTGGCAGGGATGAGGACTCAGACTTTGCTCTTTAGATAGAGGGAGGAGATTTTTAATAATTTGATGAAGCTCATTTAACATTTTACTGAGGAAAATCTGGGCAATCTTAACCTTTTATTCTGTGCTTTCTTTCTGGCAGGACAACTATTCTTATAGATTTCAATATTGAATTATTATTAGTAGTAGTAGTAGTGGTAGTATTTTGCGGTACGCGGGCCTCTCACTGTCGTGGCCTCTCCCGTTGCGGAGCACAGGCTCCGGACGCGCAGGCTCAGCGGCCATGGCTCATGGGCCCAGCCACTCCACGGCATGTGGGATCTTCCCGGACCAGGAGCACGAACCCGCGTCCCCTGCATCGGCAGGCGGACTCTCAACCACTGCGCCACCAGGGAAGCCCTTGAATTACTTTTTAAATAAAAATTATCTTTTCAGTATTTGATAACAGTGAAATAAATCCAAATCCTCAGATGGTCCTTAGAAGGAAGTGTAGCACTGTGGGTAAGAGCTTGAACTTTGGCATCAGCACCCCTGAGACTGACTCCCCGGCTGTGTTATCTCAGGCAAGGTTCTTAACCTCTCTGTGTTTCAGGGTCCTCATGTGTAAAATGAGACTAATGATGGTATTTGCTTCATAGGGTTACTGGGAGAAGTAAATGCCCAATTCATGGGGTGCTTAACATATAGTAAACACTCAATAATTGCTGCTACTGATTATTATTACTATGTTGAAGCTTCTGTGATAGGCACTGAGGAGGGTCAAAGATGAAAGAATGTCTGCATGCAAGTGGATTATAATTTTATAGAGAAAAATGAGCATAAACAACCATCATACAAGGCAGAACTAATGCATGGTCTGATTGGAATACAGAATGCCGTAGAAATACAGAGGATGGAGAAATTCTTTCCAGTCTTGTATTCTAGGGAAGGATGCATGCCAAAGTGCCATTTGGATTGACCCAGAAGATGGTTGGGATTTTGATAGTTAGATTAGGAGGGAAGGGAGGCAAAGGGAAACAAAGGGGACAAAGGCCCAGAGCAAATGGGGGCAAGGTTATGCCTGGGAAGAGTGGATGCAGAAGCTTAGCTGCAGCACAATGGGCATTAGGGATGACAGGAGACCAAGGGACTGGAAGGATGGACGGGAGGAGACAAGGCAGATAGGCTGCAGGTGGGCCGGCATGTGGGCCTGTACGAAACTGAAGCCAAGAATGGAAGGAGAGTTGGGATGGAGTCAGCACTCTGGGTGTTCTCCTCAGGATTTTCTATTCATTGGCTCACGAGACCTCTGGATTCGGTTTCGTCATTTAGGAATGGAGAACGTTGGGCACTGCTATCTCTTTGAGGCCCTGGTTTCGATTCTTTTGGAGATATATCCAGAAGTGCAATTTCTGGATCATATGGTGGTTCTATTTTTAATTTTTGGAGGAACCTCCATTGTGTTTCCATAGCGGTTACATTGCTCTGCGTTCCCACTAACAGCGCACAAGGGTTCCAACTTTTCCACATCCCCACCAACACCTGTATTTTCTGGTTTTTAGATAGTAGTTGTCCTAACGGGTGTGAGGTGATGTCTCGTTGTGGTTTAGATATGCATTGCCTGATGACTAGTGGTGTTGAACATCTTTTCATATGCTTGTTGGCCATTTGTATATCATCTCTGGAGAAATGTCTATTCAAGTCCTTTGCCCATTTCTTAATTGGGTTACCTGATTTTTTTGTTTGTTGTTGAGTTGTAGGAGTTCTTTGCATATTCTGGATATTAACCCCGTATCAAATATATGATTTGCAATATTTTCTCTCATTCTGCAGGTTGCCTTTCCACTTTGTTGATTATGTCCTTTGAACAAAAGTTTTTAAGTTTTATGTTGTCCGGTTTATCTATTTTTGCTTTTCTTGCCTGTGCTTTTGGTGTCATATCCAAGAAATCATTGCCACATCCAATGTCATGAAGCCTTTTCTCTTCATTTTCTTCCAGGAGTTTTATATGTCACCAGCCCAAAAACTTACCAGTTGCACAGGGCCTTGGCTTGCAGTGAGAAGCCCGAGGGCACCAGAGGTGGCTACAGCAGGAACACGTGGGGTCCAGACACCAGCAGCAAGAGCAGTGCGGCAAAGAAGATGGCGGATGACACCTCGGGACATAAGCACCAGCTCCAACACCCAGGCCCAGAGGTTACCGTGGCTGCCATCATTCTCACGCTCCTCCAAGATTCAGTTTTATGGGTAAAAGCGTGATAGAATGAAACTCCAAGAGTCTTTCTAGCGCTAAGCATCCTCTCATGGGTTAGTTCAGTCTACACTTACCATGCATCATATATGATAGAAGACATGGTTCTAGGCACCTTGCATGTGCTCTTTTCATCCTCAGGATGCACTAACTAAGCATCTACTACGTGCCCAGCCAAACTGCAGGCACTAGGGATTGAAGGTGATCTAGATAAACCCCGCACGCTCAAGGAATTCACCATCTAGCCAAAGTCACCAGCGTTTGTGTTCACTTTCCTGTTTCTCCTTCTCCCTCTCTTTCTTATACTCTGGCTCTTTCTCTCTGACTCGTCTTCCATATAGCTCAACATATGTCAGGCTGTCAACATATGGTATATTTTGCAAACAGATAAACAGGGGCACATATGCAACCATAGATTCCTGGCATGCAGATGCCCCAGCTTGGCTTCGTCAGCCTCAGCAGAAAGCACTTGGTAAGACTCTCTCCGAAACTCCAGAATGCACGAGCCACGCATGTGCGCTCTGACAAGCGGTTAAAAGAACTTATTCCTCGTCTTAAGCACGAAGGCCTGAACGCTGCCTCCCCACCCTTTCCATTCAGAGGCATTTAATACCAAAGGCTCTGTCCGCACTCTCCACTGTCTCGGATGTTCTGACCAGAGGTCAAGTTGCCCATTAAAGATCCTTTTGTTTCTCCGTTTGACAGTGATTGATTATCTCCTCTGGGCCAGTAGATCAGCCCTACAAGGACGTGGATGGGCTGGACACTAAGAGTCTTAGGTCTATTTTGTCCATTTAAAACTAAAGTGTGTGCAGCAGACACTGTAAATGCCCCACCCGTATGCTTCCACGCTGGCATCTCCCTGCACGTCAGCCTGAGTGCTTGCATGTGTATTTCTTTGTCTGAAGGCATTCTCGGCTCATGCACACAGTAGGTCCTGTACTGCCTCTCCCCCACCATCCCTCAACCAGTGACTGATGAGAAATGATGGATAAATGCCCCAGCTTTCTCACCCTTCAGTGGGATAATTCTGAGGCAGTGGCTCCCAGAGCTCCCACTGGGAAACTTGCTTGACAGGGTATCTTAATACGCTTCCTTCTTTTTCCTTCCTCTTCCCCACCGCGCACTACTGGTGTTTCCTGGAGTTACCCCATAAACAAAGTACTTGCACTTGAATCCTTGTGTCAGGGTCTTCTTCTGGGGGTGCCCCGATTAAGATACTCTGGAACTCAACTTTGGAAGAAAAGGTGATCAAAGAAAACACAGGATCTCCTCAAACATGGACTTTTGACTGGTGGCCCAGGAGGCAATCTGCCCCTTAAAAGTGCTCCTGGATAGCAACAAAAGCAGCAGACAGTCCCATGCTGTTGGAAATACTGTGCCCAAATTGGACTGGGTCACTGGATCTCATAAGAACTTGTCCCAGCAGCTAAGCAGAACTGCCCTGCCCTGGCCGTGTGGAAGTCGGAACAGAAGAGAGAGTGAGCAAGTTAGAGTCGACCACTTTTTCTACTCCTGTGTGGCTTCTTGCCTCCTGCCTCTTAAGATCACATTTTGTTCCTTTTCCTTGTAAAGATTAACATGTACACAAACAAGTAGGTCAGGGAAAGCAGCAATCGAAGAAGATGACTGTTGGGTTGTTGTAATAGCTCATTGGAAGCTCAGCGTATACGAAATCTGAGTTAACATTTAACTGCTAAAAACTCAGGTTAGACCCAAGGAGGCAAAAGCCATTTAACGAAGGTAACTCTAACTCCACACAGCAAGTTTAAAAATTATCTTTAAATGATTGTCCTTTAACTGGCTATTCCAAATTTTTCAGGAAAGTCCCAGTGGCAAAATTTATAAGCTGAATACGGGAAGGAAGAAAATGAGAGTCTGAGATGAGAATGAGGCCCATTACATCTTGACCCTTAATCCATTCAGTAAGCTCTAGTAAGCACTGTCCAACAGAACTTTCTGTGATGATGGAATGTTCTAGAGCTACACTGTCTAATACAGTAGCTGCTAGCCCCATGTGGCTATTAAGTACTTGAAATGTGGATAATGTGCATTCGATATGTATTACAGTTATTTAAATAATTCATATATTACATTATTATATATGCTGTTAAATATAGCTTTATAATCATATTATAATTAAAAGAATGGTTATTCCAGTGCCAGCATTTTCCCCAATCCCCTTTTCCTTCTTCTCCCCAGTGAAGCCCTGGCTTGAGCCCATTTTCCTGTCTTTGACCCAAGTATCCCCTTCAGGACTGACTTTTTGTCTGTTCTCCAGACCTGCGCGCTGTCCACCGCCTCCCGGCCTTTGGGATCTATTGGTGGGGCTGCCCCATGAGGAAAGGACCACAGAGCTCTCTGTCTTCAAACCACACTCCTCTTTAACCTCCTTCCTACTGACTCAACCAGGGGAGACACCGGAGAAAAGACGGTGACTTGCCGCAAACCTTACATCAGGGACACAGTACCCCTCCTTCCCTTCGTCCCTAGGCCTGCTCTGAATTTGTGGAGAGGCCTTGACAAACTATCCCTAGTCTCACAGTGGGGCAGATGCTGTCGGAGGTTTGCACATGTCCCCTTAGAGGCCTTCGCCATCTTCATGCACATCTGTCACTCCCCACCCCCTCCAGCTGGAGCCTGCATTTCTTTGTTGGAGAAAAGTCCTCAGGCTGCTAGAACCCACTTTGTCTATGCAGGGAGGTACAGAAGTGCCTGGGAATCTATGGTGCGGTGAGTTCTGGTCCCCTGATTATCATGGCGGGGGATGCGGGCCTGTAACTACTCCAGCTCCCTCATCCCCTGATGAGGAATTACACTATCCCCAGACCAGGACTCAGCGAGGTTACCCTCCCGGGGACTTGGCTTGATGTATCACCCCTCCTTGGAGTTCTTCCCTTTCCAGTTCCATTTCCATACTGGTTTTTATGAACCTTCATCTCAGAGTCTACTACTGTGGAATCCAACCTAAAACAAGTATTTCTTGAAATAAAAAACCCAAACCCTAAAATCCTGTAAAGCTTCTTCTCCTTGTTTGTTTTTTGTTTGTAATCTCTCTTTTTTTAAACTTTGTTTTTAAAGAGACGAGTGGGCAGCAATATCCAATTAAACATTTTTAAATATTTTGAGCATATCAGAAGAGATCAGTGATATCTTAAATTTATGTATTTATTTTTGGCTGCGTTGGGTCTTCGTTACTGCGTGTGGGCTTTCTCTAATTGTGGCGAGCGGGGGCTACTCTTCGTTGCCGTGGGCGGGCTTCTCATTGCGGTGGCTTCTCTTGTTGTGGAGCACGGGCTCTAGGCATGTGGGCTCAGTAGTTGTGGTGCATGGGCTTAGTAGCTCCGCGGCATGTGGGATCTTCCCGGACCAGGGCTCGAACCCGTGTCCCCTGCATTGGAAGGCGGATTTTTTTTTTTTTTTTTTTTTTTTTTACCGGTACGCGGGCTTCTCACTGTTGTGGCCTCTCCCGTTGCGGAGCACAGGCTCCGGACGCGCAGGCTCAGCCGCCATGGCTCACGCGCCCAGCCGCTCCGCGGCATGTGGGATCTTCCCGGACAGGGGCACGAACCCGTGTGCCCTGCATCGGCAGGCGGACTCTCAACCACTGCACCACTGGGGAACCCCAGCAGGCGGATTCTTAACCACTGCGCCACCAGGGAAGCCCCCAGTGTTATCTTAAACTCTTGAAAATGGTGTTCTCTGTCCAACAGATATGTTCGCCAAGGTCCTCAATCTAAACATTTGAATCAGTAGCTCAGTGTCAGGCCCTCAAAATAAAAAGGAAAGAGAGGGATGCTTCTCGATTCAGCAAATATTTGTTGCAGGTGTACAGTGTTTGAGGCATCTGTGCCAGATGGAGAGATGAAAGTAACAGGTTCCCCAAGTTGCTCTCAATTTCACACAGCTCTGGAGAAGGAGTCTGCTAATCACATTGCTGTTGTGGCAAACATATCTGGCGACAAGGACTTATTAAAGATGGAATTGGGCTCTTCAAAATCTTTTTTAAAAAAATGACCAAAGGGCTACTTCATGGCCTAGTTTCTTTATTAAGTAATAACACATGGAACGTCTTGTTTTCAGTCCTCAGCGGCTGCCGAAATCTTAACATATCAAATCCAAGAGATCATACCATCCGGGAGATCTATTAATAGCAAGACAATTTTCAAGTCCACTGTAGCGAGTAGCGTTTTGTTTTCTGGTTAGGCATATAATACATTCCTAATCACGTCTGCTGAGCTGTGTTTTGAGGTCGCATTTTAAAACAAGAAATCAGGCTTGTTTTAAGTTAGGGCCACAATAAATCCATCCGAGTTTGGCATTTTGGCTTGGGATACTGTAGCACCACAGATAATATCTAGGTTTATGGAACCTAAATTAAAACACACTTGTCTCTTTTATGTTCTTGCACTGTGTCTCTTGGTGTTTACCTGGAATCACAGAAGTGAAAGAAAGAAAAGAGCTCTTTGGCAGGGAAGCAAGCTGTAATAATCCCATGAAGCATATTATCTCATACGGATTCTGCTCTGCTGGGGGCATCTCACATGAAGGGAAAGAAAGGCACAGGTAGGAAAACACAACATTTTTCCTCTGTTCAAGCCATTTATCAAGGCCTGTGTGTATCTTGTTTAAAAATCCTTCCCTACCACAGTGTCATAAAGCTATTGTGATGGTTAATTTTTCAACGTGGCTAGGCTATGGTGCCCGGTTATTTGGTCAAATGCCAGTCTAGATATTGCTGTGAAGGTATTTTACAAATGTGATTTGACATCTACGTCAGTAGACTTTGCTAAAGGAGGTTACCATCCATAGCGTGCGTGGGCCTTATTGAATCAGCTGAAAGCCTTAAAAGACTGAGCTTCCTCAAGGAAGAAGGAATTTGGTCTCCAAACCATCTTCAGATTCAAGACTGTAACACAAATTCTTGCCAGAATTTCCAACCTGCTGGCCTGCCCTGGGGATTTTAGACTTTCCAGTCCCACCCCTAGAATTGTGTCAGTCAATTCCTTAAAATAACTAAATCAATCAATCAATCTCTCTCTCTTATACATACATATACACACACACACACACACGTATATATTTCACACACATACATCAAGAGTATTTACACACACACACACACACACACACACACACACACATCCTACTGGTTCCATTTCTCTAGAGAACTCTGACTAATACAGATATTCTCCTATGTGTTGTTCTAAAAGTTAAGTTTGGGATTTCACAACTAACTTTTTAACCCATCTGGAATTGATTTTGTGGATATATTCTTAATTTATTATTTCTTCAATGTCATGTGTTTAGGGAAATAAAAAGAGATAAATGTGTGTATTTGCAGTCCTCTGGACTGTAATTTTGTGTATCTTTTTAAAAGCATAAACATCTAGTTCTCGTTGTACAAATTCTGATTCAACAGGTCTGAGTTGGGGCCTAAGCATGTATATTTTGTTAATACACGCAATTTTGAAGCTCTATATAGAAGAATATATACATGAATATTTTTATATCCTTTAGGTAGGAAACATCCGAGAATGATATTACAGACAAAATCCACTAAGAAAAAAGCATGAGATATTTGACCATATTAAATATTCCTAAACTGTATACAACTATCAGTTATAAGATGAATAAGCTCTAAGGATCTAATGTATAACATGGTAACTAGTTGATAATACTGTATGGTATGACTGAAATTTGCTGAGAGTAGAACTTAAGTGTTCTCACCAAAGAAAAGGTAAATATGTGAGGTGATGAACGTGTTAAGTAACTCAATAGTCAGAATCCTTTCACAATGTATACATATATCAAATCATCACTTTGTACACTTTAAATATATTACAATTTTATTTCTCAATTAAACCTCTATCAAGCTGAAAAATTCATATAAAAAAGCGCATCCATAAGATTTTTAAATTTCTGTATAGCAAACACCACAATAAGGAAAGTAAAAAGTAGAAGGACAAACTAGGAAAAATGTACAATACGTATTAAAAAATTAATATCCCTATGTAAAAAGCTCTTATAAGTAAATACTGCAGGAGCAATAGAATAGATAAGAATGATTAAGAACCTGAGTTATGGGATCTGCCTGCTTGGTTTTGAATCCTGGCTTCAGCACTTACAAACAAGATCCTGGTGGACATATTACTGCACCTCTGCCTCTATTTTTACATCTCTAAAATGGGAATAATAATAACTTCATAGGGTCATGATGAATATTAAAATAGATAATGCCTATTAAGGGCTTAGAATAGTGACACATTGTAAGGCATCAATAAATATTAGCTTTCCAATTAAAAGAGTAACATTTCAAAGAAAAATGGACCGATGACGTAAACAGGTGATTCACTGAAATCAACGATAACAACCCAATACAAATGGTGATGAGACATAAAAAAGAGCCCTCACTTGTGATTAGGAAAATTCAATATAAAGATGGTATTATTTTTGTTGTTATCACGGGTCAGGTTGGCAAAGATTAAAAAGACGGACGACATCGATAGCCGGAGAGGTGATGGGAAACAGACATTCCCACACACTTCTCTGTGGCTGATATTTAGTATGGTTGTGAAAGTAAATAACTGTTATCCCACCACTAACCACCGTGAGTAGCACCCGCTACCCCACCTGCATGGCCCCTTCCCTTGGGACCTGGACCTCCGAATCTAGCAATTAAAGGATTACCCTCAGGACCTTGCTCCGTGCTAAGGTCGGGATCTACAATGTTGTTGAGTATTTTGAATATTATCTCTGGATGCAATCTTTCAGTAGAGTATTCTTACAATATGTCAGAGGTCAAAATAAGGAACTAAGGAGAAAAACGTAGAAAACTCTACATATTCAGTTTATTGCAAAATTGGAAACAACCTAAAAGTCGTACAAGAGACTTGGGTTAAATATTTCATGGTAAGTCTATACAATGTAGTATTATGCACATCTTAAAATGAGGACATTAAAATGACCTTAGGAAGTCATCAATGGGGGGAAAAAAGGTACAAAATGTTTAATAAGATCACTTTTGTTTGGGCATATATTTTTCCATGTATTTCTATGCGTGAAACACATGTAAATGTATAACACACACATACACATACATGTATTTTATATATACGTAATTTTAACAGTATTTATCTGTGGTGAATTGCTAAAAATGGCAATACATTTCTCCTATCTCTGCATGCCTGTACCTTTGCAATGTGACTTTGGCTCTCCTCAGATCAAAAGGTGAAATGTCTGTCCTGATCCCTTGAATTTGTGCTTACTTAGCCATGTATCTTGTTTGGCCAAGGGGACATCAGCAGATATGGTACTAGCAGAGGCCTGAGAAATGCTTGGGCTCTTGCGCTCAGACTCTTGTTGCTGCACTTGGAATCCTGAAACCACCATGTGAATAGGAGAACAGTCTGTTTATTCTCCAGCAGGTGAACATCACATGAATAGGTCACGTGGAGGAAATCTGAGGTGCCGTGGCCAACAGCCTGCCAACTGCAGGCTGTGAGTGAGGTCATGCTCCACCATCCAGCCCCAACCAAGCCTCCAAAAGACTACATAGATACGCTAAGCCCAACCTGCCAACCCACAGAATTATGAAGTAAAAATGGATTATTGTTTCAAGCTACTAAGTTCTGGTTTGATATATTTAAATATTGAACACTGAAAATTTTAAGGCAATTTTTTATGACTGTATTTTCTATACTTTTACGATGAACACGCATTACTCTTAAAATAAGAAAAAAACCGCCATTTCTATTTAAAAGTTTTAAATTCTTTTTCTTGTCTAATTGTTATGGCTAGAACTTCCAATACTACTATGTTGAATAAAAGTGTCGAGGGGCTTCCCTGGTGGCTCAGTGGTTAAGAATCTGCCTGCCAATGCAGGAGACATGGGTTAGAGCCCATGGGAAGATCCCACAGGTCGCGGAGCAACTAAGCCCTTGAGCCACAACTACTGAGCCTGCACGCAAGAGCCCACAAGCCACTACTGAAGCCTGCGCGCCTAGAGCCCGTGCTCCACAACAAGAGAAGCCACCGCAATGAGAAGCCCGTGCACCACAACAAACAGTAGCCCCTGCTCGCCACAACTAGAGAAAGGCTGCACGCAGCAATGAAGACCCAACGCAGCCAAAAATAAAATAAATAAATTTATATTAGAAAACAAAGTGTCGTGAGTGGGCATCCTTCTCTTATTCCTGATACGAGAGGACATGCTTTCAGCTTTTCACCATTGAGTGTGATGTTAGCTGTAGGTTTGTCATATTTGGTCTTTATTATGTTGAGGTATGTTCCCTCTATGCCCACTTTCTGGAGAGTTTTTTTTTTATCATAAATGGATGTTGAATTTTGTTAAAAGCTTTTTCTGCATCTATGGAGATGACCATACGGTTTTTGTGCTTCAACTTGTTAATGTGGTGTACCACACTGACTGATTTGTAGATAATGAAAACTCCTTGCATCCCTGGGATAAATCCCACTTGATCATGGTGCATGAGCCTTTTAGGGTATTGTTGGATTCAGGTTGCTAATATTTTGCTGAGGATTTTTGCATCAAAGTTCATCAGTGATACTGGCCTGTAATTTTCATTTTTTTGTGATATCTTTGTCTGGTTGGGGTATCAGGGTGATGTTGGCCTCGGCTAATTAATTTGGAAGCATTTCTTCCTCTGCAATTTTTTGGAATAGTTTCAGAAGGATAGGTGTTAACTTCTGTGAATGTTTGGTAGATTTCACCTGTGAAGCCATCTGGACCTGGACTTTTGTTTGTTGGGAGATTTTTAATTACTAATTTAATTTCATTACTGGTAATTGGTCTGTTTATATTTTCTATATCTTCCTGGTTCAGTCTTGGGGGATTGTACATTTCTAAGAATTTGTCCATTTCTTCTTCGTTGTCTATTTTATTGGCATATACTTGTTCATAGTAGTCTCTTAGGATCCTTTGTATTTCTGTGGTGTTGGTTGTAACTTCTCCTTTTTCATTTCTGATTTTATTTGCGCCCTCTCCCTTTTTTTCTTGAGGAGTCTGGGTAAAGGTTTATCAATTTTCTTTACCTTTTCAAAGAACAAGCTTGTAGTTTCATTGATCTTTACTTTTGTCTTTTTAGACTCTATTTCATTTATTTCTGCTCTGATCTTTATGATTTCTTTCATTCTACTAACTTTAGGCTTTGTTTGTTCTTCTTTTTTTTTAATTCCTTTAGGTGTAAGGTTAGATTGTTTATTTGAGATTTTTCTTGTTTCCTGAGGTAAACTTGTATTGCTATAAACTTCCCTCTTAGAAATGCTTTTGCTGCATCCCACAGATTTTGGATCCTTGTGTTTTTGTTTTCATTTGTTTCCAGATATTTTCTGATTTCTTTAGTGACACATTGGTTGTTTAATAGCATACTGCTGATAAAAGCAATCCAAATTGGAAAGGAAGAAATAAAACTGTCACTGTTTGCAGATGACAGGATACTATACATAGAAAATCCTAAAGACGCCACCAGAAAAGTACTAGAGCATATCAATGAATTTGATTAAGTCGCAGTATACAAAATTAATACCCAGACATCTGCTGCATTTCTATATGCCAACAATGAACTACCAGAAAGAGAAATTAAAGAAACAATCCCATTTACCATCACATCAAAAAGAATAAAATACCTAGGAATAAATCTAAGGAGGTAAAAGACCTGTACTCAGAAAACTATAAGACAGAGATGAAAGAAATTGAAGATGACACAAACCATTGGAAGATATACCATGTTCATGGACTGGAAGAATTAATATTATTAAAATGACCACACTACCCAAGGCAATCTACAGATTCAATGCAATCCCTATCAAAATACCAACGGCGCTTTTCAAAAAACTAGAACAAATAATTGTAAAAGTTGTATGGAAATACAAAAGACCCTGAGTAGCCTCAACAATCTTGAGAAAGAAGAACAGAGCTGGAGGAATCATGCTCTCTGACTTCAGACTATACTACAAAGCTATAGTCATCAAAACAGTATGGCACTGCCACAAAAACAGACACATAGATCAGTGGAAGAGGATATAAAGCCCAGAAATAAACCCAGGCTCCTATGGTCCATTAATCTACAACAAAGGAGGCAAGAATCTACCAATACAATGGAGAAAAGACAGTCTCTTCAATAAGTGGTGCTGGGAAAACGGGACAGCTACATGTAGAAGAATGTAATTAGAACATTCTCTAACACCATATACAAAGATAAATTCAAAATGGATCCAAGATCTAAATGTAAGACCAGATACTATAAAACTCCTAGAGGAAAACACACACAGAATACCGTTTGACATAAATTATAGCAATATTCTTTGGATATGTTTCCCAAAGCAAAGGAAATAAAAGCAAACATAAACAAATGGAACTGAATTAAACTTAAAAGCTTTTGCACAGCAAGGGAAACCATTGGCAAAACAAAAAGACAACCTACTGAATGAGAGAAAATATTTTCTGATGATATGACTGATAAAGGGTTAATATCCAAAATATATAAGCAGCTCATACAACTCAACATCAAAAAAACAAACGACCTAGTTTTAAAATGGGCAGAAGACCTAAATAGGCATTTTTCCAAAGAGGAAATGCGGATGGCCAGGAGTCATATGAAAAGATGCTTGACACAGTTAATCATCAGGGAAATGAAAATCAAAACCACAATGAGGTATCACCTCACACCTGTCAGAATGGCTACCATCAAAAAGAACGCAAGTAACAAATGTTGGTGAGGATGTGGAGAAAAGGGAAGCCTCTGTTGGTATGCGTGCACTGTTGGTAGGAATGTAAATTGGTGCAACTACTGTGGAAAACAGTATGGAGTTTTCTCAAGAAACTAAAAACAGAACTACCATATGACCCAACAATTCCACTCCTGGGTATATATCCGAAAAAAATGAAAACACTAATTCGAAAAGATACATGCACCCCAATGTTCATAGCAGTGTTATATACAATTGCCAAGATATGGAAGCAACCTAAATGTCCATCAACAGGAGAATGGATAAAGAAGATGTGGCATATATACAATGGAATATTAGCCATAAAAAAGAATGAAATTTTGCCATGTGCAACAACATGAATATACATGGAGGGCATTATGCTAAGTGACATAAGTCAGAGAAAGATAAATACTGTATGATATCACTTATATGTGGAATCTAAGAAATAAAAGAAACTAGTGAATATAACAAAAAAGAAACAGACTCACAGAAATAGAGAACGAACTAGTGGTTACCAGTGGGGAGAGGGAAGGGGGAAGGGGCCATATGGGGGTGGGGGATTGGGAGGTACAAACTATTATGTATGAAATAAATAAGCTACAAGGATGTACTGTACAGCAGAGAATATAACCAGTATTTTGTAGTAACTATAAATGGAATATAATCTTTAAATCTGTGATCACTATGTTATATACCTGTAACTTACATAATATTGTACATCAACTATACTTCAATAAAAAAATTGAAGGAAAAAATAGAAAAAATAAAAGAAAATCATTAGCCGTTTGAATGATCTTAATGTACGTAAATCAATATCTAACTGACAAACTTATTCCAAAATATACCTAGCGTACAACCGCTGCATGCTGAATGCACCTTTCTAAATAAAATAACTGGCTGCCACCAGGAACATAAAAAATTTTTTAATTGCTTTTTAAAATTTTTAAATAAAGAAAATGAAACCCTATACCTGATTTAAGCTGTTTAACAGAGTAACAGTATTAATAGCTAACATTTAAATAGCACTTGCTACGTGCCAAGGCACTACATGTTTTGCATTCTTTTGCAAAATAGTATTCTTTTACAAAGAACACTATTATCATTTCCTTTTTCTGGCTGAGGAAAGTGAGGCTCAGAGTGGTTTAATCCAGCATGCTCCCTGGTCTCTCTTGGGTTTCCTAACTTCATACAGTTTCATCAAGCAATAAAGTGCGAGGGTGGATGTGGTGGTGAAGATGTGCTAGCTGTCAAATGGTTCCATCATGTTGCTTGCTATCAACTCTCTGAGAGGGATGTGTTGAGGGAGGTGGACGGTGTGAAACCTCTACCTAAAAACAGGTTTGCCAGTTGACAAGGTTCTTATAATTTCTGCTTTCCCTCTCCACCAAGACCAGCACCAAGAGAAAGCTATTTATAAGGTTGTTTATCCCATATTCTACTGTACAAGAGGCATTTTTTATACCGCATTTCTAGCACAGTTCTGTACACTCTACAACAGCGAATGCTCAACAGAAGTATAGGTGAGGAGGGGGAGGAGGCTCAGTCATACCTAGCCAGCTCTCAGAAGGGGGGTGGTGTGGCTGACTCGTTAAAAGCAGAACTTCAGAGTCAGATTAGACCTGGGTTCAAATTCTGTCGCCACCATTTACAAGTCGTGGGTCCTTGGGCAAGTTAGTTAATCTCCTGGTGTCAAATAGAGGTAAGAGGGCATTGTGAAGACTAAATGATACGATTCTTGTCAAGAACTTGGCAAGAGCTGCTCCTCTCTATCACCATCATCATCTCAATTTAGCAATAAGAAGTTTAGAAACTATGATTTCATCACATTCTAAATTATCCATAGACTTCAATGTCATCCAAAGCAAAGAAAAAGGAGAACTCTGCCATGGAAGACAGAACTGAGAGTCCAAAATTCTTAGTGACGAACCTTTCTTGTGGTCTTGATAGTGTAAAATCAGTACAAGATGGTGGCCTCAGGTGGTCAAATGGAATCAAGATTGGTAATACCATCTGGAGTTACCTAATGATCCTTGTCATTTCCTGAGAAATTACCCCCCAATACTGCTGTGACTTAGAGATGTGATCCTTTCCCAACTCAGCATGGCCACAGCCATCGATTGTCGATGCTTGAGGACAACAGAAAGCAGGCCTGGGTCTATTCTGCCCATTCATTATTGCCCCCCGCAGCCATAATTACCCCACATGACAGGCTTCTTTTCTTCCAACAGACAGGATTAATATGTGCAGGCTTAGATAATAATTTCAAGTCTGCGACAATTAAACAGAGTCATGCTGAAAAAAGCCAAGGAACAGAGTTTGTTAAATAAAAACAAGTGAAACTAAAGGAAAGGTCATCATTTTTGTATTTCTGTAACGAATACAATCTAACGATAATTTGTATCTGCGAGAATCCCTGTGTTTTTTAGGTTGTAATTAAATTTCTCCTTGAACAATCATCTTGCATACTTTCCTTAGGGGAAACCATTTACATTTCATCATATCTTTGAAAATGTAATCGATCTCTATTTTAATCAAGCTTTCCTATTTGGATCATTCCTTTAAAAGGCTGATGAACACATCTGCTTTTAAAACTACAACTCAGTAGTGAATTCGACTGGTATCAGAGGTACCGTAAGTCAGTGCAGTTTTAGAGATAGTTTCGATAATGAATGACTATGATGCCCAAAGTACCTGTGGCAGATTGATGTAGCAATGGCTCCCAATTTGTTCAAGTCTCTCTGTATCCATACCCTTGGGTAGTCTCCTTCTACTCTGACTCTAGACTTGGCCATGTGATTGTCTGATCGACAGCACAATAACAAATGTGATGCTAGCAAAGACTTGAAAAACACGTGCACATTGGGGCTATCTCTCTCCTGCTATTCTTAGGACTCTTGTTATAGCTGCCATGTGAACAAGCCCATCTAGGGCTGCCTGATGAATAAGAGAAAACCATGGCTGGAACTCAAATGGCTGCCTCAGCTAACAGCCAGCCAACATCCTAGCTGACCCAGCAGCTGCCTGCAGACACATGTGAGTGACACCTAGTTGAGACCAGCAGAAGACTCATCCACCTGAGCCCAGTCCAAATTTCCAGAGCACAAAATTGTGGTTGTTGTTTTAAGCCACTAGGTCTCTGTGGGGTGGTTTGTTACACAGTGAAAGCTGACTGACCCAGTGTCCCAGTGAGAGCAGGGTTGCAGCACCAGCACTGGGGCAGAAGTTGGATTCCATCAGAACGATTTTGTTTATAAACAGCTGTGATGGACATCGACATAAAGAGAAGTGCGCAAACACCAGTTGGTCCATCCATCCACAGACACACAGTTACATCATGGTGACTGTGAAAACTGGAACAAACATAACTACAGAGGAGGGGGATGGGGATGGGCTAACCCCTTCAGCGTTTGGGGTCTGACACTTGAAATGATGAGGATTTTAGCAATAGTGAGAGCCTCCAGTTCAGCGCCACCTAAAACTTCATTTGTTTGCTATTTTGCATTTCACGCTTTGCATAAAGCTCCTGGAGCCTTTGGTTGGATCGGGTCAACTGGCTCATGAAACTGAAACTTGCTCTATGACTTTTTTCCATCTACTTTTCCTAAGTATATGCTCTGTAAAATCTCCCTTAGGAAAAGGGTGCCGTGGTCACATAAATTATTGTATACTCTTGATCCTTCTTGGAATTTCACAATGTACCTTGGCATATTAAAGACCTGTTTGTCTTCACTTATTCCAGTGCTGAGATGTACTTGACCACAGAATCCTTTTTGTGAGTAACATATATTAAGACCTCATTACGCAACGTTTCTCAGAAAACACTTTGAGAAAGTTTTTTTTTAAACTTTCTTACAGTGAAATACAGCACACATATGGAGAAGTACATGAAGCAGAAACAGGCAGCATAATGAATTACTGTAGACCAAATACTCTTTTAACTACCATCCTGCTCAAGAAGTAGATCATTGTCAACACCTCCACCAGACCCCTGTGCATTCCTGGGCCATTACGATTTCCTCGTTCCTCTCCAGAGGGAACCATTTCCCAGACTTTATGGTAATAACTTCCTTGCAGTGTTTTATTCTTTTGCCACCTAGTATATATACCTAAATGATACACTTGCTTTGTCTATTTTTGAAAGCTATAAAAATGGAATTACACAGTATGCATTGGAGGGGCAGAGGGTGTACGTATCTTCAACTTCAACAGATGTCAAACTCTTTCCCAAATTGAGGGAAAGGGTACCAACTGACACTCCTATCATCAGTGTACGAGAGTTCCAGTTGCTCCACATCCTAGGTTACAGTTGGTGATGTCAGATGTTTTCATTTTTGCCAATCTACTCAATGGGCAGTGGAGTTTTGAATTTGCATTTCTCTGTTCAGTAAGGAGGTTGAGCACATTTCATTATGTTTACTGGTCATTTGTGCAGCCTCTTTTGTGCAGCTCATGTTCAAGCCTTTTGCTCACTTCTTTACAGAGTTTCTATGTCTTTCTTGATGCATAGGAGTTCTTTATCTATTCTAGATAGAAGTCCTTTGTTGGGTACAGGAGTTGCAAATGTATTCTCTTGCTCTTTGGCTTGGTTTTTCTCTTTCCTAATGGGGTCTTTTGTTGAACAGAAGTTCTTCATTTAAACGTAATCAAATGTATCCGTTTTTTCCTTTTATGCTTAGTGCTTTGTGTGACACCTGTAATAATATGTCTCTATGTCCAGCGGTATTCCAAGGAGCTAGACTTGAAATGGTCAAGTCATTGGTCACTGGTAGTGGTCAAAGCCAAAAACTGTAGGCTGGAGAAGAAAAGGGGAGTGGGTGGGAAGGGGAAGGGTAGAAGGCCAGAGGAGGAACAAGAGGGGTTGTCAAGAAGGCAACAGGGGCGGATGGAGGGTATGATTGCAAGTGGATCGAATGTCACTCTCACCATACAGCTCTTTATGCATGGAAAGGAAGTTGGCAGCCTCATCAGAAAGAACAGAGAATCAGTTAAGAAGATGCGTGGGGAGAGTGGTGTACATATCGACATCTCCAAAGGGAACTGTGCTGAGAGAATTATCACTTTGGCTGGACCCCTGAATGCCATCTTTAAAGCCTTTGCTATGATCACGGATGCACTGGAAGAGGACGTCAGCACAACAGCACAGCTGCCAGCAGACCCTGGTCACCCTGAGCCTGGTGGTCCTTGCTAGCAGCGTGGCTCTCTCATTGGGAAAGGAGGTTTCGAGATCAAGGAAATATGACGAGAGAGTACAGGGGCTCAGGGCCAGGTGGCAGAGAATAAGCCTCCCGACTCAATTGAGCAGGCCATTATAACTGCTGGCATTGGGCAATCCATCATTGAGTGTGTCCAACAAGCCTGTCCAGTCATGTTGGAGTCACCCTGACCCCAACCAGCTCTCGGGTCATCTTTGCAGGTGGTCAGGACACGTACCACACAGGCAGCAATGATGTGGGCTTTCCTCACCCCCACTCCCCACCCATCCACGTGCCTCAACCATGACCTAGAGGAACTCTCTCTGGAGGCCGGCACTGCAACAGTCTTGTTTTCCTATGATGCATGGCAACCCTGGATTCAGTGACATTGAATCCACTCTCCAGAGATGAAAGGCTATTGGGCAGGTTGGGATGTATCTTCTGAGACTACTCATGAACTCACATTTCAAGCCTTTTAACTGGCCGCACAATGGGGCATTAGGGTGCCCAAATCAGTAAGAGCCACCAGACTTCTGGGGCATAGTTCGTCATTGCAAACCCAGTGGAAGGATCTACCGTTAGGCTGGTTACCGTCACTGGATCTGCTGCCAGCATTAGCCTTGTTCCATACCAAATTGTCTGGCTGTCCTCAGAGACAGGTGGCATGGGGAGCCGCTAAAGCAATGCAGATCCATCCACAATCCTTTCTGGCTGTTCACCACTCTTGATCCATCTGTGTCGTTTCTGAACAGTCAGCAATTCCAGGTTTTAAATAGTCTGTAAGTTTCCATTTCTTTACACTTTACATCCACTTGTGATTTTTAAATTATTCGAATTCCTTTCTCCATTCAGCTGTTAGAGCTGAGTTCCATATTTAGTTTTCTAAGCTTCTCCCTGTTTTGTTTTACTTTGGGGTTTTGTGCTCATGCATTTTTTTGTTTGTCATAGAACTAGAAGACTAGAATATTAATACAATGCAGTTTAGTCCATGATGTCAGAAAGTTCTCAAAAACTAATTAAAAGATGGACTGGGTATCTGTTTGCTCTATTCTCGCATGACAAAAGCTTCAAGGACAAGAACATTACATTCTCTTGGTAGTGACCGTGGCGCAGCCTTTTGGAGGTCAAAGAACGGCCATCTGTCGGTTTACTCCTATACGCTAAGCACTGTCCTGAGCTGTGGACCTACATTACGTCCTTGATTCTCTCAGCAATTCTGGAGGGAGGTATTTTTTGCCCTCAAAATAAGTGGGCAAATGAAGAGTCACTGAGGCAGAATCACTTCAGCAAGGCCACACAGGTCAAACAGCCAGCCAATGGCAAAGGCGGGATTTGAACTCCAGATTGAATCTCACCCCAAAGTTCACGGCTTTCCCACTGTAACATGCTGCCCTCCAGTCAGAGCAGGGGACATGGTGAAGTGCTTCTGTGAGAAGGAATTATAAAGTGTCGCCTTTGCTGCAGGATAACTGGTGAGGAAAAATCTTTCTACTGACTCTCTGTCTTGGTGTGGGTTACCCTAGAAGCGGGACCTAAGACAAGGATTTGAGTGCAAATCGTTTCTTTATGTGGTGATTCCAGGAAACAGCAGTAGAGGAAGTGAGACAGGAAGGAGAGGCAGCCAGTAAATGGAACGTTATCAAACACTGGGGTCACTGGGGTGCAGTCCTGCTGGGGAATCCCAGAGCCCCCGGTTGCCCTCTACCTTAGAGTTACCCATCGTTGCTCCAATGGAGGGGTTAGGAGGCTGGGTTTTTATCCACCGATTCACACCCATCATTACACGAGGGCGGCCATGGAGGGATTAGTTCTCAGGAACTCTGGGTTTCCCCTGAGGGTGGACCCACATGCTCTCAGGGCTCAAAAAGGTCCTGCTGGCCGAGGCTTGCAGGTGTTTGGAGTAAAGAGCCTTTGGCGTAGAGGTGGGTACCGAGGGGGTGTGGCAGAAGACCAACACTGTCTGCTCCACCCTCTACTAATAAAAGCTAAAGAAAAAGAGAAATAGACACGAACTCTGGTGAAGGAGAGAAGGCTATAGAAAAGGTTTAAATCCCTCCACAGAGCTGTGCAATGTAATATTCCTGAGACGTTCACAGTGGCACCTTCCAATCTAATTTGCCACACAGAGGAAGGGACACCCACCACACTGCAGTTTAATAATTTAGCTATTATTTCCAGAGCGATCCTATTAACAGTCCATTCATTTTCTCCCCAGCGGTTCAGCCATTGAAATTCACCCACTGCGTCTTTGGACTATTAGTCATACTCTGGGAAGTATTATTTAGGAGCGCGTACCGAAAAAGATTGGACAAAGATTTCACGTGCAACCTGATACGAAAGAGATGATTTCCGAATTGGACTGGGGAACGGGCTGGGCTGGGTTGAGGCTCAGACATTCTCCTTATAGCTGGAGTTTTTCCAGCCCACTTTCCCATTCACAAAATGGGGGGAGGGGTGGCCAGCAGAGGCAGTGTTTCGAGATTTTAAATACCGCCTAAATCAAGGGCCTTTTTAATGCTAATTAACCCACTTAATCCCTTTCAGAGACTAGCACTTTCAACAGCTTTAAACTAGAAGAAAAATGTAATAAATGGGGAGGGAGGGAGGAGCTGACTATTGAAGAAGGCGACCACAGATGTTAACTCGCACTGACTATGGAGGATTCTGACGCCGGCTAGGTTCAGAAAGAGCAAACATCCCAAAGAAAAACAGTACAAAACTGTCTCAGAATTTTCAGTTTCTGGTTCAGATCCTCGTTCAGTGATGTACAACCCGTGTCCTGCCTTGTACAAGGCTGCCGCAATTTAATTCACGTGCTCTTGTGAAAGTAATTTTACACCAAGGAATAAAAGTAAAATTAAGCTAAGCAGTTATCAAAGCAGTCACTCTTTTCTTAACTGTGTCCCCCACTACACACACACACGCACACACACGCACGCACACACACACACACACACGCGCGCGCACACACACGCGCACACACACGCGCACACACACGCACACACACACGCCTCCACACACATGCCTTTCTGAAGACATCTTCTTTCTTAAAGGTGAAATAACTTCTAAGGTGTTTTTCGTTATTAGGGTCAGCTAAACTGCTTGCTGATGCTAGCACTAAGGATGGAATCAGGCTGACCTAGGTTAGAGTTCAGGTTCTGTCACTTAACTGGTATTAGTTTTTTTACTTGTAAAATGGAGCCCATGCTGATATATTCCTTATCAGCTCCAATGGAAAACAATACAGTCTCCATAGCAGGGAGGTCAAGTAACCTTTCCTGTAAACAGCCAGAGAGTAAATATTTAAGGTTTTGTGGGCTACCTGGCCACTGCTGCAACGACTCAGTTCTGCCACTGGAGCATGGAAGCAACCAGAGGAAATACACAAATGAATGTGCGTGGCCGTGTTCCCATAAAACTTTATTTACAAAGGCAGGCGGTGGGCTGCACTTGGCCCACGGGCAGTAGGCTAGAGCACACCTTTCTCAGTTGCCATTGAGCCATTTTACAACTCTGGATTTGCAAAATTGTTCTTGTCTATAGACATGCAAATTCTGTCCATTAGAGGTTCCATTTGATGTGCCGGCCGCCCCGTGGGAGAGATCAAATTTGCCTGTGTTTGCATATTCATTTCAATATCCCTGATCTATAAGTGTGTCTGTTCTTGAACAGGTTCTACCATCCTACCAGTCCCCTCATTAATGAATTAAATATTTAATATCGTTGAAGAAAAAGTTATTCTGACAGTTGTTAAAATGGTAAGGAAGACTTTATTCAACACTATTGCAATAGGTGTCAGGACTACTACAATGGTGGCGAGGTCGGGCTCAACTCAGAATATGGCAAAGACAGCTGGGGATTTACAGCCAATGAGCAGAGTGAAGGAAGCAGTGGGTCTCAAATTACTAAGAGGAAACATCAAGTATAGGAGGATTCTTGGTGAACGCAGGCCAGGCTGATGAGATACCAAGGATGGACGATGGGGAATTTGATCAGATATCAAGGGTGATCAGATATCAGGAATGGGGTGGTTCTCACTAACCTGATTTAGCAGGATTCTTGCTAACACTGGACTAGGCAGGCCAACGACAAGGCCCAAAGATGAGGCCTGGTCAAAAAGAGACCTCAGAGGAGCCTGTCTCGAGTCTGGTCAAGGAAAGAGTCTTTGTCATGTTAAAGAAAAAATTTCGTGACACTTATTAAAGACAGTAAGGCAGACTTTATCCAGGGGGGTTACTACAATGGTTTTGCACAGGGGGAGAGAGATCAGACTCAACTCCAAAAACAAGGACAAGTGAAGGTTTATAGCCTAAGGTGGGGCCAGGGGGGGTCCGTGGATGGAAAACTACTAAGAGGCTCAGGGATGAGGGAGATTCTGGCTAAACTGATTTGATAGGACGCTTGCTGAAGGCAGGCCAGGGTCATACGATGCCCAGGGAGAGGAGATGAGAAATACGATCGGATGCAAGAGCGGCGGCATTCAAACAGTGGAGGACTGTGGCTAAACTGACTCAGCGAGACTCTTGAATAAGCAGACCAACGACAGCGCCCAAAGCTGGGGCCTTGAGGACTTAGAGGAGCCTGACTAGAGTTAGGTTGAGGAGAGAGTCTTTGTCAGTCAACATGTGTTCACTTTACATCTGTATGAAAGTCACAGATGAGGTTTTCTTGAAAATTAACCTTTATTTTTTTTAACATCTTTATTGGAATATAATTGCTTGACAGTGGTGTGTTAGTTTCTGCTGTATAACAGAGTGAATCAGCTATACATATACATATATCCCCATATCTCCTCCCTCTTGCGTCTCCCTCCCACCCTCCCTATCCCACCCCTCTAGGTGGTCACAAAGCACCGAGCTGATCTCCCTGTGCTATGCGGCTGCTTCCCACTAGCTACCGGTCTTACATTTGGTAGTGTATATATGTCCATGCCACTCTCTCACTTCTTCCCAGCTTACCCTTCCCCCTCCCCATGTCCTCAAGTCCATTCTCTACGTCTGCATCTTTATTCCTGTCCTGCCCCTAGGTAATACAGAGTGAAGTAAGTCAGAAAGAGAAAAACAAATACCGTATGCTAACACATATATATGGAATCTAAAAAAAAAAGGTTCTGAAAATTAACCTTTAATCCAGCCAATGTTTTTGAAAGAATTAACATAGAAACTGGCCCATGGCAAACACGTAATAAAGTTGTGGTTGAGTTGTTATTGCCACTTTTGCTGTTATGATTATACGAGTGAGAATTCCAACAAGAAACAGAACTCAGCCCAAATGGTTCAAACGAAGAGATTCCAGTGAAGGGACTACTTTGTGGGCAGGTTAAGGGAACAAACGAGAGATGTTAAAGTCCAGAGACTATGACAAAGTCCAGAGACTGTGCCATTACCATGTGCTGAAGGGGACAAAGGGAGGACACGGCATCACTGGATTGCAGTGAAAGCTGGGGCCGAGGGGCCACAGGTCAGATTCTGTGGTCATGGGGGGACCCAGTTCTCGCCAGAGATGGAGCGCTGAAACAGGCAAGGACCAGGGAAGCAATATTTCAGCCTCTCTCTCCTCCCGTCTTCTGATCTCTTGCTGGGCCCACCCATTGGCAGAACCCCATCAGAAGTCAGCTGCCAGGGAATCTGGGTGATGTAGTCTGCCTCTAGGGGCACAGAACCAGGCAAAGAGGGTGGAGGATGCATCTTGGGGGTGGGGGTGAAGAATAACCAGCACAATTATTACTATTATGTTTTACAATGCTCAAAACCCACACAATATACAACACCAAGAGTGAAACCTAATGTAAACTACGGATTCTGAGTGACAATGATATATCAACGTAGGCTCATCAATCATAACAGATGTACCACTCTGGCGGGGGGCACTGATAGTAGGGGGAAGCTACTGTACAGGGAAATCTCTGTACTTTCTACTCAGTCTGGCTGTGAACCTAAAACTGCTTTTAAAAATAAAATCTATTGTACATCAACTGTACCTCAATTAAAAATATATACATAGGGACTTCCCTGGTGGCGCAGTGGTTAAGAATCCACCTGCCAATGCAGGGGACACGGGTTCGGGCCCTGGTCTGGGAAAAACCCACATGCCGCGGAGCAACTAAGCCCATGCGCCACAACTACTGGGCCTGCGTTCTAGAGTCCGCGAGCCACAACTACTGAAGCCCACGTGCCACAACTACTGAAGCCCGCGCGCCACAACTACTGAAGCCCGCGCGCCTAGAGCCTGTGCTCCGCTACAAGAGAAGCCACTGCAATGAGAAGCCCGTGCACCGCAACGAAGAGCAGTCCCCGCTCGCCGCAACTAGAGAAAGCCCGTGTGCAGCAACGAAGACCCGACACAGCTGAAAATAAATAAATAAATTTACTAAAAATTATATATACACATAATTTAAAAGTCTATTAAATTAAAAAATATTGTATAGTGATTTATATTTCCTAAAGCCTTTGCATAAAAGTTGCTGTGAAGAGATAGGGCAAATACAGTATCCTCATGCTACAGACAAGGAAAATTAAGCTTCAAGTAATTCACGTTCAAGTAACAAGTGGGAGAGCCTTCTGAGTCTAAGTTCAGTGTGCAGAGAACAGAGGTCAGTTTTGTGGGATGAAATCCTACGGAAGCTGAGAAAGAAAACAAAGAGAAATTTTCCTGATTTGCACATTTTGTCACTGATAGAAATGGGAGTAAACCCTACTTACTTCTGGCCAACTAAGTGTGTCCGAGTATGAGGGTGTGTGTGTGTGTGTGTGTGTGTGTGTGTGTGTGTGTGTGTGTGTGTGTGTGTGTGTGTGTGTGTGTGTGTCGGGGAGATGGGCAGCCTCGTGTGATCACTCTCTCTAATTCTCCTCCCAGAACCCTTGTGTGTTGAGTTGGCTCTGTCTTCAGAGACTCTCCTCGTATTTCAACCTCCCTGCTTCCACACACCTGCCTCTGCTGGTTTCTCAAGGGCAGAGTGGTCCACAAGGATGCCTCACGCAGAGTGGATCCGAAGCACAAGGGTAGAGCAGAGGCCTATCAGTGTGCCAAGTTCAGAACCTCCCTGGCAATCTTCAGAACCTCTGCTGAAAAACCTCCGCTCTCACCTCTACCCCTGTCTGACTTATCTTTCTCTTTAGGGCCTCAATTTAAAGGTTACTTCCCCCAGGGATGCCTCTCCTGACCCTCAATACAAATTAGGTTTCTCCCATTATTCTTGTCCCTATGTCTTGCTTTTTCTTCAGAGAGCTTATCACCAGGTATGATTGCTGAGATACCTGCCAATCTGTTTACTGCTCGGGTTCCTCTCTACAGACTACAGTATAAGGTTCATGAGAACTGAAACATCATCTACCACCAATAACCCAGTGTTTAGCACAGGCCCTGACCTGGAGGTGATAATCAATAAATGTGTGTCAAACAAGTGAATGCACGAATAAATCAATTACATCAAGTGAAATTAAATTACTGAAAACTAGTCCCCCTTCTAACCCCACATAACAGCCTTCTATTCTTCCAACCACACTACGGATATCAAGATGCCAGAGGGGTGGGAAAGGATTTGGGAATCAGGACAGATTTTAAAGATGGTTATAAAGACCTGGGCTTGTATTCCGAGTGATATGGGGAGGCACTGGAGGGGTTGGGACATCTTTAGCTCCTCCTCTGCTTCACCTTGCACTCCCTCCCATCCCTAGTGACTCATAGTAGGCATTCAATAAATTTGTTGAATACAGTAAGTCCCCTACATACGAACAAGTTCCGTTCCGAGAGCACATTCGCAAGTCCAATTTGTTCGTAAGTCCAACAAAGTTAGCTTTGGTACCCACCTAACACAGTTGGCTATAGAGTACCGTACTATACTGTAATAGGTTCATAATACTTTTCACACAAATAATACATAAAAAAACAAACACAGTAAAGTACACAAAAGCACAAACATTTGTAGAGGATGCACGCACGTGACAATGTACGCCAGACACTTGAACTAATTTACGCATGTAAATTTACGCATTTACTAATTTACGCATGTTCGCATCTTTGAAAGTTCGCGACTTGAAGGTTCGTACGTAGGGGACTTACTGTAAATGCATGAATGCATGCGTGCACGGATGCATGAATGAATAAAAATATGATCTCTGTCCCTAAAGAACTTATGAGTGTTGTAATAAGATACAATTTATATTCATGGAATTATTGTAGCATTCCAGGGATGGGAGGGGGTACAAGACACATGCCAGGCTGCAACCAGATATTTGGTGGAAGAAACTTGAGAATCACATTTCTTTATTTTGAATTAGTTCATTGTCTGTCTTGTCTCCACTGTTTCAATTATAAACAGCTTCAGAGCAGAGCCCAAGCTTACGACTGATTCAGATCCCTGGGGCCCTAGCACAGAGCCCAACGTCACGAGGTGCGCCAAGTATACTCTTCCCGTTCTCATGCTGCTTCAGCGGGGTGGATTAATTTTTAGGGCAGTGCATTTCACATGCCAGCCCTCTAGCTAGACGTCGGGTGATCCCTCTTGGGGAGTTACCCAGTGTGGCTCCTGTCATGGTGTACAGCCAAGAGACAGCTCTGAGGATTCTCGTCTTTCCCTTCGTTATCCTAACTCTCCAGTCCAGAGGTGGGAGCAGTGGTGGTTGGTCTGGAATCACTGGCTTTTCTTTCTGTACAAAGACTAGGGGTGGTGCTCCAGGGTTGTGGAAAAAGCACTGGACTTGTTCTGAGATTCAGCTCACTATCTGTGTGTCTAGAGACACATTGCTTCATTTCTCTGGGCCTCAGTGTTTCTCATTCATAAAATTAGAGGGTGGAGGGTGGATAAGAGAAATCCTAAGATCCCCTCCTGCTCTTCTAGGATTCTAATTCTGGATGTGACATGAGAAAATGATTCCTTAAATGGCCATAATCCATCTTCTAACTTCCGGAATACTCCTAAGCCATATATGTGCCGTATCTCTGGACCACCTCCAGAGATTTCAGATTTTGCTCATCCTAAAGGTGCTCTTATTTCTGAAATGCCGGACCCTGATCAGTTTAGTAACGAGCTTATTTTTACTTTTTGGCGTTGGGTTTCTGACATCTGTAACAACTTCCTGTCAGATCCTAGAAGGTTCCCTCCCAGAGTGTCCTCAACAGCAGCTAACAATTTACACCCACCCAGGACCCATCACGTCTAAGATGTCTTAGAGCATCTTACTGCAATTAGAAGAAAATGAAACCAGGAACTCCATCTGATGAAAACCGAGGTTGGAAACTAGTATTAAAATAGAAATCATTAATGTAGGCAAAATGTAGCTGAAAGTGCCCATTCATGTGAGGTAGCATGTTTGGGAGGGCAAGGAGAGGGCGCCAGGTAGTTATGTCTGCAGTTCTGTGGGACAGGACTAACTGAAGAACAACATTAAGCATCTACTTATTGGTTAATGTGCCAGAGGTTCTGATGAGCTGATAGAACAGGAAAAACCACTGAAAGGCTCCTCTGCATTCATCCAGGCGCAGACTCAGAAGAGGATGGGAGTGAAGTAGTTTACATAGGAAGTGATCCTAGAAAGTACCTGTAGGTGAATGGGGAAGTGAGACAGGGAAGGGAAGGAAGCCGATAAAGGGAGGATTCTTGAGTAGGATACCACTGTGGGTACTGAGGCTCAGTCCTGCTGGGGAACTCTGGGAAAGAGTGTAGAACACGCCTTAGTGTGCCACCTGAGGGGCATGGGAACTGGGGTATTTATCCTCCAACTCCCATCCATCGCTGGCCGAGGGCAATTCCTGGAGGCACCGTTGGCCTCCCTCCTGCAGGTCGATAGAGAACCCTAAGAGGAAGAGCTATGGGTGCTTGAAGTAGGATGCCTTCAGCATGTACTAGAATGGTACGTGCTGAGGGGATGTGAGTGGGGCCTGATAGCACCTGCTACATTAACCTTGACCACGGTCCACATGGCTGCGTAGTCAATTCACACAATGAGTTAGGTGCGGGGGGGGGGGGAAATCACAACATCTTTGAGATGAGTGCACCTTACTGATCTCTGGCCTATCCTCCCATTCTCCAGATAAGAAAACCAAGGTTTAGAACAGCACTGTCCAATAAAAATATAATGCAAGCCACCTATGTAATTTTTTTTAATGTCAGTAGCACCTTTAAAAAGTAAAATGCACAGGTGTAATTGATTTCAAGAGCATACTTTATTCAACCCAATATGCTCAAACTATTAGAGTTTTACCATAATCAACAGAAAGATGCATACTGAGATATTTTGCATTTCTGGTACTACAGCTTTGAAGTTTTCCACTTACGGCACATCGCAGTTCTGACTGGCCACCTTTCAAGGGCTCAGTACCCACCTGTGGCTAGTGCCTACCATACGGAAGAGCACCAATCAAAACATTTCCATCACTGCAGAAAGTCCTATTGGACGGTGCTGGTCCAGTTAGTTTGTGGCATTTGCTCCAACTTAGAGCACTTGTGGGTGGTAGAGGTAGTTGACAAGAAGCCAGGAGAGAACCCTAGGATCTCTAGTTAGGCTGGAACCCTGGGCTTGAAATCTTCCCAAAAATAAAAGGCAGGAAGTGGGTTTGATGGACCCTCAACCTGTTGAGCACCAAGATTAACTTGGCTGGTTGCACAACCTCCCAGACTTCCTAGGTATAAAAAGATCCCGAGGTCAAGCTCAGCGAGACCTCTGGAGCGAAAGGTCAGGTCTCTCGTCCATTACCATGTCCCCAGCCCAGGACCTGGCCCACAGGAGGCCCTCGAGAGAGCTCTGGTGAATGGTGATGAGAAGCATCCTTTGGGCAGCAGTCACAGACCATCAGTAGGTAGGGGCTGGGGAGCAGCTGTGAGGTGAACATCATGACCATTGTGGAGGTCACCTGGGCGACCAGTCATGAGCAAAGCAGTAAACGGACAGTTGGACAAAGGAACCTGAAAAAGAATCAAATATCTGCCCACTCACCGATCCTTTCTTAACAACCATTTAATATGCCATCCTACAAAGAGAGAGACAGAGGCACAGAGCAGTTAAGAGAATCTTCCAGCAAGACCACTGTGTTTGCCTGCAGTGAACTGCTTTGACACTGGGCCCAACACACGTATTTAACAAGAGGCAATCTGCCCAGGGTTTTATTCCCACAATAAATCTTACCATTTTCGGCTCCTCCTCTCGGCATCACACTAACAGCTCCCTTTCTCAGCAGTGGTGGCAATAAATGGTGTGCACACGGTGGAGACGGTAAGGTTTCAGGGTGAAGCCTTTGGAAGCGACTCCTTCATAATTTTATCTATGGCCACGCCATATTTCATGGTGCAGCTCCCTAACACCATGGGCGGCTCTGTGTGTGCTCCGGAGAAAGGGAGGGTGAGATGCATCCCCACCCTCCAATCCTCACGCACCCCTCCCGGTGGAATTTGGAAGTTAAAGCACCTCCCGGGTTTTGAGTGGAGATCTGAACCTCTCCTGGCGCTCCCGTGGAGCTGCTCGCTAGCCAGCCAGCCCAATAAGAGGTGTTGGAGATGCGGCTGCTCCAGGAAGCCTCTTCTAATCCATTCTGCGCACGTGAGGGCCCTTCCCGAGAACTCCTATGGCAGACTGTCAAGCCAGGCCTGTCTTCCGTCCGCCATGAGACAGCCATTTCTCTGGACAGCTGCAACTCGGGAAGGGGTTACTTGCCTGTTTCCCTCCCTACTCCATACATATGGCCCAGCCCCACCAGAGCACTGGTGATTGGTTGACTGACCTAACAAATGAATGGCAACCTTCACCTTTGGTGTATTAAAATCATCCAGTTAGCATGGCCTCTCTAGCGGGCAAACAATGCAACATGATGGGTCCACCTCTTCCAAGAAGGGGCCCAGAGTCTTACAGCCGAGGAGGGAAGAAATTCAACATATATATTTGGAGTCTAGATCAGTTTCAAGTTCTGTCTGAAACCAAAGCATAACCTGCCTTTGCACATAGATTCCTCCAACGTCGCCACCCCCCTTCACCCACACCCACACACGATGAGAGATCCTATAGGACTTTTTGAGGCCACAGTCCTCAAATATTCTTTACCTGGTACATAGTGGATGCTTAATAAATATTTGCTAAATAAAACTCAATGAAGGTGGACACCATGACTTGGTTATCCTGGGGAGGCTGCATGATCAAGTGGGGAGAGCATGGGCAACAGACCCGAGTTTAAATCCTGCCTCCACCTCGAGCTATCTGCATGGGCTTCGGCAAATGCCTTAACCTCTCAGAGTCTCAATTTCCTCATCTGTAAAATGGGAATGATAATATCGACCTCCCAGAGCTGTTGTGATGATTACATGAGATATTCTCAGTAAGACTCCTAAGTACCTAATAGGCGCCTGGGAAACATCAGTTACTTCCCCCTCTGTCTGGAATATTCTTGCTCCTGTGGCAGACTCCCAGGCACCCTCTAAGACTTGCCTTGAATATAACAGTCCAGGAAGAGACGGTCCCTCCTTCTGCCCTGCTTTTCTCGTATCTCTTCGGGCAGCTATTACTGCACCTGTCACCCCATACTGCAGTGCTTTGGGTCACTGCTCTCCAACCTTGAGGTCAAGACCAAGCTTCCACCATTTTATATCCTCAGTGCTTAGCATACTGCCTGGCATGTAGTAGGCACTCAATAAAGACTTCCTTTTCCAGGTAGGAAAAAAGATAAGGACACATACCAAAATGTAACCATGGTTATCTAAACTTGGTGGAATTATGGTTGGTTTTCTCCTTTTTTGGGGGGCAGGGGTCTCTTCTATATTTAAAAAAATTTTTTTCCCTACCATGGTTATCTTTTCTTTGAGTAATGATATGATCCTGTAAAAATTAACAAGTGTATACTCAGTAAGATGGATGGATGGATGGATGGACAGACAGATGGAAGGATAGATGTAATCAATACGTTTAACCAGTTTCCATTCCACTGATTCTCAGTATCTGGGTCTGAGGCAGAGTTTGCTGCCGGGTGAGAACAGAGATTTCCATGTCCCGTGAGCCAGCTCCCTATTTCCTACCAAAGGGTTTTGAAGTTCCATCCCTTCTGTTCAAACTCACATTTTTCTCAATACCCATTCCAGGAAGGAAAAATGACCCCCACTTCACCATGTCAGCACTCAGCCAACATTTTCTATAAAGGGCCAGATAGTAAATAGTTTAGTCTTTGGGGGCCATACAGTCTCTGTTCACAACCTCTCAACTCTACCATCAGAGCGTGAAAGCAGCCATAGACAACAGGTAAGTGAATAAGCATGGCTGTGTTCCAATAAAACTTTATTTACAAAAAACAGCAGGCCAGGTTTGGCCCAATGACCACAAGTTGCCAATCCCTGGTCTGGGACTTTGCTAATGTTGCTCCCCTTCCTGGAAGGCCCTTTCTCCCATCTGCCTACTTAAATTCTGTCCATCCTACTTATCATCTACTGTCTTCGGCTGCCGTTACTGCACTGTAATCCCATGTGTTCTAGTAGGTGCTAGACAAATACTGAACCGTTTGCTAAGAAACGTTCTACTTTGGGGGACATTTTTAAAGAGGGTGTGTTTTGGAATTGTGTTTGGAAAGAACTGGAATGGGAAAATGTAAATATTCCTAAGAATAGTCTGCAGGACCTCAGCCTTAAAATGATGTGGTCAGAATAGTAATTCCCATCCTAGGAGAAAAAGACACACCAAAAAAATTCAAAGGTCAAGCAGTTCTACAATGACCTAATGGCAGAGGGACAAAAAGAAGCCAGGTATTGGGGTTGGCCCAAAAGTTCGTTCGGGTTTTGCCATGAGATGTTACGGAAAAACCCGAACGAACTTTTTTGCCAAGCCAGTCCTCACTCTATTTCTAAGCTCCAAAAGAAAAATAATAACAGAACCCTCTGTTAAGGAATTTAAGACCCGAGTGCAAAGGCATTTTTAGTGTCTTTGGCCAAGCTGGGGACGATAAATCAAGCCCCACCACTGGAGTCTCCCTTCTAAATGAGCCACCATCTAACAGTCTGTGCAGAACTCTGGCTTCAGCTTTCGGGTTTCATTTTTCCTGCTCTGCCGAGCGCTGAGCCTGTGCTCTTGGCTCCGGGAGATGGACTAAGGTTTACGCTTAAGATCACGTGGCAGCCCCAGCGGCTCTCGGCAAATGCGACTGCGTAGTCCATAAATGGTCCTTGTCTGGTGGCAAAACGCTTGGCTCCCTCTGCCTAAAAAGGAAATACTGAAGAAAATGTACATTATGGTCACCATGCTGCCGAGAGGACAATTTCCTGGCTGGCAGACCACTTGCTGACAGAGCAGAGCCAGGGAGAGCGGAGATGCCAAGCCTGTTGATTCACACGCGGGGCTTTTCAGAACGTCTGACAGCCCCGGACTCGCAGCAGCGGCAGCTCTGTGAGCACACACCATCTGGCCCCAGAGCCCTGCAGCTAAATGGAGGGAATCCATTTGAATAGAGCTTTGACCTGGGGTTTGAAAACCCGCCTCCTATGGCTTCCTTTGGAATTAGAGACTTAAAGACTTCCCCCTTCCTTCCCCTTTGGTCATTCCAACCATACCACACCTTCTCAAGCAGAGCTAGTGTATTCTTTCAGCAGCGCAGGCGTTCATTCACTCACTCATTCATTCTGTAAGTCAGCGTATACTGAGCAACTCGCAAATGCCGATGCTTCAGCTCCAGCGGTGTCAAAGTCACACGTGGTCCCCGTCCTCCCCGAAATTACAGGTGAGTAGACGAGACAGATGCTCAACATTTACGATTCCACGTGAGGAAGGTTATGTGTGGGACGGTATAGCGTGCTGTGGGGGGGGATGACCATGTAATTTGCTATCTGGACCTGGTTGCTTGTGGGAGTAAAAGGAGGTGCTATTAATAACTATTCTAGAACAGCAGGTTAAACTAGGACCGTCCTGGGCCAGCCGGGTTGTATGGGTCCTCTAAGCTTTGGCCATGCAGCCAGGGACCTCAATTCACAGGTCCACTCCCCTCCCCTCCCTCTGTGACTCTGTTCCTACCTGTCCCCATTCTCATCCTACTGTCACTCCTTTATAGGGGAGCAGAATGAGGTGGCCTGAGTGACAGGGCCCACTGACGCCAGCGCTTTAAATCCCACACTTGGCAGTGCGGCCGGGCATCGAGCTGTCATCAGTTCCTCCTACTCCGGGTTACCTCGAGAAAAAACTCCACCACACGGAGGCTCTAAATCTTGACTCCTGCCTTTGATTCCAGCTCCCTTCCCATATTTCACGAATGTGGCCGGACCTTCTGCCCAGGGCTGTCCTGTGATTTTCTACTCTTCAGCGATACACGGAGCAGGCTGGCTTTCTTGTTCTGGAAGCTCCTTCTTCAGGGATGATGGGGTCTTAAAAGCCCAAAGCTCATTGGTCCAGCCGTCCCCTAGAGGGTGTCCCAAAGGTATAAATACCTCACCAACAACCTATCATTTCGCTGTCCCTGTAAGTCTGAGCTGTGGAAGATTCCTGTTTTCATTACTAAGGGTGGACCTGCAAAACCATGACATTAATGACAGCCTTGGTGCACGCGGCAGATGCTAGGGAGGCTCCGTCCCTTAGTCCCTAGGCCCACCTCTGAGTTCACCTACAGCCACACAGATACGTCCCAGCAGGTTGGTAGCTTCTTACCACAAACACGTATAAACCCACTGCCTGAGGCTTCACCTGCCCGTCCTTGAACCTGCTCAACCCACAGGGCAACCCTCAACCAAAGAGGGACGAGAGACAATGGATGTGAAAGCCAGGCTCCAAGATGGCCCCAATGATCCTTGCCTCCTACTGTTCAGGCCCTTGTGTAGTTCCCTCCCACAATGAATATGGCTAACCTTTGTGAGCAATATAACACAGAGGAAATGCTGGTGTGTGACTTTTCGGGCTAGATCATAAAAGGCATTTATGCTTCCATCTTGCTCTCTCTGGGGGAAGCTGGTGGCCATGTCACGAGGACACTCAGGTAGCCTTATGGAGAAGGCCATGTGGTGAGGAACTGAGGCCTCCTGCCAACAGCCAGCACTGTGCTGTCAGCCAGGTTAGGGAGCCATCTTGGAAGTGGATTCTCCAGCCCCAGCTAAGCCTTCAGATGACTGTATCCTGACCCATATCTTATGAGAGACCCCATGCCAGACCAGCCAGCTAAGTCAGCCTCAAATTCCTGACCCTTAAAAGTGTAAGAGCTAATAAATGTTCATTGTTGCTTTAAACTGCTAAATTGAGGGTAACTTGTCACAAAGCATTAGATAACTAATATGGTGGATAAATACCCCAGCTTGCCCGGAAGCACATTCCACATGGTTCCTCAGGCAGTCCTCAGTGGAACCGAACCCTGGTTGTCCACAGTGGTAATCTTCTCACTGCATGCTTCTAATTTTTTTGTTATTTTTTCCCCCTCTGTGTCTCATTCTTCCTACTCCCTCAGTTCTTGGGATCATCTCCCAAATAAACTACCTGCCCCGAAGTCCTTGCCTTGGCATGTTCTTTGAGGGAACCCAAAACAAGATAGGGCATCTTGTTCCTATTCATGGATCAACTTTTCAAAGGAAGAGTAGCTCTTGTGAATATTCTTACGCCTTTAGAAAACAACTATTCTAAGTCTTTATCAAAAATAGCTCTAACATATATCTTATGATTCCATGTATATGAAATGTCCAGGACAGGCAAATCTATAGAGACAGAAAGTAGATTAGTGGTTGTCTTGGACTGAGGGAGGGAATGGGGACTGACTGCAACTGGGCACAAGGTGACAGAAATACAGGGTAATAGAAATATCCTAACACTGGATCATAGTGAGAGCTAAGACGCTATATATTTCCTAAATATTAACAAAGTATGCACTTTAAACAGGTGACTTTTATTGTATATAAACTGTGCCTCAATAAATATGACACCTGATGTTCACAGCTGAAACAAGTATAGAAATGAGAAGAAAAGAACGACGTAGGACACAGGGAAATGCAAAGGAAAGGATTCCTATTGCCGCCACTTTAGAGCCATACGAACTAGATCTACTACAGTCTCTTCCAAACTAAAACCAACGTATTTGATACAGGACAAGTAGTAATGAGGCCAAACTGTGCCTCCTCAAATACAGAAAACTAATATTAAAGACAGAATCTCATGAGGGCTTTGTCCAACCAAAGAAGACTCCCCCAGAAATGCTACATCTATGGTTTGAGGAACCAATATCCCCGTCTGATATATAAGAACACTCCTAGGGAAGTTGCCTTAAGAAAGCCATCAGCAGCGACCAATCCTTATGGGGTGTGAGGCGTGGTGAGGGAGGTTGTGAGATACTGGCATCTCAACCCCATGATGAGAAGGAGGAAAGCACGACTAGTTATCATCCACTTCCTTAAAATCAGCAGTACTTAGGTACACGCACATACCTTCCTTCATCTCTCCTGCTGAGAGAAGCAGTGTCCCCAGGGAAGTGAGCGGCATGGCCCATTCTAGGTACCCCCTTCCTTCTGATTAGCCAGGTCTCTGCCTGGCTAGGATCAAAGTTCAGGAGCCTGGGACAGGAGCGGGATGAGCGTATTGATCACTCAGTCCTTCTCTACATGTTTACTTACTGAGCTTGGAGCTCCTACAGAGCATCTGAGTAAAGGCCTTACCTGGACTACACTGATTTCAGAGAATGTTGGGAGCCTCTCTTATGCATGTGGGGGGGGAAGATGTAAGAGACATACATACAGATACACACAGGCACAAACACACACACATGTATGTACACACACATACGCATGCTGGTGACTTGGTTGTATCAGTTAGCTTTTGCTACATAACAAAACACCCCAAAACTTAGGGGCTTAAAACAAACACCATTTATATAGATCATGATTCTGGGGTCTGTGCAGGGAGTTCTTTTGGTCTGGGCTGAGATTTTTCACTTGCCTGCAGCCAACTAGACAACCTGGGAGTTACTTAGAGGCTGGGTGATCTAGGACGGCCACACTCACGTGTCTAGTATTTGGAAGCTACTGGCTGGGGCAACAGGGGCAACCACATGTCTCTCGCCAACTGGCAGGCAATCTTGGGTCTCAGGGTCCTGGGAGCCGCAAGAGAGAAAGTCCCAAAGCACAAGCACGTTTTAAGCCTCGGCTTGCTTCCTCTTTGCTAATTTCCCATTGGCCAGAGCAGGTCACATGGCCAGTCTAGACTCAAGGGAAGAAGAAATAGATTCTCCCTCTTGATGCAAAGAGCTGCCGTGTCAGGGGCAGGGGGAGTACTGGGGGCTATCATTTATATCAGCCACCTCACCTGTTCGTTTTTGTTTATTTTTTTTTTAATTCTCTTCTTATTTCAGATCTGTGGGTTGTCATTATTCTCACTTGCTGGAGAATGTGTTTTGTTCAACAGCCCTTCTAGCAGCTAGAGAATATAATTTATTTTGAGATGAGCCATTTTGCCCTGAGAAAAATTAAACTCTAGCTCTTTCTCTTGAAGAGAAAATTCTCTGTTGCCCTAATCAGCTACTGACTGCTATGGAGATGCCCCCAGAGTCTGGTTACAAGCCAAATGTAAGAAGCCATGCCAGGGAACCTGTTGACAGGGTGGATTTGGCTCCCGGGTCATGGTGAGCCTGATGGAAAGAAAAATGGCAATGCCAAAGCCATGAAAGAGGAGAGGGGGAGAGGGAGGAAGACAGTGAGAGGAGAGGAAGCACTGTTAACAGAACTGGCATTGGTGTCACCCTGAAGGAACACCCAAGCACACACCGCTTAACACCTCAGGAGGAATTTGTAGCCCGGAGGCCTTAGCTGCATCTTTTTAAGGGTTGATTCAACTACATCTGAGGTAAAGGTTGACTAATCAGAATGGAGGGAAGATGCTCTGTGTTCAATTACATGCTGTCATAGGCAGTCAACACTGTTGGGGTCTGAGAGGGAGGAAGGCAGAGAAAAGATTGTTGGGTAACAGAGGTAGGTGGGGAAGGGCACATCTGGCATGGGAGGATTTTCCAGGGAAAGAGAGAGATTTGAGACTTGAGTCTCAGCTCCCCACTGTGAGACAAACATGAGGGGGAAGGAACAGGGCCCTTCAGCTCCCTCCCCTCCCGCTTTACTCAGCTCCTGAAATACAGTTTAACTTGGTATCAGCCAGCTTCTCAAGAACTAGCAGATAACCCTCTTGCCCAAAGCACGGTGTGAGCGCACACACACAGTGGAGAGGTGGGGTAGGCCAGGGGAGCCTAACGAATGTTGTTCTTCCCTCAAAGCATGAGTGGAACAGCCCCCCAGGTAGCCCTTTGGGGGATTTGAGAGCTTGTTCTTTGGGATGAAGGTTGCCAGGTGCCCATTACAGTCCAACTTTCCCCTTCTTACTGGGCACACAGCCTGACTACATTTCCCAGTCTCCCTTGCCATGAGGCTTGATCATGTGATTGAATTCTGGCCAGTAGGATGCAAAAGGAAGCAATGCCACCTCCAGAACTGGGATTTAAGACAGTAGACATGTCTCCTCTGTGTTATCTTTCTCCCTCCCACCACTGGGAACTCCCCGCAATCTAGCTTCAAACACACAGATAACAACAATACCCCAGGGGATAGCAGAGCCACACAAGAGAAGGAACTCGGGTTTCTGACTGACTGGGGAACAGAGCTGCTTCACTTAGCTGAACCATGCCCCTCTGAATTGTTATCTGAAAGACAAATAAACCTCTTGGTTCTGTAGGCTACTGTGTTGTTAAGTCTCTTTGTTACAACTTAGCCTTTTACCCTAACTAAGATTTTCATCCATTCAACCTCAATCTTGTAGGGCCCCTCTGGGAGATTCTCCTCTGGTCTTGAGGTCACCATGAGGCCAGTCCTAAACACTAATGAATAAAAAAAAAAATCAAAATATATATGCAACTCTGAAAAGACTGTAGAATGATGGCTGCTTTCCCTGAAACATTTTTTTTGGGGGGGGCGGTGTGCAGAGGATGTGATGACATTGCACGTGACTCAGCCAAATTGCTTCAGAACAACTTTTTTCTCCCAAAAGTTTATTCCCTGTGGCAACTATCATCCTCTGTGTGTACGTCTCTCATTCTTCCTCTTGCTCTTATGCTACACACACACACACAAACACATGCAAACCCCCCTACTCCTCTCAGGCCTGTCTTCCCCTTTTGCTCTTTGCTCTTCTTCTGCAGCCTCCCCCTTCTTCTGGTCTCAGCTCTCTTGTATCCCCCTCCCCCATCTGCGTCCCTATCGTCTTTCCACGTCACAAAAAACAAAAGATCATCCTGAACATCAACCCTTATTGGGAGGCAGAAAAATCAGTGAAATAGAAACGGTTTTCATGCTTTTGAAGTCAGGAGGAACAGAAAGAATTTAGTATTTGTCTCTGTCCTGCCTAGGGAAACAGATTCTAAATGAGCAGCTACTATGTACTCACAAGACAGATATAGAACCATCTGGAAGGAATCCTGAAGAGCAACCAATGAGAAAACCAAAGTTCAGAAAATTACTTGCCTGGAACTTATTAATGGAAGAACCAAGAACGGACCCTGGTCTGTGAACCACTCGTGCTCAACTTCTAGCCCCATGCTCCCTCCTGCCCTTACCCCCACTCCCTGCTCGGAAACTTGGAGGGAAATACCTGAGGCCCCTCCACAGAATGCTTCCTGGAGCTTCAGTCCACTAGACCCACCAGAGGGGCAGGAAGGCAGGCCAGACAGAGGGCTGGGGAAACAAGCCAGCCACAGAGGCAGCCAGGGCAAAGGCTGCACACCCAGCCTGTGAGCCAACGATTTCACTCCTAGCTGTTTACTCAAGAGAAACGACAATACATGCCTGTAAGAACACTTGTCTGGGAATGTTCATGGTTGCTTATTCATAATAGATAAAAACAGGAAATAATGCAAATATCCAACGTGATGAGAACTGTTAAATAAATTATGGTATAGTCATACAAAGGAACACGATCCAGCAATTAAAAAAAAGGAATGAACTGGTCATATCACTGTTCTAAAGGCCAGCTATTACAAGATGGCACGGAACAAAGTAAGACAAATGTGGTAGTCAGTTTTCAAGAAGGCTCCCAATGAAACTGCCTCCTGGTATTACACTGTACATAGTTCCCTCCTATGTTGCACCAGACTAGAGTTGTTCTGTATGAACAACAGAATACTACACGAATGATGGCATGTCACTTCCAAGATTAGGTTATAAAAATCTATGGCTTCCTGTTGGCCTGTCACTTGACCTGGGAGCAATCGTGCTATGAGCAGCCCAAAAGAGAGTCCCACATAGCAAAGAACAGAAGCCTCATGCCAACAGTCATGTGAGTGAGCTTGGAAGCCAATCCTCAAGAGAGACATTCATGAGAGACACTCTTGAGACACCCTGAGTTGGAACCATTAGCTCCTCCTCAATTTCTGACCTCCAGAAAATGTGTTGAATAGTAAATGTTGTTTTACATCTATTTTTAAAAAAGGAATGAACTGCTGCTATACACGACAACATGGATGATCTCAAAAGCACTGTATCGAGTGAAAAAAGCAAGGCATAGAAGAACACACACTGTATGACTTCACTTGTGTGAAGTTCCAGAAGAAGTAAGACTAATATACGATGACAGAAATCCCAGCAATGATTGCCTCTGCTGGGGGGTGGGGACTGACTGTAAAGGGGCACGAGGGAACATCCCACGGTGATTGAAATGCTCTGTACCTTGATCTGTGAGGTTAGGGTTGCCTGTGTGCATTTGTCAAAGCTCACTGAACAGTACATTGAAGAACTGTGTATTTCACTACATGTAAATTATACCTCAAACACACACGCACACATGCACGCACACGTGCTAGTATTAGGAGAAAAGAGACTATTAAAGGGAAATGGATACATTAAATTTGTAGCTTTTGTTCCTTGCCACAAAATGCACAAAGTGGATCTTTCCCAAACTCATTCTTCACTCATATCTCTTGGCTTCATCTAGCCTTCACCTTCGTTCCATCTCTGATAACTAGCAAAATCTCTTGCCCCACCCATCAAAACCGTCATGCCAAATCAGCTGGATGCAAACGTGCACCTTCACCTGGGACAGACTGAAACGGGCACCCTAGGCTCATCCCTGGGTTGTGTGCTTCCGGGTCAGGCTGTGGTTGAAAAAGACAAGAGCAGGGAGATGATGCAAGCTCTTTACCAAGCCCTAGAGCTCCATCCCACTGGGGAACTGTGGGAGAGAGTAAGGGATGATCCCACCCAAATGATGAGGAAGGTGGGGCATTTATACAGCAACTCCCATCAGTCCCTGGCTGAAGGCTGTTCATAGGGGTGCTAATTCTCCAGAACCTCTGCTCTACTATGTGCACAGGCAAGGTGGGATCTGGCAGACAGAGAAAGCCCTCAAGCAAAGAAATGCATGAGTTGGCAGCTGGAATTCAGATCCATATGGACAGAAATGGTAAGGCACGAAGGGTTAAGGGTAGGGCATTATTACTGTCTGCTATAAGACGGAAACATAGAGGACCAGTAGTGTTCCCTGATTGGGTCTGGGGTCTTAATCCAGGGCCCTGTACTGGTTAGCTTTTGCTGTGTAACAAACCACCCCAAACCAAGGTGGCTTAAAACAATAAACATTTTGTTTAACTCACAATTCTGTGGGTTGACCAGGTAATTCTGATCTGGGCCAGCTCAGCTGATTTCTGCTTGGCCCTCTCATATGTCTGTAGATATGAGTTAAATGGTTGTTTTAAGCCACTCAATTTGGGGATGGTCACATGGCAAAAGCTAACTGATACACGGACTGAAGGAGCGCTGTTAGATTATTAGGTGGTCGGGTAAAGCCTCAGTGAGAGGGCCCATTTAAGCTGAGCCTTAAAAGATGCCAGGGAGATGGGGATGCTAAGAGGGGGCAGAGGGGGCAAGGCACAGAGGACAGCAAATGCAAAGGTTGTGGCAGGAAAGACTTGGTGTTTTGAGGGAATTGAAGGAAGATGAAGAAATACTACCAGGGCTGAAGGGCAGAGAGAGAGAGAGAAAAGATTAAGGTGCTCAGGGAAAACCTATTCCTACTCTAACTCATGAGAGGAAAGGAGTCATAAAAATATGCTGTTTATTAATATCCTTCATTAATAGAGCCTTATTCAAAAATGTATTCTGAGGGCTTCCCTGGTGGCGCAGTGCTTGAGAGTCCGCCTGCCGACGCAGGGGACACGGGTTCGTGCCCCGGTCCGGGAAGATCCCACGTGCCGCGGAGCGGCTGGGCCCGTGAGCCATGGCCGCTGAGCCTGCGCGTCCGGAGCCTGTGCTCCGCAACGGGAGAGGCCACAACAGTGAGAGGCCCGCGTACCGCAAAAAAAAAAAAAAAAAAAAAAAAAAAAAAAATATATATATATATATATATATATATATTTATATATTCTGAATACAGAGCTTGATTATATAATTAGTAGAGGATACGCTAAGAAAATATATTCATGTTCTTTCTCCAGTCTTCTTGTGCTGTTCCCACCCTCCACCATTCTCTTCTCCCCAGGCTCGCGCAGCTACAGGAGGAGGGAGCTGGGGTGGGAGCAGATTGAATATTCCCGAAAACGAAGACAAAACGAGCCCCCGCCGACTAAACAAAAGAGTTCACTAGAACAAGCCCTTGGCGTGAGGTGGCCACTCAGAGAGTTGGCCACGTGGCCCGCTGGATTCTGGAAAACTGGCTTCTGGCTTCAGCACACTGAAAACTTCCAGCTCTTCCCTCTCTGTGCGTCTGTCTTCTCAGAAAAAAAACAGCCCGGTGAAGCCCAAGGCCCTGGTGAAATGAGGTTTTATGGGACCCTGGAGTTTCATGGGGTTGTGTGTGGGCGTGCAGATGAGTACGCAGAAATAAATTCATCTCAGATGCCAGAAAAGTATTAAAAGAGAAAGGGAGTGAGAGACCTTGGAGGTTGAAGGGGGAAGGCGTTCACTGGGTCGTCTTGAATTGTACCAGATTTTAGTTCAACAATAAACTAGTCCTCTGATTTTGACATCTAATGCTTGGGCAAGAATGTGTTTGAACAGGAGAATGCATGTGGAGATAGACCAGAATGGAAACCCTTGTCTCAACAATCAACTGAATTCACCAGGCAAATACCTAAATAAGCTTTGCTTAGTTTAGTTTTGTTTTCGTAAAGGAAGGAAGGAAACTCTACCACATCTGGCACAGAAGCAGACTTCCTGGTAAAAATAGGGGCAAATGTGGAAAGAAAACTAAAATAATACATCATGCCTGAGGCACTAATTGAGAGACCAAGGAATTAGACCTGCTTCTGCTATTAACGAACTGTGTAAGATGGAGAAAAACACATCATCTTTCTGTGCTCCAGTTTCCTCTTATGAGGACATGACTGGATGGCAGATGGTAAAACGTTAGCACGCATGACACCAACGGCTCTGTCCAGGCCACCAAGAGACATCAATCAGTCAGCACAATCTTTCCTGTAACACCTAGACATGTTCTCAGAATCCATCTCAACACAGGGCTTCCAGTGACCACTACCAACTTAACAAAATTGGCTCTCAAAATTAAACGCACCCGCTCTTCTGAAGTAGGCCACTGGTTCCCAACCTTTGGGCTGCAGTCTCCTGGGAGGCTGGGAGGTTGCTGAAAAATGTCTGTTAAGTCATAACGCTCACCAAGCCTCGTCTCCAGGATCAATGAAGTGCTATCTTACCAGTGTCTTCATTCCCAAAAGGGAGTGGGAATGTCTGGCCAAGAGAATTTCAAACTCCTCTTCTTCTCTGGGACTGTCTATTCTGAGGCTGAATTTCTCTCTCTCCTCTACCCACTTCCCTTCTACTTCCTTCCCCCTGACCCAAGATCTCCTAACAGTGACACGGTTTCATTTGGTCAGGAAGGAATCTCCCAACCCTGGTGACAGATGAAAGAGCCAGGCAGCGGATGACAGCAGGTGAGTGACGATAATCATCACGGCTTTGTCCTCGTGATGATCTGTGACCAACTGGAGGGTCATCTGCCCAAACTGCCTCCTGACTTCACCCTCATATTTCAGGTCATCTGGCCAGGGTCCTTCTTTCCATAGCATTTCCCAGACTTTCGTAGAGATTTAATATCATCCCACATTCAAGTTTACTTTCTCCTTCAACAATTTGGGGTGGAAAGCTAAGACCCAAGGCAGTATGGAGAATAAGCTTGGGCACCGTCGCTTACTAGTTGAATGGCCTTCAATAGCTTTCTTCATCTCTTCGAGCCTCAGTTCCCTCATCTATAAAGTGGGATAGTTACGGCGATGAAATAAGACAATGTAAGTAAATCATCTAGTACTGTACAGAGCCTGCCACCTAGTAGGTATTCAATAAATGATCATAATAACAATGATAGATAAGTTTATTGGACACTTCCTATGATGTCAGGTATTCTGTTAAGCATGTTACAGACAACCTGTTTAACCAAATAGATTTCCCTTTGGCGACAAGTTACAACAGTAGCCGCAATTCTTTGCAGGTTCTGTATCTCCGCTTCTGGATTCCAAGTATTGGCCAATATAACATGACAGAAACGATACTGTGTGAGTTCTGAGCCTAGGCCTCAGACTTTACGGACATCTGCTGTTGCTCTTGGGACTCAGCCCAGCTGCCGTGTAAACAACCTGGCCTGGTCTACTGAAGGGTAACCCGCAAATGGAGTAAAGCCATGCTTTCCTAGCTGAAGCCATCCTAGACCAACCAGCCGCCAGCCAACACAGCAGCTGACCTCATCTGCACGAGTCAGCTGGCCAGGCAAGCCTGACTGAGATCAGCAGAACTGCCTAGCAGATCCCAGTCCACATTGCTGCCCCACAGAATTATGAACTAAAGAAAGGATGGTGGTTTTAAACCACTACGCTTTGTGATGACTTGTAATGCAAGCCATTTTCTTCTTGAGTACATAGCTAGACTATATTTCCCATACTCCTTTGCTCTTAGACTAGCCATGTGACTAGTTCACCCCCATGAAATGGGAGGACAAAGTGGCACGTGTCACTTTCATGCCAAAGCAGTTTAGGAGACGGTGTGTCTTCTCACTTCCTTTTCCTTTGTCTACTGAATAGCACAGGCTCCAGCAAAGGGCTCCAAGGCCTTAGGGGATGTGGAGCCGCAATACAGGAAGAACCTGGGTCCCTGAAACACCACATGGAGGAGAGCCACCCACCGACTGAAAATATCCATTTGGACTTTATACGATCAAGTAGTAAAGCCCAATTGGGTTAAGCCACTGAAGTCTGAGGAGGTCTCTGTCATAGCAGTTACTGTTATCTGAACTAGCACACGAATTATGTATTTAACTTATTCCCATTTACCAATAAAGAAACTGAGTAAAGAGAAAATAAGCCAGTATGAATCTGAACAGAAACCTAGGCTGTCTGACTCATACCAAGTCCACATACTAGGTTCCCAAGGCTGCTGTCACAGTCAAACTTACTAATAGTCCTTGAGGCTTTCATTTAGGAGTTACTGGGTAGAGACGCAACAATACAAGCCTTTGCCATTTCTTGCCCTTCCCCCATTCCCCAAACTCCACAGCCTTTGACGTTGCTGTGGAGGGAGGAATTCATATTCGTGCCCCTGTCTCTCTCTTTTTTAAAAATTTATTTATTTATTTATTTTTGGCTGTGTTGGGTCTTTGCTGCTACGCGCGGGCTTTCTGTAGTTGCAGCGAGTGTGGGCCACTCTTCCCTGTGGTGTGCAGGCTTCTCATTGCAGTGGCTTCTCTTGTTGCGGAGCACGGGCTCTAGGCGCGCGAGCTCCCATAGTTGTGGTGCACAGGCTCAGTTGTTGTGGCTCGCGGGCTCCAGAGCGCAGGCTCAGTAGTTGTGGCGCACGGGCTTAGCTGCTCCACTGCCATGTGGGATCTTCCTGGACCAGGGCTTGAACTCGCGTCCCCTGCACCGGCAGGTGGACTTCCAACCACTGCGCCACCAGGGAAGTCCCTCCCCGTCTCTTCAGACTCCAGCTGCCCCGTCTGTCATAGTCGGAGAGAACGGCCTAAAGACCCTGCACGTACAGAACTTCTCACTAATGAACGAGCTGTCTGCATGCACAGCTTTCTGCAGAGCTCTGCATCTACCACAAGGGGCATGCGCCTGTGCATTTCAGTGCTCTCCTCTGCTCCCCATGCCTCTCCCTTCATTGACACCACAGCTTCTCCCCATATTTCAAGGATCAGTGCGGTGGAAGGGACAACAGAATGTTTGTTCCCTGCGCTTTCTTTCAACAGCTACTCACTGAACACCTACTACGTGCCATGTATTGTGCTGGGCCCTGGCCATACAATGAAAAAACCCCGTCGAATCCCTGCCCTCCCCAAGCTTATATCTGATGGGAAAAGGAAAGGCAGTAGATGGGCCATTGACCGAGGTGTGAATCTGCTTAGAGGTCAATGACTGTGCAGAACAGAGGAGTGACGGTGCGCACGGTGAGTATTTTGCCAACACCTAGGGCAGCAGTTCTTCACGTTAGCTTGTATGAGAATCATCCAGAGAGGCTTGAATTTAACAAGCACACCCTACAGCCTGATCCTCAGAGATTTTGATCTGGGAGACGAGGAGTACGGACTCAGGAAATCTGCACTTTTAACAAACTCACTGGGAGGTTCTAATTCCTACTGCCCTTTGAGAAACTTTCGTCTGCGGTAGGGGTGGCATTTCCACAGAACTTTGTCGATGTGATACTGGAACTCATGGGCAGCTCTAGGCCAGGCCTTTGAAGCCAAAGGCTGGGGGCACTGGGTAGCAACGTGCCCAGTGGTGCCCAGAACTGCTAGCAAGTCAGCACCACAGAACGCCCAGAAGAACGGAGAACAAAGACTCCAACTAAATCCATTGAGTCCCCATGAAAAGATGGAGAGAAAGGGCAACTGTCATCAGTGAGGTGACAAATAACACGCTGAATGTGAGCCCTGTGCTTGAATTAAGCAGGCAGAAGCCTTTCAGGGAAGCAGCTTGTGGGAACACATTAAAATAGCATAGCAAACTGCAGCACTTTCTGGGCAACTCAGACTTTTCTTACTTTACATCAAATCTTCAGGGAAGAATTCATACCCCAAACAAGCAGCACTGAATTGTTTCAAGAAGAGACGCCAGTTATAGCTGTATCCCCGGCCGAGGCCCAGCTCTGGGGGCAGACCACTGCCCTTTAATAAGAGATGTGGCTCCTCAGAACACAACAAGGATGAGGGGGTAGACGTTATAGGAAGGCAGAGTCCAGCGTGCTGTGAGCAAGAACTTTCGAATAATGTAAAAAATGGAACAGGTTGCCTTTGGGGGCAGCAAACTGTTATTTGAAGAATTCAAGCCAAGCTTTGTTTGTATCTAGAGATATAAAAAAACAAGATTAAGACACTGTCCTTGGCCTCAGTGGAATCATATTCTAGTGGGACAGACAGACAAAGAAACCCACGACTCTAATATGGTACAATGGGGCCGTGACTCTAGTGTCCCTGGACACTGCAAGAGTGCAGGAGGGGAGGTTCTGGCTCAGATGGAAAGGTAGGGGAAGGCTTCCTAAAGGCAGTGGCATGAGATTTGAGTGCTGAGCCACTCAGCGATGAAGAGGGAATGGCTTTCTGGGCAAATGTAATAGCACAGGTGAGGGCCCGGACACATGACCTAGGCATTATGGGGAAGAGAAAAGGCAGGACGGTCAGCAGGATGCGGTGTAGGGTAGCAGGGGGAGGAGGTGGGACAAATAGCTAGAAAGGCAGGCAGAGATCAGCTCATAAGGAATTCATTGGGCTAAGGTGAGAGGTTAATTAATCTCGATAATGGTGAGAAGCCACTGAAGGTTGACCTAGATGACTTCTGGAGCCCTTTTCAAGAAAAAATTTCTTTGAGTCTAGAAAACCATTTGCTTCTTCGCAAATTACTTTATAAACTAGTAATATGTATGTAAAATCAATGCAATTTTAGTCACAATCCAGCATTTATAGGATCTTGTTATGTGAATGAGGTGGTATTATAAATCAGGAGAGAAAGCAGACGCTATTAATAAATAGTGTTGGGACAACCGGCTAGCCATAAGGAAAAAGATCAAATGAGATCCATACCTCACACTGTCCACAAGCATAAACTCCAAATGGATCAGGTATCTAAATGTTAAAAAAAAAAAAAAAAAAGCCACAACCGTACTGGGAGAAAATATAAGTGACTGCCTCTAAGATCTGGGTGTAGGGAAAGGCTTCTTAACGACGCCTCAAAAACCAGAGGCAGTAAAAGAAAAGGTTGACAAATGTGATCACTTCAAAACAAAATTTTGCACGGCCAAAAACACTACAAACAAAGTCAAAAGACAACTGGCAAATGAGAGAAAAATTCTTAAAGGCATCATAGAAAAAGCATTACTATTCCTAATATATAAAAACTCTTGAAAATGGGAGGATAAGGGGCTGGGGGAAGGGACTAATGAGGAGTTAATGCTTAATGGTTATAGAGTTTCTGTATGGGAGGATGGAAAAGTTCTGGAAATAGATATTGGTGATGGTTGCAGAACAATATGAATGTACTTAATGTCAATCAATTGTACGCTTAAAAGTGGATAGAATGGCAAGTGCTGTGTTGTATATATTTATATTTAAATATAAGTACATATATAAATATATACATACACACACACATATATATAATACCACCATTAACATTTTTTAATCACTGAAAAAAAAATGAAGGAAAAAGGACAAAAATCCTGACGGAAAAATCAGAAAAATACATGAACAGGCAATTCACAAAGAAGTCATAAAAATGGCCCTTCAACATAAGAAAAAGGTTCAAACTCATTCATAGAGAAATACAAAATACAGCAATACTAAGATATGATCTCTCACCTATCAGATTGGTAAAACTTTAAAAGTATGACAACAAATTATATAGACATGGCTGTGAGGAAACAGGCACTCTCATACATTATTAGTGGGACTGCAAACTGGTACAACTCTTCTGGAGGGAAGTTTAGCAGTATGTACCAAATTATATATGCAAGTTTGCTTTTGACCCAGCAATATCCCTTCTGGAAAAAAAAAATCCCCAAATACAAGAATACATATGTATAAGGTTATTTGTAATGACAAAATATTGGAAACCGCCTAAATGCTGATACATGGGAGAGTGGGTGAATAAATAAATGAGGCATCTACACAATGGAGTACTATATGCAGGTGTAAAAAAAAGAATGAGGAAGATATCTGTGAACTGATAAGGAATGAATTCCAAGACGTAATGGTAAGTGGGGGAAAAAAAGCACAGTGCAAAAGAATACCCACAGTATGCTCCCCTTCACGTGAGAAAGAAGACGAATAAGAAAATACACGTGTATCTGCTCAACTGTGCAGAAGAAATAGAGGAGAAACTAGAAACTGAGGATATTGGGTAACTATTGGGGACGAGTGGGAACAAAGTGGGAAAAATGGGGGAATGGGAACAGCGTAGTAGAGATGAGAGGGAAGTGACATTTTTATGAGCACACATATTTGTTTAGTTCTGGCTTTTAGAACTTTGTTAATGCTTTGATTACTGTAAAAAAGTGATTAAAACCAGGCTGTGAAGAGAGCTCAAGATGGTATGCAACCAGCAACAAACGAGTCTAAGTTGTTACAAGTGAACAATACAGCCACACTGAAGGGAAAATAACTAACCTACATAAAATTTTTAAACAGTAGTTTGATTATATACCTGAAGGTTAAAGACATAAAGAACTACATATTATTCTCTAGTTAGTAAATTGTTTTTCATGGGGGTTTAGTTTAGCAATCCTGAAACTACTTTATGTGTGTACTAGGACTGAGCAAGTACGTAAATTTATCATGGATAATGAGAAACAGGTTTCTCACTGTTGGGGAAAGGAATTACAAATAAGAACCAGAGGAAAGCTAGAATGAACTCTGTAGTGTTGGACCGGAGGAAATGTCAATATGAACACATGTTTTTTAATACACGTACATAATGAGATGCAGAGAAACACATATAGGTGTGTGGTACACGTGTGGGCATGGGTGCATATATTCCCTACCTCCATTTACTGAGAGCACAAGGAATTAACGACGCCCCAGAAGCAACAAGCATACCTAAGCCCCACATCTTGGTTTCTAAATACCATTTTCCAGTAAAAGGAACCAGAGCTCCTTAGAGAAATGGTGATTCAGAGCCGGGGCAGGGAAAATGTAAGGTAAGCCTGGCATACCTGGTAGTGCCAGAACGTAATGAAGTGCTCAGAAAATGATGGGGCATGTTGAAAGGACATGGAACCAACTCAAAGGAACCTCCAGTCTTCAAATCTGGGACAATGTGACCAAAAAAATAATGACAGTGATGGATTATAACCTACAGGAAAAAATATCTATACTGATATAAATAAAGTAGCAGCTCCGCCTTGCAGTAGAACTCCGATCAATAAATGTAGAAGAAATGCTGGAAACTGAAAAACACTACTTGGCAAAGACCACAGTAATACCTGCTGCAGGTAAGAATCATTGACGGATACTATTAAGGACTGACTTGTGTTCCCTCAAAATTCGTATGTTGAAGCCCTAACCCCAATGTGACTGTGTTTGGAGACGGGGCCTTTAAGGAGGTAATTAAGGTTAAATGAGGTCATAAGAATGACGCCCTAATCCAATATAAATGGTATCCTTACGAGAAAGAGACACGTGGGATGCACACACAGAGAGAAAAGGCCATGTGAGGACACAGTGAGAAGGCGGCCATCTGCAAGCCAGGGAGAGAGGCCTCGAGAGAAACCAATCTTGCCGGCACCTTGATCCTGAACTTCCAGCTTCTAGGACTGTGAGAAAATAAATTTCTGTTGTTTAAGCCCCTCAGTCTGTGGTACTTTGTTATGGCAGCCCCAGCAGACCAATACGGATGATAAAATTAGTGTGCAGAAGTATCATGAGAAGATATTTACATCATCTCAATGTCTCCCCTCACATGACACTTTTGAACTACAAGGGTTAAAACAGTAACGTTACAGTGGAGAAACCCTGCAGACCCCACCTTAATCAAGTGATCAAGGTTAACATCACTAGTAATGAGACACTGACATCATGAACCCCTGATACAACAGACACATCATTTCTGTTGAATTCTTGCCTAAAAAGCATAACCTCAATTTTTTAAAAAATGAAAAAACATTAGACACATCCAACTTGAAGGACATTCTACAAAGTAACTGACTAGTACTCTTGAAAAGTGCAAAAGTCATGGAAAAACTGAGGAACTGTCACAGATTGCAGGAGACTAAAGAGACATCTAAATGTCATGTAGGATCCTGGATTGGATCCTAGACCAGAAAAAGACATCAGTGGGAAAACCGGCAAAATCCAAATAAAGCCTGTAGACTAATTAATAGTATTTATCAATATCAATTTCCTGATTTAAGTGGAACTTGCAACTACGGTTATGCAAGATGTTAACAGTAGGGGAAGTTGGGTTGAGGGTATATGGGAAATTCACACCATTTTTGCAATTTCTCTGTTGAAAACAAAATGCAATTTTTTGATAATCCTGAACAGGCTAGTGTTCAGCCTTAAATCTAAAGTGATTTCAATGTAATTTTTTAAACACCTAACGTTAAATTAAACAAGACTTCGGAATGTTACACTATGAGTCTGTTAACATAATCTTCTAAAATACACAGACACATATAAGCAATAAAATGCATTGTTCATAGACAGATACACATGTACCAAAAAAACATACAGACGCGAGCTAGACAGTGGTTTGGTTCTCAGTCTCGTCTGCACAGTGGAATCAACTTGGGAGCTTTAAAAGCTACTGATGCAGGCTATGTTAAAAGAAGGTAACCTATAGTCCTTCCCTTTGTCACCTAGCGCTCCCTAGTTTCAAGAAAGAAAACTAAGACCTGTCCATATCTACATTAAACAGGGGTTTCAAAGTATATACAACAACATGCTTAGGAATCTGGAAAATCATACTGAAGTAGCAAATAAGAATCACTCTGACTTGGGAAAAAAAACTAACTGATGCTTGAGTTCTCCCCTTCTTACCCTTCCCTCCTTTTCTGATTTTATCTGTCTGGCATGAGATCCAGGCACCAGGGGTTCCTAAAAGATTCCCAGGTGATCCCACGTGTGCATCCAGGGTCGAGAACCCCCGGGCCTGAAGGAGACATAAGAAATCTGTGTTGGTTGCCTGGAGGAGGGAGGGAGAAGCATGGAATTAGCAAGAGGAAACCAACTTTACTTCAAATCTGAAGGAAAAAATTACTAAATGTTAGGATTTGGAATTCTGGAAGGTGAGACCACAGGTATTTGTTACATTATTTTAAGATTGTCTCTATTTCTTTAAATTTATAACATCTTTTAAAGAATAAAAATAAGCTTATTTGTGAATCCACAGGAGTGTCATTTTGATGAAGGTAAGGTATAATCAAGAAACACTGTTGGTTTCATTTCATAGAGACAAAGGAACAGGGAAATAGACACAGGCTTCAGATATGCAGCTCTTGAAGGCTCATTGGAAGTCCCATCAATAATTTTAGCATCTTCTCCAGACCTCTTGCCCATAGCTGAAACACATTAATCCTTGCTCTAGGGGTTCACCCTTAATAAATTTCTGGTCAATGCTATAATTTAGTGGCTCAATAAAGTAGAAAAACAAGTGGTTCAATGGTAACAACAACAACTGCAATGTTGTTTATAAACAGAAATTATTTTTAAAAGCTAAGCACTTGCAATTTCTTGGGGCTTCCCTGGTGGTGCAGTGGTTGAGGGTCTGCCTGCCGATGCAGGGGACACGGGTTCGTGCCCTGGTCCGGGAAGATCCCACATGCCGCGGAGCGGCTGGGCCCGTGAGCCATGGCCGCTGAGCCTGCGCGTCCGGAGCCTGTGCTCCGCAACGGGAGAGGCCACAGCAGTGAGAGGCCCGCGTACCGCAAAAAAATAAATTAATTAATTAATTTAAAAAAATAATAATAATAAAAGCTAAGCACTTGCAATTTCTTACTAATCCCGAACAGCCTAGTATTCAGCCTGTCTGCAATAGCTTTGGCCGCACCAGTTGTTCCCAGACTGACTGGCGGGTTGCCATGAAGCACAGCTGATAAATAGTTGTAATTCCCACCTTAGTCTTGTTAATCTGTCTGTACTGATGTACTCGTCCTCTCTCATCTTGTTCTGCAGTGGGTCCAGTAGCCTACCTCAACAAGAATGCCACTCTGCAGCCAGAGAACAGAGGAAGGCTGACGGTCTCTCAGAGGGGCTCGAATCCATGACCATTAGGAGGCTTTGTCTAATCAAGCATAGAGAAGGTACTCCAGCAAAAAGAACGTCAATTAATGGAAGGAAGGCTATTGTAGGGGAAAACTATTGATATATTCAGTGCTGGGAAAAGGGGGGAACAGAATGCTGAACCAAGGACAGAAAACGTGAGTTTCAGTCCCATTTCCACTACAGTGGCTATGACGTATTCTGGGTTTCCTTGCTTTGTTTTGTTTTTTGGCCGCACTGTGTGGCGTGTGGGATCTTAGTTCCCTGACCAGGGATCGAACCCACACCCCCTGCAGTGGGAGCGCAGAGTGTTAACCACAGGACCACCAGGGAAGTCCCGACATGTTCTGTTTTTATTCCTCCTGTTGTTGTCATCCATCTTCCTTCTTCCTTCCTTTTTTAAAGATTTCACTCAACAAACATTTATTTATCCAAAAGGAAGTCTAAATGTTTTTGGAAATAGTTTGGCTTCTCTGACATTATCAACAAATGCATTGCCACTCAGTAGGAGAAAACCTCTCCCCCATAATGAATGGGATAAAGGAAACTTCATGAAATGGTTGTTTTTCTAAATTATAACGTGTTTCTTTGGTGCTGTGCGCTCAGTAGGCTAATACCGCACAAAACTTGCACTACCACACATTCATTAAGCTGACAGCCCCCTCTGCACCCGATTCTACCTGTTCAATGCCTGTATAATCATGTCGAGTGCTGGTTAATTTCTGATACATCTGTCTTTCTACCAAACCATAGGTCCCTCAAAGGCAAGAATCTTGTCTTAGTCATCTGTGTATCCACAGTGCCTGGACCCCAGTCAACACTGAAATTTGTTTTTAATTGGCTAGAATCAAGACTAAGAAGCAGTAGATTAGTATGTCACCTGTCGCTGGCTCACTTCTACAGAAAATTCTTTGGCTCTGTTTCTAGGTCAGCGCCGTGGGGGCCGTGCTGTGCCTTCCCACTCCTCCCTTCAGGATTGAAGTACTCACTCCCCCCGCTGACTGGAGTGCTGGCCGCCCAGCAATCGCCACTTGATGGAAGAGAGCCGCCTCAACAATGATGTGCCCCTTACGGGGGGTCCATGCAGAGATATGAAGACCTGGGCCCTTGCCCTAAGCCCAGACACCTCTGCAAAGGTCATCTCCGCTCCAGAGCTCCCCACGGGATCAACAGAGGCCTTCGTGGCGACTGCACTGTAGCTCAAGTTATCCCCTGCCTCATTCAGCTAGTTTCTCTTCTTTCCCAGGTGTTAATCCTAAGAGCACCCCTAATAAACTCTGCCGACTGATTTCTCCGTCAGAGTCGGTTTCGCGGGAAAGGCAATGCCTTTCCCGCGTTAGAGAGCAGGCAATGCTCTCTAACCTGTTACAGATGTGTCCTTCTCAGGCCTGAGCCATAAAACACTGGATACCTGTCGGAGCCCAGATCTACCTGTGGGCTGAGTCTTCACTAAAGAGGCCTGGCGGATAAGGAGAGAGTACCAGAGTCTCACTCACAAGACACTACTCTGTTCTCCGGTCCCCCTCCTTCCCGCTCGGCTACAAACGTCTCCACATCCCTACTCGGAGATCCTGTTATGATCCAAACAGACGAAAATTCCCTCTACGGATCCAAAGTAATTGTAAACTGAACACTGTGTAGTTGAAACCGAATCCCTTTATGGGAAGCGCCTGCTTCCAATATCTTTTCACAACTGAGCGCATCCCAAGCTCAAATCCCAGCCTCACACAGCAAAACAGCCCGGCAGAGGCACCCCGGCACAGACCAGCTGCTCACCTGGCTTCATTCACAAAGTTGCCGCAGCTCGGGTTTTCCACTACCTGGAGCTCCTCTTAGCTGGGGATGGCTTTTGGATTACTGTGGAGGAGGTGGCCCCCCTTGGGCAGAGCTCAGCCTGGAGTCTTCCCAGACTAGTCCAGCCCCGATCAAACCAGAGATGAGAATCATTGAGGGAACTAAGGACATGATGGGAAACTACCAAACACAGATTTGACCTGCTGGCTTTCACTTGATCGCTAGGGCAGCTAAGTCCCTTCACTCCTACCCCGGACCGGTCCACCATCTTGTCGCATCGGGTGCCCGTGGCAGACACCGGACGTCAGTCACACAATCGGCTGGGCAAACGTCTCCTTATTAGTCACGTAGGCCTTTCATCCATTTTTCCCTCTGTCTGTGTAACATTCTCTCAAGCCCACAAAAAAAAAGAAAGCCTTCTCAGGAGGCTCTAACATTCCTCTTTCAACCATCCCCTTCCCCAGCAATACAGTTTTTTCTTTGTATTTGATAGAATCAAAATCAGATGCGTTGCCATCAGGACGTGATAAACTGTACTCTTGGTGTTTCAGCATAATAGCAGCTTTGGGACTAAAGCCAAACAGTGGCAATTTCTCCCCTTCAAAGAAAAATTGCTTTCTAAAACAACTACACCCCAATAAAATAAATAAATTCACAGTCTATTCCAAAATGCATATTCATAATACCAACATAATAATAAAACTCTGCGATATAAACAGAATCAAAGGTGATACAAAAAGAAAAATTGCTATTAAGAATTAAACAACATTTTCCTTCCTCACACCATCCTCAATAGACCCTTCCGCAACCCCAGGGTACACTATTTCAGGAGGAAGACCTTTTTGTAGAATATCTTGAATATTTCCATATTTCAAATCGATGCATTTGATGACTTCAGCAAAAATAAAGTGGAGGCTTTAGCAAATCATTTCAGAGTCACAGACCAGCTAAAATGAAGGTGAAATCTGGCCTTAAAGAGGAATGTTGAAAAGAACACAAGTAGATGTGAAAGAAAGACGACACTGCCTTGCTCTGCAAGCAGGGAGAATTGATGTGGAGTGGAGATTTGATGGACTTTAATCTTACGCCTGGCATTTGGGGGCCTTCCTGCACCCACACGTTTTTGTCACTCAGTGTTTACAAAGAACTAGAGAAGCAGCAGCGATTCAGAAAAAGCTTTTGTTTCAGGATGGAAACAAGTACTCAAGAAGTCACGTGGTCTATTATTATGCAACACGAAGTAACCGACTTATAAGTAAGTGGTGAAAGAAATGACTTCGTAAACAAACCTTTTTTTCCTCCAAGAGGAAAAGAGGAAGAAGAGCCAGAGACAATTTCAGGGCTTCTTAGGAGGTGAGATTTGAGGTTTGATCGTTTCTGCAGACCTCCAAAGGAGTGGGATTTCCTCCAGGGTTCTTGAATAATTTTCTCAGACTGAGGTTTTGTCACGGCAGCTAGAGCACCGGGACGAAGTGATTTTCCTTCTGCTCCCTGTACTGCCATTAGTTTATTGAGACCTGTGTGCAACAAGTATCACTGTCAGTCATCCTCATCTAATGGAGATGATAGTCACAGCGATAGTGACAGTGATGATGGAGATGAGAGCGATGAGGCGGTAGGGATGGGACGGTAATGGGAGCAGTGATGGTGGTGTGGTGACGGTGGGCTGGTGGTGGTGATAACGGTGACACAGTAGAAGTGATGATGGTGTGTGACAGTGACAGTGACAGTGTGGTAGAGACAGTGGTGACGTTGATGCTGATGTGGTAAAAGTGGTGACAGTAATGGTAGTGGAGATGATGGTGACAATGATGGTGGTGATGTTAATGGGGATTATGACGGTGATGGTGATGTTGATGGTAACAGTGATGATGGTGGTAGTGAAGGTAATGAGTTCCTGATGGGAGCAGCGGTGGTGTGATAAATATAAGACCAGTCTTTTGCAGAGATTATGTCCCTGTTCCAAAGGCTGCAAGATCCTAGAATTCATTTGTGAACTTTCTTACTGAGTCCTCCCAGTAATAGGTGGACTGATTTATTCTGTCAAAAAGTATTGATTCAGCACCCACTCTGTTCCAGGCACTGTTCAAGGTGCTGATGATACAGCAGTAAACAAAACAAACAAAACTCTGTGCTCTCAAAAAGTTGGCATTTTAGCCAACGAGACAAAAAATAAACCAAATAGATAAATAAAATACGTTATATATAGGGTGATGATAAGCCCTAAAGAAAAAAAGCAGGGAACATGACATAAGGAGTACAGGCAGGGCTGGTGTGTGTGTGTGTGTGTAAGAGAGAGACAGAGAGAGAGAGAGAGAGAGAGAGGGGGAAAGAGTGATGGTTTGGATGATGGTTCAGCAAATATTCTCTCTCTTCCCCCCTCCCACTGTGGGCAGAGTATACTTCCCTAACTTATTCATGTTGGGCTTGGTCATGTGATTTCCTTTGACCAGTAGAATATCTGTGGGGTGTGAAACGAGCTGAGATCATGAATTGGCTCTTGGACCCTGACGAGAGAGCAGGAGAACATGCCTTGGGAGCCACTGCCCCTTCATTATGGGCCTCAACACAAGCACACAAAGAGCAGATCTGAACCCCACTGTCTGCAGCCTACAGCAGAGCTGACAAGCCCATCCCAGGGCAATCACGTCTCAGGCAAACCCAGGAGTATGGAAATAAGGGCTCGTTGCAAGCCACTGACTTTAGGTGGCTTACTCTGTGGCCAAATCCCGGCAACGGCTGACTAGCACAGAACAGTCACAATTTCAAATAAGGTGATCGGGGGGGCCTCGCTGGGGAGACGACACGTGACACAAGATCTGAATGAGGTGAAGCGACGAAGAATGCCGGGAACTCGTGAAAGGTCGTTCCAGGCAGAGGGAACAGCAAGTGCGGACGGAAACTCGGAGGTGGAAACAGAAATGACATGCTTGAGCAAGGAGGCCAGTGTGTCTGGAACAAAGTACAAGAGGGGCGAAGTCACAGGAGAGGAGGTTGGAGGAGTAACAGGAGTGCGAGGCAGCATGCGGAGGGCCTGGAAGGTCATAATAAAAATACCGGGAAGCCATCAGAGGGTTGTGAGAAGAAGGGTGACTCAGTTCCACCTGTATCTTGAGAGGCTCTCTCTGCTTTGAGTGACGGTGAGCAATCGGCTCCTGGGAGGTAAGAGCGGAAGGCAAGTGCTGAGACCCCAGGGAGAGATGCCCGGGGCTCGGATGGGGCACGAAGCGGGGACGAGTCACAGGGGTGACTTATCGTCTCAGACCAGCTTGATGGGATGGCCCAGACTCTTCATCCTCCCACCCCAGGAGCCAAGGAAGCCGAGGCCATTAGGGTCAGACTCAGGGGTAGTTATCGGTAACGGAGCCGAGATGAAAGGCCCCACTCCCACATGGCCAATCTGTTGCTTAGCACAGTGCGCGTCGCCACTCCATCCCTCTATTGTGTGTGGGGGATCTTGGTGATTCACAAACGGAGGATCTTTTCAGAACAGCTCAGGCAGATGCAAATACAGCCTGACAGCCCAGCCACCGTCTCTTGTGTGCGTGGATCCTTCTTCCTTTGTCCCAGTTGGCAACACGCCTTTCATTCCAAGCATCAGATGAAGAGCTTGCCTGCATCCCAGGGGCCCCAGTGGCACCTAAAGGGCTGGGATGCCTACATTCTAAACCTCCTTATTTTTAGAGGCTCCATGGGAAATGAACGGCTCAGGCACTCCGATAACCCTCCACTTCCACTTCCCCCCTGGTACCACGTCGTCCTGAACCAACTGCTTCTCTACTTGGCCTTGAACTTCTGTGCAGTAATCAAAAAGGCGGACTTAGTCCAGCATTTTCCGAGCTCTGTGTGGGATGTTACTCTTTGCTTCAAGTTTCATCTGATTATACGGGAAGGTGGGTAGGGGTGTGTGTGTGCAGCAGGAGATGATATTGCACAGAATACTGACTGGAGTGCTATCAAGTAAGATTTGATTATTAGTATCTGAACATGATTATTTCAGTTTGTGTTCCCTGTCGTCTTCTTTCCTTGGCTCGAGTTCAAGCACTCACAGAATATGTTTCAGAAGAGAATTTTTTCCAACTCAAAAACGGCCTAAGATAAACGCGTCCCTCTGCAAGAACATTTGACAAGATTGGCAAATTGAACCAAATGGGCTCCAGTCCTCTCTTATTTTGTCAAGTGACCTCTAAGAAAACAAGCGAAATTTTTGTGAAAAGGTACCAGAGCAGCTAAATGCTTTGTTCCCTGTTAGTGAATCATCAGGTTTGGAGAAATACTGTGTTCTGACCTTCTGTAGCCACGGATGTGAGACCATTTACCTGGATTTAGTGTCGACCTCAGAGCCTTTGGCTGCAGGTTACCATGACAACAAGCTCCACCCTGGTGAAGGAGGAGGCTCTCACCAAGGGAGAAACTCCAGCCAGACATGTTCTTTTGCTTTTTGGAAGGAAAGCTAACTCCATCAAGAATCTAAGCAGACACCCGAGGTAGGGGTCACAAGACTATCTTCCAGCATCATCGAGGGCTGGGACTGGAGAGCGGCTCTGGGAGCACCAGCTGAGCCACCCCATTTTACGGGTGAGGCAACTGAGGCCCAGCGTTGGGGGTCGCCAAATCTGGTCCCCAGTACAGTCCCTGGGAGGTGGAGGTGAAGTCCCTAATGAAGTTCAGTCGCAAATATGAACAGATATTTGATCAGAGGTGCAGAAGAATTGCTCACTGAGAAATTACACTCCATTATGTAAAAAGTCGCTGTGGGGTGTCAAATCTGTCTTGCATTCACGATGTGTGAGGATTGGATAAAATGTTGAAGCTGGGCCACTGCCCTGTTTGGATTCTCTTCAAGGACTGTATTTGAGAACAAACCAAAAGTATAAAACTGGCTGAAAAAGAAAAAGGAATTGGGTGGTTGCCATCAGTTGATGGTGGCCTGCAAGCACTAATGAAGATCTCCTGCCTCACTCACCGCCCTCACAGCCCCGCTTCCCAGGCAGGGCTGTGGACCTCCTGACTTCGGACTTTCCTACCTCCCCTCCAACTGTGTTTCTTAAGCCACGTAGCCTCTAATTAACTGCTGTCATTGTAACTGACCCTGAGATTTTCACGTATTCTTCTCATTCTCATCACTTAGCAAAACAAGTCTCAGGGAGAGACAAAAGTTCAATGATTTGCCCAAGGTCACATACCTTGTAAGAAACAGAAACGAGTCTTGGGACTAGAAATCCAGTGCTGTCTCCACCAACTCTGCCACTCACCAAAAAATGTTACAGATTGCTAATTGGATGGTACAGTTTAAAGCTAGAAATCATTAACAAGTGGAAATACCACAAAAATGCAACAGTAAGGACAATCCGTGAGTGAGGAAAATAACTGCTAAAAGCTAGGAGAGGGACCGAACCCTCAAACGAAGGCAAAAGTATGTAACTGCTGTTAGATCGTGAAGAGAGTAAAGCAGAGGCAAACGCCGAGATGAAGACAGAATTTTGTAAGGGAAAGACTTCACTTACAAAAGGCAAAACTAAATAAAATGCATACGTTTGAGATGGGCCTCTTCTAGAAAAAAAAATTACAACCCTCCACCATGTGATTGCAAGCAAGAGAAGAAACCCAGATTATCTTAGGCAAGTGGAGGAATGAACTGGCAGGCTGTCAAGGGCTAACAGAACCAATGAGAAGCTGGAGGAGAAGGCTTGGGACAACCAGGAAGACCCACGGCTGCTACTGAAGCAACAGAAACCATAGCTGAAGCCCAAGTGCTGCAAGCACAGTGTTTTCTTTGTTTCTGCTGCCACTGCTATGTATCTGATTCTGAACTTTCCCTACATCTTTGTGCCCCTTGTTTAAGATTCAGTATCCCAGGATCAACTGTCTAAACGTTTATTTAAACCTTAGTGTACCGGGGGCAGATAGAAGGAGGAGCTGTCCCCTTTGCCTTCTATAATTGGAGCACCAGCAGAAGGATGAGATGGCTATTGCCCTCCTACTGAAACCATGCCCGATGGGGATATATTAGTTGGGCAATACTAACTGCTGTCACAAACCCCAGGGTTTAATGGCTTAACACAACAGAAGTGTATTCACCAGGCACGTAACTGTCCAACACAGACATTCCTGGCTGGCAGTCAGCCTTCCCAGGATTATTCATGACCCAGCCTTCTCCTTCCACATTGTGGCTCCACCCTCCTCTCGGGCCTGAGAGTCCTTTGTATTCAGCTGGAGAACGGATCAAAACAATGAAGGTAAGCTTCTTGAGCAGACGTCACGTACATCACTACTGCTTCCATGCCATTGGTGAGAACCAGTCCTGTGGCCTCAACTACGCGTAAGGAGGCATGGGAAATGTAGTTTCTGGTAGGCTAACGCTTACAATCAATGATTCTACACTCTGCAAAAGGGGGTCCAAATCTTCTATGGACAAAAATGTGTCTCTATCGTGGGAGACCTCCCACAAAGAGAGATGGGGGCCGACAGAAACGGAGAGGGTAGGATGTGTGGCAGCCAAAAGCCAACATAAGTCTGTTACAAAACGTATTTCCAGACCCTGGTCAGGAAGGCTATATTTTAATTTAAATGGATTGGCTGTACCTCCTTTACTGGAGTTTATAACTCTTGGGGTTGGATGTTACCCTGCGAGGTCTACCTGCTGCCCAGGTTAGAAATCCCCTCTGGCATTCCTGATGACAAGGCAGTATTCAACCTGTATTCCCAAACCTCCTCAGAAGCACTGTATCAACTGAGATGTTTCAAGCTATACATGATAGAAAACCCCAACTAAAAGTGAAAGCCGGAGCTAGAGGAGCTTTCCAGCATAGGGTGATCTGCAGCTTAATGCACACGTTCTTTCCACCTCTCTGCTCCGCCATCCACAGTGCTAGTTTCATCTTAAGGCTGGTTCCCCTCATGGCCACAAGATGGCTGCCAGTGAGAGTCAAAACTAATGAGTCCTGATGCATATCCAGCAGTAAGGAGAGAAAATCTCTTCCCCAACCATGAGATACAGACCTTCCTTTAGGTCTGACTGGGTGATCTTAGGGTGTATATCGACCCCTGGACCAGTAAGAGCTATGAAGAGAATGCCAGGTACTGAATGGCTGTGACTAACAGGGATCTATCCCTGGACCTGGGGATAGGGTCCCTCTCCCATAACCACAAGATGATACTTCAACAAAATTGGGGTTCTATAGTCAAGAAGCCGGCGGGGGTGGGGGGGATTGGATACTGAGTGATGAATTGACAGCATCCACTAAAGATGGAGAAGGCTTTACCCGGTAAGAAAGGCCATCCACCTTGGAGCAGTGCTGGAAGGTTCTTCTTTATATTGAGCCCAAACCTTGCTCCTAGCTTTGCTCTCTGGAACTCCACAGCAGAAGTCTAAACCTTCCTTGTGACATACTTTCAAAACTTACAAGACAAATACTGTATATTCTTACACCAAAGTTTTCTCTTCTTTAGGCTAAACCCCCTTTTATCCTCCCCAATATATCGTTTCCCACCTCTTCACGACTCTTCTTTCTCATTTATGTACATGTTCCAGTTTGACAAAATCCCTCTTACAAGGTCATGTCCCAGAAAGAGCAGCAAAGCGACACCCTCCTTTGTTTTTCCTACAATCCCTCCACTAATACAGCCGAAGACCAGATATTGTAACTAAGGTAATGAAAGCTACTGTAACAGATAAACCCCCATATCTCGAGGCCTTTTTACACAACAGACGTTTATTTCTCACGCACATGGAGTCCTGGTTGCCAGGTAGCTCTCCTCCAAGCAGTGGTGACTCACGCCCCTTCCAACTTGTGGCTCTGTCGTAGTCAACACACAGCACCCAAGGTCACCCTTTCTCTCTGTATCAAACTAGAAGGGGCCAGGACGTAAAGGGTTGTGTGTGGGCAGCAGTTATAGGCCAGGAAACAGAGCACCTCACTTCCTGTTAGCTAGGACTCAGTCACATGGCCGCGCCTAGCCGCAAGGGAGGCTGGGAAATGGAGTCTAACGATTTCTGCCCCAGATATTTAGCCACTGGGCACCTGCATCCCACTGATGGTTTTTCTTGAGCTTGCTGTTGCCCAAACGCTACCAGATTTTATCTTAATGGGCTGCTGCTAAGATGGCCTCCCCGTCCTATAAGCACTAGAATTCCTCATTTGAACCTGGGGCAGGGCTCCTCTACAGGGCTCCCCCTCATTGCCCATTCGGGGCACTCTTTCTGCTCGCTGCTTCTACTACTTCTCTCCCCTTTCGGAAGGTCTCTTCGGGCACTGTATAACTAAGACCCACCTAGAGGAAAACAATTTCTAACTGAGTGCAATCAAATTTGTATAAGTCAAGCAAGGGTGCTGACCCGTTTCAAGGACATCAAGGGCCCGAGGGAGTTACTAATTAATACCTCCAGTGAAAATCATGTTAACATTGTCACTTTCTATATCCTTTTTGCCACTGTGGTTTTTTTTTTTTTTTAATTTACAAGTAGATTTCCAGATCCTCTGTCGGTTCACTCTTCTGTGTCTTAAGTGCCAGGCGAAAAAGAGGAAAAATTGTACGTCTGCCCCTGCTCTGCAATGCTGGGAATTTTGAAAATGAACTTCAAGTTGATGTTGCTTTCCTCGCTTTTTGAGGCTTTGTGGGCCAGAACATTTGCTCTGTGTATCTATTTCCAACTCATAATGCAAGACATGTAATTAGTGGTACCTCCGCCCCGTCCCCGGCAAGCTCAATCCGGCAGAGCCCATCCAAATGTACCACACAGACTCCTCTTCCATGGCAAACCAGGGCAGATGTTTCTTACTCCAAAGAACCATTTTCAAACAATTCTCCAGCCAAAGAATCATCACTGGGATGTCGCTAAATGGTATTTACTCTGGAGGAGCTCACATGAATTAATAGGGTTATTAAAAACTGGGCAAAGGGTTGTATGTGGCTAGAATTCTGTTACCATAAAGCTTCAAAGGAAATCGTACCATATAGGTCCAAAAAAAAATCTCTTAAAAGACCCCTTTGCAAAAGCCAGTGTGTGGTTCAACCTCATGCTGTCGCAATTTTTTTAGACCTGGAAGGAACCTACAGATTGACCCATGCATTCAAGGATTTACTGAGCATCAGCTGGGTTCCAGGCACTAGAGTGGGTGAGAGAGATGGAGACGAGCCCCTGGCTAGAGAAGCTTCTAGGCCAGCAGGGAAGACAGACACAAATCAGCAATTTGATATTATAATAGAGAGATTAATGTAAAATTCAGCTGAAAGGTATTAGACCTGGATGAGGTCTCACAGATCATCAAATCCAGTCTTTGTCAGCCTTTTAGAACCAATACCCCCTTTTATATAAGAACAAAACTCTCTAGGCCACCGTTCGGGAAACTACAAAAATGCAGAATCTCAGGCTCCACCTAAGACCTACAGAATCAGAGTCTGTGTTTTAACACGACCCCGGGTGATTTGTATCTCCACTAAAATCTGAGACGCACTGCTGTGGCAGTCACTGCGGAGGACCTCACGCCGTATCTCGTCTGTCCACCTGAATTCATCAGCAGATATGGTAGACGGTTTCCAACAGGCCAATAGCCTCGAGTGCCCGCACCTTAACTCCCTGCAAGCCTACCGGCGTTGATGCCACCGGGTAAACCCACAAGCAATGACGGACTGAAGCCAGCGGATAAATGCCCCATTCTCCCCATCCCTTTCTTTAAAAAAAATTTATTTATTTTATTTTTTGTTTTTTGGCCGCGCCGCACGGCATGTGGGATCCTACTTCCCCAAACCAGGCATCGAACCCACGCCCCCTGCATTGGAAGGGCAGAGTCTTAACCACTGGACCACCAGGGAAGTCCCCTCTCCCCATCCTTTAACCAGACAGTTGATTAACCCCCAGCTGGTATGGTCTGTCCAATGCTGCAAACATCTTACCAAAAAGAATTCCAAATAATCCTGAAAGATTCTGTCCCAAAGCTGGCTGGAGGATCACGCTGACTCTTATCAAGATCTACTTTGTTCAGGTGATTGTTTGGTTTTTTTCCCTGGCTCCTTGCCATTCCCCCACCTCCTAGCCATCTCCCATGACTTAGGATTACCCCAGGCATGGGAAAGTAGCGCCCAGTCATTTCTTGCAAACAGACTCCACCTGCTTCTCGCATACAGGTTCCCCCTGTTGCTTTGGGAATTCATCCAACAGTCTCTACCTTTCAAAGCTTTGAATCAGACACCGATCTGACCGAGGCTGGAATTTCAGGGCACTGCTTTCTTTATTTGGATTGGGTTTTAATCATAGCCTTGCCCTTCTCAAGTCACACTGACCATTGTCCCTCGGGGTCTCTAATTTACGTATTTTACTTACTCTTTCTAAGAGGCAGGCCTCCCCTGGATGATGAATGTTGATATTCTGCCACCTAGTGGAGGAACTGGAACTGCAGGGATGGAGCCTAAAGGCCGAAAAGAAGGAATCAATAATGTAACAACCACCATGTTCCTAATGAACGTTTATTATGTACAGACCACTCTAAAGATAGGAGCTCATTTAATCCTCATAACAACCATACGATGAAGACGTGCTCCTAATTTCACAGGCTTAAGAAAATTAAGCAACCTGCGATAGCGACACAGGGAAAGGACAAAATCGAATAAAAGAGCTCATTAACAAATGGGTTACAGCTCTGGGCAACTGAGGCTCAACTCTGCTGGGGATCCTTTGAGAAACCTTTGACGAACTCTCCCATCTTTGCATTTTCTTGTTCAGTAGCACCAAGCTACAAACTGTTACCAGGGAAAGAGCACGGGCTTTCACGAGACAGACCCGGATTTCAGTCTGAGCTCTGCCGTTTCCTGGCTGAATGAACTTGAGAGGATCACTTGACGTGCCTGAGTCTGTTACCTCATCCGTCAATGGGAGCTGATACTATACCCTTAGGATTGCTGGGGTGATTGGACAAAATCATGTGTATAAAGGAGTCCACGGTGCCAGGCTTTGGGTGGCACTAGTTTATTTGGGAGGCGCACACAAGACTGGCAGGGAAGCAGGGGAAGTAAAGCCAGGAAGGGAGGGCGGCCAATACAGGGCGCATTGCTAAGCTGGCTACCACGGTGGCCCGCTGGGATCTCACCCTGAAGGAAAGCCCTGGGAAACAGTGTGAGGCCCTCCGCTCAGAATTACCCCAAACAAGGACTGAGGGAACTGGTGTGTTTGTGGACCAATCCCTGAGAGTCATTTGTTGAGGGCCGCTCCATGCGTGCACGGAGTTGCGGACGCAGGCAGGTGGAAGGGCGCCAGAGCGCCCCGACGGGACCGTGGGCCCTAAGCAGTGCATCACAGCGTCTGCTCTCAGCAGCCAGCCTGTGCCAGGCACGGCCCTGCTCCCCTGCCCCTTCGCCATCCCATCCCCCTTCAGACTCTCTTCTGCCATTTTGCCGAATACAACGTGTGACGCACTTGCTATCCTCCTCTTCTGTCATCACGTTCTGCTTTAATCCTGATGCAACATTCTTTTTAATTTAATTTTTATACTGGAGTATAGTTGATTTACAGTGTTGTGTTAGGTGTACAGCAAAGTGACTCAGTCATACAAATACATACATCCATTCTTTTTTAGATTCTTTTCCCATATAGGTCATTACAGAATACTGAGTAGCATCCCGTGTGCTGTACAGTAGGTCCTTGTGGATTCTCTACTTTATTCACTGATCCATCATTCTTAATCTCTTTTCTGCACTACGTTCCTCTCCCCTCCTCTCCCTCCCAACCTATATGACTACCCTCTTCGACTCACTGTCTTTTGCTCAGTTCCCTCACGTTTGAGCCATGATTCTTTGTTTCCCACTCTCTGGCGACCATCAACTTCTTTCCCAACTGTTCAGGAATCAGCCTTTGTGCTATTTCAGAAGCCCCTTCTCCCATGACTTATGTTAGCAAAAGCACCTCCATCTCTCTTGCCCCACGAAAGGGCAGGTTACCGTTCAAATTGAGTATTAAGCAAAAGACCAGAGGCAGACACTGTGGATTGCTCGACCAATGGCCACTTGATCCCTTTCTTCTTACCAAGAACACACTGATATTTTTTTTAACCTTCCAGAAAAAGGCACGTCCTTCAGAGAGGTCAAAACCAAAGAAGTACTTTTGGGTCTAAGCCAATCAGGGCTGAGCCTTTCCCTTGCAAGTGACCGATTTAGACGCTGTCCGGTTGGGCAATGCCGGCTAAGGAGAACTGGGGAATGCCCGGGGCAAGGTTTGCCTTGCTTGTGAAAAGGGATCTTTTTTCTTCTGCTTCTGGACATTGTTACCTGCACATAACACCCAGAATTGCCACAATCCTCTCAGAACCATGAAGAAAATACAAGAGAAAATGAAAGAAGTGAACTAGGGCCACCATATTGTTGAGCCACTGATTACACCAACCCTAGAGACGTCCTATAGGACTGTATGAGTCCATTTCAGTTGAGTTATCTGTTGCTTGCAACCAAAACCACACTGAAATGATATGATGAAGTCCTTAGGCTTTAGAAGTTAGTTTTTTAAAAAAAAACATACGAAAGAATGATTTTAATACACAGATGATCTGCTCACCAATGTTCTTAATGGCCCATATATTTGCACTGGGCTTGGCCACGTTCTCTAGCATAGTGTCATTATGCACGTAGTGTCTGTAAGGATCGGCCTGAACAGACCAGGAGCACATCTAAATGAGCCCATCTGGCCTTTAGTTAATACAACTCCTAAAGTCGGGTGGAAACTGAATTTTTCCCACGTGGAAGAGCAGGTGAAGTAAATTAGATAATGTTTTGGGAAGTGTTCTCGATAAACCTGAGGTCGTCGTAGCTTACGAATCACTTGCAACAATAAGATTTCCTTTAAATAAGCAAGCTTATGGCAAATCCTTTTGGGCTCAGAGGAATTCTCCTTTAAAAGTATATATTCTCTCTGTGATGAGTGATTCCTTAAATTGGGGTTTGGCTTCAGGGAATCCGTGAATCCCATGAAATTAGAAGCAACATTCTGTGTCTATGTGTAAATGTGAATTTCTCTGAGGAGAAGATAACTAAGCTCTCAGTAGATTTTGAAAGGAGTTTATAACTACCCTCCTACCTCCAAAAAAAAAAAAAAAAAGAGTTAAGAGCCACTGCTAATGTAGGTGTTTTCAAAGCCTGGACTTCCTTGAAGAAGCATATACTTGCACTTGAAGGCACTCTGACAGAGGGCTAATGGAGCATTTTGAGGAACCAATGTTCATATCCAATTTGTGAATTCTCAGATGTCACACCAGATGTCCTTATTTTCATGAGGGCCCTTAGGCCCTATGGGGAAAAATATGTGAAGGAGATTTTGGAACGAGCTGCCATGCCTCGCAATCTCAGGAGATGTGGGAGACTATTACAGTGATGGCCCCCATTTTTTTTCTCTGTATGTCTCTATATCCATCCACCCCTTGGGTAGTCATCTCCAATACTAACTCTGAGTTTGGCCATGTGACTTGCTTTGGCCAAAGGAACAACAGCAATTATGACAGAAGCAGAGACTTGAAAAATACTCAAATACTGGCAATTTCCTTCTTTTTTACCCTTATTGGGGTCCCTGCCACCACCTCCATATGCAACAGCCTGAGTTAGCCTGATGGATGTTGAGAAACATACGATCCACTCACCCCCACCATCCCAGCCTACAGTCAGTCAATCCTCAGAAGCAGAACACATATCTGGGTGGCAGCTGACTGCAGGCACATGAGTGAGTCCTGTCGAGAGAGCAGTAGTACCACCCCGCTGAGCCCAGCCCGAACTACCAACCCTGTAAGCTGAGTAAATAGCTGACTGTTTTTAAGGCACTAAGTTTGGGGATGGTTTGTTATGCGGCAAAAGCCAACCAATACAGGAGGGAATACAATGGCTCTGTTTGCCAGGTACCAGCATCCCCTGTGGCCGTGCATGGTGGAGACAGCAGGGAAGAAGCCCAGACCTGCTGGAAGACCATGTTCCAAACCACGGGGAGGCTCCGTGACAGCCCCACAAGCCAGGCTGAGCAGGATAGATGGCCAGGGAGCAGAGGGGAAACAGGATCCGTACGCCGGGTCCTCACTGCCCTTGGCCTAGCTGCAATTATCTGGGCCCCAGAATAACTACTGGGCTCCCCCCTCCAGTCACTCTATCTCCCACCAAAGGAAGGCCTGCAAAGGTGAGGCTACAAAGTGGTTTTTAAGGGTTACTCAGGCCCATTTTTCCCCCATGCTTGGCACGATTTGAGAAAATGAGAATTATAAGAGATGAAGTAGGAGAAAAGAACATCAGGAGTTGAGTGTCAGAGAAGGAGAAAGGGAATCAAAAAACAAAGGAAAGAAAAAAATATGAGAGAAAAAACAGAAGAGAAAGAAGATGCCAAATATTACCCACACTCAGTCATAAAGAGCACGAAGGAAAACATGTGCTTATTACGTTCAGGTGTTTGCATGCCCAGTAAGCCATTTAACCTTCCCAACTGTCCTGGGGAAACTGAGGCTCACACAGGCCACGTCAGTTGCTCTAAGACTATAGTGCCCCAAAGTGGCAGGACCGGGACTTGAGTCAGTCCTCAGCCCACAAGGAAAAGCAGACTTGACGTGGACAATAACAACAGACCACACTTTTGGGCGCTTACTACGTGCCACACGCTATTCTCAGTGCTTTACACGGTTCACTCGTTTGACACTCAGAACAGCCAGGCACCAGGATTACCATCATCCCCAGTTCACAGATGAGGAGACAGGACACAGCTCACCCGAGATCACTGAGCTCGTAAGTGGTGAGGCTGCATCGCGAACCCACGGAGTCCGGCTTCAGAGTCTGCGCTTGGAGCAACTACACTGAAACGCCTATCAGTGCGCTACCAGATTCCAGCCCCACCGCGGCTGCCACCACTCTCGGGGCCTTGGAGTGGCCCAGCGGATGGGCTCACGGTACCGGGACAGGCCTCAGATGAGGACTGATCACAATGTAAAGATCTGTGAGGGCAGGAACTCCACGAGGAGATCAAGCAGAGCCCCCCCTCATTTTAGAGAGAAAGGCCTGGCTGCCTTGGGCTCTATCCGGAACCAAGCATCCCTCCTGGATAGAAACGCACGCAGCGCGGGATCTGAAGGACAGCCCAGTGCCCTGCACTTCATGGGAAACAGCCAGCAGTGGCGGCTTCTCATTTTGATGTCTGGGCCTTTGGAAGCTGGAAAGAGACTTTGCTGGAAGCTGTTTGAGGAAAGAATGAGGGTTTCCGGGGGAGGGGGGACGGAGATGAGAGCACAGAGAGGATACGGGAGAGACAGGTGCAGGGGAGGGGAGCCGGAAAAGAGAAGGCTGCTCCCCCGGGGGCATTTTTATATTACTGATTGCATGACTGGTACATTTAAGTCCCCCGGGAGCCACAGGTGTATCCCAGGTGCACCCAACACGAATCTGGTTCAGAACTTGATTCCCCAGCAGTCTCCCACTGTCTAGATCTTAGATAATCATCCCAGGAGAAGAAAGGCTGGAAGATTCCACAGAGCAAAATGAGCAGGAACACTCATTAAAAACAGAAGAGAGAAAAGAAGAAAGAAAAGGCTTCCATGATGGTGGCAGTGATCATTTCGCGGATATGAACCCAACTGAAATAAGGAGATGGTGGCTTTGGCAACCTGGGGGGTCTTTTGTGTGTTTTTCGCGGGAAATTTCTGGATCTCTGGGCTTCGGGGCATTTCAGCATCAAATCATCGACCCCCTTTCCACACAGGAGAGAAGAAAGGCAGTATGCAGGCCTTGATTCTCTCCTCTGTGGTTTGAGGTGTTTCTAGGGAGCGTGTGAACACTCCCGAGAACCCTAAGGCGTGGATTTACATTTCTGAGAGGGAAGTTAAAGGTAAGGAAAGAACACAAGGTTTCCAAAGGGAAAATTCCAGAAGAAGTAACCATGGAAACTGTTCCAAGGTCTTCAGAGTAGTGTCACATCGAGCTCAGCAAGCCCCATTAGTGGGAAATGAAACCCTGAACCACAGAGGCTGAGCAAAGGAGTGAAATGAATCGAAAATGAATGAAGCAATTTTTAAACGCCAGGGGACTCAAGTCTCAGGAAGCAGTGAAAATCAAGGTAGCGAAAATCATCGGCTTCTCTACACGGAAGATGCAAACACACGTATGCTCTCAGTAGCCCTTCCTCCTGGGGGCTGTATTCCAATCACATGCATACCCCTAGGCTTTTCAAATGTACCAGTGGCAAATTTCAAGACTTTACTTATTCTCATACATGTATTTATCAGTTCACTCTTTCGTTCAACAGATGTTATAAGGTATCTGATGCTACAATTACACATTCATTCATTCAATATTTATTGAGTACCTACTATGTGCCAGATACTCTATTAGGTATGAGATATGATCGTAAACAAGACAGATATATCACCTGCCTTTACAGAGCCTGCCATCTAGCTTATGCTGTGCTCAGTAATATGAAGGATTCAGAGAAGCAAACGGGAGCGTTTGCTAACGTCAATGAAGCCACAGTTTCCTTAGGAGGAAGAAAGAAAACATAGGCACAGTAAGAATTAAATACTTACACAAGAGCTAGATTAGAATTCCAGGCAAGAACACAAGCAATGCCACAGGCAATATATTTCCATTTCCCCCTTTTATCCCTGCCCAAGCTCATCCCCAAGCTTGTCTCCAGCTATTTTATACACTCTGAAGTTCCTTTGTGAGGGGAATCCTTAATGAGGTATCTTGAAGGAAATCTACCCAAGGCCTGTATACATTGCATTCATCCCTTAACCTGTATCTCCAGAGACAAATTTGCTTGTAGGTGAACTTCCAAATCCACCTGATGGAGGGGTAGAGGGAGAAGAAATATATCTTTAAGACCTGCTACTTTGAGGGCATCATAAATGACTGGTCCACTTTGAATTATGTTCCTGAATCAGCTCTCAGCCTTTAGGAACTCCCCAGGGTGTCTTCACTTTCACCTCTGAAGTTGGACCAGTACTAGGCAAACCTGCAGAATTCAAAATAAAACCTCAGCTTCCTGCCTTCTAGAAGACCAGGAAAACGTGTGGGTCTTACGAGAAGAGAAAAAGTGGATATGATCATCAACCTTGACCGTGGATCTCACACTGATGACCATGTGATAACGGCTCAGAGTCAGGCCCCAGGGGAAGGCAGCCCTGCCTCCTTCCTCTCACTGGGCATCAGGCATGGCCCCCTCCCCCTCCTTTTTTTAAGTAAATAAATTTATTCATTTATTTATTTTTGGCCGTGTTGGGTCTTCATTGCTGCACGCAGGTTTTCTCTAGTTGCAGCAAGCGGGGGCTACTCTTCGTTGCTGTGAGCGGGCTTCTCATTGCGGTGGCTTCTCTTGTTGCGGAGCACGGGCTCGAGGCACGCAGGCTTCAGTAGTTGTGGCACATGGACTCACTAGTTGTGGCTCGTGAGCTCTAGAGCACAGGCTCAGTAGTTGTGGCGCACGGGCTTAGTTGCTCCGCGGCATGTGGAATCTTCCCGGACCAGGGATCGAACCCGTGTCCCCTGCATTGGCAGTTGGATTCTTAACCACTGAGCCACCAGGGAAGCCCCCCTTGCCCCTTTTTGAATGACACAGACGACTGATCCATCATTTGGGAAGATCACTGTGCTTATTTCAAGAAAGTGACCACTGGCTTGTAAAAGTGAGACCTGTTTGAATCTTTGGCTGTTTAACTCTCGAGACGGGCTGGTGGAAAAAACTACATGATAGGTGAGGGGAGGATTATTATTTGGGGAGGGAATATTACCATGGAGTGTGTTCCCTTTCTCTTCTGTCTCTAGTTTACTTATCACTGGCAGAGAAACAGAACTTGGTGGACAAAGCAAAACCATGCTCCTGGGCTATCGTGGATCCAAGGATGGCTAAACTTGAAGAGAGTCAGGTTGGAGGGCAAGTCCCAAGAGTCTAGGGCAAGGCCAACTGATGGACTCTTGTCAGGCAGAACTGTGGCGGTCTGGATGAAGAGAGAATGCCGATTCTGGTTCATTTTAATTTCCTTCCGTTTCTCCATGAATCAAAATCATTTTCACTTCATTGAGTTTTGATGGTAATCGGGTGAGGAACTACTCATTTGTCAACATTTTCTAATTAGCATGGAAAGAAAAGGAGTCTTCAACTTCGCTTAGCTCTTTGCCTTCCTCTAAGGCAGAGGTCATACATTTTTGCAGTTGGCTACTCTCACCATGGTTTTTGTTTTTGTTTTTTATTTTACTTGGTAGAGGGAAGACAGGAAGTGAGGTCTCCAGTTCTGACCCAGGCTCACTACTTTATACCTGGCCTAACTCTTACCACTCAAAGTTGAGAGCTGAAAATAACCATCAAGTATTAGCTTGCTATTCTGTGGGTCAGTGATTTGGCCTGGGATTTGCTGGACAGTTCTCCTGGTGGTCTCATCTGGACTTATGTGTACAGCTGCCATCAGCTAGAGGACTGACTGGAGGCTGGCTGGTCTAGGGTGGCCTTATTCACATGTCTGGTGGTTGGTGCTGGCTGTCGGTTGGGACCATGTGGGTAACTGGGCCACACATCTTTGGCAGGCCAGCCCCAGTTTATTCAGATGATACAGTTCTCAGCGTTCCTAGGAGCATCAAGAGAGGACGAGCCCAGTGCAGAAGCACTTCTCAAGTTTCTGCTTCCACCATGTTTTTCAAATACCCTGCGGGTTAAAGTAAGTCACACGGTCAAGTCCAGATTCAAGGGGTGGAAAAGCAGACTCCATACCTGGATGGGAATTGTTACAAAGTCACACTGCAAAGGGACGGGGTGCATGCAAGAGAGGACACAGTTACTGTGGCCACTTCTGCAAACCATCTCCCAGAGCCCTGCTGCCGTTTGAGATAGCAGCCCATGCAAGGCATCTCTCTTGCCTCTGGCTGGCAGTGTAACAGGCTTGGTCGGACTCCGTGTTTCATGTTTTTCCTCTGGAAAAATGAAACGGTTTGGAGGAGACAAAGGAAAAGATGTGAAGTGCTTCAAGTTGCCAGAGGGTATTGTTTCAATTACATTTCCATATCTCTACAAGAACAAAATCACACACATATGTATATCTGATATGTATGTATATACATAGAGAAATTATGTATACACACATACATGCTGCATTCCTGTGACAACTACGCATGCTACTGCAGAGTCTGGGCACCTCTTTTTTTGTATGTGAAAGCAGTGCTGATAATGTCTATCAAATAAATAAATAGTCCCAACCTTGACTTATTCATCTGAGAGAAACAGAAAGTTTCCACATCAATCTGTAAGCTGATTCATATAATCCCCTATAAAATACACGCACACACACGCACACACACACACATTCTATTTTCAAGCTAAATAATAAGTATCTAGAAATGATAAGATTTTCTTTTCACTTTCTTCCTTTTATGACAACATGTGTCGATCCACCCTGTTATTCTGTGTAAGGAGCATATGCCAAAGGTCACAAAAACAACGTGGTGTGAGTGGAAGAGGTATCATATAATTTATCTAGGTAGGAATACTATACATACTATATATATATTTTAAATATATTTAACCTACAAGGAGATAATAACATAATGGCTGAACATATATTTCAACTGTTTAATCAACTTCATCATAGAAAGCAAACCCAGGGATTATAAAGACCCTATATCATATATCGGTCAGGGTTTGGTCAGGAAATCAGAAACCACTCTAGGTACTCTGAGAAGAAAAAGATTTCATGCATAAAATTAAATGCTTACAAATCCTGAGAAAGAAAAATGGAGCTGGAGGAATCAGGCTCCCTGACTTCAGACTATACTACAAAGCTACAGTCATCAAAACAGTATGGTACTGGCACAAAAATAGAACTGTAGATCAATGGAACAGGCTAGAAGTCCAGAAATAAACACACGCACCTATGGTCAATCAATCTATGACAAAGGAGGCAAGACTATACAATGGTGGAAAGACAGTCTCTTCAACAAAGGTGCTGGGAAAACTGGACAGCTACATGTAAAAAACTGAAATTAGATCATTCTTTAACACCATACACAAAAATAAGCTCAAAATGGATTAAAGACCTAAATGTGAGACCGGACACTATAAAACTCCTAGAGGAAAACACAGGCAGAACACTCTGACATAAATCACAGCAATATCTTTTCTGATCTGTCTCCCAGAGTAATGAAGACAAAAACTCAGATAAACAAATGGGACCTAATTAAACTCAAAAGCTTTTGCACAGCAAAGGAAACCATAAACAACATGAAAAGACAACCCACAGACCAGAAGAAAATATTTGCAAATGATGTGACCAACAAGGGATTAGTCTCCAAAATTTACAAAACAGCCATCATCAAAAAATCCACAAACAATAAATGCTGGAGAGGGTGTGAAGAGAAGGGAACCCTCCTGCACTGTTGGTGGGAATGTAAATTTGTACAGCCACTATGGAGAACAGTATGGAGGTTCCTTAAAAAACTAAAAATAGAGCTACCATATGACCCTGCAATCCCACTCCTGGGCATACATCCGGAGAAAAACATGGTCCAAGAGGATACACGCACCCCAATGTTCACTGCAGCACTATTTACAATAGCCAGGACATGGAAGCAACCTAAATGCCCATCGACAGAGAAATGGATAAAGAAGATGTGGTACATATATACAATGGAATATTACTCAGCCATAAAAAGGAATGAAATAATGCCATTTGCAGCAACATGGATGGACCTAGAGATTGTCAGACTGAGTGAAGTAAGTCAGAGAAAGAGAAATATCATATGATATTGCTTATATGCAGAATCTAAAAAGAAATGATACAAATGAATGTATTGACAAAAAAGAAACGGACTCACAGACTTAGAGATTGAACTTATGGTTACCGGGGGGAAGGGTGGAGGGAAGGGATAGTTAGGGAGTTTGGGATTGACAGGTACACACTGCTATATTTAAAAAGGATAACCAACAAGGACCTACTGTGTAGCACACGGAACTCTGCTCAATGTTATGTGGCAGCCTAGATGGGAGGGGAGTCTGGGGGAGAATGGATACATGTATATGTATGGCTGAGTCACTTTGCTGTGCACCTGAAACTATCACATTGTTAATCAGCTATACTCCAATATAAAATAAAAAGTTAAAAAATATTAAATGCTTACAAAACCATTGGAAGGGCTCAGGAAATGACGGTAAGGAAAAGCTGTCCCTAGCTTTCAAGAAATCAGGAACTCGGACTTCCCTGGTGGCGCAGTGGTTAAGAATCCGCCTGCCAATGCAGGAGACACGGTTTCCAGCCCTGGTCCGGGAAGATCCCACATGCCTCGGAGCAACTAAGCCCGTGCGCCACAACTCCTGAAGCCCGTGCACCCTAGAGCCCGTGCTCCGCAACAAGAGAAGCCACCGCAATAAGAAGCCCACACACCACAACGAAGAGTAGCCCCAGCTCACCACAGCTAGAGAAAGCCCGCGCGCAGCAACAGAGACCCAACGCAGCCATAAATAAATAAATAAATAATTTTTTAAAAAAGAGAAATCAGGAACTTGCAAAAATTGTAGAAAGCTGCCATTCATGGTCTCCGCGACAGATACACTGAAATGGGTAATTTACAAGAGAATATCTAGAAGCTGCTGGAAAACCTCACATCTATTGTCTGGCAAAGCCCACACAATTCCTATTGCAATTCTAATGACTTCTGCTTCTCTTCTGCTTTCCAAATCTTGCAAAGGTCCCTATCATTGGAGGACTCTATTCTGAAAGCTGGCTGGCAAGGGTTTCTAGGAGATGTAGCTACTAGGCTTCTAGCCCTTCTAGCCCTTTATATGGGAGACCATATAAAGAAATGGGGATGAATACTTGTCAAAATAAAACCATTCAGCACAGACCGCCAAGTCCTCTTAACCTTACAGCACCCACTGTTCTTAAGACTGCAACCCCATATCGTATGGATATATTGTAACAAAATGCAATCAGTCTACACATACTAGTTTTGTGCCCTTTTTTTCTGACTTTACTGATGTAGCCATATAACTCTCAAAACCCATAAATTGATCATTTTCATGGTAGTAATATATTTCTTTTATTTAATATATTTAAGCACCTTTGAGTTCTCACGCAAGTGGATTTCTAATATTTTTTCCTCTGCTATAAGAAGTTAGTTTACACAAATATCTACTTTCCCTCTTTTTGAGTTAATTTCTTAAGTGTCATTCCCCAAATGAATTAATGGGTCAAAGTGCATAATCAGTTCCTTAAAAGATACTGTCTTGTTAAAGGTAATGTGGAATAGTAAATAGTATAAATAAACATTATGCAGTGTAATCTTACACCGTATGGCATTAATCAGTCTGTGACTAGCTTTTATTTTCCTCTGGGTATACAAGGGATTAAAAAGTATAGCTTCACACTAAGACATCTGGCTTCAAAACCATTTAAGTCACAAAGATGTGTGTGTGTGTGTGTGTGTGTGTGTGTGTGTGTGTGTGTGTGGCTTTCTCACCATTCTTCCCTGAGGCGTACAATCGTACTCTCAGAATTTTTGGCTAATCCCTCCAAAAAAGTCCCCCTGTCAAATTTTTGATTACTCCTATCCTTCCATCATTTATCCAGTGTAACCCCATGTTGAACTCTCTATCATGGAATGGGAAGGGTCCCTGGACAGTACAGGCTATATCTCAGGGGTCCTGAGAGGCCTTGGGAGTCAGCCCACACTCCAGAACTGCTCTCTGCCTGAAAGCAGGCCAGCTCTCCCTGCTCCAACACTTCTAGGGAGAGTGATTAGGTCACCACCACACCTCAACTTTTACATGGAGCTCTCTCCTTCAACTCTTGACTTCTTCGACCACTCCCCTGCATTGCCCTCTCCCAGCCCCTCAGAAGGTCAAGACTGTGGCCATGATTCGAAGCTATGCTTGAAGGCCACCTCCTCTAAGAGGCCTCTCTGATATCCCAAATAAAAGAGATCTCACTGCACAACTGCCATGATACCTCATCTATACTAGTTCTGATACAACTTTCGTTTTTTTTCTCATTTGTGAAGTGATTCATGCTCGTCGTAGAAGAGTTGAGAAATATGGAAAAGATTAAAGAAAAAAAATCACTCAATCCCACAACACACAGAGATAGTCATTGTTAACATTTTCCTGTGTTATCCCTTTGGCCTTTTCAATGATTTTTTTTAAACATAATTGAGAGCATACCGTGGATATAGTTTTTTTTAACCTAACATTTTATCATGAACATATTTTCATGTCGTTAACTTTCTGATGTCTCATTTCAACAGGAACATAAATTCTATTGTGCAGATGTACCGTAATTGACTTATGCTCAGTTGTTCCGTATTTGTGTAGTTTCCAGTTTTATACTATTATACATAATGCTGCGATAAACATCCTTAATCATAAATCTTTGTGTACATGTCTATTTCCTCAAGATGTGTTTCTAGAAGTGGGAGTATTGTAGTGAATTAAATAATGCTTTTATTTAAGAAGTAGACAAAATTAAGGATCCTCTTCCCAGAATAATGCAATCAAACACAACCACACTTTTGCATACACTTTCTGGAAATTTATCTGAAGCTCACATGTGGATTTCCTAGGAGTCCAAGGGTCCCTAAGTTAAATATATGTGAATGAGTAGGTCAAGAGAGATGAAAAAAGTTAAGGATACGATAAATAGTCCTAATTTTTTCCCAGAAACATCTATCTGTCCCACTTCTACGGTCCAGATAATACTTTATACCTTCTACCATTATCATTCACGTCTTATCACCCTGCTAGACCGCAAGCTCTTTGAGAGAAGGGTCATCTCTGATTTGCCTCTAAATTTTCCACAGGACTGAGAAAAGTGCCTAACCCACAATGGATGTTCAGTAAAGGGTCATCGAATCGATAACTCAATTTCAAAGTCAGAAAGGAAAAGAAAGTTCCAAGTTTGATCATGTGGAAAGTGATTTGGGATATGCTTCATACCCATGACAAATGACACCAAGAGACGGTCGCTGGAGCCGTCACCAAGGCTGGTAAGCAGAACGGGCAATGCTGCAAATAGATCTTCAGGTTTCAGTGCAAGGGCCAAATGCTGCATTTCTGCAGCGTGGACGGTGGCTATTGCCTGTCTCTCGGATACAGAGGACCCTGCACCAGAACCTGGCCATCAATTACGTGCCAGTGAAATATTTCTAAGAACCATAATGACCTATTAACTCCGGGATTAAAATTATGTGTAAGTCATATTACCAACCTCCGTTAACTCCTTGCACAGTGCCCATTTTCCAAGCAATGTGGAAGGGACATCTTGTGGCAGACACGCTTAGGGGCCTATCCCACTGCCACCCCCCACCCTTCTCAGTGAGAAGACACTCGCTCTAATTTGGTTTGGGTGGGCAACGTGCCCAGGCCTAAAGGGCGACTATGATAAATGAGAAACCAGTCATGCTAATTCCATCCCCCTCCTTTCCAGGTACTGATCTACCTCACATAACGACTGTTCAGTTAATGACGTTTTGCCATAACGGCTCTTGAAAAGTTGTACCACTTTGTGAACAATGACTCCCTTTTTTCCCCAACAGACTGACTTTTTCCACCTCAAAACACACTAAACAAATATGCTATAAGAAGTGATATGACATCATCGAGGTCTCAGCCTGAGTCCCGCTCACCAATTTTACTCAACATGCAGTTACTTGTCAGAGCACACCATATGGAATGAATTTGGACTGAGCCTCATGTTTGAATGAGCCCAAAATGTTCTGCTTTGCGTATGGATACCAAACGAGAGGGAGGAAGAGGTGTCATCTCCATCTCTTCAGTCTTCGTGCGTGTGCAATTTCACAAGCTTCAAAGCACTCTCGTGTTTACCTTTTATTTTGTCCTAAAGATAATTTCTAGGCTGTAACTTTATACTGAAGTGCACCGAGAGTACAAAGTAACCAAGAACTCCCTCTCTAAAAGCTGGAAAGCTGGCGAGACAATGGTGGAGACAAAAGAATTCACCTTCCAAAGAACGACTGCTCCAGTCTCTCCACCACCATCCCTACCAAGCCTACTTTTTCTACATTATAGTTTGTGTACAAACTGCAGTTATTTACTTTCAAATTGTTCTCCATTTCTTATGAAAACTTGTTTTCACTGTTCACTCAATATATTTTCTTACCTGTGAAAATTATCAGGGTATCTTTGATTGGGACAGACCAGGTTATCATTTTTCCCACAGAAATTAATGGAATTTTTAAAAAAATGAATAGCTTTCCACTCAGTGGCAGGGCTTTCAAGAATGAATGAAAGTTGCAAAGTGAGAGACTAGGGTACTTACTTCTTAGCCCACCTTGCAGCTAAGGATGGAAATGAGAGTAAATTCTGGTCAAAGCGAGGGAAAGTCTCCTGGGGGTAGAGGGGATGGGGGCCTGGGAAAGATTCTTCTCCGCGTTACAAGAACACTTTTCTCCCATCCCCGTCCTCCTTCCCTCAATTTTAAAGTATTTCAAAGACTGATTTGACTAGAGCTATGGCAACCTTCATGTGAACTTGAGGAAGAAAAGCAACAACAGAATCACACAGTGCTAACCCAGCACCCTGACGTGAGAGAGCCGAAGAAACGATCCTCGACCCATTCACCGGACACGTTCACGCGTGAAGCTGACTTTACTTAAGCTTTGCGTCTACGCCACAACAAGGTAAAACAACATAGAACTGACCATCAGGTTTGTCCTTATAAAATATTTCGGCCACCTCTCCATGTTATTTAGCCCGGGTGCTTGTCTTCTAAAATTCCTTGCTTACCCAGTTTGGGGATCATCATCTCAGGGTCGCCCCCAAAACCCCATTCCTCTCACAATATTAGGCAAAGTCACTGAGCTCTCGACACCTCTACTGGGTGGGCAGCCCCTTCCGTACATCATTGTTCTATGTTCTACTACAAAACGGGCCAAACACTCCACGGGCAAAGGTAGTGAACCATCCATCCTTGCCTTGTACCTCACTTCGCAGACTCTCTGATGAAAGGGAGCAGAGCTTCCATTCTTTATTGCTGTGAATTACGCTACCACTTTGGAAGGCAGAGCTGGATACAGTCAGTTTGGGTTGTAAATAATAATTTTGTTCTCAGTTTCAAAAATACTGGGGTTGGGAAAGACATTGTAATAGTGTGTTTCAAGAAGCCCAGAATTGGACCTTGGAAGACCTACATTTCACTCTAACTAAGCTCTACTATTTACAGGCATCTCAGGATCCCAATGTCCTTATATGTAAAAACACGGGGGAGGGATGCACTAAAGAATGTCGGAGGTCCCATCCTGCTCTAGCAGTTTCTAGATGAGATACCTGGGGCCTGAGAAGCCAGCTGACATAACGTTTAACTTCCCACCTGTGATCAACCTCTTTTCTATTTTTAGTTCTGAGGCTTGATTTATCAAGGTTAACTGTATACTTGATATTTTGTTCAGATACTCTATTTCCTTCCCTGGCTTCCAAAGTTATACTGATCTCAGTACACTGACACTGCAGGCAGAAGGGGAAAATGAAAGGTTATGAAATAAAACCGAGTGAACAGAGTTACATATGTGGGGTACAATGGGTATACAGAGCTGTTCATCGCAGCTCTATTTGTAACAGCAACAGAGTGGAAACAATCTAAATGTCCATCCCTAAAAGACTGATTTACCAAATTGTGCAACTATTAAAAAGAACGAGGCAGATCTCATGTACCGATATGAAAGGTGCTCCAAGGTAGATACACAGATATAGATCGACAGACAGAGACTGCATGTGTTCTGGTCCTCAATAACGTATATACCATGCTGCCATGATGGAAAAAATACATATATATGCTTGACTACATATAGAGCACCTCTGGAAGGATATACCAAAAATGCAACAGTGGTTACCTTCCGGAATGGGAAATAAGGATCTGGAGGATAAAGATAAGAGGGAAACTTACCCTTTATTGTTTATTTTTGGCATCTTTTAAATTTCGTACTATGTGCATGCCTTGCTGTTAAAATATGTTAATTTTTTAAAGATTAAAAAATCTTGTAACGAGGACTAGAGAGTTAAATGAGGTGTGGGAGTTATTGGTGGGTTTCAGTTGCCCACACGCTTCCTCTCCTACACTGGTAACAGTCCTCCACATCGTACACCCAGGCCTAGAGAACATTCCGTGACCCAGAGTTGTGATGGTCAGTGGCGCCCTGCTTTGCAACCCTCCCTGTGCCTCGTCCTCCCCACGGACCTCGGGTACTGGCTTTGAGCTCATAAGAGAAGAGCCAGTGTCCCCTCCTTGGGACTGGCAGCCATCATTGCTGCTTGGCATCTCTGCCTCCTCCTGGCCACAGTGGGAGGTGGCCCTGCATTCCTGGTGGAAAGCTCACGGGTACTGGAGTCAGACAGCCCTCGACTGGATCATGAGATTCACCTTCATAGCCAGATGTTACCTCCTCATCTGTACAGAGGTGATGGCGGCTTCTTCACAGGTTGTTGTGAGACTTTGAGCCGCATAAGCAAGGCACACGGTGGGGGCGGAGTAAACGTGCATCCCTCGTCTCACTGTCTCTTCACTTGCTTCGCTGGCGCCCATTCATCATCACCCTCCTCAGTTTTCAGAGTGACTCCCGAGTTGATGTTCCCTGAACAGTTTCTCTAGAGCAGTGGTTTTCAACCAGAAGCCACTGTGCCCCCAGAGGCCACATGGTAGTGTCTGGAGACATGCTGTTGTCACAACTGGAGAAAGGGAGACTACTGGTGTCTTGTGAGCAGAGACCAGGGACGCTGCTCGACATCATCTTATGCAAAGAACAACAAAGAATTATCTGGTCCAAGATGCCGGTAGTACTGAGGTTGAGAAACCCTCATTTAAAGGAGTTTATAAAGCTCCAGGTGGCTGTTCAAGTTGGCAGGGCACTGCATTTAAGAAAACAATTTGATTTTAGAGCAGCCTATAACTAAATTCACTAAGGACAATTTCAGCAGTTACCGCCTTTGCTCTGTTTCCAAGAACACGAGTCTATCTTTAAGCAAAGGAGAATGGAAAATTAGGGGGAAATCATTGCTAGATCTTTTATTCCAAGAACTTGAGAAAGTTGCCTATGCCCTTTTAGACTGTGAACTGAGGTAGCTTTGTATCACTGATCTATTGCTGTCTAGCAAACCACCCAAAATGTAGTGACGTATGACAACAACCAGTATTTAGTTTACATTCTTCGGGACAGTTCTCTGATCTGGGCCAGACTCAGCTGATCTCGGTTAGCCCAGATACGAAAAACCACCCAGGAGAGGCCAGTCCAAATTGCTGACCTGCAGAATCACGGGTTGCTGTTTTAACTGCTAAGTTTTGTAGTTGTTTGTTACACAGCAGAAGCTAACTGATAGAACGAGCATTCAGTTTGGGGGCTCTTGGCAATAGTGCTGCTATGAACGTGCTAGTACACAACTCGTCCACATGTGTATGCAGTTCTGTTGAGTGTAGGAGTGAAAATGCTGGTGGATCTGCTTCATTCTTAAAGTACCAAATTATTCACACACACACGCGCGCGCGCACAGATCTTCGTTTTCTTTTCATAACTTCTCTTTGTTGCCTTCAGTTGCAGCAACTGCCCTGAGCCCATTTTTCAAAAAGAAAGGGCAACTGGCAGGAAGCTAGTTCATGATGATTTTTCATAGCCAGGCTGGGAGCTCAGACATCCGGTTCCCTGCTTACTGTCTCTCCCACCTTCTTCCATTAAAGAGCGAAAACATTTTCTTCTATGAAAAAGCGAAAACACCTTCTTCCATTAAAAACAAACAAACAAACAAACTTTTCATTTTGTCTCCGCAAAGAACCATTCTCAAACATTTCTGCACATAAGAAGGAAATGACCAAGAGTGCACAATAGGAAAATAATCTCTCGGGCATGTGAGAACATAAGAGCTATTGTGGTTTTTTGAAAAGCACACTTCAGTGAATAGGACAGAAGTTTTGTTTGATTATGACTCAGGACCTTGAGGCAGTACATGGGTAAGAACTGCTAATTCCTGTGGGGGAGATGAATACATGTCAGGAGGAAATGTCTGGGTTGTTCATGTAATCAATCAACAAATATTTCTCGAGTGCCAACTATGTATAGAGTCCTGCACTTCCTGTAAGTCACGTGGACCTTGAGAAGGAAGAGGAGGGTCATGAACTCAGCCTGCGGTCCCAGGTACCAGGACAGTGAAGCTCCAAACCAGGAACTGGCCCCACCCAGTTCAGGTTGCTGTGATTTCACCCTGGTTCAGTTTTTTTCTGCTAGTGTAACTCAGTTTCTTCATTTCAAAAACTAAGAAAAAACAATACATGGGCATAGGCAGTCCCACACTTCTGAGGAATTTACTAGATAATGTCATTAGATCCAGGAGACATTTTTCTGTTTTCCTCTGACTTGACCTCACAAAATCTGTAGCCACCATGGACCACTCACTACTTGGCAAAACCTTCACTTCTCTTGGCTTCAATGAAATAACACCCTGCTGGTCTTCTTACTTCTTTTCTGGACTCTGTCTGCTGGCGAGGTTGGTCCCCTTCCACAAAGCTGTTAGATTCTGGGCTTCCTCAATCCTTGGCCCTTGACCATCTCCTGTTCCCACTCTCCCTAAAACGTCTCATCCATGCCTATGCCTCAGACATGTATATGATGATGGCTCATACATTTCTTCTCCATCCCAGACCTCTACCAGTGGCCTATTTGACACCTCCTCGTGGGTGCTCAAGGGCACCCCAAATCAAGCACTTCCAAATCAAACTCCTAAGCGTCCAAAACAAACCTCATCCTTGTTGCTGATCTCTTCCCTATCTCCGTGAGTTGCACCATCACTCATCCAGGGATACAGGGCTGAAGCCAGTTAGTTGTTCTTGGCATCCTTCACTCCTCCCTCACACTGAAGCCTCAAGCATTACCCCATCTTGTTGAGCTCCCTCCTACATCTCGCTCCCACCCTTCCACGCCTCTCCATTTGCAGCTACTACAAGCTATCAGCCTTGTTCACCTCAATTACTAGCCCCTCCTGTCCATTCTCCACACCCTTACAATTTACAAGAATATCACATATATATTTTATTTAATCCTCAAAACAATCCTAGGAGGTAGACTCAGTGGAATGTCTTATTGTCGTTTTATATAAGGAAACTGATGCTCATAGGAATGAAGTGATTTGCCCGATACACCACAGCACCCAAGAAACAAATCTGGATCTCAGACCCAGCCCTTGAGCCTCTAAATGCCCCCGCGGGTGCGGCTGCTGTCCACACAGCAGCTCTTAAATAAACTGGCTAAAGCCGTCCCACATTAAGGGTACTGTGTGTAATTTTGTAATGCCCCAGCTCTACTTTTTATAGAATCAAAACAACTGCTTGGACTGATGCCTTAGGAGAACAGAGACTGTGAGGGAGATGAAGGAACTGGACATAATTCCAGTGTATGACTATGGGAGAGTGTGGCTGAGGAGCGGAGAAACAAAATCACTGCAAGAAGGAAAGTCAAAGTACAGAGAGGCAGACTATTGGAAAGGTTATTGACATGGTATGGAAGTCCCCAAGGATCAGGGTAGAAACAGAGTCAGCGAAAGTGACAGAGAGGAGGACGTAGAATCCTAGAGGAAAGGAGAATGACACAGGGCTGACAAATGACTGCAACCACGAGGAGAGGTGGGTGGTACAGTCTGATAACCTGACATTCAAAGATGGAGACACAGGTGCTATTAGTGAGGAAGAGGAGAGAATGGTCTGGGAAACTAGAAATAAATAGCAAGGAAAGGTACCCATCCCGCCTCGCAGTCCAGGGATATGAGGAATGTGAGAGCAAACAGCCACCACTGAGAAGATGGTAGGAAAAGCTATGTCCTCAAGACAAAGTCAGGTTTCATGGCGAGCGAGAAGATAAAGGAGATACTCAGAGAAGAGATTTAGGACAAAAGGAATTTTACTGACGACTGACCAAGAATTCCAGATGGCACAGTAGAAAAGTTTAAGGAGTTGGGGAAGGGTGGACAAAAAGGTCAGGAAGTGGGGTGCGTAAGCTAGTCTCCAGGGATTCCCCAATGAGTCCTGCCTTCTCTCTCTGCTCATCGGGAGGTGGAGAGCCTATTTCCTCTCCCCTTGAATTGCTGTCCCTTGACCCAAAGAGCACTGCTTTCCTAGGACTACTCCCTTCTGCGACTCAGCTACTGTGCTGTGAGAAGTCCAAGCCAGGTGGAGATGCTACACGGAGGGGTGCCGAGGAACTCTGGTCAGCTGCCCCCTGGAGCTTTCTGTCAAAGCCCACCTCAACGGCTAGCCACGTGAGCAAGCCATATTGGCTACTGCAGTCCAGTCAGGCCCCCAGACGAGTGCTGCTCCAGCTGACCTCATGAGCAGAAGTGAGACGGGAAGAAAGAGGGCAGGGCACAACCATTAAAAGAATGACACAGCCATTGAGAGAAACGGGACACGACAAAAACTGCTTAGCCCCAAACTCCTAATTTATCTCCCTCCATGCCCCACTATCCCCTTTGGTAGCCATAAGTTTGTTTTCTATGTCTGTGAGTCCATTTCCGTCTTGTCTATAAGTTCATTTGTATCACTGTTTTAGATTCCACAAATATAGCACAAGGAACTATATTCAACATCTTGTAATAATCTATAATATAATGGAAAAGAATTGAAAAAGAATAGTATATATGTATATATATATAACTGAATCACTTTGCTGTACACTTGAAACTAACAGAACATTATAAATTAATTATACCTCAATTAAAAAAATAAAATTTGATTAAAAAAACTGATTCAAACCTACTAGGCCCAAGATGGTGGAAGATTCAACATCCCGTAGACCTTGAGCCTCATTACATGCTCATTGTAATACATTAGCATACGCTAAATGACACACACACAGGCGCCATGATCATAAAAGGCCAAAAAGTGGGCTGTGGCCCAATTCCTAGAAACCCCACCTCACCGCCCCTTCCCCCAAAATAGAATATTCCTCCCACTTGTTAGCATATGAAATTACCTAGCCCATAAAAACTAACCACCCTGTACCCCAGGGCCTCTCTCTCGCCTTCCAAGACAGACGACACTCCGTCTATGGAGTGTGTATCTCCCTGAGTAAATCTGCTTCCACTCTACTTTGGCTCCCTCTTGAATTCTTTCCTGAGTGAAGCCAAAGACCCTCAGTTGGCGGCCCAAATGAGACCTGGGATGCGACCATTCTCTCGCTCCCCTTTCTCCTGCAACAAAAGAGCCATCCAGCTTGGCTCAGACAACCCATTAAATCGTGAGCAATAATAAAATGGTTGGTATTGTAAGCCATTACATTTCTGAGTGGTTTGGGTACAGTAGATGGCTGAACCAGGGATACACAAAGTCATCTGGGGCTTAGGGTAAGTAAGTGAGGAACGACTGAGGAACCTGGAGTTTCTTTTGTGACTGACATCATCAGGGGTAAAGGCTTAATGAGCTAAACTTTTTTTTTCCCCTGAGCAACTGGAAGAATGGGATTGCCTTGGGAAGTGCCCCTTCACCTTAGGGTCTCTGCGCTGAGTTACTGTACAACGATGACTTCTTTTCTGCCTCAGGACCTATACTCTGCGCATAGGCAAGACACGGAGCTTCAACCCTGGATTGGAAGAAGAGGTCTCCAGATGAACTGTGGTTTCAGGCTGGATCTTAGAAATTGTTTCTACTGTGGAGATGCCTTCATCTAAAACCATCACCCAGACCCTGAGGCTCTGCCTCACCCTTCACGTATGATTCCCCTTCCCCTTGAAGGAGACTCTCTGAGTGGTTCTCAGGTTAATAGGAAAGAAGCTTGAAGATGCAAATGAACTGAGCAACCATGACAACAAAGACGGGAAGGAAACAAAACTAACCAATTATGCCTATGCAAATTCTTTCCTGAACCCGGCAAGGTGAGAGAGAACGGACTGTCTGTCCGCAATAACGTCTAGTGGCCTATGACAAATACGGAGTTAGGGCTAGTGGCACCTGTGGTGGCAGCTGTGGTCAGGGAGAAAGCTAGACCTTCACGGGTCACTCCTACATGTTCATGTTCATGTTCACAATGGTGGCATGTTTGGGGGCGGGGTGTATGCACACGTGTGTATGTTTATTGAACACCTATATACCAAAGACTTTAAGAAAAGGCATGCTGTATTTCACTTAATTTTCTTCAGTTCTGGCCTTCCTGGACTTTAGCATCTGAGACATAGCTCCACCATAGAAGCCCTTAACTCATCAAACTGCACGTGGATTGGGGCGAGCAGTCCTTCTCCAATGGTAACGTGCATGTGAGTTGCCTGAGCGTCTCGTTAGACTCTAGATTCTGATTCAGTAGGTCTGGGGTGGCCCAAGATTCTGCATTTCTAACAAGCTCCTCCAAGAACCATACCCGGAGAAGTCAAGGTGGAAGGATAAGAGTGTGGGTTCTGCACCCAGACCAGCTGGGTTCAAATCCTGGCTCCGTATATCAGCTGTGTGACTTCTGACAAGCTACCTGGCCTTCCTGCACTTCCTTATTTGTAAAATGGGGATGGTAAAAAGGGCAAAGAATAGTGTCTAAGGGTTCTTGGGTGACCTAAATGAGTGTATGTATTTAAAATGTTTAAGCAGTCTAAGGGTTCTTGGGTGACCTAAATGAGTGTATGAATTTAAAATGTTTAAGCAGTGCTGGGCATGTAGTAAATATTAACTATTGTAATCTTCTTATGACTTACCCACTAATTGAACATTTTCTACATAAAGCACATAATGTGCTATGTGCTTTACCTCGATCATAGATATTACTTCTCACAACTCTGTGAGAAAACTGGTCCCACTTTACAAAGAAAAAGAGGCTTCGGGAGGTCAGGGAGCTAGTTGGAAGTAGAATTTGAAGGCAAGCTGCCTGATTCCAGAACCCACAATATCTATGCTCTGAGTATCATGAGAGAAGAAACTGTAACTATTCATGACTGTATCCTCAGGGAGCTAACACAAAAAGTATTTGTTGAATGAATTACCTAATAGGTATTTTTGCCCTGAAGTTAGAAATAAGTAAACTAAAATTCAAAAGAATTTTAAAACATGCCCAATTATGCCACAAATGGGAGAGTTGGGATTGAAACCCAGATCCCTTATCTATAAAGGTAGTGGAATATTCTCATCACAGAAATCATCTTGACCTTATCCACTGGAAGAGATGAAAGTGGGTGAAGAAAACTGACCGATGAGCAGCATTGAAAAACTCCCCAACTCAACCAAGGCTGCTTGGCTTGCTTTGAGGATAACGGACCAATGGCAAAAGCTACAAGTGAATGCATTTGCTCACATGGAACTTCTTGGCCAAAGTCTGTCAGAGCCTTCTGAAGGCTATCGGAATCATGGACCCATGCTTCCTTACCCTTACAGCTAGTGGGTTAACGGAAGCGTCTTTAATGGTCTTATATAAGGTTTAGAGGGTATCTTAGTTTGGGTTCCCCCAAAGAATTCAGTGCAAATAGTCTATTTGGGAGGTTTGGGGAAAGCGAATAGGAGAGTGGAAAAGTGATTCAGAAAAGAGAAGGCAGCCAATAAGGGGTACATTATCAAGTCATCTACCTACAACAGATGATAATTAGAAATGAATCCCATGAAGAAGCTTGGGAAATGGTATAAAACACAAGTCTCAAATTTATCCCACATGCGGGGAAAGGGAGCTGAGGTATTTATACCCCAACAGCCAAGAGTCATTGGTTGAAGGCTGCTCTCAGGGGTGTTAATTCCTTGGCACTTCAAGCCTGCCACACACAGGAGCATGGTGGCCCCCACTGTTCCAGAAGAAGCCATCCGGCACGGAGATGTAGGTGCTGCCATGTGGAAATCGGTGGAGCACTCTGAAATGACAGAGTTCAAGGGTTATGGAGAGGGAACCCCCGGAGTCTGCTAGGAAGGAGCTCCTTTTGCTGCTTCCTACGACAGCAGCTCACCAAGAGGAGAATTATACAGGGAAAAAATCACCTACTTGTCCAAATGTGGTTGTCGGGAAAAGGGGATGTACGTCCTATACACTATAGGCTAGGCCTCAGTCATTTCCGAAAAGGGGGATGCAGGAGACAATGGACCACACCTAGTGGGTAGAGTGTTGATAAGCAGCCCATCTCGGTACCTCTCAACCCTCAATTCATTCAAACGCATTCTTGAACTTGCTTGTGGAAAAGGGAATAAGAGGATCTGTACTTGGACGCTGGGGGAATGGTAAGAGAAGGCTCAGGGGCGTCCTGTATGTGTTACTAGATTTATTCTTAATCCCAGAAGGAAAGAATACATATATTTTCTCAAATATCAGTGTTCTCCAGAATCAGTGAGGTCATGGAAACCCTAATCTTTGCCATGTGCTCTCACAGCCACAGTTATGCTAATTAAACCAGGGGGCTCTGGTGAACCCGGTGAAGTCAGACCTGAGTCAGTGGGCTGGAGGGGGATGGGAAAGCACGTGGCGGCATCAGCAGTTGTTTTTGCATTCAAGGCTTAGGTATGAAGCCAATAGGCCCCTGATCTTCCTTTTATTTTCCTGACACCCGGGCCGTGGAAGCCGTCCACAGTCCATCCAGAGTGTGGAGTAGCAGACTGCAAGATACGCCATCACCGTTAACCTGAGCTGGCATCACCAATGACAGGGGGGAAATCATTCTAGAAGGGCTTTAAAACTGGGTTTGTGATCTAGAGGACTTCAGATGTTGTCGCTATTTTGACTCAATTTCTTAAACAAAGGGGCTCGGATGCTACTGTGGAATTACAGGCATGTGGACCTCAGGAAGGCACAGCAGCTACTCCCCAGCATTCGGAGCTCTACTTCTAAAGGGGGAGTTAAAATATTCAATGTGCTTTCGAATCGCCATGCAACATTTATTCCAAAGACATCTAAGAGCCTAGGGAAGGTAGATTTGCTGTGTGTCTCTGCAATCCTGACTCTTTCTTTCTGTTCCCTCCTCCTTCCTGCCACCCCTGGTTCTCCATATACCAAATGTCTTTAAGGCATAGAGTGGGTCTGTGTGTATTTGCATAACAGCAGTCCTCTGAATAAAAATAAATCCTGAATAGATTGCTCCATTGTATACATGCGCGGGTATACATGTCACATACATGGATTTATTTTTTCCAAGAACAAATGTCTCAATGTTTCTCTTCCTTGAGAAAAGTTACCAACTGCCAGATTCTCAAATCCCACGTGGAGCTTTGTAATAACAGAAAATATATGTTAAAAGCCACAAAGAAATAAAATAGAGTGAAGACAGATTTTTCTTTCAAGTAGCCCTGAATTTCCAAAGACTTCACAAGTCAAGGAGAAGACAATTCTTGGAATGGCTTTGTTCACCTCCACAGTAGGTGAATAATCTTTGGGACACTGGCCAGTGATTAAGTAACCAAGCTTCACTCTTTCTCTGAAGCAAAGAGAAGCTATGGCCACAGAATTCCTACAGAACTGTGGGAAGCACCGCTTTGGAAACTGACTGTCCTGAGTTCAAATCCTAACACTGCCACTTACTTGAGTGAGTTTCTAAGCCTCTTAGAATCTGTTTCCTCATCTAGAAAATGGGGGCTATTGACACCTAGACCACAGGGTTATTGTGAAGATTAGCCATATTGTATGTGGAGTGCGTGGCACAAAGTAGGTGTCAAGAACTGTAAAGGGTAAGAGCTTACCCTGCTTGCAATCTAACAAGCTAGCCTGCCACGGTTTTATGGATTCAGGTAGAAAACACAGACTCCTGGATCAGAGACGAAGGACAGTTTCTTACAGCAATAATAGTAGCCAGATCGGCAGCAGTGTTTCCATCAGTTTCCCAAGCCCCAATTCCCACAGAGGGATGTGAAGAGGACCAGGCGACACCTGCATATGCCAGCGAGTTTTATTACAGGAGAGTAACTGGGGCAGGCTGGGGTGAGGAGAGGTGGATCAAGAGGATGTACGGGGAAGTGAGCCCTGCAGGTACAGAGGAACCCTCATTTTGAAAGAGGATGGAAAGGGGAAGAGTGTGGAATAAGACCCCAGTAAAATGAGGAGATGGAGAGGAAATGGGTTGAAGGGTGTCTAATGGCTTCTAGTCTCGTACTGAGGAAGGGAACAGACCTCTGAGGCAGATGATATTTTCCAAAAATGGCCTTAACAATACTTCCAGTTCCATATGCTTTTCCAGAAACTTGCCATTCCCCCCTCCAGAGGTGGAATCTATTCTCCCTCCCCTTCAAGCTGGGTGGGTCTTCGTAACTGCCTCAACAAACAGAATGCAGAAGTGACGTGTGATTTCCCACACTAGATTAGAAAAGGCAATATATCTTCTACCTGCTTGTCTCTTTCTTGGGATACTCATCCTTGAAACTGAGCTACCATACTGTGAGGAAGCCCAAGCTACCCAGAGAAGTCATGTGTAGGTGTTCCGGCCAAGAACCTCAGCTAAGGTCCCAGACACGTTAGTGAACAAGGCTGCAGACGATTCTAGCCCCCGGCTGTCAGGTCATCATCAGCCTCTGGGGCCCCACTGTGTAACAGAGATAAACCATTCCTGCTGTGCCCGGTCCAAATTCCTGACCCACAGAACCACAGAATCCATGAGCATAATAAGTGGTTGTGTGATGTCACTGAGTTCGGGGGTAATTTATTATGCATCAATAGATGACCATGACAACCAGGCTGGGGAGTGGGAAAGCCTTCATAAATAGAGCTGGGGAAAACTGAACTGGTGTCTTTTAAGAAATGAAAAGCTTTCACTGGAAGGGAGCCAGCTCACACCCCAGAAAGAGTGGGAGGTCGTAGCAGGCGGGCAGAGTGCAAGAAGGCCCCTGCCTCCCAGCGTCTGCAACTCGTTATCCCAGCAGCATCTCTAACCATGGTCCCGGGCCCACTGCCACCCCATCTCCTTCTGCCAATCCGCATTCGTCCTCATTTCCTGTTTTGGCAGCACTAACCGGCCACCCAGACAGGAAATTGAGGAGTAGCCCTCAGACTGAAGCCCTCTTCTTCACTCCCATGCATTCGTCACAACTCTATGCCCCTTCTTCTTTGAATAAATTATACTTTTAAGTTATACTTTTAAAAGTGTACCACTATCAATATTTGAAACTCACGAACTGGGGTGTACAGAAATCTAACCTTATTTCTTCCTCTGAAGCACCTGTCTCCATTGATGGAGCTGATTACAGACATCTCGGTGTCCTCTTGCTTTCACTGCTTCTTTCGGGTAGTTACTTAGTTTTTCAGAATTTTGCCTCCCTATCAAGGATTCCTCCTCCTCTTTTTTTTCTGATATGGTGACCAGGTGCATTTTTATGGTTGGGGAAAGATGGCCTGGTTCTCCTGCTCTTCTTGACGGGGGTGGGGTAGCTTGGCTCCCCTGATCACTTGGCATCCTGCCCTGGTCCCCACTGAGGGCTGGCTGCTCTTTGGTCATTGTGCCAGCACCCCCTGCTGATGACGGCAGCCCTTGCCACTGCCTCCACTGGAAGGTCCCCAAATTCTGCGAGGTCTCCTCAGGCCCTCTCGAGTACCTCTGCCCTCTCAATGCTTTCATGCCCGAGTCAGGAGCCCAGGAACTCCCTACTGCCTTCTGGGTGCGAGTACACAAGGCTGTGAGGCTGATGTCGCCTCACTTCTTCCTCGTCCGGGAGGATGCAACCCAATGCTGTCGCAGGTTCCTGAGATGCTCGTAGCGATTCAGGATGTGCCTGGTGAGGTGGTCACTTACCCCAGTGCTTTCAGGTTCTCCCAAGCTTAGGTGGATGTTTCTATAACCCCTTCCTTCAGCCTCCATGCCTGATTTGGAGGGTGAGAAGGATGGGGAGATGGGGGGGACATTTCCTTCTTCCAGCTTCACCTCTCAGAACGGGAAGGGTGTCCCCTCTCCTGCATGTGGTGGCCCCCCTTCCTCACGCTGGGTCCTCATCCTTCCTACTCTATGCCTTTTCCATGGTCAACCCTCTAAGCTCCAATTTCTATTTTATAAGAGCCCAACTCGGAATCCTGAGAAAAGCCTTTGCTTTCCCTTGTTAGTCTGCCTTTCAAGATTACTGTCCTAGGAAGGGCTTTTAAGAATCTAGTTGAAATGTCAAGCTAAGCAATAATCATGTGTCCTACGCCATACCCACCTCTTCCCAGGACAGTAAGCCTCCATCTCTTGGCATAATCTTCATGACAGAACAGCAAGTGATTCTTTTTCTCTTTCTTTCTTTTTCTTTCTTTTTTTTTTTTTTTTGTGGTACGCGGGTCTCTCACTGTTGTGGCCTCTCCCGCTGCGGAGCACAGGCTCCGGACACGCAGGCTCAGCGGCCATGGCTCACGGGCCCAGCCGCTCCGCGGCATGTGGGATCCTCCTGAATGGGGGCACGAACCCGTGTCCCCTGCATCGGCAGGCGGACTCTCAACCACTGCGCCACCAGGGAAGCCCTTCTCTTTCTTTTTTTAAATAAAACCTACCTACCAAACACAGAAAACACATTTGGATAATATTTTAAAATAGTCTCCTACTATCTAAGCTAAGTAGAAGAGTAACGTCGTGAAAAGTTGTGGTATATTGGCTTTTATTTTAAATTACATCTACTCTAAGAAAATGAAAATTGGTTTGCTGATAATTAAAACATTGAGTTATTTTATTGCATTTTGCATAAATCTGAATTCAACTTAATTATCATTATCCATGGAGGAATTTTGAAGCCAGAGGGAGAAATCTTTAAATATTACCTCCAATACACCAGGTACAACATTTGAAACGTGTTTTCCCAGGACAGAAGCAGCGAGATCATGAATTTAGAAGACAAAGTTCTCATCGGCAATCATCATCTGATAGATCTACAACACCCACCAGCAGTCACATTTGGGTTAATGACAAGCTGGTTCCTCAATGTGTACACACCCTTACACTTTTGGGGTGAGTTTTTCTTTACCCTGAAAACATACATTTGGGAAAAGATGAGCTTTGTGTGTGGATGAGATTAGACTGGGCAGGAGGTTCTGTTGGGTTATTTGAACAGAACCAGAAAAGGTCCCCATCCCTAACTGCCTTCCCCAACCAGGTGCCAAGGTGTGGAACATTTCACCATTAGAGAGTTATTTCTCTAACCTAGGAATTACCCTAATCAGCAATCCTCTTTTAAAATTTTCTTACGCGCTTTACCAAATATTTAAAGAGCACTATGTACAAGTCTCTATACTAGGGTTCAAAGACGAGTTGGGATGGAGGGTGGGCAGAGATGAGGGAGAAGCAACAAATTGATTAAAAGTCAGCAACGCCTTAGTGTGACTTTTCCCAGAAGTTTTCCTTCCTTTGGGAATTAGGCTTAATGAGAGCTTTGGGTATCTGAAAAGAGAACAGGAAGAAGAAAGAGAAATAGAAGATGGAAGTTGGGGGAAGGGTAGAGAAGCTGCTAGAAACTATCATATCTCCTTGATTTAAGTTATCATTTCTCCCTCCCTCACACATTTTAATAATTTCTCAAGTCAGAATTTATCCTGCAATCCACATATAGATTTAATGAGGCAGTGCATTTCTTCTTTTTTCTTAAGTTATTAAATTGAGCTTGTCATTAAATAGTGCTTCTTATAATCCATGGCAGGTAATACTAAGAGATCAGTAGTATTTTAGGTGAAATTTTAATTGAGATAATTGTGGATTTACATGAAGTCATAAGATAAAACACAGAGATATCCTGTGAACTCTTTATCCAGTTTCCCCCAATGGTAACATTGTATAAAACTATAGTATAATATCACAACCAGGACATTAACATTGATACAATCCACAAATCTTAATTGGATTCCCCCAGTTTTACTAGCACTTCCCTGTGTGTGTGTGTGTGTGTGTGTGTGTGTGTGTGTAGTTCTATGCAACTTTATCACATGTACAGGTTCATGAATCCACCACCACAGTCAAGATAGCATAATATACAAACAGCTTATGCAACTCAATATTAAAAAACCCACAAACAACCCAATAACAAAAAAAGGGCAGAGCACCTAAATAGACATTTCTCCAAAGAAGACACACAGATGGCCAACAGGCACGTGAAAAGATGCTCAACATCACTAATTATTAGAGAAATGCAAATCAAAACAATGAGGTATCACCACACACCAGACGAACGGCCATCATCAAAAAATCTACAAACAACAAATGCTGGAGAGGGTGTGGAGAAAAGGGAACCCTTTTGTACTGTTGGTGGGGATGTAAACTGATACAGCCACTATGCAGACCAGTATGGAGGTTCCTTAAAAAACTAAAAACAGAACTACCATATGATCCAGCAATCCCATTACTGGGCATATAACCAGAGAAAACCATAATTCAGAAAGACACATGCAGGCTTCCCTGGTGGCGCAGTGGTTGAGAGTCCGCCTGCCGATGCAGGGGACACGGGTTCGTGCCCTGGTCCGGGAGGATCCCACATGCCGCGGAGCGGCTGGGCCCGTGAGCCATGGCCACTGAGCCTGCACGTCCAGAGCCTGTGCTCCGCAACGGGAGAGGCCACAACAGTGAGAGGCCCACGCACAGAAAAAAAAAAAAAGACACATGCACCCCAATGTTCATTGCAGCACTATTTACAATAGCCAGGTCATGGAACCAACCTAAATGCCCATCAACAGACTAATGGATAAAGAAGATGTGGTACATATATACAATGGAATATTACTCAGCCATAAAAAGGAATGAAACTGGGTCATTTGTAGAGACGTGGATGGATCTAGAGACTGTCATACAGAGTGAAGTAAGTCAGACAGAGAAAAACAAATACTGAAATATCATATAATACCTCTTATATGTGGAATCTAGAAAAATGGTGCAGATGAACTTATCTGCAAAGCAGAAATAGAGACAGAGACATAGAGAACAAACATATAGACACCAAGCGGGGAAGGGGAGGTGGGATGAATTGGGAGACTGGGATTGATATGTACACTATTGACACTATGTATAAAACAGATAACTAATGAGAACCTACTGTATAGCTCAGGTAACTCTACTCAGTGCTCTGTGGCGACCTAAACGGGAAGGAAATCCAAAACTGAGGGGATATATGTAAACTTATAGCTGATTCACTTTGCTACTCAGTAGAAACTAACACAACATTGTAAAGCAACTGTACTCCAATAAAAACTAATTATTAAAAAAAGAATAACCATGATCAAAAAATCTACAAACAATAAATGCTGCAGAGGGTGTGGAGAAAAGGGAACCCTCTTGCACTGCTGGTGAGAATGTAAATTGGTGCAACCACTATGCAGAACAGTATGGAGGTTCCTTAAAAAACTACAAATAGAACTACCATATGATCCAGCAATCCCACTCCTGGGCATATATTCAGAAGAGATGAAAACACTAATTCTAAAAGATACATGTACCCCAATGTTCATAGCAGCACTATTTACAACAGCCAAGACATAGAAGCAACCTAAGTGTCCATGACCAACCAGATGAATGGACAAAGGAGATGTGGTGTACATATATATACCCAATGGAATAGTACTCAGTCATAAAAAAGAATGAAATAATGCTATTTGCAGCAACATGGATGGACCTAGAGATTATCATACTAAGTGAAGTAAGTCAAAGATAAATATTATACAATATCACTTAAATGCAGAATCTAAAACAAATAATACAGATGAACTTACTGACAAAACAGAAACAGACTCACAAACATAGAAAACAAACTTATAGTTACCAAAGGGAAAGGGGGAAGGGATAAATTAGGAATATGGGATTAACAAATACACACTACTATATATAAAATAAACAACAAGGATTTACTATATAGCACAAGGAACTATATTCTATATCTTGTAATAACCTATAATGGAAAAGAATATGAAAATAGTATATATATACACACATATATAAAACTGAATCACTTGCTGTACACCTGAAACTAACATAATTTGTAAAACTATACTTCAATAAAAAAAAAGATACCACAAAATTCCTTCATGGTGCCCTTTTATAACCACACCCACATCTCTCTCACCTCCCAACCCCACCCCTAACCCCTGGCAACCACTAATCTGCTCACCATTTCTAAAATGTTGTCATTTCAAAACTGTTATATAAATGGAATCACACATTATGTAACCTTTTAGGGGTTCTTTCTCTCAGCATAATACTCTGCAGATTTATCTAAGTTTTGTGTCTATCAGTAGTTCCTTCCTCTCTTCTGCTGAGTGGTTTTCCAGGGGATAGACATACCATGGTTTAGTTAACCATTCACCTGTTGAAGGGCATCTGTGCTGTTTCCAATTGGGGTTATTACATTAGTAATATTTATTGAGCACCTACTATATATGTTAGGTACTTCCGTATCTGTTGTCCCAACTAATTTTTACCCCCCAAATCCTTGTGAAATAAATATTAGTATCTGCATTTATAATATATATTAAGAAACTGAGCCTCCATTATGCCAATTAACATGCCAAGGTCACACTAATGGTAAGGTCTTCAAGTGCCAAGCCCATGAGTGCTATTTGCCAGTTGATTTGATGGTTCTTCCCTTGGGCTAGCTTGGGTATCGGGCCTTGGGCTGGCCAAAATGAGCTCAGAGTGAGAGCACGTGGGGCTGTTTATGCAACGCCAGGTTTCTTCATTATTTTCCCACCGTAAATCAGAACAGGCCTGGGGAAATGGGCAGTGAAATTCCTGGTATCTCACCTGCTCGATGGTTTTCTGCTCAGAGGAGCCTGTGCTCAGGGGCTCATCAACAAACCAAATAAAAAGATGAAGGTGAGATTTGGTTTCCCCCATCTTGATCAAGATTCAACTGTTACTTGTGCTCTTTTCCCACTTTCTCTGTCAATTGACAAAGGTATCAGGGGAGTGGTAGTTAAGCAGACACAGTGTCATTTTGAAAACAAATGACTGGAAATGCCATGCCAGCTCATACAGTTCCAGAAAAAGCCTCAGAGCAGCTCATCTGCCCAGGGGAGGGACACACTGTGCCTGTCGTAACTGAAGTAAGTCTCCTGGAAGAATGAGTATGCCTGTCAATAATGAGCCAGCTCTGACGGGACAGCCTTCGAGAAAATAAGCACGTGGATGTTACCTCCTTTGGGACTTCAACGCTGGGGCAATTCCTAAGCCCTCTCTCCTATTTAAAGTGCTTCTCCCATCAGCCCATGGCCTACAATTGCCATGCCCACCCCACACCCCTGAAACCAATCAGAAGTTCTGAAATTGTGACAACAGTCAGGAGGCATATGTGCATGTCAAGGGGGAAGTGAAAATCACACTGAGAGACCACCACACACCCACCACAATGGCTAAAACTAAAAACACTGACAATACCAAGTGCTGACAAGGGGCAAAGCAACAGGAGCTCTCATACACTGCTGACAGGAACACCAAATGGGACGACTGCTTTGGAAAACTGTTTGGCAATGTCTACTAAAGCTATAATGTGCATCTCTTAGAGCCCAGCCATCGACTTCTAGGCATAAATTCAAGAGAAATGAATGCTCATGTCCACCAAAAGACATGTACCAAAATGTTCACAGCAGATTTATTCATAATAAACAAATGTCCATCAATTGGACAATGGATAAATAAGTACTGAATATTCATACAATAGAATATTAAAGAGCAAAAAAAAATTACTGATATTTACAACCGGGATGAACCTTACGGAGGCTGAACTCAAGAGTACATACTGTGTGACACCATTTACACGAAGTTCGAGAACAGGCAAAATTCACCTATGCCGACAGAAGTTAGAAGAGTGGTTACCTCTAGAGGGAATGGGAGATGGTTACTGACTGGACAGGGGCATGGGGAGCCATGCAGGGTGCCTCATCTTGATCTGGGGGGTGGTTGCTTGAGTATATACATAGGTAAAAATTCAACAAGCAAAACACAAGATCTGCCCTTTCCTAAATACATATTATTGCCAAAATTTTTTAAGTTAAAAAAAATACAAGGGAGAGTTGCTCCGCACTCACCTCAGGGGACACTGGACCAGGCCACCCTTCTTTCCTGCCTTCCTCCTCCTCATCTACGGATCTGATGGACATGGGGATGTGTCCCAGAGCCAGTTGACCGCTCCACCCAGTGGATGATTTGGGGAAGCCAAATTGATACAACAGTAGGGTATAATTAGTGGGAAAGCAGATGAGAGATTGGCACGGCAGTTGGAGGCAGGATAAGCATTTCATGCTAAAATGCCTCCAGAGACTTTTCCCGTCTCCAGTGAACAAAAGGGTGACTCATGCTGAGGCGGAGATGGAGGAATTATTTGAGCATGGATGATTTCCGCTCCCTTGGAAACCTGAGCTGGGGACAGACACACACACACACACACACACACACACACACACACACACACACACACACACACAATCTACTTCTGACAGGCACTGATTCCAGAGGGATTTAAATATTCAAAACAAGAGATAGAGAGTTAAGAAAAATCAGCAGGGTGTGCCAACCTCACACAATATATGCATTTATTCTTTTTATTGATCTAATTGGCAGCAGGAAAATTTACTCTTTGTAGTATATAGTAGTATAAGTTTCAACAAATGCATATGGTTGTGGAACCAGCACTACTATTAAGACACAGAACAGTTCTATCACACCAAAAAGTTCCCTTGAGGTGCCTCTTTGTAATCAACCCCTTGTCCCACCCAACACCGGCAATGCTGATCCCTTCTCCAGCCCTATGTTCCCTACAGTTTTACCTTTTCCACATCACATAAATGGAATCATACAGTACGGAGCCTTTTGTTTTTGTTTTCAAATATTTGGTAATTCTTTGTTTTATTTTTTTTAAGATTTATTTATTCATTTATTTATTTTTTGCTGCATCAGGTCTTAGTTGTGGCGTGCGGGATCTTCTATTGCAGTGCGGGTGCCCTTCGTTGCAGCGCGCAGGCCTCTCTCTAGCTGTGGCGTGCAGGATTTCTCTTCTCTAGTTGTGGTGTGTGGGGTCCAGAGCATGTGGGATCTGTAGTTTGTGGCACACGGGCTCTCTAGTTGAGGCGCACGAGCTCAGTAATAGTGGCGTGCGGGCTTAGTTGTCTCACAGCATGTGGGATCTTAGTTCCCTGACCAGGGATCAAACACACGTCCCTTGCACTGGAAGGCGGATTCTCTACCACTGGACCATCAGGGAAGTCCCATGGAGCCTTTTGGTTTGACTTCTTTCACTCAGCATAAGGCCTCTGAGAATCAGCCATGTTGTTGTGTGTATCAATAGTTCATTCCGTTTTATTACTGAGTTTTATTCCATGGTATGGATGGAATACAGTTTAACCACCCACTAAAGGACACCTGGCTTATTCTTAGTTTGGGGCAATTATGAATAAAGCTGCTACAAACATTCACATATAGGTTTTCATGTGAACATATGTTTTCATTTCTTGGGAAAATACCTACAAGTGGGATTGCTGGTAAGTGTAGGTTTGACTTGATAAGACATCAACAAACTATTTTCCGAAGTGCTTGTACTATTTTGCTTTCTCACTTGCGATGCACAAGCGTACCGCTTGTTCTACATCCTCACCAACATTTGGTATTTTCACTTTTTTTTTTGAACTTTTGAATTTTATTTTATTTATTTTTTTATACAGCAGGTTCTTATTAGTTATCCATTTTATACATATTAGTGTATCCATGTCAATCCCAATCGCCCAATTCATCCCACCACCACCACCACCCCCGCCACTTTCCACCCGTGGTGTCCATATGTTTGTTCTCTACATCTGTGTCTCTATTTCTGCCCTGCAAACCGGTTCATCTGTACCAGTATTCTAGGTTCCACATACATGCGTTAATATACGATATTTGTTTTTCTCTTTCTGACTTACTTCACTCTGTATGACAGTCTAGATTCATCCACGTCTCTACAAATGGCCCAATTTCGTTCATTTTTATGGCTGAGTAATATTCCATTGTATATATGTACCACATCTTCTTTATCCATTCATCTGTCGATGGGCATTTAGGTTGCTTCTATGACCTGGCTATTGTAAATAGTGCTGCAATGAACACTGGAGTGCATGTGTCTTTTTGAATTATGGTTTTCTCTGGGTATATGCCCCATAGTGGGATTGCTGGATCACATGGTAATTCTATTTTTAGTTTTTTAAGGAACCTCCATACTGTTCTCCATAGTGGCTGTATCAATTTACATTCCCACCAACAGTGCAAGAGGGTTCCCTTTTCTTCACACCCTCTCCAGCATTTGTTGTTTGTAGATTTTCTGATGATGCCCATTCTAACTGGTGTGAGGTGATACCTCATTGTAGTTTTGATTTGCATTTCTCTAATAATTAGTGATGTTGAGCAGCTTTTCATGTGCTTCTTGGCCATCTGTATGTCTTCTTCGGAGAAATGTCTATTTAGGTCTTCTGCCCATCTTTGGATTGGGTTCTTTGTTTTTTTAATATTGATCTACATGAGCTGTTTATATATTTTGGAAATTAATCCTTTGTCCGTTGATTAGTTTGCAAATATTTTCTCCCATTCTGAGGGTTGTCTTTTCATCTTGTTTGTAGTTTCCTTTGCTTTGCAAAAGCTTTTAAGTTTCATTAGGTCCCATTTGTTTATTTTTGTTTTTATTTCCATTACTCTAGGAGGTGGATCAAAAAAGATCTTGCTGTGATTTATGTCAAAGAGTGTTCTTCCTATGTTTTCCTCTAAGAGTTTTATAGTGTCTGGTCTTACATTTAGGTCTCTAATCCATTTTGAGTTTATTTTTGTGTATGGTGTTAGGAGGTGTTCTCATTTCATTCTTTTACATTTAGCTATCCAGTTTTCCAGCACCACTTATTGAAGAGACTGTCTTTTCTCCATTGTATATCCTTGCCTCCTTTGTCATAGATTAGTTGATCATAGGTGCCTGGGTTTATCTTTGGGCTTTCTATCCTGTTCCATTGATCTATATTTCTGTTTTTGTGCCAGTACCATATTGTCTTGATTACTGTAGCTTTGTAGTATAGTCTGAACTCAGGGAGTCTGACTCCTCCAGCTCCGTTTTTTTCCCTCAAGACTGCTTTGGCTATTGGTATTTTCACCTTTAAAAAATGTTAGCCACTGTAACAAGTGTGAAGTAGTAGTACATTGCAGTTTTAACTTGCATTTCCTTAGTGACGAATGAAGGTGAGCATTTTTCCATATGCTTATTTGCCGTCCTCATACCTTCTTTGGTGATGTGTCTGTTCAAATACTTTGTCCATTTTTTAAATGGGATGTTTATTTGCAATAATGCTGAATTTGGGGAAATCTTTCTATGTTCTGGACACCAGTGCTTTGTCAGAAGTGTGATATGCAAATATTTTCTCCCAGTCTATGGCTTGTCTTTTCACTCTCTTAAGAGTATCTTTCAAAGAGCAGAAGTTTTTAATTTTGATAATGTCTAATTTATCAATTTTTTCTTTTATGGATCATCATTTTCATGTCATATCTAAGAACTCCTTGGGTCAAAAAGCTTTCCTCCTATGTGTTCCTAGAACCTTCACAGCTTTATTTTTATATTTGTATATATGATCCATTTTGAGTTAATTTTGGTATAAGTTCTGAAGTTGGATAGAGGTTGATCTTTTTGCGTATGTATGTCCAATTGTTCTAGTACTATTTATTGAAAAAACTATTTTTTCTTCATCGACTTGTGTCTGCAACTCTAATGAAACTCAACTGACTATATTTGAGTTGGTTAATTTCTGGACTTTGTTTTATTTCACTGTTCTGTGTTTCTGTCCTTTCACTAATACCACACTGTCTTAATTAATATAGCTTTATAGTAAGTCTTGAAATCATAGAGTCCACTGACTTTGTTCTTTTTCAAAATTGCTTTGGTTAATCCAGTCTGTTTGCTTTTCCATGTAAATTTTAGAATCAGCTTATCAATATCTACCCCAAAAAATCATGCTGGTGTTTTGATTAGGATTGCAATGAATTGATAGATCAATTTATGGAGAACTGACATCTAAACAACATCGAGTTTCCCAATCCACGAACATGCTATCTCTTCCCATTTATTTAAATCTTCTTTTATTATTTATTTGTTTGTTTGTTTATTTAATTTTGGCTGCATTGGGTCTTCGTTGCTGCGTGTGGGCTTTCTCTAGTTGCAGTGAGCAAGGGCTACTCTTCGTTTTGGTGCGCAGCCTTCTCACTGCAGTGGCTTCTCTTGTTGCGGAGCACAGGCTCTAGGCATGCAGGCTCAGTAGCTGTGGCTCGCAGGCTCTAGAGCGCAGGCTCAGAGTGCGGCACACGGGCTTAGTTGCTCCATGGCATGTGGGATCTTCCCGGATCAGGACTCGAACCCGTGTCCCCTGCACGGGCAGGTGGATTCTTAACCACTGCACCACCAGGGAAGTCCCCTAGATCTTCTTTCACTTACTTCTTCAGTGCATTATAGCTTTCAGCATATATCCTATGTGCTTTGTTACACTTACACTTAAATGTTTCGCATTTTTTGTTGCTGTTGTAAATAGCACTGTTTTAAAATTTTGAATTCCAATTGTTTTGCTAACACCATCGCTTATTGTATATTTGCCTTGTATCCTGTGACCTTGCTAAACTTACTCATTAGTTCTAGAAGCTTTTTTGGTAGATTCTTTGGGATTTTTTTACATAGACAATGATGTTGTCTGTAAATAGAAACAAGTTTAATTCTTCCTTTCCAACCTGGAGGCATTTTATATACGCATTTTAAGGTCAATCCCATGGCTGGTTAAAATGTTTCCCTTCCAAAAGCCGAACTTCGCAGTTCTTAAGATATTGCCTCTCTCTCATATTGCACACTAATAAGTAAAAGTGGGGACCACTAAACTACAGCAGTCAGGATAGGTTAGGTTTTGCTGTAGTAAAAAATAGTCCTGGTGCCTCAACAACAAATACCTCTTACAACGGAAAAGTTGTAAAATCTTGCTCAGGGTATATACCCATTCCTGGTTGACAGGAGGACTCTGCCCTTCATGGCCTCTCAGGGACCCAGGTAGATAGACCAGCCACTGCCTTAAATGTTATCGGTGACTGCGCCAGAGCAAAGGAGAATTCCAGAAATTTGTTCACAGAAGATTCAGCCCAGAAGTGACTCATACATTCTGCTCACGAGTCATTGACCAGAACAAGTCAAATGACCGCACTCCACTAGAAGGGGAGATGCCATTCTACCATATGCCCAAAAGTGGAGAGCCAGAAATATCTGGTGAAGAGCACTAATGACTATCAAGGCGTACACACACACACACACACAAACACACACACACACACAAAGACAGGATATAAAAATCATTGTAATGCAAGGTAGAAAGTGGTATGCCCCTCTAGAGCGGTACAGAGAAAGTACACATGGAATTAAGAGAAGGTTTCTCTTGTATGAGCTTAGGGGAGGCTCCCGGTGAGGCTCCAAGCACCAGGAATCTTTAAAACTAAGCCTTGTAAGATGTTAGAAATCTGATCTTCAGTATGTTTACATTTCATAACGTACTATAATCATTAAGGCCAGGGGTTCTGGAGACAGACGGTTCAGGTTCAAATGCCAGATCTGCCCAATACTAGCTGGGTGACCTTGGATAAGCCACTTAACATCTCTGTGCCTCAGTTTCCACATATATAAAAGGAGGAGACTAACAGTGCCTGCTTCATAGGTTGTTGAGGATTAAGTGAGTTAATATTTGTAAAATTCTAGAGTAATGCCTGGCACGTAAGTACTATAGATGGGCAAGTGCATATACACACACACACACACACACACACACACACACACACACACATCTTCAACCAGTTTTAAATCTGTGAGATTTTTCAATGCAGACACTAGATAACTAATTTCCTATTTTTTTCTTATCTGTGGTGAAATTTACCCCTGGTTCTAGTGAGTAATGGTTGCAAACTGACAAAGCCACCCATTCCCTGCCCCGCTGACCCGGAAGCACTGAGCAGGGCTCCTCCTGTCACTCATAACCAGCAACTCAGACCAGACTTCTCAGCTATAAGTCAGCATTCTCCCTTCCCTGTCCAGAGCTAGACCAGCCCAGCCTTTCCTAGATTTTCCTCTCTGACTGTGCAGACCTAAACGCCATTTAGGAAAGTCCTTTCACTAAGCTGTGTGGAAATAAACCTTTGTTCATCATCTGCCTGGGGCCGTCTGTGGGTACCATGGAGGAGCAGAGCCCCACAGGACAGTAAGAGATTTGGCCAAAGACACTCTTTCAGGAAAAGGATGGAACTGGTACTTGGAGACCTCCACATCTCCCTGAAGATGCGCAACTAAAGAAATATTTCTACTGTAAATGGGAAAATAATAAATCTCATAAGTAGAGTGATAATGAAAACTTTCATGGGTTTAGCTCGTTTGTGCAAGTAAAGTCCTTTGGGGTACATTCTCCTGTTTGAGTCTCAGAAACGACTCTGCCAGGAATGCAGTCACTCTCATTTCACAGATGAGGAAACAGAGACTCAGAAAGGTGATGAGATTTGCCTGTGGCGTTGCAGACTGTAAGCGACACAGGAGAAACTTGAACTCAAGAGCTCCTCCTCGCGGTTACCTCGAAGGCCCTGTTTTCCAAAAGATGAAAGGCACACTGCCAGCGGGGTGCCAAATGATTTCATTTTATATTTGATATATTGATTAGCAAAATGTAAAAACAGAACAAACTAGGGATTTGAAGCTTCCCTTTTCAATTCATCTGATTTGTTTAAAACATTAGGCAATTTAAAGAAAATCTTAAGCAATCAACGGCACAGATGGCGCGCGGACGTGGCAAAAATAGTGAAGATGATCCTGAAAGGGATGCAGGCTGGAAACCCTGCTGTATGGTGCTTGGAAAGAACAGTGACTTCAGGACCAGGGCGCTAGGCCTGGCTCTGTCACTGAAGAGCTCTGTGACCTTGCACTAGCCATGACCTCTCTGAGCGTCGGTCCCATCCTGCCTAGAATGAGAGGGTCCGTTGCAGTCATTTCTGAAGCCTCTCCAGCAGACCTTCTATCGTCTAGGTAGAAGTTGGGTGTCACATGCAGAAGTGTGACGGGCTGGGTGACTTTGGACCCCTTCTTCTGCAGTCTGCTTTCGTTGCCGGAAATAAAGCCGACAGAACGTCAGCTGCTCAGGAGCTTCCAAGGAGGGCCGGCTTCTAAACTCTCCTGCCCCCTCGCTGGCTGTGTGCCCTGGGCTCCGCGGCCCACCTAGGAAGGGAGACCATGACGGATGCGGGAGCAGAAGAAAGCGGTTTCCGCAGAGCCATCCTCCAACAAGGAAGGAGCGAAGGGGAAGCCTTGTGAGAATTCCAGCCGGGAGGGGATCGAGGGCAGCAAGAGGAATGGAATTGACAACAGGCCCACGCTGAATGGGATCAGGGTCAGTGGGAAGGTTTCTTGGAAAGAGCCAGGATTCCCATTTGAGTAGGTCTTGAAGGTACTTGTGGATGGACGGGTGGCAGTTCCCCTACCACTGAACCAGATCAGCACCCAGAACGAGAACGTACAGGAGGGTCACCATCAGCTCATGAAATTATGAGGAAATCCAGGGCCACCCTGACCTGCCTTGTGACCTTGGGCAAGAGCTCCGCCTCTCTCTGCCTCCGTTTCCTGATCTGTGACATGCAAATAATAACTATCTCCTAAGGCTATGGTGGAGATTAAGTAAAATAATACATTTAAAGCCCGGCACGTGGCAGGAATAAATGTTACCATTTATGTTTACCACTGAGAATCTGAGCTGGGGCAGCCCAGATGGTGTTCCAGCTTGGAGTTAGACAAACGTGGGTTGAAATCTTGGCTTGGCCACTAATCAGTGCTGTAACTGCGGGCTGCAGTTTCCATTGATAAAATGGTGATACTAATAGTATATCCCCATCAAGAGAGGGTGGTCATCAAAATTCAACTGCGTGATCGCACAAAGCACTCGGCAGAATGCCTGCATGTTTGAATTTCTCAATAAATTACAGTCGTGATAGACGTGGAGCTGTGCATGCCAAATCCTCCCTGGAGGACAGCCTCGTGACCCCAGCTGCGGGGAGTGCGACCAGCAGACCGGGCCACTGTCGGCGCCTTCGGGGCCTGTGTGACCCTAGTAAGTTCTCTGAAGGCAGAACCTCCCACTTCTTGGTGTCCCCAGGATACGCAGCACAGCGCTGCAAATATACGAGGTCAGCTCTAAATACTTCCGGATGGGCTGACTCATTAAATGACTTACTTCTGAAACTCGGGATGTATTTCAGTGGTGTGTACTTTGAAACCTTGCAGGTGAGAGGAGGGGAAAGTCCATGGAGCCTAATTCCAAGTCCACAGCAGGGATGAGGCTGCCCTTGCCAGCATCACTTGCCAACTTAGGAGGTTGCTTTCCTTTCTTTCTTTCTTATTATTTTTTTAAGATGGGCTACAGAGCAGGGGCTTTGGGGGATGCAAGTGAGTTCTCATCAAAATCCCTTCCCTCCCTCCCCAGGCCTGGCTGCCAGGGAAGACACTAGCTCTGCGTTGACCCCGTTTCCAGGCGAGGTTGCCTGTGAAAGCGTAGTCTTGGCGGATGTGCCCTTTCGAGAAGATTTTTATCTTACAGAACTTGACAGATTTTCGGCCTCACTCTTTCATTTGAAGTTTCTCATATTACCCCCTCTCCTCCTGTCATTCCGGCTGGGGTAATTTTTCTCTAATGCGCCAGTTTCTCAGTTGGTGGTTGCATTCCGAGTGGGTTAATGTGAAAGGCAGAATGGCCACATCTTGAATAACTTAAACCAAAGGGAGGGCTGAACATGGGATTGACCAGAAGCTAGCACAGTCCTGTTGAGCAGTACTTTCCAAACACCAGTCCATGGAGCAGGGCCAAGGCCCCAGTCTCAAGGAATTGGGAGCCAGTGGCGGCGCGGTCACATGCAATAAAGGCTGCCATACTTGGCAGCTCCCCTCATCAAGAGGTGGGGTCCATTTCCGCACCCCTTGAATCCAGGCTGGCCTTGTGACTTGTTTCACCCGTGGAATGCAGCAGGAGTGACACCGTGTCAATGCCTGGCTTAGACCTGAAGAAGCCTTGAAACTTCCACTCTCAAGCTCTTGGAACGCTCCGACCGCCATGTGAACAAGCCTGCGCTAACCTGCTAGAGGACGAGAGAGCATGTGCAGAAAGGCCCAGTGCCCCCGCCTTCCCACCTTATAAACCAACCAGTCCCTGCTGACCCAGCAGCTGACAGCAGAAGCATGAGAGGCCTGGCCCAGATCAGCCAAGTCCAGCACAAGCAGAAGAACAACCCAGCTGAGCTTAGACCAGATTGGCAGCTTAGAAACTCATGAGCAATTAAATAAGTAATGATTTACGTCACTGGGTTTTGGGCTAGTTTGTTCCATAATAATATTGCTAAAGGGGGAGACGGTAAGCCAGGAAGGACACAAATTTTTAAAAAGATCAATATAATACAAACTGTGACATGAACAATAAAGGAAGCAAACAGGGTTGTGTGATGCAGAAGGACTATGGGTGACAAATTTGGAAAGTGAGTCAAGGGAAGACCTCTCTAAAGAGGTGACATTTTTGCTAAGACCCAAAGGAGGGGAAGGAGTGAGCAAGGTGAAGACCTGAGGGCACAAAAATAAACAAATGGGACCTAATCAAACTTACAAGCTTTTGCACAGCAAAAGAAACCATAAACAAAACGAAAAGGCAACCTATGGAATGGGAGAAAATATTTGCAAATAACGCAACCGACAAGGGCTTAATTTCCAAAATATACAAACAGCATACAACTCAACAACAAAAAACAAACCACCTTATCCAAAAATGGGCAGAAGACCTAAACAGACATTCCTCCAAAGAAGACAGACATATGGCCAACAAGCACATGAAAAGATGCTCAACGTCGCTAATTATTAGAGAAGTGCAAATCAAAACTACAATGAGGTACTACCTCACACCGGTCAGAGTGGCTATCATTAAAAAGTCTACAAATAACAAATGCTGGAGAGGGTGTGGAGAAAAGCGAACCCTCCTACACTGTTGGTGGGAATGTAAGCTGGTGCAGGCACTGTGGAGAACAGTATGGAGGTTCCTCTGAAAACAAAAAATAGAATTAGCGTATGATCCAGCAATCCCACTCCTGGGCATATATCTGGACAGAACTATAATTCTAAAAGATACACGCACACCTATGTTCATAGCAGCACTATTCCCAATAGCCAAGACATGGAAACAACGTAAATATCCATCGACAGTTGATTGGATAAAGAAGATGTGGTTCATATATACAATGGAATACTACTCAGCCATAAAAAGGAATAAAATAATGCCATTTGCAGCAACAAGGACGGAACTAGAGATTATCATACAAAGTGAAGCAAATCAGAAAGATAAAGACAAATCCCATATGATATCACTTACATGTGGAATCTAAAATATGACACAAATGAACATATCTATGAAACAAACAGAATCATGGACACAGAGTAGATTGGTGGTTGCCAAATGGGAGGGGGTTGGGGGAGGGGTGGAATGGGAGGTTGGGGTTAGCAGATGTGAGCTTTTATATATAGAATGGATAAACAACAAGGTCCTACTGTATAGCATGGAGAACTATATTCAGTATCCTGTGATAAAACATAATGGAAAAGAATGTTAAAAAGATGCATATATATGTATAACTGAATCACTATGCTGTACAGCAGTAATTAACACAACATGGCAAATCAACTATACTTTAATTTTAAAATATGGACAAAAACTCAAAAAAAAAAAAAAAAAAGACCTGAGGGGAGATGAAGCTGCCAGCACAACCTCGAAGGTGTATTTTCAAGAAAGGAAACCGAGGCCAGTGTGGCTGGAGCCCAGGCAGAGTGGGAGAACAGGGCCAAGGGGAATCAGAGGGGTGGGCAAAGCACAGCAGCAAGCCACGGGAGGGTTTTAAACAGAAGAGAGACACCATCTGAGTCCCATCTTTTTTTTTTTTTAACTGCATGTCCCTTCTTCCATCTATACTTCTGTGACTGGTGGTGTCACATTTATAGACGGAGTAAACACAGCCTTCATGGAAGAGATATGCAATGTGAATTGCTTATTTTTTTAAATTTTATTTATTTATTTATGGCTGTGTTGGGTCTTCGTTTCTGTGCGTGGGCTTTCTCTAGTTGTGGCGAGCGGGGGTCACTCTTCATTGCGGTGCACGGGCCTCTCACTATCGTGGCCTCTCTTGTTGCGGAGCACAGGCTCCAGACGTGCAGGCTCCGTAGTTGTGGCTCATGGGCCCAGTTGCTCCGTGGCATGTGGGATCCTCCCAGACCAGGGCTCGAACCCGTGTCCCCTGCATTGGCAGGCAGATTCTCAACCACTGCGCCACCAGGGAAGTCCTGAGTCCCATCTCTGAAAGGTCTCTCTGGCTGCAGTGTGGGTGTGGAGGACGGCCCATAAGGTGCCAAGAGCGGAAGGCTACTGCAAAACCCAGGCGAGCCAAGACGCTGGCTTAGACGACAGAGCTATCAGTGGTGGTCAGAGGATGGGGTCAGATTCTCGAACTATTTTGGAAGGAAAGTATCCTTACAGCACATATGCTGTCTTGAAACCAAAGTTTGTTATTTGAGCCAAATGTCTAATAAACTTTAGGTCATTGGTATTGCTTTACTCTCCATATGCTTACTCCAAAAATTTTACTGAAGAGTTTTTAATAAGTGTTTAATTTACTCATATTTTATACCAGTTTTTATTGTTAATTATTAATAGGTGCATGAGGTCTTCCCTATACTTAAAAGTGGATGAAACCTAAATCCAACATCTGGTTGTACAGAGAATGGAGTATTTGGTTCATAATTCTTATATTCACAATTTTGTGAACAGGATTAAATTTTTTTTTCAATTCAGAAATCATTCTGAACCTTTTAAACCAGAATCCCCATTATCATCTCCCAAGATATCAACATTCACTTATAAACTATTTCCTTAAAAAGTCAGTTTTCTTAGAAGTTAATTTGGAAACATCTGTTTGACAATTATTGAGAAACAGTATAGTTCAGTGATTAAAAAATCAAGGACTCTGGAACCAGTCTGCCCAGTCAAAATTCTAACTCTGCCATTTATTACTTGTAGGATCTTTGAAATGTTTTTAACAATAAGGCAATAATAGCATTTCCCATATGGTGGTGTTGTGATGATTAAATTATTTAAATTATCTAACACACAGAAAGCACTTAGAATAGGCTCTGGTGCATAGTAGGGGCCTTTAGGATGCCGGTCACCAGGCTACATGTCTTTGTTGGCGTAACTACTTGAAAGGTGCAGAATAACATTTCATTTAAAAATTAACCGGATTGGAAGAATCAACATTGTGAAAATGACTCTACTACCCAAAGCAATCTACAGATTCAATGCAATCCCTATCAAACTACCACTGGCATCTTTCACAGAACTAGAACAAAAAATTTCACAATTTATATGGAAACACAAAAGACCCCGAATAGCCAAAGCAATCTTGAGAACGAAAAACAGAGCTGGAGGAATCAGGCTCCCTGAATTCAGACTATACTACAAAGCTACAGTAATCAAGACAGTATGGTACTGGCACAAAAACAGAAAGATAGATCAATGGAACAGGATAGAAAGTCCAGAGATAAACCCACGCACATATGGTCACCTTATCTTTGATAAAAGAGGCAGGAATGTACAGTGGAGAAAGGACAGCCTCTTCAATAAGTGGTGCTGGGAAAACTGGACAGGTACGTGTAAAAGTATGAGACTAGAACACTCCCTAACACCATACACAAAAATAAGCTCAAAATGGATTAAAGACCTAAATGTAAGGCCAGAAACTATCAAACTCTTAGAGGAAAACATAGGCAGAACACTCTATGACATAAATCACAGCAAGATCCTTTTTGACCCACCTCCTAGAGAAATGGAAATAAAAACAAAAATAAACAAATGGGACCTAATGAAACTTCAAAGCTTTTGCACAGCAAAGGAAACCGTAAACAAGAGCAAAAGACAACCCTCAGAATGGGAGAAAATATTTGCAAATGAAGCAACTGACAAAGGATTAATCTCCAAAATTTACAAGCAGCTCATGCAGCTCAATAACAAAAAAACAAACAACCCAATCCAAAAATGGGCAGAAGACCTAAATAGACATTTCTGCAAAGAAGATATACAGAGTGCCAACAAACACATGAAAAAATGCTCAACATCATTAATCATTATAGAAGTGCAAATCAAAACTACAATGAGATATCACCTCACACCGGTCAGAATGGCCATCATCAAAAAATCTAGAAACAATAAATGCTGGAGAGGATGTGGAGAAAAGGGAACACTTTTGCACTGCTGGTGGGAATGTGAATTGGTACAGCCACTATGGAGAACAGTATGGAGGTTCCTTAAAAAACTACAAATAGAACTACCATATGACCCAGCAATCCCACTACTGGGCATACACCCTGAGAAAACCATAATTCAGAAAGAGTCATGTACCACAGTGTTCACTGCAGCTCTATCTACAATAGCCAGGAGATGGAAACAACCTAAGTGTCCATCATCGGATGAATGGATAAAGAAGATGTGGCACATATATACAATGGAATATTACTCAGCCATAAAAAGAAACGAAATTGAGTTATTTGTAGTGAGCTGGATGGACCTAGAGTCTGTCATACAGACTGAAGTCAGAAAGAGAAAAACAAATACTGTATGCTAACACATATATATGGAATCTAAGAAAAAAAAAAAAGGTCATGAAGAACCTAGGGGTAAGACAGGAATAAAGACACAGACCTACTAGACAATGGACTTGAGGATATGGGGAGGGGGAAGGGTAAGCTGGGATGAAGTGAGAGAGTGGCATGGACATATATACACTACCAAACGTAAAACAGATAGCTAGTGGGAAGCAGCCGCATAGCACAGGGAGATCAACTCAGTGCTCTGTGACCACCTAGAAGGGTGGGATAGGGAGGGTGGGAGAGAGGGAGACGCAAGAGGGAAGAGATATGGGAACATATGTATATGTATAACTGATTCACTTTGTTATAAAGCAGAAACTAACACACCATTGTAAAGCAATTATACTCCAATAAAGATGTAAAAAATAAACAAAAAATTTTTAAAAAAATAAATAAAAATAAAAATTAACCCAAAATATCACATTTCAGATTTTCCCTAATCCAGCATTCGCTTCCTAACTTTCTGTGTCTGTGAGTTCTGACTATAGGTTGTCCACTCACGCCTGGTTTTCATGCTCCCTGTCCGCTAGGGCAGCACCAGCATTGAGTTCTCAACTGTGGATTGTGTAGGTAAGAGCAACCACATCGGCAGCACAGTGCATGGTGACTATGCGAGAGATGGTCATGGAAAAGTCGCCTGCTGCTCCAAAAGAGGTGGATGGAGAGCTAGTCCTGAGGTTGCACTTAGAGAGGGCCTGGGACTGAGGTCATCTTGCAGGCTTATTAGGTCAAATGTCTAGTGCCTGGGTTGGGAGGATGTGACCAGCTGGGGCTCCTCGGGCATCTCTATCTCTATGTGGTCTCTCCCTGTGGCTTCTCCAACATGGCGGCCACAGGGTAGCCAGACTTCCTATATGGTAGCTCAGGATGCCAACAGTGCCTGTAGAGGGGTGGAGAAGGGGAGCAGGGGAGGCGGGACATGGGGAGGGAGGGAAGGAGAGAGAGAGAGCACACATGTGCCAGGCAGACACTGTACTGCCTTTTATGAGCCAGCCTTGGAAGTCACATACTTGTCACAACTAATACTGTAGTCTACTAGTTGAGGCTGTCAGAAAGGCCCACCAGATGTTCAAGGGGAAGGAACTTAGACTCCACCTCTGGATGGGGGAGTGGGAAGGTTCTGGAAGAACACATGGGACTGGAAATTTATGGACATTTGGGGAAAATATGCTCTGCCACAGTTGGCAAGAGTCAGTCAATTGAAGCATGACCTGTGCTGGCCCAGGAGATGATACCCACCATGAACAAAAAGTCACAGGTCCACCTGAGCCAGTGTACTTTATAGCTTTACCTGAATGGCCCTACTTTCATCACGTGAAGAGAAAGAGTGATTATGGAGGAAGGGGAAGGGGAAGAAGGACACTCATATTTATTGAGCACCTATTATGCCCGGAATGCTGCGCACAAAGCTGACTGTGGATCAACAACAACTCAGTCCATGATTCTTCAGGAAGGCGATTTGCATTAGACTCAGCTGGCCAGCTTGTCTGCCCTACACCAGCTTCAGCTGAGAACTGGGCTGGCTGGCGCCTCATCAACATCATCCACCAGTTGATAGGCGAGGCACCTTCGTTCTCCCCAACCTGGTCTCTGTTCATATGATGGACGCAATCCCCATTACATGAGCACTTTTGAAGTGTCTTCTTACATCACGATTGCTTTCATTCCAGGGCCCCAATCAAGTCATGTGACCAGACAAGCTCCACAAATGTTGCAGGAGTGGGGACGCAGGGAAGGGAAGAATTTGCAGCCATTTTTTGCAGCGTACCCCAGCCTGAGAAGTCAAATTTCGTTCACCAACTCCACAATCATCTCTCACAGAAGAGGAGCACAGTGAGAGAACGGCCATGCTGAGACTCCTTATGCTTTGCCCAAGGAGAGCCAGGGAGGACCAGGAGCAGTGTGTCCAGAATGGCTGGGCACACTAGAGCAGCCCCACGTGGTCCACAGGCACAAAGGGGCATCCAGGGGCCACCTCTAGCCTGGAATGACAGCAGCATATTTTGAGACAAGGAAGAAGTATGAATGGGAGAAGAGTGAGGGGAAACTTGGCAGTAATGAGGACTTGAGAGGTAGAGAAAGAGTGAATTTTGGTGTGTCACTGAGAGACAACATGGCTGAGAATGGTTCTGCAGCCAGACTGCGTGGATAACGATTCTGGCGCACTGCTGCTTAACTATTTTTGACCTTGGGATGTGATAATACGTGTAAAACACTTGTTCCTGGCACATCGTCAAGGATCAATGAATCATCACGGTCACCATCATGTGTGTGGAGGTTACAGAGGGGAAGTGATAGGACAGAGGATTTTGATGAAGTTTTGTAACAGTTCACTTGCCACCAATTCCCTTTTGATATTTCCTGCAGAAAGACAGAACAAAAGCCTTAAGTATTCATTGCTTTTGTGTCTGCCACACTGTGTTTCTTCAAATGGGATGTCAGCCAAGACTGGAGATGCGGAGCTGCGTTTCCATTGGGATTATTCACAGAAAATGATGTTCTTATTTCATCCTCACAACCACTCTGCAAGGTAGGTGTAACTCTTCCTTTACAGGTAAAGAAACAGAAACCCAAGGAGGTCAGGTGGATGGCTCTAGGTTACTTAGTACATGGCAGATCCAGGATTCAAGACTAGATCCGTCAGAGTTCAAGACCATGCCCTTCCTTCCTTCCTTTCTTAAACTTACTAGGAAGTTTCTTTTCCTTTATTCCATTTCTTTTCTTTCAAAGACAACATGAGCCCACTGTAATCCAAAGGTGTATAAAGTTAATATTTTTACCCCAAGACCCTCTTTCTCCTCAGGATCACCATCATGATCATGGTCCCTGCCTGCCCCACCTCCATCTTGCTGAAGTAACCAACATTATCAACATGGTGTATATCTTTCTAAACATTTCTCCATACTCCTATAGACATACAGACGCATGTATAGAGGATGCTAACTGCTATTAACTTTTACAAAAAATGGATATTATAAATTATTCTGCAAATTGCCTCTCTTAACAATACATCACAAAGCAATCTTGAGAAAGAAAAATGGAGCTGCAGGAATCAGGCTCCCTGGTTTCAGACTATACTACAACACTAAAGTACTCAAAATAGTATGGTATTGGCACAAAAACAGAAATATAGATCAATGGAACAGGATAGAAAGTCCAGAGATAAACCCACGCACCTATGGTCAACTAATCTTTGACAAAGGAGGCAAGAATATACAATGGAGAAAAGACAGTCTCTTCAATAGTGGTGCTGGGAAAACTGGACAGCTACATGTAAAAGAATGAAATTAGAACACTCCCTAACACCATACACAAAAATAAGCTCAAAATGGATTAGAGACCTAAATGTAAGACCGGACACTATAAAACTCTTAGAGGAAAACATAGGCAGAACACTCTCTGACATAAATCGCAGCAGTATCTTTTTCGAGCCATCTCCTAGAGTAATGGAAATAAAAACAGAAATAAACAAATGGGACCTAATTAAATTTAAAAGCTTTTGCACAGTGAAGGAAACCATAAACAAAACGAAAAGACAACCTACAGAATGAGAGAAAATATATGCAAACAAAGCGACCAACACGGGATTAATCTCCAAAATATACAAACAGCTCATGCAGCTCAATATCAAAGAAACAAACAACCCAATCCAAAAATGGGCAGAATATCTAAATAAACATTTCTCCAAAGACATACAGATGGCCAACAAGCACATGAAAAGATGCTCCACGTCACTAATTATTCGAGGAATGCAAATCAAAACTACAATGAAGTATCACCTCCCACCAATCAGAATGGCCATCATGAAAAAATCTACAAACGATAAATGCTGGAGAGGGTGTGGAGAAAAGGGAACCCTCTTGCACTGTTGGTGGGAATGTAAATTGGTATAACCATATGGAGAACAGTATGGAGGTTCCTTAAAAACTAAGAATAGAGCTACCATATGATCCAGCAATCCCACTACTGGGTGTATATCCAGAGAAAACCATAATTCAAAAAGAGGCATGTACCACAATGTTCATTGCAGCTCTATTTACAATATCCAAGACATGGAAGCAACCTAAATGTCTGTTGACAGAGGAGTGGATAAAGAAGATGTGGTACATATATACAATGGAATACTACTCAGCCATAAAAAAAACGAAATAATGCCATTTGCAGCAACATGGATGGACCTAGACATTGTCATACTGAGTGAAGTCAGACAGGGAAAGACAAATATCATATGATATCACTTATATGTGAAATCTAAAATAAGGTACAAATGAACTATTTATGAAACAGAAATAGAGTCACAGATGTAGAAAACAAACTTATGGTTACCTGGGGAGGGAATGGGGGGAGGGGTAAATTGGAAGATTGGGGTTGACATTTTTATATACTACTATATGTAAAATAGATAATAGATAATAAGGACCTACTGTATAGCACAGGGAACTCTACTCAATACTCTGTAATGACCTATATGGGAAAAGAATCTAAAAACGTGTGGAGATATATATATATATATATATATATATATATATATATGTATAACTGATTCACTTTGCTGTATACCTGATACTAACACAACATTGTAAACCAACTATACTCCAATAAAAATTTTTTTACAAACAGGAAAAAAACCAATACATCACAGACATCCTTCTAAGGCAACTAATGTAGATCTAAATAATTCTTTGTAAAAACTGCACAGCGTATGCACTGTGAATAGGATACACAATTTATGCAACAATTTTTCTGTTGACTGGTGTTCTGGCTGCTTCAAGAGTTTTTTTCCCCTGCAGGCAAGACACAAGTACATCTTTCTAGATCTACTTATATACCGATGATTGTGTGTCTATAGAATATATACTGAAATGTAGGTCTTTTGGGTCCCAAATGTTGCAGTTACCTATTACTGTGCAACAAACCATCCCAAAACTTAGTGGCTTAAAAAATAACAATAATTTCCTTTTGACCTCAAATCATCTTCAATTCAGCAAGGAGTCAGAAGGGATGGATCACCTCTGTTCTCAGTGGTATCAGCTGGATCAGTTCAACAGTGGGCTGGGAGATCTACTTTCAAGATGGCTCATTCACAAGACTAGTAAGCGGTTGTCAGCTGTTGATTAGGAACTCAGTCAGGACTATGGGTCAGGGGCCTTAATTCCTCTCCACTTGGACCATGACTCCACAGGCTACTTGGGCTTCCTCACAGCATGGTGGCTGGCTTATAAACATGAGTGTGTCAAAAAGAACCAAGCAGAAATTGCATTATCTTTTTATAACCTAACCTCAGAGGTCATGCAGTATCACTTTTACCACATTCTATTTGGGGAAATAGTCACAAGTCCACCCAGATCCAAGTGTAGGGGAATTAGACTCCACCTTCTGATCTTCTGATGGGGGTGGTGGAGGGGCAAGGTTTTGGAAGAGCATGTGGGATGGAAGATATTGCTGCAGCATCTTTGGAAAATACAGCCCTACCAGACAAAGATCACACTGCTAATAAGTAATGGAACTAAGACTAAAACCTTGGTCTGTTTTTTATTTCATAAGGAAAGATTGAACACAGGGGCCAAGTGTGCACTACACCTTATGGTAATAACCTACCAGGATTATCCAATGACTTCAAACGCCCCTGTCTGCAGTGAAATGCCTTTCTACCTATAGCATAACAAGGTTAAGACACGGTGGCTAAGGAGCCACAGGGACTTCCTAATGGTTTTGGCAACCAAGCCCCTTCCAGAGGACGTCTGTCTAGCACTGCTGCTCCCATTCATCATTTACCACCTGTCCCAGAATGGAGTTTTCATTCAGCCTCAATACATTCATACTACCATGAGCAAGAAAGTAAAATAACTCAGTTCTGCTTTTTGTTCTGTTTTTCTTCTTTTTACATTTTTGTTTGGACAGAGTGGCGCAGTTCAGACCTGGAGATGAAAAGAACAAAAGGTCAGCTGGAGCAGGAAAAGCTACTTACCACACAAATGGACATGGTTGCACAGTCAAAACCCAAGAGGTAAGTGTGTTATTGTGCAGTGTGAGGCATGAGTGCATTTCAGAATATTAAATTATCTTTAAAAAACTGTCCTTGGGGGCTTCCCTGGTGGCGCAGTGGTTGAGAGTCCACCCGCCGATGCAGCGGACGCGGGTTCGTGTCCCGGTCCGGGAAGATCCCACATGCCGCGGAGCGGCTGGGCCCGTGAGCCATGGCCGCTGGGCCTGCGCGTCCGGAGCCAATGGGAGAGGCCACAACAGTGAGAGGCCCGCGTACCGCAAAAAAAAAAAAAAAAAAAAGCTGTCCTTGGGTCTTTGATCTTCTTTATTTCTTCCACTTAGATGCCTCATTTATTTACCCCAAACATAAACCACAGCCTTGTTCTGAGGCTTCACCTATTTTGCGGGGTTAGTATTTAACTAAGCTATGAACGATTTGTCTCAAAGAACAATCAATCCTCATCCTCACCTTCCATCCTCCTACCCCATCCCCACAGCTTGGCCACTAACCCCTTAATGGAGTTCCAAATCTCTGTTCCTCCTTCACTCAGGAGGATTAGGCTTGTGGAATTGAGACCAGTCTCTGACAGCAGACACACTCTAGGCCAACGTCTATGGCAAGTTCTCCCCAACTCATGATATCCTTTCAGAGTCATGTGAGCTGCAGGTAGGCCACTACTTGATTCCAGGACGCCTTCTAGTTGTTTCCAAATTCGTGGGCCTGGTAGCACAGGTAGGATATTAGCAACCCCAAATATACATTAGGTTGTTAAGGCTGTGAGGAAGAATCCGTTCCAGGACTCTCTCCTAGCCTCTGGTGGTTATCTGTCAATCTTTTATTCTTCCTTTATTTAATTAAAAAAATCTATACATTTTTTAAAGCTTACTTTCCATTTACAGTTGTAACAAAATATTGGCTATATTCCCTGTGCTGCCCAATACATCTTTGAGCCTACCTTGCACCCAATAGTTTGTGCCTACCACCCCACCACACCTATAATGTCTTTCCCCTCACTCTCCCCACTGGTAACGACTAGCTTGTTCTCTACAACTGTGAGTCTGGTTCTTTTTTGTTATATTCACTACCTTGTTGTATTTTTTAGATTCCACATGTGATATCATACAGTATTTGTCTTTCTCTGACTTATTTCACTTAGCATAATGCCCTCTGAGTCCATCCATGTTGCTGCAAATGGCAAATTTTCCTTCTTTTTTATGCCTGATTAATATTCCATCATATATATATATATATATATATATACACCACATCTTCTTTATCCATTCTTCTGCTGGTGGACACTTCAGTTGCTTCCATATATTGGCAATTGTATATAATGCTGCTATGAACATTGGGGTGCGTGTATCTTTTTGAACTGGTGTACAAATAACAAATGCTGGAGAGGGTGTGGAGAAAAGGGAACCCTCCTACACTGCTGGTGGGAATGTAAGTTGGTGTAGCCACTATGGAAAACAGTCTGGAGGTTCCTCAGAAAACTAAAAATGGAATTACCATATGATCCAGCAATCCCACTCCTGGGCATATATCTGGACAAAACTATAATTCTAAAAGATACACGCACACCTATGTTCATAGCAGCACTATTCGCAATACCCCAGACATGGAAACAACCTAAATGTCCATCGACAGATGAATGGAGAAAGAAGATGTGATGCATATATACAATGGAATACTACTCAGCCATAAAAAGAATGAAATAATGTCATTTGCAGCAACATGGATGCAACTAGAGATTATCATACTAAGTGAAGTACATCAGAAAGAGAAAGACAAATACCATATGATATCACTTACATGTGGAATCTAAAATATGGCACAAATGAACCTATCTATGAATCAGAAACAGACTCACAGACAAAGAGAACAGACTTGTGGTTGCCAGGGTGGGGGTGGGGGAGGAATGGAATGGGAGTTTGGGCTTAGTAGATGCAAACTATTACATATAGAATGGATAAATGGCAAGGTCCTACTGTAGAGCACAGGGAATTATACCCAATATCCTGGGATAAACCATAATGGAAAACAATATAAAAAAGAATGTATATATGTGTATAACTGAGACACTTTGCTGTACAGCAGAAGTTAACAGAACATTGTAAATACTTCTATTAAAAAAAAACATTAAAAAATAAATAAATAAAAGGAATCCAAACAGGAAAAGAAGTAAAATTGTCACTGTTTGCAGATGACATGGTACTATACATAGAAAATCCTAAAGATGCTACCAGAATGCTGCTAGAGCTCATCAATGAATTTGGTAAAGTTTCAAAATACAAAATAAATATACAGAAATATGTTGCATTTATATACACAAACAATGAAGTAGCAGAAAGAGAAATTAAAGAAATAATTCCATTTATCACTGCACGAAAAAGAATAAAATACCTAGGAATAAACCCACCTAAGGAGGCAAAAGAGCTGTACTCAGAAAACTGTAAGACACTGATGAAAGAAATGGAAGATGACACAAACACATGGAAAGATACACCATGTTCTTGGATTGGAAGACTCAATATTGTTAAAATGACCATACTACCCAAGGCAACCTACAGATTCAATGCAATCTCTATCAAAATACCAATGGCATTTTTCATAGAACTAGAACAAATAATTTTAAAATATGTATGGAAATACAAAAGACCCTGAATAGCCAAAACAATCCTGAGAAAGAAGAATCCCTGACTTCAGACTATACTACAAAGCTACAGTCATCAAAACAGTATGGTACTGGCACAAAAATAAACACATAGATCAGTGGAACAGGATAGACAGCCCAGAAATAAACTCATGCACTTATGGTCAATTAATGCACAACAAAGGAGGCAAGAATACACAATGGAGAAAAGGCAGTCTCTTCAATAAGTGGTGCTAGGAAAAGTGGACAGCTACATGTAAAAGAACGAAATTAGAACATTCTCTAACACCATATAAAAAAAAGAACTCAAAATTGATTTGAGATCTAAATGTAAGACTGGATACTATAAAACTCCTAGAGGAAAATACAAGCAGAACACTCTTTGACATAAATTGCAGCAATACTTTTTTGATCCACTTCCTAAAGTAAAGGAAGTAAAAGCAAAAATAAACAAATTAAACTTATAACCTTTTGCATAGCAAAGGAAACCATAAACATAATGAAAAGGCAACCTACTGAATAGGAGAAAACATTTACTTGCAATCTCTGATGTTCCTCGGCTTGTAGATGCATCACCCTGATTTCTGCCTTCGTGTTCATATGGTTGTTCTCCCTGTGTGTGTGTGCATGTGTCTGTGTCCAAATTTCCCCTTTTTGTAAGGACACAGTCATATCAGATGAGCACGCACCCTAATGACCTCATCTTAATTTGATCATCTGCAAAGACACTATCTCCAAATAAGGTCACATTCACAGGTACTGGGGTTAGGACTTCAACCTATTTGGGGGAGACATAATTCAACACACAACAGATGTCTGTGCACTAATCCCTGGAACCTATGAATATGTTACATTACATGGCAAAAGGAACTTTGCAGATGTGATTAAGGTTACTCAAAGGATTTTGAGATGGGAAGATTATCCTGAATTGTCCAAGTGAGCCCTATAGCATCACATGAGCCCCTAAAGTAGAAAATCTTTTCCAACTACGGAGAGACAGATATGTGAGGATGGAAGAATGGTCAGAGAGATGTGATGAAGGTGATGGAAGAGGGCCCCAAGCCAAGGAATGTGGCAGCCTCTAGAAGCTAAAAAAATAAAATAAAATAAAGAAAAATCAAAGAAACTGATTTTTTCCTAGAGCTTTCAGAAAGGAATGCAGCCCTGCCAACACCTTGATTTTAGCCCAAGGAAACTTATGTCAGACTTCTGACCTACAGAACTGTAAGTTTCTAAAATTGTCTTCTTTAAGTCACCAAGTTTGTGGTAATTTTTAAGGCAGCAATAGAAAATTGGTCTTAGGTCATGTTCCCTAGAAGCAGAGCCTGAGATGAGGATCTCTGTGCAAATGATTGGGTGGGGGGAGCAGGATAGGATGCGGGCGAGGGAAGCTAAGCAACGATGTGGTCTCTACTGGAGACTGGCTTCAGCCTGATCCTATGATGAGCTCTGGATCACAAACAGCACCACCAAGTCGGTCAGAATTCCAGAAGGCTTTTCTACCCCCATGCCAGTCAGTGACTGATCAAGGTCGTGGGGGTTTGGGGGAGAGGTTTAAGTAAGGGAGGGGCAGAGCTTGCAGAGACAGGAGCAGCTCTGAGTTATCAGCCAAAGCTCCCAGTAGCTGGGAAATGAGGGTCCTACAGATAACCTTTATGACCTTCAGCTGCCTCTCGTATAGACCACCAGGACAATTTTTTTTCCCACAATTTTAGGGCACATTTTTTCCTGTGCCTCTTCAAGGACATGACCTTGCCCTGGTCAGCCTAAGGCCTCTATCTACTGCGAGATGGGGTGGGGCAGGGTGAGAGATTATTTTCCTATAGAGGGAATGTGGTGAGAAAGACCAAAGTAATATTTGGCTTTTGACATTCAAAATTGAAATATGCAGCAGGCAAGGGGCTTGCAAGCCAAGAGATGGTCTTCAGGAAAGATTTTCCAGAATCCTTTGTCACCTCTTGGAGCCAGTCAGGAAATGAACTTGGACGACTCTGCTTCTGGGTTTTTACTATGGTGGAAGAGGGGAGACCTTTGTCTGCCATGAAGGCATAGCTGGAGTCAGGAAGAAGGAAACATGACAAAAGGGAAATAAAAGCCTACCCCTTTCCCAGCCTACGAATTTGTGAAAAGTAGGAGAGTGTGAGGTGAGCAAGCAGTCACAGGGGTGTGTCCTGAGCGCCCCTTTCTGGAACGTGCAGTAGCCACACTGAGAAACAAGAGGGGCTCAGACCAACCTCAAACAGTCACCTTAAAGTCAACTGGGAGGTAATGGGATTGAGCACAGGGGTCTCTGGTCTCCCCAAGCTGCCTTCGTTCCCGGGAGGGTATGACACCTAAGTTAAGAGCGAGAGGGCCCACTACGAGCCTACCTTGGCAGGACAAGGTCACCCTGCAGGGGGCTGCACAGAGGCCTTGACCACCCCCAGAGAATGGTCCGAGCCCAAGTTGCACCAGCAAAAAAGACATCGATCTAGTGTCCACAAGAGGCTAAGGAACCTGCCCAAGCCCCTTTCCTCCTGGAGTTGGGAAAGTGCTGTGACAGCCTAAGTTTTCACCAATTCAAAGTCTGAATATCTCCTCAAAGGCCCATTTACATGATCGCAACTGACTACATCAAAACCAGATTGGACATTTCATGTACGTTTTTCCCCACCAAGCAGGTGGGGGCCTTAGCAGACTCATTAAGGATCAAATAATAACTTTTCGGCACAGCCCCCGCGCAGGTGTTTGATTCTGCCATGTGCACCATGACGAGGGTGAGCCAAAGGGTCTTCCATGTGCTTCCTAACCTTGACGTTTTGGGATCGTGACCTGCCGCAGCGGAAGGGCCCGGGAGTGGTGAACAAGTAGAGAAGAGGCCCACCCTGGCTCTCCACGGCCGGAGGCAGCCCTGTAGCCCGAGCCCTCGTCCTCGTCCGGGCTTCTGGGGCGGAGCTGAGGGCCCTCGCTTCCGTGCTGCAGCCTCAGGGCCGGGCCCTCCAGCTCGTACTGCTCCTCTACTATCCCCCCCGCCCCACAGCAAGAACTTTGTGCCTTTCAGGGCTCATGAGTACCTCTGTCATCGGAGAGAGGGCAAAGGGCAGAGAGCTAGCCTCTTCTGGTAGTTCTCAGGAAAGGTTTGCTGGAGGGAAGGCGAGGAAGCCCGCTGAGGTTACCCTGAGGTTCAGAGATGGTCAGTGAGTTCCAGCAGCTCAACCAACACCAACTGAACTTGACATTCTAGAACATGCCAGTTCTGCCCCCATGATCATGGCCTCATCTGCTTTTCCTTTCACTTCGACTGCTTTGCTTCAAGTGCATGGTTTCTCCTTCAAGCCCCACTCAAATGCCACCTCCTCAAGGAAGCAATCCCTGACTACTCCAGGAAGAGATGCCTCCCTCCTCCGGGCAACATTTTGTCCTGGCTGCTAATACAGAATTAAGTCCCTTTCGAGGGTTTCTGCCTTATTTATTTACTTATTTATTTACTTATTTATTTACTTACTTATTTATTTATTTTGGCTGCATTGGGTCTTCGTTGCTGTGCACGGGCTTTCTCTAGTTGTGGCGAGTGGGGGCCGCTCTTCGTTGCCGTGCGCGGGCTTCTCACTGCGGTGGCTTCTCTTGTTGCGGAGCATGGGCTCCAGGCCCAAAGGCTTCAGCAGCTGTGACACACAGGCTCAGTAGTTGTGGCGCATGGGCCCAGCCACTCCAGGGCCTGTGGGATCCTCCCGGGTCAGGGCTCGAACCCGTGTCCCTGCATTGGCAAGCGGATTCCCAACAACTGCGCCACCAGGGAAGCCCCTCTGCCTTCCCTTTATAAAAGAAATTTCCAAACTCAGGTGCTGCCTTGGTCTCAGTTCTGTGTCCCCAGGGCCTGGCACATTGAAGACACTCAACAAATGTTTCTGGAATGAAGGACAGGCAGGAGGTGTGTCCCTGGACCAGGGGCATCATCATCACCTGGGAGCTTGTTAGAAATGCAGAAGCACAGGCCCCGCCCCCTGGTCATTCCTATATATGGTAATGCTTGAGCACCACTGCCTCACACACCGTGGACTCAGGGACCTGCTGCCTGCAATGTGGGCAACATTCTTCCTCAACGGCCTGACAGTAAATACTTTCAGCTTTGTGGGCCTTGTACAGTCTCTGTGGCAACTACTCAATACTGTCACTGCAGCATGAAAGCAGCCATAGACCATGTGTAAATGGGTGAGCAGGGCTGTGTTTCAATAAAACTTTATCTACAGGAACAGATGGCTGGCAGGATTTGGCCTGCAGGCCAGTTTGCCAACCCATGGTTTACCAGAAGGAAAGGTGAATGCGCTCATGGAAACAATACTGTTTTGTCCCAAGCTCCCCTCCCACCAATGCTTCCACACTGAGCTTCTAAAAGGGGAGAAATTCCCAGTAACTCTTCGAGAAATGAGTAGCTTGACCTCTTGGCAGCTGAGCGCTCTTGTAGAATATCCCTTGCTTTTCATGGCGCCATTCGTAATTTGGAAGTGTTTCTTTTTGTGTGAAAATTTGGAGAGGAGAGATGCTTCAGAACTCTCTTTTGTTTTTTTAAATAAAGTATCAATAAAAAGGTACACATACAAAAGAATGTATAAAACATATGTACAGTCCACAGAGGAGCAATGAACTGATAACCTATGTACCATCACACGGGCTAATAATTCAAACTTCATCTTCCCCCAGAAGCCCTTGCACTCCCATGTCCATCTATAATTGAACTATCCTGTCCACCCCCACCAGGGGTAACTGTTATCCTTAATTGTGTATTAATCTCCCTCTTGGTTTACTTTCTATTTTTTATCATCTGTGCAGTTATTCTTAATTTTTTCATTTCCCCTTTGTTGAACTTCAGGCAAATGGAATCATTCTGCATGACTCCCTCTGTGACTTACGTCTTCCCAGCAACATCTAATTTTTGAGATTCGGCCACGTTGATGTAGGTAGCTGCAGTTCCCTCATTTGCACTGCTGTATAGTATGCCATTATATGCACTGTGCTACCACAACTCATTCATCCAGTCTGTTGTTGACAGACACATGGGTTTTTTCCAGTTTGCAGCTGTCACGCGTCCATGAACGTTCTTGCACACACCTCCTAGTGCGTGTGTGCAAGAGCTTCTCTAGGGCATACGCTGTGGAACGGGACTGCTGCTTGTAGGGCGTGCACATGGGCAGGTCTACGTGGTAATACTAAAGTCTAGATTCAGCCATTCTCCCACAAGCAGTGGCGGAGGCTTCCTATTGGTCCACATCCTGGTCTCATGGATTTACTGATTCCAGTTCTCGTCATCCTTTTGTCTCCCTTTCAGTCATGGTTCTGGCCTCATGACCTTGGCTTTTTCCTTGGGTAACTCTTCAGTTCTCCCACACCATTCATTCATTCAGCACCTACCCTACATCCAGACATCAAGTTGGGGGCTAGAGCTTGGACAAATATAAGATGTAGACTCTGCTCTCAAGGAGCTCAGTGTACTGATTACGACAGACACGTAAGAATTGCCATATGATCCAGCAGTCCCATTCCTGGGCAGATATCTGGACAAAACTATAACTCAAAATGATACATACACTCTTATGTTCATAGCAGCACTATTTACAATAGCCAAGACGTGGAAACAATCTAAATGTCCATTGACAGATGACTGGATAAAGATATGGTACATATATACAGTGGAATACTACTCAGCCATAAGTAAAAACAAAATAATACCATCTTCAGCAACATGGATAGACCTAGAGGTTTTCATACCAACCGAAGTAAGTCAGAAAGAGAAAGACAAATACCATATGGTACCACTTATATGTGGAATCTAAAATATGACACAAGTGAACTTATTTACGAAACAGAAACAGTCTCGCAGACAGAGAGGACAGACTTGTGGCTGCCAAGGGGGAGGGGATTGGGGGAGGGATGGAGGGGGAGTTTGGGATTCGCAGATGTAAGCTATTCTATATAGAATAGATAAACAACAAGGTCCTACTGTATAGCACAGAGAACTATATTCAATATCCTGCGATCAACCCTAATGGAAAAGAATACAAAAGAGAAGGTATATATATATGTATAACTGAATCATTTTGCTGTACTGCAGAAATTAACACGACATTGTAAATCAACTATTCTTCATTTAAAAAAACACAGACATATAAACAAATCTTTGTAAAATAATGTGGTTCAGGCAACGACAGAAATGCTCACAAGGCATTACGAGAGTTCTGAGGAGGGACGCTGCAGGGCTTGGGTCCAAGAGGCGAATGGCTCTGCAGACGGGGCTGCGTGGAGAGGAGTGCCAGCCCAGACACCGTCAACGTGGATTGCTGATGTGCACACGTGCGCGCACGCGCGCACACACACACACACACACACACACACACAGATTCCCACCCCCAGAGTGCAAGCTCAGCTTAAAAGGCTATGAAGTATCAGATCTGAGTCCCTTTCCCACAGTGAAAGGAATGTGAATTAAGTTGAAGTTTCCTTTGAAAATGCTTCTAAGTTTCTAATGGCCTGGCTCCACGTGCCGGGCCACTGCCCTATACAGAGAGGGGCTTGGGAAACCCCACACCTACAACAAAGCATCTCCCCAACCCAGGCCAAACTCACTCTGTGCTCTTAGGCTAAAGTTGCTATTAACGGCTGTTCCGCGAGGGAAAAGCAGCCTCTGACTGGGCACAAAGCCAGTGATGTCACTCATCCTCCCACACGCCCTCAGAGCTATTCCCCATTTTGGCACATGGCACCTGGTGCGCTTTCCCACCCAATCACCAGTACCTGTGTCTCGTTTGGCGGGCTGCTCTGATCATCGACAATGAGCTGCCCAGAGACAGTGTATTGGTGACGTACTGACGGGTATAGGCTGTAAACATCTCTTGTCCCTTAATGCGGACACAAACTCCAGAGCACCGTTGCAAGGCGTGAGTCAGTTATCCCCATGGGCTGTGCCAGTTGCCTCGCCCTTGCCGGGCCCCCTTCCCTCCCCAGCCCCACTTCCCACTCCCCTCTCCGTCTTTAAATACAGCACCGTCCCATGAAGCCTCAGGCCAGGGTGTGCTTTAGGGAACCCATCCTAAGACAAAAGGCGAGTATGACTGGGGGTGGCTGCCGTTCCCACAGGCTTGATTTCGGTGAGGGCCAGGCAGGGGGAGCTGACTGCTTAAAGCCTCCGACCTTTGTCCGCACCACCTGGTGACAGGCACCCGGGCCAACACTGTTCCTTCTCCAGGCTGCAAGCCACAGTGTGACAGGGCCTGGCTCCCCTCACCAACGGCCCTGTCTCTCCCCAACCTTGGCCAGGTATTGCAAGCTCACCAAACTTTCTGGGCCAAGACCTTCTCTGCTCAAATGCTAACAGGTCTCCTAGAAGCCATCGAAAGTAGCTTCCTCGGTCAAATTTGCTTGGGCTAGCCCGAGTGGTTCTGCCAGGTGTCAGGGTGATAGCACAAAGGTTTGAGTGCTAAGTACTCATCCTGGGGTTACAGTGGGAAAGGGTGTGGGAGCACTTCTCCCGCGGAAGGGAGACGACCAAAGAACTCTCACTCCACATGGAGCCTTTCCTGCCCATGCTTGTTCTGAAGGGAATTCTGTTAAGAGGTGTCCTTGACCACAGAGGAGCATGAACACACTAAGGGAACATTTCTCATCTGAATGGAGCGCCTCTAAATCATGTATCTTGGCTGCACAGATCCTGCTGACTTGGGATGTCAGAACTGGCAGGTGAGGAAAATCCCTACCGTCCATCACTGCAAAACTCATCTTCCCCCTGGGGTCCGAAGCTTGCAGAGCTGAGGAAAAAGAAAACACATCGAGGAGGAGACCCTGCAGGAAAAGCGGCCAGGGCTTTCGGATTCAGAGACGCCGACATTCATTATCATTAGACAAATGAAGAGTTAAGGCAAGGGTCGGCAACCTACATTACTGGCTCCCTCCTCAGAAGGGCTGGCAGGAAGGCGAGCCACGCAGCTGGTGAGAGGCCCACGGACTGTGGCCCAGGTGCCTCGTGAAGACCTTCAGCAAAACCGTGGCCAGGAACCCTTGATGCCCCTGCCCCAGTGTCTGCATCCTAGGCAGAAACTTGGTAGAAGGTCCTTGTCAACCCGAGGAGAGCGTACACGAAGCACAGGATGGATTCTGGAGAGGGCTCAGGGAGGCTCAAGAGGGAGGGCTCAGGAGGAAGAGATCCCCAGGGGCATGCAGGGCTATGGCCAAGGCTGCGACCTGGTCGCCAAATCCCTTTCCTGTCTTCACTGGCACACAGCAGGATACATCTCCCAGCCTCCCTTGCATTAGGCATTGACAAGTGACTGAGTTCTGGCTAACGTAATGTGGACAGAAACGTGGACGACTCGGCCTCGTCTGGCCCACAGAACCTCCTCCAGGAGCCCCTGAGCTCCCCTCCCCCGCCTGCCTTCCAAAGGCAGAGGATCTCGCAGGCAACAGCGAAGCCCAGGAGAGCAGACCCACAGGTGGAAGGGATCTGGGGCCCTGCATGACCCCGTGGAGCCGAACTCCCTCCCCACGTGGCCAGCTGGGCTTTGTGTGAGCCACACACCAATGTCGCCTGTGTTAAGCCCCCGAGACTGACGGGTTTCTTTGTTACAGCAGCTGACATTACCTCCATGAATTCAGCAGGGAAGCTGAACCATGAGAAAAGCAACCTTTGATGTTTCACAACTGGGCCAAGGATGGGCCCCACGGACAATCCTCCTCACAAGAAGCAAACAAACCAACAGAAAACTAGCTCCCTGGATGCAGAAGTCCCCTTCCCGGTCTGAGGAATCGTGTACACAGACCAAGCGCTATGCAGCTTGACAAGACGTGAATCTGGCTCGGTCACTGGCTAGTCATGTGACCTCGCAAGGACACTTCACCTCTGAGGCACAAACTCCTCACCTGTAAGCGACAGAGAAGCACATCCCGTTTCTGTGGTGGTTGTAATGCTCAGATTCAATGAGACGACACATCTACTGTCCACACAGTGCCCGCCTTAAATATGAGTTTCCGTTCTCTTGTCTTTCTCTGGAAACTTCTCAACACTACCAGTTTCCCCCATAATCACTGGGTGGTGTGTGACCTCGGTGAAATCGCCGAAACACATACCTCTTGCAATTTATCAGGTGCAGGAGAAAGACAGGGCCTGGTACTGGTCTGCTCTGTCACGCTGGGGTAACCGGACCGAGGCTTTCATTCCACTGACGGATCACGTTCATTTCAAGCTGCGTTTGGCTGCTCAGAGAAATTCATCCCCAGTCCTCACAGCGAGCTGGAAGGCTGGCCTGGCCCCAAAGACACCTCAGCAAATCTGCTACCCAGCTCCAGTGGCGGACAGCCAGGCGTCTGGTCCCTCGGCCTCAGTCGGGCAGCTGTGAGTGACAGGCAGCAGGGAGCTGAAGATCTGCTCTGGCTTCTAGAAAAACAGCGGCAGCAGCAGCAGGCTCTACCGGAAAGCAGCCCTGCCAGCACGGCCGATGCAGACGCCCCGCTGCCCAGGGACCCACACCGGAGGGTAAAACAGCAGGTAATTGATGACTTCCCAAACTAACTTAGCAGACTGAGTCGACTCTGAAGTTTAAGACAGAGGTTTGATTCCAGCCCGACCCTAGTGGGCCATTTCCTGACAGCTCGGAGCAGCAAGCAGGAGCTGACTGTTGCTTCTTCGGCTGCAGACACAAATAATGCCTTGCAAGTGGCGGCGGCTCTAGTCGTGGGTCTCGGCCCTGCCTGCATAGTGAAATCACCTGGGAGCTTTAAAAACCGCCCTGCCTGCATAGTGGAATCACCTGGGAGCTTTAAAAACCGCCCTGCCTGCATAGTGGAATCACCTGGGAGCTTTAAAAAAACGCCCTGCCTGCATAGTGGAATCACCTGGGAGCTTTAAAAACCGCCCGCTGCGCGGGCCGCTGACGTCAGCGTTTCCGGGGCTGGGGCCCAGGCGGGGCGGGGGGTGGGGGGGGGGGTGTTTAAAGCTCCCCAGATGATTCCACTATGCGGCCAAGGGCAAGAATCACTGGGCTACAGCCTCCAAGTTCTCACCCAGGCATTAGCTCCCTCGATGTTGGCCCCATTTGACAGAGCAGACAATAAACTCAGACAGGAAAAATCATTTGCTTAAAGTCAGATGCTTGGTAAGTGAAGGAGCTGGGACACGGCCCAGGCCTTTGGGTATTTAATTCACTCATCTTTCTCTTCAACCCTTCTGGCCTCATCTTGCTCTTCTATAAAACGAACATTATCATTAACCTACCTCACAGGGTTGTTGTGAGGATGAAACAACTCGATTTTCTTTATTTGTTTTACTTTGTATCTACATATGGCCTTCCGCTGTGCCCAGCACGATTCTAGCACTTTACAAATAATATGAACTCGGCTAAGTTCACTAAAATAGCCTCCTGTACCTTCCTACACCCCTGCGGGGAATTGCTCTAGGGAGCAATTTAGCAGCCCTACCAGTTGCCTTTAAAATGTGTGAACTTTTTGACCGAGCGAAGTCTCATAAGTCATGCAGAGGAAATAATTAAGGATGTCTTTGAAAACATTTAACCACAAGGGTGATCACTGCAGTTTTTATAATGACAAAATGGAAACACTAATGTTCGAATATAATGGATTCGTTAAATAAATGATTGCACATCAAAAAAACTGAACTCGCATGGCTCAGTTTTAAATGGTGTGTGGCACCCCTTCCATGTTATCTGACTCTGATTCCACGGAAGCTATTTTACAACTCTTTAAATTGTATAACTGATAGCGATGTGAAATACCTCTTGCTTAGAGACATGCAAATCCTGCCCTGTCCCGTCCCACAGAGGTTCAAGTGGCTGACCTCTCCCACTGTGGAAGAGGCTGGTTTTGTCTCCACTGGCACATTCATGCCAATATTCTTGATCTATAAATGTCTGTTCTTTGGATTTTCTTTCGAACTGGTTATACCATATTCCTGGTTATTCCATATTCACTGATTAATGAGTTAAAAAATCTTTAACAAGGATAAAATAAAATAAAATTTAACCAAAAAAAAAAGTGTGCAGCAAACAGATTCTAGGGTAGTTTCATGTTCACACCCTGCATAGTCCCCTCCCCTTGACTGTGGGCAGGACCTGCAAATTCTAACCAATAGCATATGGCAAAGGTAGACTTCCCTGGCGGCGCAGTGGTTGAGAATCTACCTGCCAATGCAGGGGACACGGGTTCGATCCCTGGTCCAGGAAGATCCCACACGCCGTGGAAAAACTAAGCCCGTGTGCCACTACTACTGAGCCTGTGGTCTAGAGCCCGTGAGCCACAACTACTGAGCCCGCATGCCACAACTACTGAAGTTTGCACATCCCAGAGCCTGCACGCCACAACTACTGAAGCCCACACGCTCTAGGGCCAGCATGCCGCAACTACTGAGCCCACGTGCTGCAACTACTGAAGGCCGCGTGCCTAGAGCCCATGCTCCGCAACAAGAGAAGCCACGGCAATGAGAAGCCCGTGCACTGCAACGAAGAGTTGCCCCCGCTCACCGCAACTAGAGAAAGCCTGCACGCAGCAAGGAAGACCCAATGCAGCCCAATCAATCAATCAATCAATCAATAAAATGGCAAAGGTGATGAGATGTCACTGGTGTGGTTAGATTATAATAGTGATAGAGAGAGAGATGTAGACGTGGATATAGACATAGATAGAATACTGATCTTGCTAGCACACACTGGAGAGACTCTCTTGCTGGCCTGGAAGAAACAACCACCATGTTGTGAGCTGCCTAAGAGAGCCGCATGGCGGGGAACCACGGGTGGCCTCTAGGACCCAAGAGCAGCCCCTAGCCAATAGCCAGAAAGAAGCGGGGCCCTGAGACATACAGCCTCAAGAGAATGAAATCTGCCATCAACCTGAATGAGCTGGGATGTGGATTCTTCCTCATCAAGCCTCCAGATGAGAATACAGCTGACCTACACCATGACTGTAGCCTTGTGAGACCTCAAACAGAGGCTCAAGGTAAGCCAGGCCTGGGCTCTTGACCCATGGAAACTGTGAGATAATAAATATGTGTTATTTTAAGCCACTCAATATGCAGTAATTTGTTACACTGAAACAGAGACTAATAGAGGTGTCGTGGAAGAACATTCTCTTACATGAAAGACATTTACAAAACACAACTAAATTATAAGCTCAGATTATAAAGCAATATGATCCAATACCCTCACACACACACACAGAATCTGGAAAAGCAAATATAGTAGAACTTGGGGTGACTTTTATTTCCTTCTTTTCGATTCTCTGTTTCTTCTAAAGTTACTTGCATTATTAGTATACCACTAGAAAACATTGAAAATAAAAATACTGAATAAAATATTCAAGTGTTGACAGTGGTTGTGTCAGGGTGGTAAAACTGTGGTTGAATTTTATATTCCAGAATTCTAGAAAGTTATTTTAATTTTTCTACTTTGAAGAGTTGACATTTCTTGGTGTAATTAAAAAAATATATCAATCAATAAATAACTCCCAATTATTTTTTTCAATTATTGAAAAGAAAATTCCACCACCAGTGCTTCCAGATTGAATTAACAGAGGAAAACTAGCCACATAGAGTCTGTCTGCCACACAGAGAGATGCAGGATAACCTAGAGCTAACAGCACTAATTCTAGTACCACATGACCTCGATTCCAAGCCTGACTACCCAATTGCTGTGTTTTCTGAAGTTGGGCAAACTATTTAGCCTCATCTATAAAATGAGAGAATAATAATGTCTACCTCATAAGGTAAGGATATCATGGAGATTCTATAAGTCAGTGTATATAATTTATTTTTAAATGAGCCTGGCATATAGCAAGTGCTCAATAAATGTTTGTTAGTGTTTACCATCATCATTATTATTATTAACCAACCTGCCATTGTAGCGGTGGCCAATATTTCAGTCCTCGTGTTGTTCTTAGGTTCAGCTTTTAAAACAAGTGCAAAAGATAAACACAGGAATTATAACGATGGCATATTAATTCAGATATTAAAAGGAATATCACAACCCTTTAAAGACCTAAAGTAGATGCTTTGTTGTGGGTTGCTGAAGACACATTTTGCCCACTTCAATGGTAGAAAGAGGTTCTTAAATACAATTAACGTTACGTTCTGCTAGGTGACATGGGGTGAACTGGCCCTTTAAGAATCTGAGTCAAGCTGGTTTGAGGTTGATTGCATGCTACATTAAACTGGTTAGTTATGGTGTGAGGTGAGCCAACTCTAGGGCAACGCTCTCTCTCAACATTCCAGGGGCCTCTGGGCACTGGGTGGGAGGTGGAAGCACTCCAAGGCCACCATGAAGCACAGCTGAAGAGCTACAGCTGCCCTTGGGATAGTGTCAAAATCTGGGTCGGCTGGGGCAGACCAGGCCAAGGAGACTTGACAAACAGGCTGGAGCAGGGGAGGGGCCGACATCACGGACCTACAGGCCAGGTGTCCGGTTGTGCGGCCACAGGCAATAGGCGAATGGCCAGCCAGACAGGCAGATGGAGTCAGGGATGTCCTACAAAGTTTTCATTGCCTGGGACAGACCTGGCCTTGGGTGTCTGGCAGAGACTGGTGGGCAGAGGCTAGGCCAAGCCACTGACAGCACAAGGGAGCCAAGCTGCTGGTAGCAGTGCCACAGCTAGGAGATGCTAAGGATGGCTTGTGGTCCCAAGGAGCAATTCTAAGGGCTGAGTCTCCCTCAGAAGCATGTGGCCCCAAAACACTTCCGGGGACAGGCGTGGAGCTACTCCCAGGGGGAACAGGGTAAAAAATGAAATCCATCCAAATCTTCCCCAGGACAACTCCTAAAGGATCCTCACATGTCCTCAGGAGGACCTGTCTCCACACTCACGAGGGACTAAGCAGTGAAACAGTGGCATCCATCTTGTTTCGATTAGGAGCTCGGCAGCACATGGGGAGGAAGGTGCCACTTATCCCCAGGCTTACAGGAAGAATACTGCCCCTCTGGTGGGTCAAGCTTTACCATCATCATCATCATCATCATCCTTTAAAAAAACCCTTCAGATGTGTTTATTTTTGAAAAACTGGCCTTTTCAGATTCCAATCCTAAAATACCAGGACCCATTTTCTAATTCACAACCAAACAGGTGGAAACCAATTTAGGCATAAGTATTTTCCTGTGTATGTGGGAATGTCCACGATGTAACTAGTTTCCTCCCCTGGAAGGAAGGTGTCTAACTTGAAAGGACTCTACTTTGGTGCTATCCTCTTTGCTCTTATGGCCAAGGCCACATCCAGATTATTGTCTCCTTAGACCCAGAATACTGCAGGAGGCTTTTTACCTTGCATTTGGCTGCTAAAGCCAGCATCCCCAAATCACTGCTTTGAGGGTTCCAATACCCCCACTCAAAAGCTTGCAATGGTGCCTACATTAGTCTGGGTGAGTAATGCCAGATGCTGTAACAAGCAACCCTCAAATCTCAATGACCTAAAAGTTTAACATGATAAAGTAAAGTAGAACATGATAAAAGTTTATTTCTTGCTCATGCAAGGACCACTCTGCTGAGTGGTTCTCCTCTAAAGGGAGACTCAGGAATCCAGGTTGTATCCATCTTGAGGTTCTACCATCCTGTGTGTTCGAGGCTGAGCTGATATCACCAGCTGCCAGGTGGGGCATAGAGAGAGCATGGAGGATCTCATACTTCATACCTAGCCATCTCAACCTGGAGGCAACACAGACCCCTACCACTCACATCCCACTGGAGAGAACTAGTCATGTGAAAAGAGAGCTGGGAAAACATGGCTCCTGGCTGGGCAGTCTGTTCCCAGCGACAACTCTACACTATGCAATGTGGAACACAAATGTTTGGTCATCAGCCAACCATCTATTCCACAGCACCTCTCTGCCCAGTGAATTACTTTCACACGCTTTAGGGTGGCATTCAAAGCCTACCCCAGGGACTTCCCTGGTAGCACAGTGGTTGAGAGTCCGCCTGCCAATGCAGGGGACACGGGTTCAATTCCCTGGTCCGGGAAGATCCCACATGCCGCAGAGCAACTAAGCCCGCACGCCACAACAACTGAAGCCCGCACGCCTAGAGCCTGTGCTCTCTGCAACAAGAGAAGCCACCACAACGAGAAGTCCGCACACCGCAACGAAGAGTAGCCCCCACTTGCCACAACTAGAGAAAGCTTGCACTCAGCAACAAAGACCCAATGCAGCAAAAATAAGTTAAAAAATTTTTTTTAAAAAGCCTACCCTGGGCTTCCCTGGTGACGCAGTGGTTGGGAGTCCGCCTGCCGATGCAGGGGACATGGGTTCGTGCCCTGGTCCGGGAAGATCCCACATGCCGCGGAGCGGCTGGGCCCGTGAGCCATGGCCACTGAGCCTGCGCGTCCGGAGCCTGTGCTCCACAACGGGAGAGGCCACAACAGTGAGAGGCCTGCGTACCGCAAAAAAAAAAAAGAAAAAAAGAAAAAAAAAAGCCTACCTCAACTTGGCTCCAATTCAAGTCATGAAGACCATGTTCTAGCCAATCAGGATGACCCAATTTGCCACCAGACATATTGGTTAGCTTGTGTTGCAAAGCAAACCATTCAAAACTTAGTGGCTTAAAACAACCACCATTTATTTAGCTCACAATTCCTCAGACTGGCTGTTTGGGTTGAGCTCACCTGAGAGATTCTTCTGGTCTAGCGATGCTCACTCATGTGTCTGTGGTCAGCTGCCAGGTTGGCTGGGACTTTGGGTCCAGAGGATTTCTCAGCTGAGCCGGCTTGCCTTTGCTTCATGTGGTCTCTTATCCTCCTGCAGCCTAGTCCAGGCTTGTAGACACAGCAGCGGCGGGCTTGGAAGAATGAGAGCAGACTGGGCGGAGCCACCTAAGGCCCACACTCCCAAGTCACTCACTTTTGCAGCACTTTATCGGACAAAGCCAGTCACAAGGCCAGTGCAGATTCAAAGAGTGGACAAGAGATTCCACCTCTTGATCGAAGAAACTTCAAAACGGCTCCACCAGATAAGTACTGTACTCTCCGTGCCTTCCACACAATGTGCCATCTACCTAAAACCTCCCCCTCCTCTTTGTCTTTGCCTGTGGACCATTCCAGCTCAAATGCCTCCTATCCCACGGTGGCTTCTGCCTTAGCTTAGGCTCTCCCCCAGACAGTCTGAGACAAGGGCTTGAGTACAGATATCGAGTGAAGAAGTGTGAGGAGTAGAACAGAGACGCAGGAAAAGCCAACATAAGGATGCTTTACTGAGATCACTGCTATGGGCATGGGAGCTGATTCCACAGGGATCCGCTCAGCCACGGGATGCCTCTCAGAACTGTCCATCCTTCAAAGTGGAGGTGGAGCCTTTATCCACCAGCTCCCGGAGAGCAGTATCTTCTCCGCACTTTCAGGCTGCTCTTGCATGTGGACTGAGCCAGCTCCGCAGTACGAGAGGAAAGACCCGAGGCAGAAAGATACATGTGCAGGCTCCAAGTGGGATGCTCTCAGCCTGGGACCCTGAGCTTGCCTGGAACAATCCACTACAGCTGTGTCTGAAATCAGAGACCAGGGAGTGTTTTGTGAGGTACCAAAGAGGTTAGGTATGATTTCTCTAATGTCTGCTTGGAGGGGATTTCTCCCTCCTCAGGGATCCTGTGCTCTGAAATTCCCATCATCCTACAGTACCAATTATACACTGTTTTTAATTGCAGACATTCACATATGCGTATAATCTCTCCTGCTGGACTACAAGCTCCTAAGGACAGTGGCCACATTGGATAGAACTTTCTAGACCCCTGTGCTGGCCCCTAGCACAAAGCCCTATCAGTTTTGCTGGCTGAGTAAGAGAAGAAACTTCCTAGATCCAAGACATTGTCATCTTTCACTCAGACACTCCTTCAACAAGTAACCGTAGGTACCTACCATGTGCAGTGCTACAAGGGTTGTAAAAAAACAAAACCCAGCAGAAGAGCCACAGTCCCCAATATTGAAAAAAATTTAATTGGGTATATACACCACACATACACCATAAAGTCTAAAAGGAAGCATGTCTAAGGCAGTGCCATGGGCATAATCTGGGGAGATGACGGTTATGCAGGGAAGCCTCAATGGAGGTGGTGATTTGGTCTGGAGGCCATAACGGAGGCTGAGCTGAAGAAGATGACGCAATAAAAGGAGGGGCCATTTTCACCAAATTGTTCAATATGTCTACAATGCCCTTCTGACCATAAATATGATACATGCACATTACAGAAGAGTTAGAAAAGCAAAAAAAAAACCCCCAAAGAATAGAGCTACCACCCCGTCACAGTCCTACCACCCAAAGGTATCTGCTAAAAACATTTTGATGCAGTTCCTTCTCACCTTCCTCCTACACGCTCATGTTACATGACTGAAGTCACTTCTGATTTATTTAGCATGAGAGCCAGAAGAGACAGAGAAAATTGAGCTCAACCGCTTCACTATATAAGTGAGAAACAAGGAGCTTCCCTGGCGGTCCAGTGGTTAAGACTCCACGCTTCCACTGCAGGGGGCACGGGTTCGATCCCTAGTCAGGGAACTAAGATCCCGTTAAATGCACGGCCAAAAAAAGAAGAAGAAGAAAGAAAGAAAGAAATGAGAAACAGGAGGCCCAAAGAAATCAAGGGACGTAGGAAGGCCCTAGGGTTTGAGACCAGAATGGAGGTCCCCCATTCCCAATCCAGGGCGCCTTCTTCATGCTGCTGCCTCTATTTAACTCTTCTTCCTCCCCACATGATTGTGAGTACAGACAAGAAACTTACGTTCGGGGCTTGCGATTTTCCAAATCAGTATGTGTTCCTAAAATTGTCTGTCTACGTAGGTAAACATTGCTGGGGAGAGAGATCATGGCTGCCGACAGAATCACTGTGAGAGGTTAAGGCAACAACACAAATGAGAAAGCACCCTGCGTGCAGCAGGGGCCCCGAAAGTGTGGCTGGGTGGACACGTGACTGGGGCGGGGTGGGGGCCGGGGGACCCCGTCTTCTTCCACACGTCCTCGGGGACGGGCTCGCAGCGCTCTGCTGCCCACGTCCCAGGACAAAATAACCGGCTTCTCAGCCAGAAAGGTGGCTCTCCCAGGTCCCCTCTGTGTCTGGGTGGATTCATTTTTCTCTAAACTCCATGGTCCTTTGCAAAGAATGACTACAAGGGCTGCAGATGTCGCAGGCTCCTGTGAGCAGATGTTCATGCCTGTAAGAATCTCAGGGAAATTATACCTCAGCCTTTTAAGTTAATGAGCTAAAACCCAACAGAACATTCTGGGCTCATTTATTATTTTCCCCCAGTACAGCAGGCTGTGGATTAGTAGCCAGGAAACAAATACGCTTCCTGGGGAGTAGCCCATGGTCACTGGAGTCACAGAGAAGACCAAGCTCTCTGTGTCTTAGTCACTCTGGTTATCTCTCTTCTGGGCTTTGCTGATGACACAAACCCTCCGGTATCAGAGGAGAAATACATTCAGGGACTCTGTGGGTGGCAAAGGAAACAACACCTCCCCACCTCTCTTCCCACCAGCCACTTCCAAATCCTCCACTGCCATCATCACCCATGCCAGGGGCAAGAATCAGAGCGGCAACAGAGAGCTTGGCAATTATTTAACCTTCCTCCTGCGCTGGAAGCCGGTGCGGTCTTGGAAAACAACATGTGTAACAATCAGGAAGGCTTAAAGGAATTTTAGAAATAGAGCCTTAGATGAAGTCACAGCTTGCTTGCTCTCTGTCTTTCTTTCTTTTAGTAAATGCAAGAACATCTCTTTTGGAGTGGACATATGTATACGTATAACTGAATCACTTTGCTGTACAGCAGGAACTAACAATATTGTAAATTAACTATACTTCAATAAAATTTTTAAAAAATTAAAATAAAAGAATCAGTGGAGCATATGGGAGAAAAAAAAAAGAACATCTCTTTTGTTCACCTATACCTCAGCGTCTAAACACACTTTTGTGGGGAGCGATCAGGTTACCTGCGTAAAGCAATGCATCATTTCTCTTGGAGAATAAGGCCAGGGCATAACCTTCTCATCACCATGAGCAAAGAGGCACCCAGGCTGCTCTCTTTCCTCCCTTCCACCCAACCTCGCCTCCCTCCATAGCGGCCCCCTGACCAAGCGTGGAGGTCAATGAGTGATGAGTAACAGTCTCCCTAGCATGACGTTCTGATGAGGCCAGGGCATTGCAAACGGCAGACTGCAAGGAACTTTCCAAAGCAGAGTCTGTTCGAAAACACACTCCACTCCTCCCTCAGGCAACTCAGAAGGGTGCAGGTTGGGTCACAACCAGAATCCCCTCAGAGGTAGAGAGAGAGCGACATCCCTTGAAACAGAACTTGGAGAGAAAGAGCCACATGAAAATGTTGGGCTCACTTTAAATGCACAAGGGGAGAACAAGATTCCCAGGCGTTGAGAACAATTTCTAACCAGCAAACAAATAGGCACTTCATCGCTGAGCCCGTCCCAAGCGTGGCAGCCGGGATCCAATCTGGTACTGTTGGTGGCAGTGGGCAAAGGTCCAGGTTCCCCTAGTTTCTCCCACTGGTTTGTCCATCTCTCAGTTAAATGTGCAGAGTTTGTTTTTAAAAGGCATTGCCAAAGGCTTCTCTCACAGTCTGACTTCTCTGATAGACTGACTTACCGGATCTGTCTTCGGGTGGAGTAAATCAGGGCTGTTAGTAAGTTTGGTGGTCAGAAGCTGAGGAAGTTCCCGTCTGATGCCTTCTGTTTTCTCTAGGAAAATGATGACAAGTTTATTTCCTGCAAATTCAATGCAGGTGGTGTGTGCATGCGCGTGTGTGTGTCTTGGTGGAGGGCAGTGCTGAAGAAAATGGAGAAGTTTGAAAATAACTCTGGCAGAAAACAGGAGAGACATCTAAGGACACAGAGAATGACTATATAACAGTTTTGAGGACCCAGTAAACTTGGACAATCTAACTTTGTATATGCCATTGTCTGAACTTTTTTCCATGCGTGCAGCTACAGATTGAATGAGGCTGAGTGCCAGACTGATCCAGGGTGGGGTTCTGTCAGGCGAGTACAATTAAAAGACAATGAGGACATGGGGTTGAGGAGATTTTCAAGAGAGTGAAGAGTAGCTAGAGGGAAAATCAGGAACAAGATGACCTACAACTCATACGAGGCAGGATACAGCACCCATTCCCACCAGCCAGAGTGGAAAGTCTCAGAATTCATGGGGCATCAGGTACAGTACTCAGATGCCTGTTGACTCAAAAGTGGGAAATAATGAGCCTTAAACTGAATGCTGCCCAGTCCTGCCTAGCAAATCTTAAAAGCAAGACCCAAAAGAATCAAACTGTTTCTAAATAATTTAACCACATCCCAGAAAAAGGGAAAGCAATTTAGAAGAATGCAAAAAAATATCCAACACCCAAGAAGGTAAAATTCACAATGTCTGGAATCTACTTTTAAAAAATATCAGGAAAGCAAAGAAGCAGGAAAAATCAATCAATTGAAACTGACCGAGAAGGGAGAAATGATTGAATTAGTAGACAAACTCATTAAAACAGTTATTATAACTGTATTCCATACGTTCAAGAAGCTAGACGAAAGAGCACAAGTTAACTGGAGACAAAAATGGTAAAAATATAGGCGAATCATAGTTCTTTAAAGCATGCGTGAAGGTTGAAAGAAAAATACATAACACTGTATGATGGGGATCTCAACATAGGTAGATGTAATATATAAAACTATAGTATAAGGGGAAAGGAGAGAGGGATCCATATGGTCGTAAGGTTTCTACATTTTCATCGAAGTAGGAAAACACTGATTCTAAATAAAATGTGAAAACTTAAGCATGCATTTTGCAATCCCTACAGCAACTACTAAAACATAAGTCAACTGTTTAGAACATACCATAGCACTGACCTGATGAAGGAAATACTACCTCTGCTGCAACAAAAAAGCTAATAAAATATCATAAAACTACCATCACCACAATTATTGCTCTAGGACAGGGGGTAAGCAAACTATGGCCCATGGGCCAAATTTTTATAAATAAAGTTTTATTGGAAAACTGCCATGCTCATTCATTTATTTATTGTATATGCTGGTTTTCATGCTACAATGGCAGACTTGAATAGTTGCAACAGAGACCACATGGCCCTCAAAGCCACAAATATTTACTATCTGGCATTCTATAGAAAAAGTTTATTCAAATATCTTTGATATCGCTTATATGTGGAATGTAAAAAAATGATAAAAACGAACTTATTTACAAAACAGAAACAGATTCAGAGATCTAGAAAATAAACTTATGGTTACCAAAGGGGAAAGGTGGTGGGGAGGGATAAAACGGGGGTTTGGGATTGACATATACACATTACTGTACTTAGAATAGATGGTCAACGGGGACGTACAATATAGTGTGGGGAACTCTACTCAGTATTCTGTAATAACTTCAATGGGAAACGAATTTGAAAAAGAATAGATATATGTACATGTATAACTGAACCACTTTGCTGTACACCTGAAACTAACACAACACTGTAAATCAACTATACTCTAATATAAAATAAAAATTTTAAAAAAGGAAAAAGTATGTTACCTCCTGCTCAATTACCATACAGCCTCAACAAAACAAAAGCCCCATGATCTGTTCCTCAACACCCGTGAAGGGAGGGCTTCATACAGGGACCACTGTAAATGCTGCTGCAGAGAAACAAAACTCTACAACTGTGTGTGCCATGAGAAGCATGGTGTCCGCCTCACTTCCACTTAACAAATCTCTCAGGGAGGTTATCTTCACGGCAAAACCTAGGACACATATGGAATCCAAGCTATAAGAGAAAATGAGAAATGACTTTAGCTTTCAAATCCCCAGCATGCAGTAAGGCACGCTACAGAGGGTTGGAATGGAAGTGAGTGGGCAATTCGTACTGTCAAACCGTCCACCCTGGTGGTCATTCAAAATAAGGAATCCACAATCAAGCCAACAGAAGGGGGACCAGGAGAAGGTTTAAAGCGGAGAATAAAAGGCACGTTACTTCTATTATTTAATTTTTATTGAGATATAACTCACATACCATAAAATTCACCCTTTTAAAGTGTATGATTTAGTGATTTTTAGTAATGTTCACAAAGTTCTGCAACCATCACTACTATCTAATTCCAGAATATTTTATCACCCCAAAGATAAACCCCATACCCATTAACAGTCACTCCCTATTTGCCTCTCCTTCCAACCCCTGGCAACCGCTAATCTACATTCTGCCTCTACGGATTTGCCTACTGTGTACCTTTCATATAAAGAGACTCATGCAATATGTGGCATTTTGATTTGCAGCAACATGGATGGACCTACAGATTATCACACTAAATGAAGCAAGTCAGACAGAGAAAGACAAATACCATATGATATCACTTACAAGTGGAATCTAAATTACGACACAAATGAACTTATCTACGAAACAGAAACAGACTCACAGACATAGAGAACCAACTTATGGTTATCAAAGTGGAAAGGTGGTGGGGAGGGATAAATTAGGAGTTTGGGATTAGTAGATACAAACTATTACATATAAAACAGATAAACAACAAGGTCCTACTGTATAGCACAGGGAACTATAATATCCTATAATAAATCATAATGGCAAGAATATGAAAAAGGATATATATATTCTTTTTACGTATATAACTCAATCACTTTGCTGTATACCAGAAACTAACACAACATTGTAAATCAACTATACTTCAATTTAAAAAAATACGTGGCAGCTTGTGTCTGACTCCTTTTACTTAGCATGATGTTGCAAGGTTCATCCATGTTGTAGCCTGTTTGTCAATACTTCATTCCTTTTATGGATATGTATAGACACACCATATTTTGTTTATCTCTTCTTTGATTGATGGATATTTGGGGTGGTTCCACCTTGGGGCTACTATAAATAATGGTGCTATGAACATTTGTGTACAAGTTTTTGCATGGACATTTCAATTCTCTCGGGTATATGTGTAGAAGTGGAATTGCTAGGTCACGTGGTAACTCTCTGTTTAACTTTTTGAGGAACGGCCAAATTGTTTTCCAAAGGAGCTGCACCATTTTACAATCTTAACAGCTTTGTACAAGGGTTCTAATTTCTCCACATTATTGCAAAATTTGTTATCTTTTGCTTTTTCTTTCCTATTACCAACCTAGTGTGTATGAATGGTATCTCATTATGGGTTTGACTTGTATTTCCCTAATGACTAACGGTGTTGAACATTTTTTCACGTGTTTGTTGGCCATTTGTATATCCTATTTAGAGAAAAATCTATTCAAAGACTTCACCCATTTAAAAAATTGGGTTATTTGATTTTTATTGGTGAGTTGTAAGAGCTCTTTACATGTTCTGGTTACTGGTCCATGATCAGATAAATGATTTGTAAATATTTTGTTCTATTTTGTGAGTTGTCTTTTCACTTTCTTGATAGTGTCCTTTGAAGCACAAAAGTTCTTAGTTTGATGAAGTCAAAATTATCTATTTTTTTCTTTCATCACTTATGTTTTTGCTATCATAGCTAAGAAACTATTGTCTAATTCAAGAATATGAAGATTTATTTATGTGTATACTTTCTTCTAAGAGTTTTAGCTTTTGCATTCAGGTTTTTGGTCCATTTTTAGGTTAAATTTGGCATATGATGTGAGGTAGTGGTCCAACTTCATTCTTTTGCATATGGATATCTAGTTGTCCCATCACCATTTATTGGAAAGGCTATTCATACCTTATCGAATTGTCTTGGCATCCTTGCAGAAAATCAATGGATCATAAATGTAAAGGTTTATTTTTGGAATCTCAGTTCTACTCCATTGATCTATATGTCTATACTCATACCAGTACCACACCATCTTGATTACTGTTGCTCTGAAGTATTATAAGTTTGCAACTGGAAAGTGTGAGTCTTCCAACTTTGTTTTTCTTTTTCAACATTGTTTTAGCTGTTCTGGGTATTTTTTTTTTTTTTTTTTTTTTTTTTTTTTTTTGCTGTACGCTGACCTCTCACTGTTGTGGCCTCTCCCGTTGTGGAGCACAGGCTCTGGACGTGCAGGCTCAGTGGCCATGGCTCACGGGCCCAGCCGCTCCGTGGCATGTGGGATCTTCCTGGACCGGGGCACGAACCTGTGTCCCCTGCATCGGCAGGCGGACTCCCAACCACTGCGTCACCAGGGAAGCCCTGTTCTGGGTATTTTGAGTTTCCATGTGAATTTTAGGAGAAGCTTGTCAATTTTAGCTTTAAAAACAAAGCAGCTAAGATTTTTATAGGGACTGTGCTCAATCTATAGATCAATGTTGTAATCTTAACAACATTAAGTCTTTCAATCCATGAACGTGAGATGCCATTCCATTTATTTAAGTCTTCTTTAACTTCTTTCAGTGATGTTTTGTACTTCCTAGGGTACAAGTCTTACACATCTTTTGTTCAATTTACTCCTAAGCATTTTATTCTTTTTATTTCTTTTGTAAATGGAATTATTTTATTTTATTTTACTTTTGGATTCTTCATTGCTAGTGTATAGAAATACAATTGATTTTTTAATATTGATCCTTTGTCCTGCAATTTTGCTGACCTGTTGATTAGCCCTAATTGTGTGTGTGTGTGTGTGTGTGTGTCTGTGTCTGTGAGAACTCCTCAGGATTTTCTACATACAAGATCATGTCATCTGCAAACAGAGGTAGTTTTACTTCTTCTTTTCCAATCTAGATACCTTTTATTTTTTTTTACTTGCCTGACTGCCCTGGCAATAACGTCCAGTTAACTGTTGAATAGAAGTAGCAAGAAGGGGACACCCATCTTGTTCCTGTTCTTAGGGAGAAAGCTTTCAGTCACAAGTATGGTGTTAGCTGTGGGCTTTTCATAGATGCCCTATACCAAGTTAAGGAAGTTCCCTTCTATTCCTAGTTTGTTGAGTGTTTTTTTTTTTTATAATGAAAAGGTCTTGAATTTTGTCAAATGCTTTTTCTTTGTCTATTGAAGTGATTATGGGGTTCTTCTTCTTTATTAATATGATGTATTACATTGATTGATTTTCACACATTGACACCATCTTGCATACATGGGATAAATATCACTTGGTCATAGTGTAAAATCCCTTTTATATTTGGATTTGGTTTCCCAGTGTTTTGGAGAGTATTTATGCATCTATAATCATAATGGATATTGGTCTATAGTTTCTTTTCTTGTAACGTCTTTGGTTTTGGTATGAGGGTAATACTGACCACATGGAATGAGTTGTTAAGAATTCCCTCCTTTCTATTTTTTGGAAGAGTTTGCAACAGCTTGGTGTTACTTCTTCCTTAAACACTTAGTAGAATTCATGAGCAAAGTCATCTGGTCACGGGACTTACATTGTGGGAAGTTTTTTGATTCCTGATTCAATGTTTTTACTTATATTTAGATTTTCTATTCCTGCTTGAAACAGTTTCAGTACTTGTATCTTTCTGGGAATTTACCCATGCCATCTAGGTTATCCAATTTGTTGGCATATAATTGTTCATATTATTCCCTTCTAATCCTTGTTATTTTCATAGGGTCAGTAGCAATGTCCTCACATTCGTTACTCACTTTAGTAATTTGAGTCTTCTCTTTTTTTCTTGCTCAATCTAGATAAAGGTTGGTCAATTCCGTTGATCTTTTCAAAGACCCAGCTTTTGGTTTCATTGATATTTCTCTATTGTTTTTCTATTTTTCTATTTCATTAATTTCCACTCTAATCTTTGTCATTTCCTCCCTTCTGCTTGCTTTGTGTTTAGTTAGTTCTTCCTTTTCTAATTTCTTAAGGTAGAAAATTAGGTTATTTATTTGAGATGATTCTTTTTTTAATATAGGCGTTTATACCTATAAAATTCTCTGTAAGCACTACTTGAGTTGCATTCCAGAAGTTTTGTCTATATGTCCCTTCAGTCCAGTCAGCTTTTGTTTCATGATTTTTGGGAGTCTGTTGTTACATGCACATATATTTATAATTGTTCTATTTTCCTGATGAATTGACTCTTTTATCATTAGAAAATATCCTTCTTTGTCTCTAGTACCAATGTTTGTAATAAAGTGTCTTTTGTCTGATATTAGTATAGACACTCTAACGCTTTTAGCTTACATTTTCATGTTATCTTTTTCTTTTACTTTCAGCCAATTTGTGTCTTTGGATCTAAAGTGTGCCTCTTGAAATAAAAGCAAAAATAAACAAATGGGACCTAATTAAACTTAAAAGCTTTTGCACAGTAAAGGAAACTATAAACAAAACAAAAAGACAACCTACTGAATGGGAGAAAATATTTGCAAAGGATATGATCGATAAGCAAAATATATAAGCAGCTCATGTAACTCAACATCCAAAAAAAAAAAACCAACCCAAATAAAACATGGGCAGAAGGTCTGAATAGACATTCTTCGAAAGAAGACATACAGATGGCCAATAGGCACATGAAAAGAGGCTCATCATCGTTCATCATCAGAGAAATGCAAATTAAAACTACAATGAGATATCACCTCACATCTGTCAAAATGGCTATCATCAAAAAGACCACAAATTACAAATGTTGCCAAGGATGTGGAGAAAAGGGAAGCCTCCTACCCTGTCGGTGGGAATGTAAATTGGTGCATCCACACTGGAAAACGGTATGGAGATTTCTCAAAAAACTAAAAACAGAACTACCATATGTCCCAGCAAATCCACTCTTGGGTATTTTTCCAAAAAAAAACAAAAATAATAATTCAAAAAGATACATGCACCCCAATGTTCATAGCAGTGAGTGTCCATCAAGAGATGAATGAATAGGTGTGTTCCTTCCCCATAAATACAGCCCATTCTGACTCTCCACAGACTGGCCTGTAACTTGCAACACTGAGCCTTCCAGAATTGCAGTTCCTCTGCTATTCCCCAGTAAACTCAAGTTCAGAAACCCCATCAAGGCTCTGGCCTAGAGTTTCCTCTGACTCCTGTCTTTGCCACCTGACCAAACCCTGGACCATCCTCTGTGGCCCTGCATGGCATGCATTAACTCCCCTCTGGGATCTCTGTGTGGCTGACAGGGTCTTGCTGTTCCGGTCGGGTGTCATGCATGAGCCTCTGACGTGGGAGAGCCAAGTTCAGGACACTGGAACAACAGAGACCTCCTGGCCCCAAGTAATAGCAATCTGTGAGAGATCTCCCAGAGACCGCCATCTCAACGCCAAGACCCAGCTCCACTCAACGACCAGCAAGCTCCAGTGCTGGATGCCCCATGCCAAACAACTACCAGGACAGGAACACAACCCCACCCAGGAGCAGAGAGGTTGTCTAAAATCATAATAAGCTCACAGACACCAAAAACACCACCGGATGCAGTCATGCCCAAGAGAAAGAAAAGATGCAGCCTCATCCACCAGAACACAGGCACCAGACCCCTCCACCAGGAAGCCTACACAACCCACTGAACCAACCTTACCCACTGGCAGCAGACACCAAAAACAATGGGAACTATGAACCTGCAGCCTGCGAAAAGGAGACCCCAAACACAGTAAGTTAAGCAAAATGAGAAGACAGAGAAACACACAGCAGATGAAAGAGCAAAGTACAAACCCACCACACCAAACAAATGAGGAAGACATACGCAGTCTACCTGAAAAAGAATTCAGAGTAATGATAGTAAATATGATCCAAAATCTTGGAAACAGAATGGAGAAAATAAAAGAAACATTTAACAAGGACACAGAAGAACTAAAGAGCAAACAAACAATGATGAACAACACAATAAATGAAACTAAAAATTCCCTAGAAGGAATCAATAGCAGAACAACTGAGGCAGAAAAACGGAGAAGTGACCTGGCAGATAAAATACTGGAAATAACTACCGCAGAGCAGAATAAAGCAAAAAGAATGAAAAGAATTGAGGACACTCTCAGACATATCTGGCACAACATTAAAAGCACCAACATTCGAATTACAGGGGTCCCAGAAGAAGAAGAGAAAAAAAAAGGGGACTGAGAAAATATTTGAAGAGATTATAGTTGAAAACTTCCCTAAGATGGGAAAGGAAAAAGTCAATCAAGTCCAGGAAGCACAGAGTCCCATACAGGATAAACCCAAGGAGAAACACACCAAGACACATATAAATCAAACTATCAAAAGTTATTAAATACAAAGAAAAAATATTAAAAGCAGCAAGGGAAAAGCAACAAATAACATACAAGGGAATCCCCATAAGGTTAACAGCTGATCTTTCAGCAGAAACTCTGCAAGCCAGAAGGGAGTGGCAGGACATATTAAAGTGATGAAAGAGAAAAACCTGCAACCAAGATTACTCTACCCAGCAAGGATCTCATTCAGATTCGATGGAGAAATTAAAACCTTTACAGACAAGCAAAAGCTGAGAGAGTTCAGCACCACCAAACCAGCTTTACAACAAATGCTAAAGGAACTTCTCTAGGCAGGAAACACAAGAGAAGGAAAAGACCTACAATAACAAACCGAAAACAATTAAGAAAATCGTAATAGGAACATACATATGGATAATTACCTTAAATGTAAATGGATTAAATGCTCCAACCAAAAGACATAGACTGGCTGAATGGATGCAAAAACAAGACCTGTATATATGCTGTCTATAAGAGACCCACTTCAGACCTAGGGACACATACAGACTGAAAGTGAGGGGATGGAAAAAGATATTCCATGCAAATGGAAATCAAAAGAAACCTGGAGTAGCAATACACATATCAGACAAAATAGATTTTAAAATAAAGAATGTTACAGAGACAAGGAAGGACACTACATAATGATCAAGGGACCAACCCAAGAAGAAGATACAGCAATAGTAAATATTTATGCACCCAACATAGGAGCACCTCAATACATAAGGCAAATGCTAACAGCCATAAAAGGGGAAATCGACAGTAACACAATCATAGTAGGGGACTTTAAAACCCCACTTTCACCAATGGACAGATCATGCAAAATGAAAATAAACACGGCAACACAAGCTTTAAATGATACATTAAACAAGATGGACTTAATGGATATTTATAGGACAATCCATCCAAAAACAACAGAATACACTTTCTTCTCAAGTGCTCATGGAACATTCTCCAGGATACATCATATCTTGGGTCACAAATCAAGCCCTGGTAAATTTAAGAAAACTGAAATCCTATCAAGTATCTTTTCTGACCACAACGCTATGAGACTAGATATCAATTACAGGAAAAAATCTGTAAAAAATGCAAACACGTGGAGGCTAAACAATACACCACTAAAAAACCAAGACATCACTGAAGAAATCAAAGAGGAACTCAAAAAATACCTAGAAACAAATGACAATGAAAACACGCTGATGCAAAACCTATGGGATTCAGCATCAGCGATTCTACAAGGGAACTTTATAGCAATACAACCCTACCTCAAGAAACAAGAAACATCTCAAATAAACAACCTAACCTTACACCTAAAGCAATTAGAGAAAGAAGAACAAAAAAAAACCCAAAGTTAGCACAAGGAAAGAAATCATAAAAATCAGATAGAAATAAATGAAAAAGAAATGAAGGAAACAGTAGCAGAGATCAATAAAACTAAAAGATGGTTCTTTGGGAAGATAAACAAAATTGATCAACCATTAGCCAGACTCATCAAGAAAAACAGGGAGAAGACTCAAGTCAACAGAATTAGAAATGAAAAAGGAGAACTAACAACTGACACTGCAGAAATACAAAGGATCATGAGACATTACTACAAGTAACTATATGCCAATAAAATGGACAACCTGGAAGAAACGTACAAATTCTTAGAAAAGCAACATCTTCCGAGACTGAACTAGGAAGAAACAGAAAATGTGAACTTACCAATCACAAGCACTGAAGGTGAAACTGTGATTAAAAATCTTCCAACAAACAAAAGCCCAGGACCAGATGGCTTCACAGGCGAATTCAATCAAACATTTAGAAAAGAGCTAACACCTATCCTTCTCAAAGTCTTCCAAAATAGAGGAGACGGAGGGACACTCCCAAACTCATTCTATGAGGCCACCATCACCCTGATACCAAAACCAGACAAAGATGTCACAATGAAAGAAAACTACAGGCCAATAACACTGATGAACATAGAGGCAAAAATCCTCAACAAAATACTAGCAAACAGAATCCAACAGCACATTAAAAGGATCATACACCATGATAAAGTGGGGTTTATCCCAGGAATGCAAGGATTCTTCAATATACACAAATCAATCAATGTGAAAAACCATATAAACAAATTGAAGGATAAAAACCATATGATCATCTCAATAGATGCAGAAAAAGCTTTTGACCAAATTCGACACCCATTTATGATACCACCCCTCCAGAAATTAGGCATAGAGAGAACTTTCCTCAACATAATAAAGGGCATATATGACAAACCCACAGCCAACAAACTTCTCAATGGTGAGAAACTGAAACCATTTCCACTAACATCAGGAAGAAGACAAGGTTGCCCACTGTCACCACTATTATTCAATGTAGTTTTGGAAGTTTTAGCTACAGCAATCAGAGAAGGAAAAGAAATAAAAGGAATCCAATTCAGAAAAGAAGCAGTAAAACTGTCACTGCTTGCAGATGACATGACACTAGACATAGAGAATCCTAAAGATGCTACCATAAAACTACTAGAGCTAATCAATGAATTTGGTAAAGTCGTAGGATACAAAATTAATGCACAGAAATCTCTTGCATTCCTGTACACTAATGATGAAAAATCTGAAAGAGAAATTAAGGAAACACTCCCCTTTACCAGTGCAACGAAAAGAATAAAATACCTAGGAATAAACCTACCTAAGGAGACAAAAGACCTATATGCAGAAAACTATTAGATATTGATGAAAGACATTAAAGACAATACAAACAGATGGAGAGATATACCATGTTCTCGGATTGGAAGAATCAACATTGTGAAAATGACTCTACTACCCAAAGCAATCTACAGATTCAATGCAGTCCCTATCAAACTACCAGTGGCATTTTTCACAGAACTAGAACAAAAAATTTCACAATTTGTATGGAAACACAAAAGACCCCGAATAGCCAAAGTAATCTTGAGAAAGAAAAACGGGGCTGGAGGAATCAGGTTCCTGGACTTCAGACTATATGACAAAACTACAGTGATCAAGACAGTATGGTACTGGCACAAAAACAGAAATATAGATCAATGGAACAGGATAGAAAGCCCAGAGATAAACCCACGCACATATGGTCACCTTATCTTTGATAAAGGAGGCAAGAATATACAGTGGAGAAAAGACAGCCGCTTCAATAAGTGGTGCTGGGAAAACTGGACAGCTACATGTAAAAGAATGAAATTAGGACACTCTCTAACACCGTATACAAAAATAAACTCAAAATGGATTAAAGACCTAAATGTAAGCCCAGACATTATAAAACTCTTAGAGGAAAACACAGACATAACACTCTATGACATAAATCACAGCAAGATCCTTTTTGACCCACCTCCTAGAGAAATGGAAATAAAAACAAAAATAAACAAATGGGACCTAATGAAACTTAAAAGCTTTTGCACAGCAAAGGAAACCATAAACAAGACAAAAAGAGAACCCTCAGGATGGGAGAAAGTATTTGCAAACGAAGTAACTGATAAAGGATTAATCTCCAAAGTATACAAGCATCTCATGCAGCTCAATATCAAAAAAAACAAAAAAAAAAAACCAATCCAAAAATGGGCAGAAGACCTAAACAGACATTTCCCCAAAGAAGATATACAGATTGCCAACAAACACATGAAAGGATGCTCAACATCACTAAACATTAGCAAAATGCAAATCAAAACTACAATGAGGTATCACCTCACACTAGTCAGAATGGCCATCAACAAAAAATCTAGAAACAATAAATGCTGGAGAGGGTGTGGAGTAAAGGGAACCCTCTTGCACTGTTGGTGGGAATGTAAATTGATACAACCACTATGGAGCTTCCTTAAAAAACTAAAAAATAGAACTACCATACGACCCAGCAATCCCACTACTGGGCATGTACCCTGAGAAAACCAAAATTCAAAGAATCATGTATCACAATGTTCATTGCAGCACCTTTTACAATAGCCAGGACATGGAATCAACCTAAGTGTCGATCGACAGATGAATGGATAAAGAAGATGTGGCACATATATACAATGGAATATTACTCATCCATAAAAAGAAACGAAATTGAATTATTTGTAGTGAGCTGGATGGACCTAGAGTCTGTCATACAGAGTGAAGTCAGTCAGAAAGAGAAAAACAAATACCATATGCTAACACATATATATGGAATTTAAGAAAAAAAAAAAAGGTCATGAAGAACCTAGGGGTAAGACAGGAATAAAGACACAGACCTACTAGAGAATGGACTTGAGGATATGGGGAGGGCGAAGGGTAAGCTGGGACAAAGTGAGAGAGTGGCATGGAGATGTATACACTACCAAATGTAAAATAGATAGCTAGTGGGAAGCAGCCACATAGCCCAGGGAGATCAGTGACCTCAAAGCAAAGGAGTGGGATAGGGAGGGTGGGAGGGAGACGCAAGAGGGAGGGGATATGGGGATATATGTATAGGTATAGCTGATTCACTTTGTTATACAGCAGAAACTAACACACCATCGTAAAGCAATTATACTCTAGTAAAGATGTTAAAAAATTTTTTTAAGTTTAAAAAAAAGAAGAGATGAATGAATAAAGAGGATGTGGTATATATATACAATGGAATACTACTCAGCCATAAAAAAGAATGAAATTTTGCCGTTTGCAACAACATGGATGGGCTTGGAGGATATTGTGTTAAGTGAAATAAGTCAGACAGAGAAAGACAAATACTATATAATATCACTTATATATGGAACCAAAACAATAAAACGAACTAGTGAACTTAACAAAAAAGAGGCAGACATATATGGAGAACAAATAGTGGTTACCAGTGGGGAGAGGGAAGAGGGGAGGGACAAGATAGGGGTAGGGGATTAATAGGTGTAAACTACTAAGGAGTATAAGATAAATAAGTTACAAGGATATATTGTACAGCACAGGGAATATAGCCAATATTTTATAATAACTATAAATGGAATATACCCTCCAAAAATTGTGAACCACTATGTTGTACACCTGAAACTTAAATAATATTGTAAATGAACTATACCTCAATAAAAAAAGAAAAAATACATATGTGAAATGGAAAACACAGCTTTGCAGATTGATAAGGTGATAGATGGCAATACCAGGTGTTAAATCAACTGAAAGTTGTTGACTCAGATAAACATCACACACACACAAAAATATATTCTGCTCTATTCAAATCCTGTTGTCTCCACTAAATAGCTGTGATCTTGCACAAGTTGCTAGAATTGGGAAAAGTAGTGATATCAATTATAGCAGCAGTAAAATTATTAGTTTACTAATAATATTAATGTTTAATAAAAATATCTGCCTCAAAAAGATGAAGTGTGCCTGTTGTAGACAGCATATCATGGATCATTTTTCAAATATCCATTCTGCCAATCTCTGCCTTTTGATTGTTTAATCCACTTATATTTTAAAATATAGGATCTACATCTACCATTTTGTTACTTGTTTTCTAAATACACGAACTATGTCTTTTTTGTTCCTATATTCCTCCATTACTGCCTTCTCTTGTGTTAAATACATATATTTAGTGTACCATTTTAATTCTCTTTTTATTTCTTTTATTATATTTTTTAGCTATTTTCTTAGCAACTGCCCTGGGGATTATAATTAACATCTTAACTTCCAATTGCCAAAGATAAAACAATTTGAACAACAAAATAACTAATGACAGCATTGGATTTTAACCCAATAAATAATATCCATGAGTCCATACTGAAATAAATAAATGATTGATTTGCATTTCGCTAATAATTAGTGATGTGGAGCATCTTTTCATGTGTTTGTTGGCAGTCTGTATGTCTTCTTTGGAGAAATGTCTATTTAGTTCTTCTGCCCATTTTTGGATTGGGTTGTTTGTTTTTTTGACATTGAGCTGCATGAGCTGTTTGTATATTTTGGAGATTACGCCCTTGTCAGTTGCTTCATTTGCAAATATCTTCTCCCATTCTGAGGGTTGTCTTTTCGTCTTGTTTATGGTTTCCTTTGCTGTGCAAAAGCTTTGAAGTTTCATTAGGTCCCATTTGCTTATTTTTGTCTTTATTTTCATTACTCTAGTAGGTGGGTCAAAAAAGATACTGCTGCGATTTATGTCAAGGAGTGTTCTATGTTTTCCTCTAAGAGTTTTATAGTGTCTGGGCTTACATTTAGGTCTTTAATCCATTTTGAGTTTATTTTTGTATACGGTGTTAGGGAGTGTTCTAATTTCATTCTTTTACGTGTAACTGTCCAGTTTTCCCAGCACCACTTATTGAAGAGGCTGTCTTTTCTCCACTGTATATTCTTGCCTCCTTTATCAAAGATAAGGTGACCATATGTGCGTGGGTTTATCTCTGGGCTTTCTATCCTGTTCCATTGATCTATATTTCTGTTTTTGTGCCAGTACCATACTGTCTTGATTACTGTAGTTTTGTCATATAGTCTGAAGTCTGGGAGCCTGATTCCTCCAGTTCTGTTTTTCTTTCTCAAGATTGCTTTGGCTATTCGGGGTCTTAACACAACATTGTAAGCAACTATACTCCAATAAAAGTTAATTTTAAAAAATGAATAAAGGGAGAAAAAATAATTGAATAATAAATGGGGATGAAGAAGCAAATATTCCATACAGAAGAATTTCAATTAATTTCATATGCAGAAAGAACAAGAGAAAGAGAAAATCACCCTTAGAACACCACAGCAATACCTGCTGCAGGTAAGATTCATTGATGTGTCTGCATATGTCAAATTCATCCAATTGTACACTTTACATATGTGCAGTTTCTTGTATGTCAATTATACCTTAATATCACTGGAAAATGTATTAATCTAATGCATGCTATTCTCCAGTGAAAAGTTAATTTGGTGCCTCACTCAACTAGAGAAGGTAACCTTCTGTAGGCAGAGGAAGTGTTCCAATACTTATAGCTCAGGTACCAGAGCATATCCAGGCTCTTTTGGTGGTCTGCCCTTATGCCCACACCCTTCCCACTTCCCACTTCCAACAGCCAGCAACTGTGTTTGGCTGATGGATTTCTCTAGCTACTGAAGCCTAGTTTGCCTGCCATATATCAGGCCAGAAGTGCCAGGAAATTAATGGCCCCAGAGGAACTGCCTTCAACCAGTGACTGCTGGGAACTGATTGGTATATAAATATCCCAGCTTCTCAACCCTTGGGTGGAGTAACTGAAATGCGTGTTCCACACCATTTTCCCGAGTTCCACAACAAGATTATGCTCTCCAATTGCCTACAGGAGTACCTGATAATGTATCTTTTATTGGCTGCCTTCCCATACTTGTCTCACTTCCTCACTTCCCTACTGGCATTTGCTTTACTTCCAAATAAACTACTTGCACTTGAATCCTTGTCTCAGGACTGGCTTCTGGGGGTACCCAAACTAAGACAAATATGTAGTGGGCACCTTTAGTGAATAATGAGCATTTCTTAGAAATCTTGCTAACGAACATACTCCTCTTGAATAGCAAAGCTACCAAGAACTTCAAGAGCCTAAAATTTGGCCCCTCCCTGTCACGTGCAGGGTGCATGTGCAGAGGCGTCCTGAGCAAGCGCAGTGAGGACCATGTTGCTTTGGAACATCCTGCTCACCGGTACAACAGGGATTGGGAAAACCGCACTAGGCAAAGAACTTCCATCAAGATCAGGACTGAAATATGTTACTGTGGGTGATTTAGTTCGAGAAGTCTGATCACCGTATATCATGGAGTCTGGCAAGATGGCTTCTCCCAAGAGCATGCCGCAAGATACACAGATGATGGCACAAATCCTGAAGGATACGGGGATTACAGAAGATGAGCCAAGAGTTATAAATCAGATGTTGGAGTTTGCATTCCGATATGTAACCACAATTCTATATGATGCAAAAATTTATTCAAGTCATGCTAAGAAAGCTACTGTTGATGCAGATGATGTGCGACTGGCAATCCAGTGTCGTGCTGACCAGTCATTTACCTCTCTTCCCCACAAGAGATTTTTTATTAGATATTGCAAGGCAAAGAAATCAAATCCCTTTGCCATTGATGAAGCTATGTTCAGGCCCTAGACTGCCACCTGATAGATATTGTTTGACTGCTCCAAATTATAGATTTAAGTAAGTCTTTACCACAAAAAGTACCTACTTCTGCGGGAAGAATAACAGTTCCGCAGTTAAGTGTTGGTTCAGTTACTAGCAGACGAAGTACTCCCCCACTTGGCCCACCAACCCAACAAACCATGTCTGTGTCAACTAAAGGAGGGACTCCAGTCAACCTCAGAGGTTTACAGTACAGATGCCCACTTCAAAATCTCCATCTGTAAAAGCATCAACTCCTGCAACATCAGTAGTTCAGAATGTTCTAATTACTCCTTCATGAAATTAGGTTCAAAATCATTTTCATTACAACTAACATGGTGTCATCACAAATACTGCCAATGAATCATCAAACGCATTGAAAAGAAAATGTGAAGATTATGACATGACTATGATAATTTGCAATCTAGCTTTGATGCATGTAATATGTATACTTGGTTTTGAATCCATTGCACTGAGATTAAACATGCGTGCTGGCTGTTTCCAAGTTGTGTTTTAAAAAAACAGTATTTAATGAGTAAATATGGTTACCATATTTTTCATCTGAGATGTTGTGTTGGACTTTAATAGGATTAGAGATGGGTTTTCGTCAGCCTTTAAGTGTAAAAAATAACTTGTAATTCATCAGTTTGGGGAAAAAAAGAAAAAGAACCTAAAATTTGTGGGGGGTTTTAAAATTTATTTAATTTATATATATGTATTTTTTTGGCTGTGTTGTGTCTTTGCTGCTGCGCACGGGCTTTCTCTAGCTGCGGCATGCAGGGATCTACTCTTCATTGCAGCGCTCAGGCTTCTCATTGAGGTGGCTTCTCTTGTTGTGGAGCACGGGCTCTAGGCGCATGGGCTTCAGTAGTTGTGTCACGCGGGCTCAGTAGTTGTGGCTCGCAGGCTCTAGAGCACAGGCTCAGCAGTTGTGGCGCACGGGCTTAGCTGCTCCACGGCATGTGGGATCTTCCTGGACCAGGACTCGAACCTGTGCCCCCTGCATTGGCAGGCAGATTCTTAACCACTGCGCCACCAGGGAAGCCCCAAATTTGTGTTTTTTTCAGCCTACGATATGTTTATAATTACTGTCTATAAAACCAGTGTGATTAAAAATAAGCAATAATATATGCAACTGACTTAGAGTTGATTTGCTCCTCACCGTTTCTGACGGAGAACTCAGGCAATGTTGGCCATCACTCAGTTTATTCTCAGCCTAACAGTATATATTTGTCTATTTGTCAGCAACTCTTCACCCCCGGAGTTTTTGTTTTTGTGATCCCTTACTCATTTGTTTTCATAAGATACATGAGAAGAAAAGACGAAAGCAAGCTCATTGCACAAAACTGCAGCTTTTTAAGGCGATTACTTATCCTAATGAGAGGGGGTGCTGAGCTCAAGGCTTGAACACAGTGGTTTTGACAGTGAACAATTTGCATCACGCATTAACGTGGCAATTACAAGCCTTGAGAAATCTAGATACTGGAAATGAAATGGTTCTGGAAATAGCAGCAGCTGACATGGTTACTTAACACCTCTGAGGGGAGAATGTTGGTAACTGTGATAGACTGCAAAAATTGCCCCAATTCTTTACCCTTCCCTGTTTCGATATTCTCTTTGCAAAGTAACTCTGCAGTGTTCTGCTGTGCCTTGTGGCTCAGCCATGTGGCTTACTTTAGGACACCCAGACAGAGACGAACAAGACACAAGCAGAGGCTTGAAAAGAGCTTCCATGATTGGACTGGCTCGCTCCTGCCTTCTGCCAACACCATGAGAACAGGCGCAGGATGGCCTGCTGGTAGATAAGAGACGTGTGGAGCACAGCTGAGTAACCTCACTCACGTTAGCCAAGGCCATCATGGACCAGCTGACAGTCAGCTAATCGCCAGATAACGTGAGTGAGCTCAGGCAAGACCAGAGATACTGCCCAGCTGAGCCCAGCTTAAATCACCAACCCTCAGACACATTAAATTTTTAGTTAATATTTTAAGCCACTGAGTTTCACCGTGATTTGTTACACAGCATTTTGATGGAGACAGATAATTAATACAGTAAGGACGGAGACTGAGGAGTATATCCTTTCTTGGGCAATAAACCCTAAAATTCACATAAAATGGGTAAATTCAGCATGTCATCTGAATACTCATAAATACCTAGATAAGTGATGGATGGATTCTAAAACACCCAGGTCAGCGGGTGCAAACCAGTTGCCCACCATCCATAGAGATGCGATCCCATGCCACGATGAAACCATGATTTCTTGTCTTCTTTTAAGCCAGCAAGAATAATTGAGTCTATATTAGAGAGCTTACCTCCATTCGTTTAAACTTCTTTCACTGCTACGAACAGGATGTAAAAGCTAAAGCTAAAACCTAGGATCAGGAAAACTTGACTCTGTATCACAGGGTTCAGTCAGAGACAGAACCATGAGGAGTGACGTAGAGTAGGAATTTATTATAGGGATTTGACCTTGAGCAATTATGGGAAGAAGTGAAACGGTCTCGGTTTGGTTGCTTCTTCTGTGTCTGGTACAGAGCCTGGGATCAGGTAGGCATGAGGTAGGAGAGAATAGGGGCCACTGGAACTGGCAAGGAACAAACTGGAACTTGCATTGATCTCCAAGCCTCCAGCCGCGATGCTTTGGGTGACGAGCAGGAGAAGCTGGTGCTCTTGCCATGAAGCCACACTGACATCTGACCCAGGATTTGGAGAAGCTGAGGAAAGAGATCCCGCGGTAGCTGAATTGTGAACCTGACTGCTGCTCTGGAAACAAGAGCAGGAGATCGAGCAAAATGTGCACTGACTGTTAAGAGGGCCTGACCCATGCTGAGTTTCTGAAAGCGAACATGGCGACTGCTCCACTTCCCCTTTGCAAACCTCCTGCAAATGTCTCCTGTGACCAACTCTAACTAGAAACATACAAGGAAGGGAACTCTGAGAAATGTAGTACCAGCTTCTAGCCGAGTCGACACATCACAAAGCCACCACATCTTGACACTTATTTGAACAAGTGAAAACTTGGCTGGAAATCAGGAGGCCAGCTATTATAACCTAAGCTTTCAATTTCTGGATGAAAACTAGAGAGACAAGAGCCATCCAATTCATCCTGTGTGTCTCAGGAAGCTTTTGACTGCAAGTGAGTCAAACCGGCTTAAACGTAGGGAGACTTCTTGTCTCACATGAGAAGTTGAAAGGTAGTGTGGTTTCAGAGAAGGCCAATTAACGGCTCAATGATTCCATCAGCATCCTTCCCATCTTCTTGTTCACCATCCTTAGCATGTTGGGTTTGTCCTCAGGTTTGTCTCTTCATGGTCGCAAGGTGTCTGAAGCAGTTACAACCACCACACCCTCACACACTAACATTCAAAAGTGTCTGTTTTTGACTTGTGAGGAAACCTTTCCAAGAAGTCTCCCTAGCAGACCTGTCTTGACATCCCATGGGACGGACTGGCCATATGTCCACCTTAAACCAATCACTGGCAAGGGGAATGGGATTATAAAAAGTTCGCTTCTTAGACTATGATTATCTCCTTGCCACTTTTTCTCTCATTTTGGTTATCTGCTTATGACATACGCTTCAAAGTACAATTATTAGGTCAAAAGGTATGACAGTACTTTTTAATTTTAAAAATGTAAAGCTAAACCAGCCCTGTTGTTGTCTTCATTCTTCCTTCCTGAGTTCATCATTGGAGTGTTTATATACTGAGCCAACCAGCGTCTCAACGGTTTAGCCTCCCGTGAATCATATGGCTACCCATGACCTGAACCAAACTGGGTTTCTATCAGCAAAGAACAACAGGAAAGACGGGCGGGCAGTGGCTTTTTGTGTGCCTATCCATTCACCCGGCATTTACTTTACACCTGCAACTGTATCAGGGGCACCAGCTATGAACGCTCCACAAATAACATAAAGGGAAGGGGGAAGAATCTCTTCTTGGCCCAGACAAATAAAATGTGAGCATCATGTAAGTTCTGGAGGGAACCTTTAAAATAGGCAAATGAAATGGCCAACAAACCCGTAAAAAAGATGCTCGATATATAATTACTTATTAGGGAGATGCAAATCAAAACCACAATGAGGTACCACTTTATATGCACTAGGCTTTTCCAAAAACCAGGGTAAATAAGTGTTGGTAAGGTTGTGGAGAAACTGAAACCCTCATACACTGCCGGAGGGAAGGAAAATGGTACACTTGCTGTGGAAAACCGTTTGGCAGGCCCTCAAAAAGTGAAACAGAATTATCATGACCTAGCAACTCTACTCCTAAGCATGTACCCCCTGCCACCAAATACAAATACTTGTCCACACAAAAACTCATTCACAAATAATTCATATCAGCAGTATTGATAATATGAAAAATATGGAAACAACCCAAATGCCCATCAATGAAGGACTAGATAAACCAATTGTGGTCTACCAGGTATACAACGGAACAATTAGCCATAAAAAAGAACGAAGTCCTGATACATGCTACAGTACAGATGAACCTTGAAAACATTGTGTTAAGTGAAAGGAAGGTCACATACTATATGATTCCATCTACATGAAATGTCCAGAACAGGCAAATCCAGGGAGGCAGAAAGCAGCTTAGTGGTTGCCTGGGGTTGGGGGAGGGGGAATGGGCTATGACTGCTCAATTAAACCCCATTTAAAGTATGGGGTTTCCTTTTGGGGTGACGAGAATGTTTTGTAACTAGATAAAGGTGGTGGTTGGAGACCATTGTGAATGTACTGCCACTGAATTCTTCACTTTAAAGTGGTGAATTTTATGTTATGTGAACTTTATGTCAATTTTTTTAAATCTAAAAAGTAATAGACACATGAGAGAAAATAGCTTTTCCCACCTTATTGTTAAGAATAAAGTGGTTGGGACTGCTAAAGCCACCCTGAGGTCAGGAAGAGACAACTCTGAGGAATTACAACCTTCTAAAGACGGTAGAGCAAAAATATGGAAGGAACCTGAGTTGTGGATAGGTTGTCAAGCCACTTAATTGATCTGCCACAAAACCACTCTTGCTTAGGACTTTTTATTTTGTAAGATAATAAATTCTACTATTAAGATGTCCTAGGGATGGGATATTTGCCAAATGCTTTCGTTTTTTTTCTCTTTTATTTATATTTGCTGCCTGGAAGCTGGCAGGCTTCTGGAGATTTCCCTGAATGATTCCAGATACTCCCATAGTCATTTTCCAGCAACTCAGCTTTTGAAAACACTCCTTTTCTATTTACCTGCAGAAACCAGACATGTACCATTCCTGCTGTTATAAAAGTCAAGCCCTGTGAACGTAACCACTTACAGAACCTAACCATTCCAGCCCTCCCAGAAACAGAGACCAAAGTAGGACAGAACACAGGTGCATCACGTCCAGATCCTATCTGTAGTCCACAGGCACTTGAGATTCCCCAATCAGGAGGAACCTGACCTTCAACAGAATGGATCTCTCTCTTTTTAGTCCCAATCTCACGTCAATTAATTTCAGTGTTTCCGTATACGCTGTGGGGGCCTCTTCCCAGGCCCACCACTATACGTGTACACGCATGCACAGGTGCACAGCTCCTCATACCATGCTCCTGGAGAAATGGTTTTTACCTGAAAAATCACTCAGAAATCAAAATGCCACGAATCCCTCAACGTAGTACTACCTCAGCTTCCCCCAGCCCTCCCAAGAAAACCACCTTGGGTGGAAGTGGAAAAGAGGTAGGAGGCAGCTTTCCACTTCCTGCCTCTGCCCCACACTGGAGCCATGAAGAAGGTAGCGATCCTCTGGGATACTGGAGATACGGCTGTGGGGGGGGTCCCATGTCGGCAGCCACATCTGCCATCAGCAGGAGCCATGGCAGGGTCTCTTTTATGCTCTCCAAGATGTTTTGTATGAAGAACTCAACTGATGTCTGTTGACTTAAGTTTTGTGTCAGTATCACAGCTGTCACAAATCCCAACCGTGACTTATGTGATGCTGTCTGTACAGCTGACAAAATGCTTCCACGTGCATCGTGTTATTTAATTGGGGCTACAGTTCCTTAAGGTGGGTCTTCTCGTCTCCACTTTGTGATAGGAAGCCAAGGAGAAGTTAGGAGAAGTGAATGTCACACAGCCACAGCCTGGAAGTGATCATCAAACCTCCGGCCCAGGCCTTCTGATCCCAGATCTCTTGCTCTTTCTCTTTCTGTTCTGTGTTGTGGACATCTGGGGCCCAGGAGCCAGTACTTGGCCCTAGGGTCCTCCTCTGGAAGACGTGGGAGTCTCCAGGGACTCCTAACTCCCACCCCACACAGTCCAGCCATCTGATGCTCACTTTCCTAATGTCATTGTTACAGCATCTATTTATAACTGTGCTAAGAAATGCTGCTTTCATGGCCAGGCTCACGAACTGGGGAGTAAATAATAACCCTGCAGGACTGATGTAGATAGGAACAGAATCTCCTCTAGAAACCCACTAGAAGAACCCATTGTACCTCTATGACCTTTTTTTAAACTTTTCAAGACAGTCTCATAAAAACTATGAATGCTGGGAGAGGTCAGAAAGGGCTTTTTATGTTTTGGCCTCTCCCCTATCCCTTCCTACTCCAAACCCAGGAAATTCTTGGTAGAATAAGGACTTTGTATTAGTTTCCTATCACTGCTGTAACAAATTCTGACAAATTTAGTGTTTTCAAACAACATAAATTTCTTATATTACACTTCTGGAAATCAGATATCTGGGTACAGCATGGCTCAAGTGAGTCTTCTGCTCAGCGTTTCTCAAAAACAAAATCAAGGTGTGGCAGGGCTGTATTCCTTTCTGGAGGCTCTGGGGATGAATCTGCTTCCGTGCACATTCAAGGTGTTGGCAGAATCAGTTCCTTGTGACTACAGGGCTGATGTCCTGTTTCCTTGCTGGCTGTCAGCTAGAAGCCTCTCTCAATTTCTTTGGCCGCCTGCATTCCTCATCACGTTGCCCCTTCCACCTGCAAGTCCTTCTCACGCTTCACATCTCTCTGTCCTCCTCTTCTGCATTTAAGAGCTTATGTGACCATATTGGGCCTGTTGGATAATTCCCCTACTTTAAAGTCAGCTGATTAGCAACCAAAATTACATCGGCAAAGTCCCCTTTACCATGTAACATAACTACAGGAGTAATACCACAGGGCTAGGATCCTTGGGGCCAAAATTCTGCTTAGCACGATCCACCCTCTGGTGGCCCCCATGACTCCCATCCATTCCACATGCATCCATTCCTCATGGCCTCCTAGTCCAGATTTCTACTCAGTTTTTCTATGGTATTTAGGCTTTCTCTGTAATTGTCCTTAATCCTTCTGAGCCCCCACCAGCATCCTTTAATATCCGTATTTCTACTAAGAGTCTGTTCAAGGAAATCTAGGCTTTTCTCTGTCATGCTGCCATGTCCTAAGTAAGTTACTTCACTTCTCAGGGTTAAAAACTTCCTCATCTGCATAATAATTCTAGTTTTAAATTTTAGGAGAGAGAATACTCCACAGAATGACCTTAATCATCTTCTGATGGGCTTCGATTTCAGCCATTACCAGGCTCCACAAGAAGAATGTCATCAAATGACCCAGTGGTCACATTTTGGCCAGTTCGAAGAAGGGGAGAGCAGTTTGGCCAAGCTGTTTGCCCATCTTGAAACCAGGGCTTTGGGGCTCTGAGATGATCTCTGAGATAGGAGCTCCTGTGTCTTCTACTTCCCAACACTGGACACAATGCCAAGGCCTGACAACCACCAACTGTCAATTTTTAATTTAACAAACACACGTCTAACGCTTACTAGGCACTATTCTAAGTGCTTTATATTTATATTAACATATAGGCACTATTACTGGTAACTTATGGATGAGGAAGTGAGGCACAGAGAAGCAAGTAACTTACTTAAGATCACACAGTTATTACGAGACAGAGACAGACATGAAAAGATGCTCAACACTGCAAATTATTAATTAGAGAAATGCAAATCAAAACTACACTGAGGGCTTCCCTGGTGGCACAGTGGTTAAGAATCCGTCTGCCAATGCAGGGGACTCGGATTCAAGCCCTGGTACAGGAAGATCCCACATGCCGCGGAGCCACTAACTGAGTGCACCACAACTACTGAGCCTGTGCTCCAGAGCCCACGAGCCACAACTATTGAGCCCAAAGTGCTGCAACTACTGAAGCCTCGCACCTAAAGCCCGTGCTCCACAACAACAGAAGCCACTGCAACGAGAAGCCTGAGCATTGCAATGAAGAGTAGCCCCCACTCGCCACAACTAGAGAAAGCCCGCGCGCAGCAACGAAGACCCAGAGCAGCCATAAATAAATAAATATGTTTTTAAAAAAATAAAACTACAGTGAGGTACCACCTCACACCAGTCAGAATGGCCATCATTAAAAAGTCTACAAACAACAAATGCTGGAGAGGGTGTGGAGAAGAGGTAACCCTCTTGCCCTGTTGGGAACGTAAATTGGTGCAGCCACTGTGGAAAACAGTATGGAAGTTCCTCAGAAAACAAAAAATAGAACTACCATACAATCCAGCAATCCCACTCCTGGGCATATATCCAGACAAACTATAATTCAAAAAGATACATGCACCCCTATGTTCATAGCAGCACTATTCACAATAGCCAAGACATGGAAATAACCTAAATGTCCATTGACAGATGAATGGATAAAGAAGACGTGGTATGTACATACAATGGAATACTATTCAGCCATAAAAAGAATGAAATAATGCCATTTGCAGCAACATGGATGGACCTAGAGATTATCATACTAGGTGAAGTAAGTCAGAAAGAGAAAGACAAATACCATATGATATCACTTATATGTGGAATCTAAAATATGACACAAATGAACCTAGCTATGAAACAGAAACAGACTCACAGACATAGAGGACAGACTTGTGGTTGCCAAGGGGGAGGAGGTTGGGGTTGGGGTTGGAGGAGTGACGGAGTGGGAGGTCGGGGTTAGCAGATGGAAGCTTTTATATACGGAAGGGATAAACAATAAGGGCCTACCATAGAGCACAGAGAACTATATTCAGTATCCTATGGTAGGGACTTCCCTGGTGGTGCAGTGGTTAAGAATCCACCTGCCAGTGCAGGGGACATGGGTTTGAGCCCTGGTCCGGGAAGATCCCACATGCCGCGGAGCAACCAAGCCCATGAGCCACAACTACTGAGCCCGTGCGCCACAACTACTGAGCCCATGCTCTAGAGCCCACGAGCCACAACTACTGAACCTACACACCACAACTACTGAAGTCCATGCGCCTAGAGCCCGTGCTCCACAACAAAAGAGAAGCCACTGCAATGAGAAGCCCGCACCCTGAAACGAAGAGTAGCCCCCGCTCACCACAACTAGAGAAAGCCCGCACGCAGCAACGAAGACCCAATGCAGCCAAAAATAAGTAAAATTTTAAAATAAAAGAAAAATTTAAAGAAAATATCCTATGATAAACCATAATGGAAAAGAGTATTTTTTAAAAAGAATATAAATGAATAAATAAAAGAGATGGAGCCAGGATTTGAGTCCAGGCAAACTCCCAATCTCATGCTTTTAACCAGTGTGCTATGCTGCCAGAATGCCATCCTTCAGGCTACCTCTTCTTATTCATTCTAACAGTGGGATCAGAAGAGGTGACAATAGGAAATTATCCTCCCACCCGACGCCACTGCCTCCAACTGGACCATCAGAGAATTAAGGAAGAGTGGTGCTTGGGAGAAGAATAAAAGGAGGAGGCTGAAACCAGAGTTAGGGAAGGAGGTCGAAAGTAAGGAAGTTGGACATTAATGAGCTCAAAATGTTAAAAGTTTAACCTCTATTTCTCCACGTCTTCTGCCTCACTGCAGCTTGAAGCTGACTTCCAGGGATGCTGAGAAAATTTAGAGTTAGAGAGCAGAGTGCAAAACGGATCAGCTGCGGACTTCACAGAGCCCAGCAGGCTGAACACACAGTGGAGGCCAATTAAAAATACTTGATCAAACTTATGGCTACCAAAGGGAAGGGGAAGGAGGGATAAATTAGAAGTTTGAGAACAACAGATGCACATTACTATATATAAAATAGACAAACAACAAGATACTACTGTATAGCACAGGGAACTATGTTCAATACCTTGTAATAACCTATAATGGAAAAGAATCTGAAACAGAAAAAAATATATATATATATACATATATATATATATATATCTGAATCACTTTGCTGTACACCTGAAACTAACACAACATTGTAAGTCAACTATACTTCAATTTTTAAAAAAACTTGATCAAATCATATTTTAAATATTTTTTAAAATTATTGTGTCTATCAGAGGGAGGGAAGTGCTACTTAGAAGCTAAATTCATTATCAGCCATTCTGCCATCAAGGGAAAAATTCTTATTATTGAGAAATAGATCTCTACATTGTTTCTTCCCCTTACAGAGGCTGGCAAGGAAAGAATGAGAAAATATGGAAATGTGAGAGCTTCTATCATTCTCCTATGCCGCTAAAGGTGAGGTTGCAAACTGGCCACGCAGGGGCCGAGCTGGCTCGCAGACATGTTTTGTTTGGCCTGCAGAATGTTAGCCTGCACAGTGGGGTTTTTCCCCCCTCAGTGTTTTAAATTGGAAATAGTGGCCAACATATAAAAAAAAATAGGCAAGAATCCTTTGACAGATGTATTGCAAATAAGTTCTACTGTTCTGCAGTGTGCCAAAACTCTCCTAGTTGTGAATTTTGACAAACAGAAGTTCCTAATTTCAATGAGATCCAATTTATCAGTCTTTTCCTTTATGGCGACTGCTTTGTATGCCCTGTTTAAAAAAAAAAACCTCTTTATGAAATTCATGAAGATATTATCCTATGCTCTCTTCTAGCAGCTTTATTGTTTTACCTTTCACATTTAGATCTAAGACCCATACTGAAATAATCTGGGGGCATGGTAGGGATCCAGGTTCATTTTTTGCCATGTGGATATCCAATTGCTCCAGCGCCATTTATTGAAAACACCCTTTCCCCACCACCCCCTACTGGATTATGATGGTGCCTTTATTGTAAATCAAGGGATCATATATGTGCGGATGTTTCTGGCCTCTCTATTCCGAACCATTGCTCTATTTGTCTAACATGCGCAACAATGCCACATTCTCAGTTACCGTGACTTTCTAGTAAGTTTTGAAACCTAGTACTGTAAGTCTTCCAATCTGTTCTTCAAGATTATCTTGACTATTCATTGGGATGGACACTTAACACTGGTGCACGTATGTATCAATGTTAAGCCTCAATGAAAAATAACACAAAAGGGACTTTCTGGGGGTTAAGGGAGATGAGATATTGAGCCTCTCTCAAAGAATCAGAAATCCAGCAACACAGAAGCCTGTATGGCAGTAGTCTAGAGCTGCCTTTCTAGACACGGTGTGCAAGCTCCAATCTGTGACAGGCCCCACCTACCGCTCCCCACCACTGAAGAAGATGGGCCACTGACATCTCTCATCTTACTCTGGACTTGCTTCACTCATTTACCTTGCTGCTTGGATCCTGGGCGTATTTGAACGAATGCACTAGTTTAGCAGAGCCTGTTGCTGTAGCTCTGGCCATATGAAGAGGCGTTCCTGGTGATGGTGAGAAGGCTGCATAGCTCTGGATAATTGAGGGAGACGGAAGGATGGCCGAGGGGCTCCTCCAGAGCAGGTTTCTCAATATGCCCACTACTGACACTGCGGGCCAGATCATTCTTGGTGGTGGGACTGTCCTGGGCACTGAAGGATGTTCAGCAGTATCCCTGGATCCCACTAGATGCTCTCCCGAGTTGTGACAACCAAAAACGTTTCTAGACGTTGCCAAACGTTCCCTGGGAGCAGAGGTAGAATCGCACCCAGTTGAGAACTGCTGGCCTAGACCCAGAGCACAAACAGGAAAAAGGAAGGGAGATGTGTAGGGGGTACGGGCCCTGGGTTAGGAACACAGGCAGGACCCCTGCAGTTCCCATCTACCCACCTTCCCTCAACACGCAGAACAAGAGATCTACAAAGAGGGAGAGGAAGACCGACAGAGAAAGAGTGGATGGTGCCACGGGGAGCTGTGAGCAGGACAGCGGCTTCACAAACTCCAAAGGGCATCTTCTGTGTAAAATATAAGAACAATGTCCCCTAGAGTTGTGCAATGTGTGGCCCTAGATATAAACTATTTAAAAAAGCTCCCATCTCTCTAAATAGTCTATAAATTCTGCCCCTTTCCCATTCCGAGTGACTAGGATAAAAAACATCAGCTCCTCCACCATTACCTCTGCCTCTCAGAATCTCCAGAAAGATAAAGATGCAGGCTCTCAGCACACGTGGGTTGAGGTTCAAGCCAATTTCATTTGCATTTCAAAGGTCCTGCATCACTATTCTCCGTATCTGTCTTTAATTTGCTTTGTGGTCCCTTTATTTCATTCCCCAAGCATTATCTTTCTTCCCCTTGACTTTCCTTCAGCCTCACAGCATTGATGAAGTCTAATGCAGGGGTGGAGGCCTGTACCCTGTTCCCCAGTGATGTCCCAAGGATGGGAGCGGTCCACGCAGTTACAAGAATAAGGGGTACATTTTCGGGAGAAAATTTAAAAACATTAATAAATTTGACTAAAAGTCAGTCTGCTTTTATTAATCAGCGTGCACCAGCACTTCCAAAATTGTTTAGACATTTGTCAGTGATAAAACACCCCTCCCCCCGCCCCCGATTCTCTTGGTCTATGTTCCAAATGATTACTGTCGTTATTTTTTTAATATACATATTTATAATCATAAGCATAAGCAACATCAGCAGAGGACATAAATATTTTACACACACACACACACAAATATTTATGTCCTCTGCTGATGTTGCTTTTGCTTATAATGCTACAGGATATTCACAGGTGAACCTTGAAAATTTTATACAGCTTCTGTGCCAATTCCTTTTTCCTATCAAATCTGCTAAGAGGATTTCAGGGCAAATAAAGGAATGTATATCTGGGTTACAATCTTATTCTCAAACGTACTTTTTATTCAGTGTTTGAAAGAAAAATGCAGGGAGGGGAAAACCACTCCAATACCTGCAACACTAAAGTTGGCTCTTCCAGAACACCTTATATTTACAAAACAATATGGCGGGGCTCTCTGAAGTTGCATTTAGCCACTGAGATGCTATACTTGGAGCATTTCCCCTCCGGGCTCAGGGATTTTTCAAAATTGTTAAATAAACTCAACTGAGAATCCTTATTCAAATGGAATTGGATATTTCAGCTTCATTTCTAAACTCTTCATTTCTGTACTTTGATAAGCCTCGCCAAAGAAAAGGGGGAGAGGGGGACCTTGCACCTCTCGGTCACCTCAGAGTCCCTGATATCTCCCCCTGCCCCCAAAGAAAGAGTTGAGGATGGATAAAGTCTCATGTCGTCCGGTAGGACTCCTGCCTACCAGGGTTTAGGCCCTTGTGTTCTGGGCTTTGCCCCTTTGTCCAAACACATGCCAGAAATGTAACAAATCAAACTAGCGGGCTTGGTTCATGCCATAAACACTAGTTTACAATCTGCCAGTGAAGCATTTCAGGAGGAGGTTGGGGAAAAAAATTGGGAGAACACAAACCACTCCTTGAGTATCAGCGAAGTGACATCATTCACTGTGCTTAAATCTCAAAGCGGGCTGCAACGGCTGGTGCTTTATGCCTTCCTGGGACATGCAAGGCCTTCTCTTCTGGCCTTGTGCCTGACTCTGGCCACTTCCTCCCCTCATTCCGTCCAGAGGAGACTCTTTTGCAGTTCCCAGAAGGTGGCACGCTCTTTTCCAGCCTTGCCTTAGCACACACAGCTCCCTCTTCCTGGAACACCCTCTTTTTCTTGCTTAACGCTCCCTCTTCTAAGACTTCCATGAAGCCTTCCTGGATTGCCAGTCTGAATTAGATGCCCCTCCTGGGTGTTCTCAGAGCCACCTGGCTTTGTGCCTTCTGGCGGATGCTGTGTTCACCGCCACTTACTGCTCCTGAGCTCACAGCTAGACTACATGTCCCAGTCACCCTTGCAGTTAACTCCTGTCACATGACCGAGCTCCAGGAAATGAAATATGCATAGAAGTGATGTGTGAAGAGAAATTGTATCCTCTCTACAGTTCTCTGTTTCTTCCACACACTGGCTAAAAGGAGAAAACTCTCTAGCCCTAGAGGAAGACGGAAGCACACATAGAAGGGGTCTGGGTCCCTACATAACCACAAAGAAAAATGGCACAACTATGAACATCCACTCTGGACTATACATTGAATGAGAAACTTTCATTGCGTCAAGCCACTGAACTCTCAGGGCTCTTCGTTATAGATAGCAGTTAGCTGGCACTGACTAATACATCATAGCGCCTACCCTGCACTGCCTTGCAAGTCATCTGGTCTCTGTGAGTTCCTTGAGGGAAGGGACTCTGTCCTATAGGTCTCATCTCGAGCTCTTAACATAGTGTTTGATACAGAGTAGGGCCACAGTAAATATCTGTGGAAGGAAGGTCAGGAGAGGGAACAAACTTATGAATGGACACTGTAGCACAGCAGAAAGTCGGCCCTGGGAACCTTTTTACCCTTTGCTCAGAATTAGCTGAGACCCTAGATAAGTCACTTTTGCCTCTCTGCACCAGTGTCCCTGACTGTAAAATGTGGTTAGCAAGATCAGTAGTTCAATTTTAGTGAGCAATCACTGTCCCCTAGAGGGCTTGTTAACAGGAAGATTGCCGGGCTCATTCCCAGGGCTCCTAATTCAGTTGGTCTGGGGTGGGTCCCAAGAATTTGCATTTCGAGTTAAGTTCCCTGATGATGGTCTGGGGACCAGACTTGGGAATCACTTGCCTAGATGATCTCAGATCCCTGGGAACGGTCAGGGCCTGGTGGTCTCCAGTGGTCAAGCTTACAAGCCAAATCATGCATGATTCTTCCAGTTAGTTTGGCATTTGGAACTACTAGGTTGGAAATACCCTATGTGTGGCCAATTTGCATTCACCGTACGGAATAAAACTCCTACCTGATAGGAGACTGGTGGCTCCTAAAATTACCCAAGTGTTAAAGATAAGAAACTGCAACTGGGGTGCCAGGTTATCTGGTGGGGATTTAAAACCAACCCTTCCTGATCCCTCCCCTTCCCTTGCACGCTAGATAAGGGCATTATGATGGAAACATTTCTGAGCACAAAGAATGCCAAGAAGAGGGCTTCCCCAGTGGCGCAGTGGTTGAGAGTCCGCCTGCCGATGCAGGGCACACGGGTTCGTGCCCCGGTCCGGGAAGATCCCACATGCCGCGGAGCGGCTGGGCCCGTGAGTCATGGCCGCTGAGCCTGCGCGTCCGGAGCCTGTGCTCCGCAACGGGAGAGGCCACAACAGTGAGAGGCCCGCGTACCGCAAAAAAGAATGCCAAGAAGATGAGGCAAAAAACTTGACCCTAGATTAATCCAAGTTTTCAGTTCGGTGGAACTTTAAAATGCACTGTGAGCTGGCCATGATACCCTATGAATGCCGAGTGTCAAGTGTGCACAGATATTTAAGGACCCAGCTCAGATCACCAGGAGGTGAAAATAACCAGATCTCAGACTTTGATTTAACTGGGAAGACCTCCAACTCCTTTTCATGTCACTTGCATTAAATACACGAGACCGAATGCGGACCACAATATACTGACTGACGCTAAGACTCCACCAGAGCCACGCTTCGTTATCAGACATTTATTTTTTCACATAGCACCCCAGTTTCACAGCATGTACATTTTCCAGAGTTGGAGATTCTCAACCTACTATGTTCTCCACAGACTTTCCAACAAGTGTGAAAGAGAGGCAGTAAGGTTAGCTTGAGTCGACAAGTCACAATCCAAATATAGGACACCCTGTATTTATTTATGTTTAAGATCAATAGACATACAGTTCCCAATGCTTAGCACACGAATGAGACTCTGGCTGAGGAAAATACTAACACAACTTGTTAGCACATTATCATGAAAAGACAGAAGGCATCAAATATATACTTTGCTGTTCCTCATTTTACTGTTCAATGTAACTGTAGTGAAAAAATATACATTTTTACTTTCGAGGTTAAAATAGACCATCAACTCATTATCTCTCCAGGCCCACAGCTACAAGGAGTAAAATGGCTCTTCCCACCTCTGGCTCACTTGAACACTGGATTTGTGCTGAAGACAAGAAGAATGGCTAAAGGTAAGGGTACACCCCAGCTCCCAGGCTGGCTGCAGCTGAAGCCCTCACACAAGTTACCTTAAAACAAAATAAAACCAACACAACTCAGTTGATCCAGTCTCCATACAAGGCGGTCCCTGCGCCACCTGTCCCATTCCCAGGTCAGGGCTCCCTGAAAAAGCTTTAGGATCCAGTCCTGATGTCTGACATAGTGCTTCAGGACAGAACTGGGACCAGAAGTTTCCCTACTGCAGCCCTCAAACTCTAGTTCTGGCCTGCTTAAGTTCCAGTGTCCTCTGGTCTTCAGAATCATAAACCACTTGCTCCAACCTCCCACAGTCCTGAACTTAGCTTAGAGCAGGGCAGTAGAACCCCCAAAACACAAAAACTAAACACTCCTCAAGTGCTGAGAGCAGAGCAAGACTTCTGTCACTAGAACAAATCCTGTCAATTGAAACGCTGTAATGCCTTTCGGAAACGGTTCCTTTACCAATCATATGCGTCAGTAAATGTAGAAAATAACGAGACAAGCCTAAAAGTGACCGTGCACCTGGGATGTCTCCCCACATTCACAGACTGGCTGTTTCAGGGAACACTTAGTAAGGCAACCTCTGAAAGTCTATTTTGGGGAGAATCAGTTGGTATTGCTCTTCATGTCTGCCCCTCTTGGTCTGCTGTTCTTACAGTTGCTCTTGGGAGGGTCACATAACCAGCTACATTTCTCAAAGCAAACAGCAAAGTGGGGAGGCTCCTAGAGTAAGACTCTCATGAACTGCCATGGATGACTAATCTGTGGGTGTTGGTGGGCAGCCTCCCTTAGCCTGGGCTGAAGGGGAAGGAGAATATGCCACTTCAGGACTGCAAAAGCCCACATCCCCCCACCTCTCACTAGGAATTTGAACCACACTGAGGCAAAAATCTGTAACAAAGCACCCATAACTAAAGTGTAAATTCAAGCGATCCTTTGAAATCAGTTTCAAAAGAGTACACTTGAAACAGAGTAAACCAGTCGGAAAGAGAAACCAAAGTTACTAGCATGTTCTCTTTAACTAGAGAAGAAAAAGACCTCTCAACAGAGATTTCATTTTGTTCACATTCATAATGTTCAAACCACAACCTACTGAGCCCTACTTCTCAGCAATATGGGAAGATCTGGGTGCTATGATATCTGTAATTCTTTTTCTTTAATATTTTACAAACCAAATTCCCTTAGTGATATCTTGTCAGGAGGTGTGATTCTAGCCTGTGCTGAACAAATGTTTTTAGCTCTAAGGTGTTGTAATGAAACTGAGATCTTTCCAACTACTACATTTGCAAATGGCTGTCTTAATTTCAAGGAAAACATCCATTCCAGATTCTTTTCTTATTGATATTCTAAGAGCACATCTATCATTACCATGGTTGTGAGCTCATCTAAGAAATGGACAAATATCATTTAGAAACAGACTAGAATCAAGTCACATGAAGAGAAGAATGTTTCATGATAGTTCAGACGCTACTAGGAAATCAAAGAAAAATCCATGTTTTTGATTACTCACCCTAAAGTGTACTGAAACTGAACATTTGCAACCCAAGTAACCCAAGATATATTGAAGAAAACTATAACTTACTACATATTGAGTTCATTTCAATCACAGTAGTCTATTTTAAAAACAAACTCCCATAAGGAATACAGGAATGGAATCTATTCAAAGCAACAGCTGTCAAAAGTTCTGCCAAGAAACTCGGTAATTTACTGCATCATGAAAGATGAGGTGTTCTGAAGAACAAATACTTCAATCATATTCTTTCTCTTCAGATTTTAGTTTTTGCTTCAATCCAAGAGAATTATCTAGATCTAAAGCTCACTAAGACCTGTTTTCATATTTTAAGACTGATAAATTAAGTAAATAAAATTCAACATGGTACACAGAAGAAAACCCTTCTAATCTATTTTTAGTAATGCTAGTGGCGAGAGGACTCGACTGAGAATCCATAAAATCCCAACTCTGCCACCAGCTCCCTCCTTCTATGGATTCTTGGACTAGGAACTGTGGTTTCTTAGGGCCTTTGTCTCTCCACAAGCAAATGCAGGATATGGGAAGGGGTCCTCTCATCTCTGACATCCTACTGTGCAATGAGAAGAAAATGGGCACAGCTCCCAGCTAAGTTGCCTCCTTCTCCTAACCAGACCCAAAGCACTTCTCTAATATTTATAAAGCAGTCAGATCCCTCCAACTAAGGCAAATGTCTGCCTTGATTCCAACACACTCCCCAATTCCAGAAATCTACCTTTTGGGTTTGCTTCATGGTTGCTGGATAGGGAGGTGGCCAAAGCAATAAGCCACTACCAGAGACACTGAGGTACCCAATAAGCTGGTGATCTACTCCTACCGTGTTTTCACCCTTGGGACTATGGGACTCCCATGGAGGAAGACCACTTAACAATAAGGTTATTAAACCCCCGTGGATGGGGGCAACATCAACATTCTGCCCAGAGACTTCTGCCCAACAAGGTCTTACGCTTGAGTAGTTTTATAGAAGAGGTATAATGGTGATATCAATAACCCAGCCTTCCTATAAATCATATTAAAGGCTCACAGAAACATTATCAGGAGTTATAATCCTAAATTAAATAAAAGTATACATCCTACGAAAATGGAGAAAGAGAGGATGAGCGCTAGTTAGGTAATATCATGTTCTGTGTGTGTGTCGGGGGGGTGTAATTGTTTTTTTAAAAATCCACTTCTAGGCAAGTAAGAAACTGTGGTCACTCTTAAGTCCAGTCAAGAAGGTGGGGTGGAGATATTATTGGTGTGGGCTTTAATGCAATGCCTATGTTAAATTACTGGTTAGACTGTGCAATGCATGAGGCTTCGATTGTCCAATGCAAGTTTTTTCATTTAATGAAATCCAAGCTAACTAAACAAAACCCCAACCTCCGAATTTGGCTCACTCTGGCCTTGGCTTGATGGGAGAAAAACATGTCAATATTTTAAAAATGCATAACATAGACTAACATTCTTTAGTTTATATGTCTGCTTAATGGATATGAAGTGCTATCTGGAGTGTGTGCATATGTCCTGGAAGACTATGAGATGAAGTGCATATGCTAGTCTTTCCTGGATTGAATGGAACAAAAGGCAAACATGATGATGAAACGTCTGTGACAAGGACACTGTTGATAAAATGTGTTGCAGCCCCCAGAGCTCAGAACAAGTGAAAAGAGGCTGCCTAAAAAATGTGCACGCGCCCATTCATAATCTTAGGAAGGGTTTAAACTGGCTCCGAACCCCTCCCACAGGGACACAAAAGGCAGCCAAAAGGGAAGGAAAGGGGGACTAGAGAAACAGCTCAAGTCCCTGATTTTCAAATCCAAGCAATTCAGAATCCTTTAATATGCACAGAACAGAATCAACAATTTGGTTTGTTTTGGAAAAGCATCATCTTTGAGCGTTTCTCTTCCGTCATTAAGCTATTGATAAAGCTTAATGGAGTAAGAAAGCATTAAAACAAAAGCCTACCTCTTCTAAAAGCAGTCAACTCTATTGAAATCAAAGGCTTAGTTCCGCGTACCGCAAACCTATCCTAAACCACTTCAGAAAGGACCCTAGCACACCCCACCCCGCTATCCTAAGAATCGGTAAATTAGCAAAATGCACAAGAGACCGCATGTCCTGCCATCCGTCTCCTGAAGTGATGTTAAAGCTGGCGAGGCCGGATACCTGGGAGGGTCGATCAATTCCCACTTTCAGCTTGAGCTTACAGGAGAAGCACAGGCTATGTAAATTTCGATAGAGTACTGGCTCCTGCAATTTGAGCTTACTGTTTTACATCACTTACACTGGAGTCGGTTGGGCGCCTCTGAACTGCACATAAACCAATCCCTTCCCAAGGGTACACTTCACAGAGAACAAAATAGTCATATATCCAGTGTGAGGATCGGCTTTCTTTCATTATTTCTTCATACCCAATACACTTACGATCCGGGTTAAAATAACAAAGACAAAAATAACTACCAGAGATTGTTGCGTTACTGGTAACAACCATTGCCCCTTCTTCCCTAGTTTGAATACCTGGGTTCAAACAACAAATATTTATCAGTCCAAACAGTCTCATCAGCCGTTCACATTTGATGGGTGGTTTCCAAATTCATGCATTTACAGATATGTTAACCCGTGCAGGATAAAAGTAGAGACCTGGCAACTATTTATTTAATTTGATCGGGCAAGGCAGCTCAGGCAGATTTCTCTTGCCCAAAAATCTACATGAAAGGGCTGAGTTGTCTGGGTTGAAGGCTTAGCTGGGCCAAGTTAAATAGATCATGGACAAAATTACTACTTTACAGAGGTGTAAAGACTGAATAAGTCTTTGCCATTCAATAGAAAACAATAGTCATGTATTATTTATAGCTAGATATAATATCAAGATGGCACTAGAGAAGCAATTTTTGGCATATAGTGGTGGAGGGCACGGAGCCAGTCTAAAGCTAATGCTTTTGTTTTCTTCTCCTTTTTGTTTGTATTATCATCATGCCAAAGACTATCCAGTTGGAATCACAATTATTCAGGAAACCAATCTACTGTATATGATATACATACGAAAATAAAACAAGCATCCTGAAGGTACTGGATTACAAGGTTTTGTACAAGTCATAAATTCTTGAAATAAGTAGTGCTCTAAATTGTTTTTATTTGCTAGAAGATTGGTTTTGGGTAAGGAGCAACATCTAACACCTTGAGGAAGTACTTAAGAATGGGAGGTAAATCCCACTGATAGTTACAATTTCAAGTGTGATAATCAGTTGTATTTTTTCCACCACAGTAAAACGTACACGTGAAGCACAAAAGAAAAGGTGATATGGATTATATTCCGCCGCTAAGAGCTTTTGACACAGTCTCAGACGTCTATGACAAGTAGCTGCGTTGAAACATTCAAAGGAAAGATCTTGGCAGGAAAGGTCACCCACTGTTACTTGAATCTTGGGGGTCACAACACAGTGACTGGACGAAGTTGTTCCAGTTGGTTTTCCAATGCAATCCGTTCTTGATGAACCTCCTGAGTTGTACAAAACAAAGAGAAGAGAGGGGTCATTTCCTGGGTTCATCCCTACTTCATCAGATACTGAAAAGAAACTTATGACTGGACCCACAAGCATTTAGGTGCCACATGACTCAAGGACAAGTGGACTGGGAGGCATCATATTTAAAGCTGGTGACCGGACACAGGAGGCTTCACAATTTGCAGTCTCTCGACTCCTTTCTTAAGATGATGAAATGAAACTGATTGACCAACCCTCCCCACCCCCCACACCTAAATCTCACCCTCAGTTTTAACAGCGGCTGGCACAGAATGATGTTAAAAATTCTAAAAAATGATTGGAAGGGAGCAGAAAAGCAAAAGCAGACTCCTAATACTGAGAGGCGAGCCATCAGGACTACATCTCTAGTTGCAATCTCTTGTTTCCACTCCAGCACCATACTGGATTAGGACTGAGGGATGAGAAAGGGCACTGGTCGTCCTTCCACCAAAGTGTCATCCAGGTTCCTGCATAAATTATGGCTGAAGGTGTGACTTCTTGGCTAAAGGTAGAAAACAGGATCCACAATCTGCTATTTGGGAATTCAAACTTTGAGCCCTAAAACAGACCTACTGGCAGGGAGAGATGGGGACACGTAAAGGCACTCTGAAGTAGAATCAGTCAAGGTGGGAAGGAATTCTGTATAAAGGCTCAATTCTGGGCTTCCCTGGCGGCGCAGTGGTTGAGAGTCCGCCTGCCGACGCAGGGGACACGGGTTCGTGCCCCGGTCTGGGAAGATCCCACATGCCACGAAGCGGCTGGGCCCGTGAGCCACGGCCACTGAGCCTGCGCGTCCGGTGCCTGTGCTCCGCAACGGGAGAGGCCACAACAGTGAGAGACCTGCGTACCACACAAAAAAACAAAAAAACAAAACAAAACAAAAAAAACAATAAAGGCTCAATTCTGAGACATCTCAGAAGAAACAACATGCTAATAGTAGCGTAGAACTCAACAAACATTTATTCACCCACCCTCCTACCTACCATCCAACAGTCTTTGAGTATCTATCTACTATGGGCCCTATTCTGCTCTGGGTGTGATGATACCACCAAGGAACAAGATAGATCAAACCAATGCCCTCACAGGGCTCATACTCAAATGACTAGAGAAAAACAAGAAAGTTAAAAGAAAAAAAAAAACAACGAGATACTTTCAGAAGGAAATAAATAAGATGATGTAATAGAGAGTAATGTGGGGGATCTGGGAGAAAGGTGGAGAGGGTGGCCCGGGAAGGCTTCTCAAAGCGGATGCTACTGAGCAGAGACTTGAATGAAGTGAGAGGTGAGCCACATGAAGATACAGGCGAAGCATATTCAGGGAGATAAAATGGCAACCGCTAAGGCCCCAAAGGAGGGAACAAGCTTAGTGTATTTGATGAACCAAAAGGCCTGTGTGCCCAGAGCAGAGGAGACAATTAAGACCTTGGCAGGAGCTAAAGTCAAAGAGTTAGGCAGGCACCTTGTGGACAGAATAAGGAGTGTGGATGGATTCAATAAGGATTCAAAGTGTACGGCAACGAGGACGTTGAATCAGGAAAGGCATTCGGCCTAACTTAGAATTCAGAATTTTCACTCTGGCTACTGCGTAGACAATGGATTGTAGCAGGACAAGAGTGGAAGCAGGGAGCAGTTGGGAGGTTACTGCATGGAACCAGGTGAGAAATGAAAATGGCTTAGATCAGGTAGCAGCCATAAAGATAGAGAGAAGGAGATGGATTCTGGACATAATTTAAATCTAGAACCAATAGGAGATGTTGATGAAGGTGATATAGGAAAGAAGGAAAGGAATTTGGGATTGAGCAAGTGGGCGGCTGGTAGTGTGGTATTAATTGAGAACAAGAAGATTGGATGAGAAATGGGCATTTCAAGGAGAGGGTTGGGAATGAAGCATCTGAGATGTGTATCAGATATATTACGAGAAAAGTTGAATAAGCAGTTGTAAATACATGTCTAGAGCTTAGAAGAAAGAGAAATAGGGCTTGAGGCATAAATTTATGAGGTTGGATAGCCTTCAAAGCCATAGAATTATGTAACAACACCCAGCAAAATAATATATTGGGTTGGCCAAAAAGTTCGTTCTGTTTTTCCACAGCATCTTTCAGAAAAGCCCGAACTTTTTGGCCAACCCAATAGATGGAGGCTGCAGGTAAAGACAGAACTTAACATATGTACCAAACTCATTCCCTACTGCAACTCTACTAAAACAATTTTTTTAATTGGGGGGGTGTGCATGGTCATAGACACACAAGGACAGGGAAGACAAAAGGGAAGAGGTGATAACAATAAAATTGGTAAACTGGAAGGCAAACTGATGAATGCTGAATGAATTAGCAAATCCAGGAAAAATAAATGTGGGGATTCTCCTAGGTGCTGAATACGTCTCTTCCAGTTACGCATCATGGAACTGGAGAAAATAACCACAGGGTGGATTCGGGGATAAACTGAACCCACTGTGACAAGGACCTAAGCTACAACTCCACTGATCACCTGACCTCCATAAGCTCCTACTCTTAACTGGTGGATCACAGTGATGTTTTGGGTCTCCTGGAATAAGTATCAGTTCAGAGCCTGTGTCCAGTAATCCCCCCTAAATCTGATGAGTCCCTTTTCCCCAGTGCACAGTCACACACTTTGGGAAGGGCTGGGAGAAAGATTAACAATATAAACTTTTGGCTGCAGAGTACAGTCCTTCCTAAAGGTGACTCAGAGGCCCCTTTATGCAAGGGTTCTGTATCTGTAAACTGACTTAGTCTGGGAACTGACTGAGAAGCCATGACTAGAGCTCTGCTTGATGATTCTTCAGACTTCTGTCCACTAGACCTAGAACTTTTTCACTTCTACAGATCAAGTAAAGAAAAGTGAACTGCAAGCTAAGCATGAGGATAAAACAAGAACCAATCCGATTTCACATAGAAGAATCCCTGAAAGACTCAAATTGGCAGCACTAGATACCTATGAAAGTGGGAGTGAAAGAGGGGAGGACGACTGGCTTAAATAAGTTTTGCTTGAAAGTCTGCTTCAGAAGTAATTAGATCCCCGAATCCTTCCTGCCACTATGGTAGAACACTGAAGGTTTACTTCTTTGAAAGGTAAAACAGATGGCGTCTGGATTAGCAATAGAGAGATACAATTAAGGACTAGAAATTGGACTGGAAATAGGGGGGTTAAATGAATGCCCTGAATGCTGAGAAACAGATCCCTCTCCTCCACCGAACCAGGTCTTCCCTCCATGCAGGAGTCCACAAGAGTCTCCTCCCTGAGGACTCCAACCAGACCAAGAGGAAACAGCAAATGACACTGTCTTTGGGGGTTCCCCAATTCTGTAGCTCAGCCAAACTGGGGGAGAATGAAGCTCAAAGTTGACAAGCCCCACAACAGGCCATGAACTTGCAATATGCATTCTCATCCTCCTCCTAAATATAAGCAGAGAAGGACCATCAGCTATTGAAGGAAAGTATCTAATTAGAAGTGTATACAACAACAAAAAAAGCAAGTATTGAGGAAGAAGAAAAACTACCATTAAGAGAAGATATTACAACACTGAAACAAGAATAGGATGCCATTGAAAAGAATCAGAGAACAACAACAAAAATGAACTCTTGGTTATTAAACACAGGAGATGTACAGTTTAAAAAATAAGTATGTCTCCACATATAGACAAAAGAAAAAAGAGAAAAGAAAGAAACTAGAAAAGAAAAATTAGAAAACCAAACTAAGAAGTCCAGAGTCTGAAAACTTTCAGGAAGGGAGAACAGAGAAAATGGGGGAAGGGAGGTCAATAAAATTCAAGAAAACTCCCAGAACTGAGGAATATGGGCTTCCCAATTAAAAGGTCCTACCAAATATAGAGACCAATGGATAATAGTGACCTACGCCAAAGCAAAGGTAGGGGCGGGGGAGGCAAAAGCAAACTGCAAAACAGAAACGAGGTCACATACAAAGATCCATAAAACAGAACGAAGTGCGACATTTTACAAATTTTTTTATTATCATATGGTAAAACTGACTTCTTTTCTTTTATTGTACAGTTCTACAAATGTTAACACATATAGATTTGTGACACCACCACCACAAAGAGGGTTCAATACAGTTCCAACAACCAAAAAGCTCCCTGGAACTACTCACTGATATACAAACCTTCACCTCATGCATAACCCTTGACAACCAGTGGTCTGTTTTCCAGCACTACAGTTTTGCCTTTTCAAAAATGTCAAATAAAAGGAATCACGCAGTACATAACCCTTTGACACTGGCTTGTCTCACGTAGCATAACAACTTTCAGTTTCATTCAAATTGCTACGTGTATCATTCCTTTTGCCTGATGAGTACTATTTCATCATACTCCATTTATCCATTCATCCTTTGAAGGACATTTGAGTTTTTTTCACGTTTCCACTATCATATAAAACTGCTATGAACATTTGTGTACAGGTTTTTGAGTGAACATAAATTTTTCATTTCACTAAGGTAGATACCCAGGAGTGGAACTGCTGGGTCACAAGGTTAAATGTATATATAACTTCATAAGAAAATGCCCAACAGTTACTCAGAGTGGGGTATCATTTGGCATTCTCACCACCAATTCACGAGGGTTCCAGTTGCCAGCACTTGATGCTGTCACGATTTTCTGTTTTAGCAATTCTATCACTGTGTATACTGGTCTGTGATCATGGTTTCAATTTGCATTTGCCTAACGGCTAACAATGCTGAATATCTTCTCACATGTTTACTTGCCGTCCTTATATCCTCTTTGGTGAAGTGTCTGTTCACGTCCTTTGCCCATTTTTAAATTGAGTTGGTTGAGCTTTGAGAGTTCTTATTACTGAGTTCTTTATATAATCTGGACACTAGTCCTTTGTCAAATACGTGGGCTGCAAATATTTTCTCCTAGTCTGTAGCTTGTCTCTTAATTCTCTTGACAGTGTTTCTGGCAGAGTAAAAGTTTTAATTTTGATAAAGCCCAATTTATTGATTTTTTTTGTTATAGATTGTGCTTTTGGCATCATTTCTAACCCCAGGTCACAATAACTTTTTCCTACGTTTTCTTCTACAGGTTTTATACCTTTATGTTCTACATTTGCATCTATGATCCATTTCAAGTTAATCTTTGCATCAGGAGCGAGGTCTTCGATCAAGGTTCATTTTTTTACAGATGGATGACCAACTGCTACAAAACAATTTCTTGAAAAGACCATCCTTTCCTCAATGAATTGATTTTGTACCTTTGTCAAAGATCGAATGCCTATATTCATGTGGTCTACTTCAGGACTCCCAATCCCTCTCCACTGATCTATCATCAATCCCACACTGTCTTGATTACTGGAGCTTGATACTAAAAGTGATTCCTCTACCTTCGTTCTTCTTTTGCAAATTTGTCTTAGCTATTCTAGTTCCTTGGCCCTTATATATAAATTACAGGATAGGCTGGTCTATATCTACAAAATACCCTGTTGGGATTTTGATGATTGGTTGCAATGAATCTCTAGATCACTTTGGAGGAAAAAAGTATCACTACTATGTTGAGTCTTTCAATCCACAAACAGCATATGTCTCTCCCTTTATTTAGGTCTTCTTGGATTTCTTTTAGCACCATTTTGTAGTTTTCAGTATACAGATCCTGTGTTTTACGATGAATTTATACTTAAGTATTTCATCTGGGGGAGGGGGCAAGCTATTATGAATGGTACTGTTTTTCAAATTTCTGTGATCAGTTGTTCATTGCTTGTATATAGGAATATAATTGCTTTCTGTATGACCTTATATTCTGTGACCTTCATAAACTCAATTAGAAAATGAAATTTTAAGCAACAGTTCAATTTGCAATAGTGTCGCCAAAAACAAGGGAACAAATTTAACAAAAGACACATAATACTTACACACTCAGAACCACTGAGAGGAGTGTTTTCTAAAATCTAAACAATTAGAGAGAGAATCTTGAAAAATTTATACGACCTGATTTCAAGACTTACAGAAATCAAGACCGCGTAGTACCAATATAAAGATCAACAAATAGGGGCCAGACTGAAGCTGGAATGGGCCCAGTGTGAGGCATCAGGTGAATAAATTTTCTTTTAAGGCCGAAAAGCGAATTAACCTTACGCAAGATAACCATGAATTACAGCAGCCACAGCAAGAACTTCTAACCCAGATAAGCTTTTCCATTTACAAGGTGCCCTAGAAAAAAAAGGGTTCTCGGCCAAGCACTCACTAAAAAAAGAAGAGGGCAAACTATTTTTCCACCTCTTCACGAGCTTCTGGTGGCCAGGATAAGACCAGGTGGGACATCCCACTCGCTCCAGAGCCTGCAGAATCCTGGGGAAAACTGGCAGAAGAAAGCAAAGGCTGTGTGGCTGACAGGGGCTTGGTGCTCCAGCCAGGTGTCAGGCCTGTGCCTCTGAGGTGGGAGAGACGAGTTCAGGACATTGGTCCACCAGAGACCTCCTGGCTCCATGTAGTATCAAACAGCAAAAGCTCTCCCAGAGATCTCCATCTCAACGCTAAGACCCAGATCCACTCAATGACCAGCAAGCTACGGTGTTGGACACCCTATGCCAAACAACTAGCAAGACAGGAACACAACCCCACCCATTAGCAGAGAGGCTGCCTAAATTCATAGAGGTCACAGACGCCCCAAAACACACCAATGATGTGGTCCTGCCCACCAGAAAGACAAGATGCTAGTCGTCTCCACCAGGAAGCCTACACACCCCACTGAACCAACCTTAGCCACACGGGGCAGATACCAAAAACACCAGGAACTACAAACCTACAGCCTGCGAAAAGGAGACCCCAAATACAGTAAGTTAATCAAAATGAGAAGACAGAAAAACACACAGCAGATGAAGGAGCAAGGTAAAAACCCACCAGAGCAAACGAATGAAGAGGAAATAGGCAGTGTACCTGAAAAAGAACTCAGAGTAATGATAGTAAAGATGATCCAAAATCTTGGAAATAGAATGGAGAAAATACAAGAAACGTTTAACAAGGACCTAGAAGAACTTAAGAGCAAACAAACAATGATGAACAACACAATAAATGAAATTAAAAATTCTCTAGAAGGAATCAATAGCAGAATAACTGAGGCAGAAGGACAGATAAATGACCTGGAAGATAAAAGAGTGGAAATAACTACTGCAGAGCAGGACAAAGAAAAAAGAATGAAAAGAATTGAGGATAGTCTCAGAGACCTCTGGGACAACATGAAACTCACCAACATTCGAATTACAGGGGTCCTAGAAGAAGAAGAGAAAAAGAAAGGGACTGAGAAAATATTTGAAGATATTATAATTGAAATCTTCCCTAAGATGGGAAAGGAAATAGTCAATCAAGTCCAGGAAGCACAGAGAGTTCCATACAGGATAAACCCAAGGAGAAACACGCCAAGACACATATTAATCAAACTATCAAAAATTAAATACACAGAAAGAATATTAAAAGCAGCAAGGGAAAAACAACAAATAACATACAAGGGAATCCCCATAAGGTTAATGGCTGATCTTTCAGCAGAAACTCTGCAAGTCAGAAGTGACTGGCAGGACATATTTAAAGTGATGAAAGGGAAAAACCTACAACCAAGATTATTCTACCCAGCAAGGTTCTCATTCAGATTCCATGGAGAAATTAAAACCTTTACAGAAAAGCAAAAGCTACGAGGATTCAGCACCACCAAACCAGTTTTACAACAAATGCTAAAGGAACTTCTCTAGCCAGGAAACACAAGAGAAGGAAAAGACCTACAATAACTAACCAAAAACAATTAAGAAAATCGTAATAGGAACATACATACCAATAATTACCTTAAATGTAAATCGATTCAATGCTCCAACCAAAAGACATAGACTGGCTGAATGGATACAAAAACAAGAGCAGTATATATGCTGTCTACAAGAGACCCACTTCAGACCTAGGGACACATACAGACTGAAAGTGAGGGGATGGAAAAAGATATTCCATGCAAATAGAAATAAAAAGAAAACTGGAGTAGCAATACTCATATCAGAAAAAACAGACTTTAAAATAAAGACTATTACAAGAGACAAAGAAGGACATTACATAATGACCAAGGGATCAATCCAAGAAGAAGATATAACAATTGTAAATACTTATGTACCCAACATAGGAGCACCTCAATATATAAGGCAAATGCTAACAGCCATAAAAGGGGAAATCAACAGTAACATAATCATAGCAGGGGACTTTAACACCCCACTTTCACCAATGGACAGATCATGCAAAATGAAAATAAACACAGCAACACAAGCTTTAAATGATACATTAAACAACATGGACTTAATTGATATTTATAGGACATTCCATCCAAAAACAACAGAATACACTTTCTTCTCAAGTGCTCATGGAACATTCTCCAGGATAGATCATATCTTGGGTCACAAATCAAGCCCTGGTAAATTTAAGAAAACTGAAATCCTATCAAGTATCTTTTCTGACCACAACGCTATGAGACTAGATATCAATTACAGGAAAAGATCTGTAAAAAAATACAAACACATGGAGGCTAAAAAATACACTGCTAAATAACCAAGAGATCACTGAAGAAAGCAAAGAGGAAATCAAAAAATACCTAGAGACCAATGACGATGAAAACACGATGATCCAAAACCTATGGGATGCAGCGAAAGCAGTTCTAAGAGGGAAGTTTATAGCAATAAAATCCTACCTCAAGAAACAACAAACATCTCAAATAAACAATCTAACTTTACACCTAAAAGAACTAGAAAAAGAAGAGCAAACAAAACCCAAAGTTAGTAGAAGGAAAGAAATCATAAAGATCAGAGCAGAAATAAATGAATCAGAAACAAAGAAAACAATAGCAAAGCTCAAAAAAAGTAAAAGCTGGTTCTTTGAGAAGATAAACAAAACTGATAAACCATTAGCCAAACTCATCAAGAAAAAGAGGGAGAGGACTCAAATCAATAAAATTAGAAATGAAAAAGGAGAAGTTACAACAGACACCACAGAAATACAAAGCATCCTACGAGACTACTGCAAGCAACTCTATGCCAATAAAATGGTCAACCTGGAAAAATTGGACAAATTCTTAGAAAAGCACAACCTTCGGAGACTAAACCAGGAAGAAATAGAAAATATAAACAGAGCAATCACAAGCACTGAAGTTGAAACTGTGAGTAAAAATCTTCCAGCAAACAAAAGCCCAGGACCAGATGGCTTCACAGGTGAATTCTATCAAACATCTAGAGAAATGCTAAAACCTATCCTTCTCAAACTCTTCCAAAGTATAGCAGAGGGAGGAACACTCTCAAACTCACTCTACGAGGCCACCATCACCCTGATACCAAAACAAGACAAAGATGTCACAATGAAAGAAAACTACAGGCCAATATCACTGATGAACATAGATGCAAAAATCCTCAACAAAATACAAGCAAACAGAATCCAACAGCACATTAAAAGGATCATACACCATGATCAAGTGGGGTTTATCCCAGGAATGCAAGGATTCTTCAATATACACAAATCAATCAATGTGATACCCCATATTAACAAACTGAAGGATCAAAACCATATGATAATCTGAAGAGATGCCGGAAAAACTTCTGACAAAATTCAACACCCATTTATGATAAAAACCCTCCAGAAAGTAGGCATAGAGGGAACTTACATCAACATAATAAAGGCCATATATGACAAACCCACAGCCAACATCGTTCTCAATGGTGAAAAACTGAAACCATTTCCTCTAAGATCAGGAACAAGACAAGGTTGCCCACTGTCACCACTATTATTCAACGTAGTTTTGGAAGTTTTAGCTACAGCAATCAGAGAAGGAAAAGAAATAAAAGGAATCCAAATCGGAACAGAAGAAGTAAAACTGTCACTGTTTGCAGATGGCATGACACTTATACATAAATTATCCTAAAGATGCTACTAGAAAACTACTAGAGCTAATCAATGAATCTGTTAAAGTCACAGGATACAAAATTAATACACAGAAATCTCTTGCATTCCTATACACTAATGATGAAAAATCTGAAAGAGAAATTAAGGAAACACTCCCCTTTACCAGTGCAACAAAAAGAATAAAATACCTAGGAATAAACCTACCTAGGGAGACAAAAGACCTGTATGCAGAAAACTACAAGACACTGATGAAAAGACATTAAAGATGATACAAACAGATGGAGAGATATACCATGTTCTCGGATTGGAAGAATCAACATTGTGAAAATGACTCTACTACCCAAATCAATCTACAGATTCAATGCAGTCCCTATCAAACTACCACTGGCATTTTTCACAGACCTAGAACAAAAAATTTCACAATTTGTATGGAAACACAAAAGACCCCGAATAGCCAAAGCAGTCTTGAGAAAGAAAAACGGAGCTGGAGGAATCAGGCTCCCAGACTTCAGACTATACTACAAAGCTACAGTAATCAAGACGGTATGGTACTGGCACAAAAACAGAAATATAGATCAATGGAACAGGATAGAAATCCCAGAGGTAAACCCATGCACATATGGTCACCTTATCTTTGATAAAGGAAGTAAGAATATACAATGGAGAAAAGACAGCCTCTTCAATAAGTGGTGCTGGGAAAACTGAACAGCTACACGTAGAAGAATGAAATTAGAACACTCCCTAACACCATACACAAAAATAAACTCAAAATGGATTAAAGACCTAAATGTAAGGCCAGAAACTATCAAACTCTTTGAGGAAAACATAGGCAGAACACTCTATGACATAAATCACAGCAAGGTCCTTTTTGACCCACCTCCTAGAGAAATGGAAATAAAAACAGAAATAAACAAATGGGACCTAATGAAACTTCAAAGCTTTTATACAGCAAAAGAAACTATAAACAAGACGAAAAGACAACCCTCAGAATGGGAGAAAATATTTGCAAATGAAGCAACTGACAAAGAATTAATCTCCAAAATTTACAAGCAGCTCATGCAGCTCAACATCAAAAAAGCAAACAATCCAATCCAAAAATGGGCAGAAGACCTAAATAGACATTCCTCCAAAGAAGATATACAGATTGCCAACAAACACATGAAAGGATGCTCAACATCACTAATCATTAGAGAAACGCAAATCAAAACTACAATGAGGGGCTTCCCTGGTGGCACAGTGGTTGAGGGTCCGCCTGCCGATGCAGGGGACACGGGTTCGTGCCCCGGTCCGGGAAGATCCCACATGCCGCGGAGCGGCTGGGCCCGTGAGCCATGGCCGCTGAGCCTGCGCGTCCGGGGCCTGTTGATCCGCAACAGGAGAGGCCACAGCAGTGAGAGGCCCGTGTACCGCAAAAACAAACAAACAAACAAAAATAAACTACAATGAGGTATCACCTCACACCAGTTAGAATGGCCATCATCAAAAAATCTACAAACAACAAATGCTGGAGAGGGTGTGGAGAAAAGGGAACCCTCTCGCACTGTTGGTGGGAATGTAAATTGATACAACCACTATGGAGAACAGTATGGAGGTTCCTTATTAAACTAAAAATAGAACTACCATACGACCCAGCAATTCCACTACTGGGCATATACCCTGAGAAAACCATAATTCAAAAAGAGTCACGTACCACAATGTTCATTGCAATTCTATTTACAGTAGTCAGGACATGGAAGCAACCTAAGTGTCCATCGACAGATGAATGGATAAAGAAGATGTGGCACATGTATACAATGGAATAGTACTCAGCCATAAAAAGAAATGAAACTGAGTTATTTGTAGTGAGGTGGATGGACCTAGAGACTGTCATGCAGAGTGAAGTAAGTCAGAAAGAGAAAAATAAATACCGTATGCTAACACATATATATAAAATCTAAAAAAAAAAATGGTTCTGAAGAACCTAGAAGCAGGACAGGAATAAAGACTCAGACTTAGAGAATGGACTTGAGGATGCGGGGAGGGGGAAGGGTGAGCTGGGATGAAGTGAGAGAGTGGCATGGACTTACATATACTACCAAATGTAAAACAGATAGCTAGTGGGAAGCAGCCGCATAGCACAGGGAGATCAGCTCGGTGTTTTGTGACCACCTAGAGGGGTGGGATAGGGAGGGTGGGAGGGAAGTGCAAGAGGGAGGGGATATGGGGATATATATATATATATATATGTATAGCTGATTCACTGTGTTATAAAGCAGAAACTGACACACCATTGTAAAGCAATTATACTCCAATAAAGATGTTAAAAAAAAGATCAACAAATAGGTTAATAGAGTGGAATAAGAACCCATAAATAAATCACACTTATACAGTCATTAGATTTTTGACAAAGGCACCAGAGTAATCCAAGGAGGAAAAGAAACTCTGTTCTTCAAATGGTTCTAGATTAATGATACTGGTATGGAAAAAAATGAACTTTGAACCTAATCTCACAGCATACAAAAAACTTAATTCAAAATGTATCATAGATATTGGTGCAGCCACTATGGAAAACACTATGGAGATTCATTTAAAAAATTAAAAAGAGGGCTTCCCTGGTGGCGCAGTGGTTGAGAGTCCGCCTGCCGATGCAGGGGACACGGGTTCGTGGCCCAGTCCGGGAAGATCCCACATGCCACGGAGCGGCTCGGTACGTGAGCCATGGCCACTGAGCCTGCGCGTCCGGAGCCTGTGCTCCACAATGGGAGAGGCCACAACAGTGAGAGGCCCGTGTACCGCAAAAAAAAAAAAAAAAAAATTAAAAATAGAACTACCAGGTGTGATGCCAGCGGCACGGCTGGGTAAGACATCCTTCGTCCATATCCCCCTGCCAATAACAATTTGGCCTCTATTCACAGACAAAGTGCCTTTTTGGGAGCTTTGGGATCCAGCACCAAGGGACCCAGGAGGAGTCTCGTCCAGCCACGCATTGGGTAATAGGCACACAGACCTCAGTTCTGGCTCCGGACCCAGCAGGGGACCATGAAGCAGCTCTAGCCCCTCTCGGCCACAGTCCAAGAGACCCTGGAAAACACTGTTTTAGACAATCACCCACAGATGAAACAGCCTTTGTGGAAGTTCAAGTTTCAAGCAGAGAAGTTCCAGCACAATGCTAGAGAAAAATAATACAAGTCTAGATGCACTGCGGGGGGTAAGAAGAACTGTTTGACTACTCACATCACCTTCTCACAAAGCAGCACAGCTTAGGACTAAAAAAGATCTTGGCCTATGATTTCTCTCATGGGGGAAGGAAGAGCACATACGTGAGCACCCAGTTTCCCTGGCTGTGTGGGACACTGTCAAAGAGGCTCATTCCTGTCTCGCCCCATCCAGAGCACTGAATTGTGAACTGCATGACTGGGGGGTGGGGAGGGGGAAGAGGCTGGAGAGTGGCAAACAGGACTCTCAAAAGAGGATTAAAGGAACGTGGATCTTACTTAATGTGTCCAGGGACTCCATCAAGAAGCCCACCCATAAGCCCCTGGGGATCCTCCAACTGGCCATGGGGCACTCTCAGCACTCCATGGGACTTACACACACCACCAACTTGTGGCAAGCTTCCTGTTCACATTCCTGATGACAGCAGCATGACTGACTGAGCACATACAGAAAGCTTTGCTGGCCCAAATGTGTGGACCATGAGAGACCACAAATTTGAGCTGTAGTGCCATCTTTGGGAAACAAAAGGGAGGCTGTTAGCAGTTGGCCTGGTGTTGTGCAGGATCAGAATAAGGCATACAAGCTTAAGAATTCTGCCACAAGAAGGAACAAGAAATGTTGAGCAAGTGTACCCATAGAAGATCTGAGAAATTCTCAGAATCTCTAATAGGGCTGATAGAAAGTATTTCTCTCCTGAAGGCAGTTAGTAAAGACTGGAGGATGTGACTGCTACTTCAAATGTGAAGACAGCAACACAAAACTTCAAGGAAACATGACGCCACCAAAGAATTACAACAATTTTCCAGTAACCAATCCCAAAGACATGGAGATCTATGATTTTCCCAATAAAGAATTTTAAATGGCTATTTTAAGGAAACTCAATGTGCTGCAAGAAAACACAGAAAGAGAAGTCAATTAATTCAGGAAAACTACACTACACGAATAAAATGAGAAGTTTAACAAAGAGATAGAAATCATAAAAAAGAACTACACAGGAATTCTGGAGCTGAAGAATGCAATGAATGCAATTAAAAATATAATACAGAACATCAACATCTGAATGGATCAAGCAGAATGAAAGAATCTGAGATAGAAGACAGGGATTTTGAAACTATCCAGTCAGAGAAGAACAAAGAAAAAAGAATTTAAAAGAATGAAGAAAGGTACGTGATCTATGGGATGTCATCAAAAGAAACAGTTTGTGAATTATGAGAGTTCCTGAAGTTGACGAGAGAGAGAAGAGGGCAGAAAGCTTATTTGAAGAAATAATGGCTGAGAACTTCCCAAATCTCGGGAGACATACGGATATCCAAGTTCATGAAGCTCACAGATCATTAAACAAACTCAACTTAAGAGTTCCTCTTGGGCTTCCCTGGTGGCACAGTGGCTAAGAATCCGCCTGCCAATGCAGGGGACACGGGTTCGAGCCCTGGTTCGGGAAGATCCCACATGCTGCGGAGCAGCTAAGCCCGTGCGCCACAACTACTGAGCCTGTGCTCTAGAGCCCATGCCCCACAACAAGAGAAGCCACCGCAATGAGAAGCCCGTGGGTACTGCAACGAAGAGTAGCCTCTGCTCGCCGAAACTAGAGAAAGCCTGCGCGCAGCAACGAAGACCCAATGCAGCCAAAAATAAATAAATAAAATAATAAATTTATTTTTTAAAAAAGAGTTCCTCTTTAAGACTCATTATAATAAATTTGTCAAAAATCAAAGACAAAGAGAAAAATCTTAAAAGCAGTAAGAGAAAAGAAGCTTGTAACTTAAAAGGGACCTCTCATAAGGCTATCAGTGGATTTCTCAGCAGGCACCCTTTGAGAGAGTGGGATGATAATCCAAAGTGCTAAAAGAAAAAGAAAAAAACTGCCAATCAAGAATATGCTATTCAGCCAAGTTATCCTTAAGAAATGAAGGAGAGAGAAAGACTTTCCCAGGCAAACAGAAGCTGAGGGAGTTCCTCACCACTAGACCTGCCTTACAAGAAATGTAGAAAGGAGTTCTTCAAGCTAAATGAAAGGACACTAATTAGTAACATGAAAACATACAATATACTGGGGTAAAGTTAAGTATATAGTCAAATTCAGAATACTCTAATACTGAATATGGTAGTGTGTTAACCACTTAAATCTAGTATAAAGGTTAAAGGAAAAGAATATTAAAAATAACTATAGCTACAATAACTTGTTAATGAATACAAAATATGAAAAGAAGTAAATGATGACATCAAAAACAAAAAGGGGGAAGTAAAAGGGTAGAGTTTTTATACACAGTCCAAGTTAAGTTGTTATCAGCATATAATACACTGTTATATCTACAAGATATTTTATGTAAGCCTCATGATAACAACAAAGCAAATACAAAAACCTAGAGTAGATTCACAAAAGATAAAGAGAAGACAATCAAAGCATACCTTTATGGAAAATCATCAATTCACAAAGGCAGGCAGTAAGAGAGGAAGAAAAGAACAAGAGAACTACAAAATAGCCAGAAAATAGTAACATGGTATTCGTAAATCCTTATGTATCAATATTCACTTTAAATGTAAGTGAATTAAATTCTCCAGTCCAAAGGCATAGAGCAGCTGGATGGATTTAAAAAACAAGACTGAACTATATGCTGCCTACAGGAGACTCACTTCAGTTTTACAGTCACACATAAGAAAGAATGAAGGGATGAAAAAGATATTCCATGCAAGTAGATACCAAAAGAGAACAGGGTAGCTATTCTTTTACCAGACAAAATAGACTTTTGGCCAAAAACTATAACAAGAGACAAAGAATGTCATTATGTAATGTTAAAGGGATTAATTCATAAAGAAAATATAACAATTGTAAATATACATGCAGGCAACATCAGAGCACCTAAATATATTAAGCAAATACTAAAAGATCTGAAGGAAGAAATAGACAACAATACAATAATAGTAGGGGACTTCAATACCTTACTTTCAACAGTGGGTATATCATCCAGACAGAAAATCAACAAGGAAATGTTGGACTTGAACTATACTTTATACCAAATGGAGCTAACAGACATATACAGAACATTCCAGCCAACAGAAGCGGAATACATATTCTTCTCAAGCGCACATGAAATACTCTTGAGGATATATCATATGATAGGTTACAAGATAAGTCTTAGCAGACTTAAGAATATCAAAATCATACCAAGTACCTTTTGCAACTGCAAAGTTATTAAACTAGAAATCAGTAACAGGAAGAAAACTAGAAAATTCAGAAATATGTGGAAATTAAACAAAACACTCCTGAACAACCAATGAGTCAAAGAAGAAGTCAAAAGGGGAATCAAAGAAATATCTTGAAACAAATAAAAACGGAAAGACAACATTCTAAAACAAATGGCCAACAGCTACATGAAAATGTGCTCAACATCACTAATCATCAGGGAAATGCAAGTCAAAACCACAATGAGATATCACCTCACACTTGTTAGAATAGCTATCACCAAAAAGATAAGAGATAAGTGTTGGCAAGGATGTGGAGAAAAGGGAATGCTTGTGCAATGTTGGTCGGAATGTAAATTGATCCAGCAACTACAGAAAATAGTATGGACGTTTCTCAAAATTAAAAAAAAAGAACCATCATATAATCTACCAATCCCACTTCTGGGTATCCAAAGGAAATGAAATCAGGACCTCAAAGGGATATGTGCACTCCCATGTTCACTGCAGCATTATGCATTGATACAATAGCTAAGATATGGAAACAACTTAAATTTCCATCTACAGACGAATGGATAAAGAAGATGTGGTACATACATACAATAGGGTATTATTCAGCTGTAAGAAAGAAGGAAATTCTGCCATTTGTGACATGGATGGACCTTGTGGGCACTATGCTAAGTGAAATAAGTCACACAGAGAAAGGCAAATACCATGTGATATCACTTATATGTGCAATCTAAAAAAGGCCAAATTCATAGAAACAGAGTAGCATGGTGGTTGCCAGAGACTGAGGGGAGGGTCGTGCAGGAAATGGGGAGATGTTGGGCAAGGGTACATACTTCCAATCATAAGATGAATAAGTTCTGGGGATCTAATGTATAGCATGGTGACTATAGTTAACAATACTGTATTACATACTTAAAAATTGCTAAGAAAGTAAATCTTAAATGTTCTCACCACATAAAAGAAATGATAATTATGTGAGTGATAAAACAGAATGAAATTTTGCCATTTGCAGCAACATGGATGGACTTGGGGCATTATGCTAAGTGAAATAAGTCAGACAGAGAAAGACAAATACTGTATGATCTCACTTATATGTGGAATCTAAAAAAAAGTCAACAAACTTGTGAATATAACAAAAAGGAAGCAGACTCACAGATATAAAGAACAAACTAATGGTTACCAGTGGGGAGAGAAAAGGGGAAAGGGGCATTATAGGGGTAGGAGATTAAGAGGTACAAATTAATAGGTATAAAATAAGCTACAAGGATATACTGTACAACACAGGGAATATAGCCAATATTTTATAATGACTATAAATGGAGTATAACCTTTAAAAATCATGAATCACTATATTGTACACCTATAACTTACATAACATTGTACAGCAACTATAGCAACAATACTTCAATAAAAATAAATACTAATAATGAGGGTGAGAGGAATTTTTAGAGGTGATGGGCAGTTTTATGGCATAAACTGTGACAGACTCATGGATGTATAATTATCTCCAAACTCATCATGTTGCATACATTAAATATGTACAGCTTTACTGAGGTATGTACAATCTTATCTCAATAAAGTAGTTTAAAAAAAACCAAATGTTATCATAGATCTAAATGTAAAAGTTATAACAATAAAGACTTTAGAAGAAAACATAAGAGAATATCTTCATAATTCAGATGTAGGCAAAGTTTCCCTATATAGGAAGAAAGTTAATAAACCATAAGAGGAAAAAATGATAAATCAGATTTTATCAAAATTAAAAAGTTCTGTTCATGAAAAGATTCAGTTAAAAAAATTAATAGGCAAAACAAAGACTAGAAGAAAACATTCATAAAATATATACCTTGACAAAGGACTGGTAACCAGGATATATAAAAAGCATCTACCTACAACTCCAAAAAAACGGCTGAAAATGATTTTTAAATGGCCAAATATTTGGAAAAGACACTTCATAAAATAAAATATATGAAAAGTAAATAATCACATAGAAAAGTGCTAAGGAGATGCAAAATAAAAACTATCTCACCACAGGACTCGCTAAAAATTAAAACAATAACACCAAGTGTTGGCGAGGATGAGGAACAACCAGAATTCTCACACAGTAGTGGTGGGAGTACTAAACGCTACAACCACTTTGGGAAAAGCTCTAGCAGTTTCTATTAAAACTAATTACACACAATCACCATATTACCTACTAATTCTAATCCTAGAAATTTACCCAAGAGAAATGAGAACATATTCCCACACAAAGACTTATCCAAGAATGTAGTTTTATTCAAAATAGCAAAAACTAGAACCATCTCAGGTGTCCACTAATAGGAAAACTGATAACCAAATTGCAGCATATTCACTCAATAGAATACCACTCAGCAATAAAAAGGAACAGATTACTGAGACATACAACAATGAAAATGAATCTCAAAAACATAATACTAAGTGAAAGAAGCTTTCCATAAAAGTACATGTCAGAGGACACCATTTACATAAAGTTACAGAATAGGCAACAGTATGGCCTAAGAAGTTTAGAATAGTGGTTACCTCTATGTGAGTGGGGCAGAAATTAACTGGGAAGGAGCATGAGGGAGCTTTCCGGGGAGATGGTAATGTGCTATACCTTTGATAGGGGGTTGAGATCCATAAGTAGATGCATTTGTTTAAAAGTCAGCAAGTGTACACTTAAGATTTGTATACTCATTGTATGTAAAATTTACAACATGAGAAAAACTTGTAAAAATATTGAACTCTAGTTAATGATATGCATGTTAAAATATTTAGGGGACGCATACAGATGTCTGCAATTTACTTGAAAACATGTTAAAAATAAGATGGACTGAAGGACAGATAAGAGGGATAGAAAAACGTGATAAAACAAGTATAACGAGATGTGAATGGTAGAACTGAAGTGGTGGCTATGAAAATATTCACTGTATGATTCTTTCAACTTTCTTGTATGCTTGAAAATGTTCATAATAAAATATTAGGGGGAGCTCCCTGGTGGTCTAGTGGTTAGGATTCCGGGCTTTGACTGTCATGGCCTGGGTTCAATCCCTGATCTGGGAACTGAGACCCCACAAGCCACATGGCGCAGCCAAAAAAAAAAAAAAATTAGGGCGAAGCAGGGTAGTAACGAAAGAGAAAATAAAAAAGGAAGGGACGGCAGAGATTGCTAAAGAGGAATCACCAGTGAAGTAGAAGGAAAACAAGCAAAGTATGATACCCCAAAAACCAGTCAGAAAGGACATTTAGAGGAAAGAATGGTCAACGGTCAATGGCATAGATTTTTCTGAAAATCCAAATAATGTTAAAACAGGCCCACTGAATTTGGCTGTAAGAGGGGTGTAAGCGGAGGAGAATGAAAGCCACAACGAAGTGGAGGGAGAGAAAACTGCTGGTGAGGAATGAGAAACAATAAATGAAAACAACTCTTAAGAAACTTGGCTGTGAAAAGGAGACCAGAGAGACGGGGCAGCAGCTGAAGGAGGATGTGGCGTCACTATACTGGACAACACCAGAGCATGTTTATGTGTGGGTGGCAATAATCCAGCATAGAATCGGGGTGTCGTGGGTGCTCCGAAAATATATGTTTAACTCCCAACCCCCCGTACCTATAAATGTGACCTTCTATGGAAATAGGGTCTTTGTGGATATAATCTAGTTAGAAATGAGACTGGGCTAGATTAGGGTGAGCCCTAACCCAATGACTGGTATCCTTATAAAAAGAGGGCACAATAAAAAGAGGAATTCCGACACAGACACAGAGACACAGAGAAAACGCCATGTGGCAGCAGAGGCAGAAACTGAAGTGATGCATCTACCAGCCAAGGACTGCCAGCCACCACCAGAAACCGGAAGAAGAAAGGAAGAATTCCCCCCCTAGAGCCTTCAGAGATAGCATAGCTCTGCTGACACCGTGATTCAGACTTCTAGCCTCCAGAGCTGGGAGAGAATAAGTTGCTACTATCTTAAGCCACCAAGTTTGTAGCGCTTTGTTAGGACAGCCCTGGGAAACTAATACAGGGGAGATTAATGGTGAAGAGAAACAGGCGATGAGGATGGGGTAATGTCCTTGAGAAGCTGACATGGAACAATTTCCAAGACACCAGGGCAGGAGTTAGCCTTCGAGAGGATCAGGGCCACCCTCTTCCATTGAAATAAGTATAGCATCATTCATGGAGGATCTAAACAAATGAGGGGTTTACCCAGAAGGCTTGGACAATAAAGAATGCTTCAAAGAGCCTTTGTAATAGCTTCTCTGTCTTTTTAACTAGCACACAATATGCAGCCTGCATATTAAAGGTACGAGTCTTCCTCTAAGCATACAAGAACCAACCTATGAAACTTAAATACAGCAACTCTGCCTTCCAAAAGGAGTTTGAGAACGAAGAGCAAGTCTTACCAACAGGAATGGAACCAGATGCTCAACCAATGTTTGTCAAAACAAAATACAACAGACAGACACAAAGCCTGGTAATCCAAATTCAGGAAGCTCCTTACCTTGAGCTGCTGCTGGAGTTCACTGTTCAACCGGGCCAGCACTGCATTTGCCTCTTTATTTTTGCGGATAGCAGTTTGAATAGCCTTCTTCTGTTTGGAAGACTGTCTACAAAAAAGTACAAACAGTTCACTGAAATAGAACTTAGAGGTCTGGATCCTTGTGGGTCAGAACTCTCCGATTCACAGTAAGTGCTAAACTAACAAGGGGCTAATGTCACAGGGCTCCAAAAATAAAATCAGATATTCACACAGGCAGGCAGGCAGGCACACACCAAAGGAAACAAATTTGTTGGGATGAATTATTTGCACCTGAAATAATGTCCATTTTATAACTTGAAGAAAAGCTGTGAATTGGGCCTTTTCAAACACTCTTCGTTCCATTTATCCAAAGACATTTTAATAACTATTTCTTCCTGACAAACGACATTAACTGAAATGCCCTTTTTGTGCAATTATTAATGGTGTTTAAAAGAACTGCAAGTGGCCCCGCGGACAAGTGTGAAGGAAAAGAATAGAAGAATATTCCCTTTAGCAAAAAATCCTACATTAACTTAGCCAGCCTACATACCTCTCTTTTATTTCTTTATTATTTGGCATGAATGCCTGAGTGTGTATGTGTGTGAGTGCGTGTGCGCATGTGCATACACCAACATACATTCTGTGGCACTTGAGAAAAACACAAAAATGTTTTAATACTAGTCTTCCCAAATTAAGTCAAGAGTAAATTCACAGAACAGGTATAACTAAGGGGACCACACATCCCACCCAGCCCATTACCGTCTCTGCTTACACTGCCTGTCTGGCCCTAATTTTTCTTAGCACCCTCTTTCCCCCTCAAAACTGTCAATGTGGTTGTAGAACCTATATCCTTATATCCCACAGCAAGAAATACTGAATCCTCAGAGCAAAAGGGCAATCTAAGTTCCCCTAGAAAAACAAACGTATTTGTAATCACTGGGAGAAGGGTTCCAGGCCAGAGCGACTGAACTAGAATGCATTGTGACCACTAGAGAGATCTGGTGACTGTTCACTGCGAATACACACTATGCTAGCCGCTCTGCTCACCTGTAGAAGGCATGCTCCCTCCCCAACAAGTTGAAAGATTAATATTTTTTTAACCCATAAATAGGCAGGGAAGAGGCTTCAAAATCTATTTTTTACAAGATATAGATTGCATTTCTGGTTTCAGGATAAGACGGAGTAGACACACGTCTCTCTATTCCTTCCACTAAATACAGTTAAAACCCTGGACATAATATACAGAATAATATAAGATGACTCTGCAAAGTGAAGTGAAGTGGAGTGAAGAAGGCAAACCAGCTAGGGAACTCAGTACCCAGGGAAAGAATAGCCATGAATTCCCTGGGTTTTCTTTTTTCACTTCATGCATCCCATCAATGCCAATGAGAGCAGATAATATAAAGCCTCCCCACAATTCTGCTCTCTCTAGCCAAAGGACTTGGAAAGGGGCAACCTAACAAGACAGAAGATTAGACACAATATCCCTCCTGAATACAGATGTAAAATCTTTAATAAAATATTAGCAAATAGAATTCAGCAATATAAAAAAATTATATATCATGACCAAGAGGAGTTGATTCCAGAGATACAAGACTGATTCAATATTCAAAAAACAATCAATATAATTCACCATCTTAACAGGTGAAAGAAAAAATCAAATGATCATATCAACTAATGTAGAAAAAGCACCTGATAAAACGCAACACCAATTTATAATAAAAACTCTCAGAAAGCTATTAATAGAGGTGAACTTCCTCAACTTGATAAAGAACCTCTACCAAAAAAACTATAGCTAACATCATACTTAATGAAAAACTGAATGGTTCCCCCTAAGCTTAGGAACAAGGCAAAAATTTCTACTCTCATCACTATTTTCAACATAGTGCTGGAAGTCCTAGCCAGCCCAATTATACAAGAAAAGGAAACAAAAGGTACAAATATTGAAAAGAAAGAAACAAAACTGTCCCTATCTGCAGGTGACACGACGGTCCATGTAGAAAATTTCAAGGAATCTATAAAAAACTCCTAGAACTAACAAGTGATTTCAGTAAGGACAGAAGTGAATTTGCAAGATAGATTAATCTACAAAAATCAATAGTATTTTGATATACTAACAATGAACACCTGAAAATCAAAAATACAACTTCATTTATAAAGACTCAAGCTGATTTTCTTAGATATATCACAACATATATGTAATTTACATGCTGAGAACTATACAACACTGATGAAAAAAATAAAATAGGATCTACATAAATAGAGGAATGTTCACGGATTGGAAAACTCAACATAGTAAAAGATGTCAACTCTCCCCAGATTTCCTATAGAAATCCCAGTAGGATTTTTGTAGCTCAAGACAAAATTATTCTAAAATCAAATGGAAAGTCAAAGGAATCAGAATAGCTAAACAATTTTGAAAAATAATTATAAGTGGGAAAAACAGAAGACATATAGCTATAGTTATCAAGTGGTGAAGTAATGAAGATACTAATCTTCATTACTATCTTGTGTGGTATTGGCAGAGGGAAAGACACATAGATCAATGGAACGGAATAAAGAACCCAGAAATAGACTCACACTAGTACAACCAACTTATTTTTGACAGACGTGCAAAAGCAAGTCAATGGAGAAAGAACAGCCTTTTCAACAAAAGTGCTGAAGCAATTCAATATCCATAGGCCAAAAAATGAACCTTGACCCAAATCTCACCCCTTATATAAAAATTAACACAAAATGGATCACCAACTGAAATGTAAAGTGTAAAATTATAAAACTTTTAGAAGAACACGTAAGAGAAAAAATCTTCAGGACCTAGAGCTTAGTGAAGAGATTTTAGAGGTGACAAGAAAAGCACAATCCATAAAAGGAAAAGAAATAAGTAAGTTGGACTTCCTTAAAATTTTTAAACTTTTGCTCTGCAAGACTCTTTTAAGAGGATGAAAAAACAAGCCACAGACTGAGAGAAAACATTGCAAACCACATTGATTTGTATTTAGAATATATAAAGAACTCTCAAAACTCAACATTAAAAAACAATTCAATCAGAAAATGGGCAAAGGAGATGAAGAGACATGTCACCAAACAGGACACATGATGGCAAATACACACATGAAAAGATGTTCTAGCCATTAGGGAAATGCAAATTAATACCACAGTGGGATACCACTACACACGTATTAGAACAGCTAAATTTAAAAAACAGTGACAAAAAAAAAACAACCAAACAGTGACAATACCAAATGCTGGTGAGGATGTGGAGACACTGAACCTCATACAGTGCTGGCTGGTGGGAAGATAAAATGGTACAGCCATTTTGGAAAACAACTTGGCAGCTTCTTTAAAAACTAAATATACACTTAGCACACAACCCAACAATCACACTCTTGGACATTTAGCCCAGAGAAATGAAAACTTACGTATACACAAGAACCCGTACACAGATGCTCACAGCAGCTTTATCTGTAATACTTGACAACTAGACACAAACAAAATGTCTCTCAAAAGGTGAATGGCTAAACAAACTGTGGTACACCCATAGCATAGAATACTGCTTAGCAGTATTGATTTATACAACAACTTGGACAGATATCAAGGGCATTATGCCGAGTGAAAACAAGCCAAACTCAGAAGGTCACATGCTGTGTGATTCTATGAATATAACATTCAGAAAATGACAAAGTTATAGAGATGGGAAACTGATCAATGGTTACCACGGGTAAGGAGTAAAGAAGAAGATGGGGTAAGGGTGACTCCTGTACCTTGATTACAGTGGTGGTTACAAGACACACACATGTGATAAAATGGCAAAGAACTATACATATACACTGTCCCAACGTCAATTTCCTAGTTTTGATATTATATTATAGTTAGGTTAAATGCAATCATTGAGAGAAACTAGGTGAAAGATACACAGGACTTCTTTATACTATTTTTGAATTTCCTATGAATCTATAATTATTACAAAACAAAAAGGGTTGGTTTTTTTTATAAATTTATTTATTTATATTTTATTTTTGGCTGCGTTGGGTCTTCATTGCTGCACGTGGGCTTTCTCTAGTTGCGGCGAGCGGGGGCTACTCTTCGTTGTGGCGTGCAGGCTTCTCATTGCGGTGGCTTCTCTTGTTGCAGAGCACGGGCTCTAGGAGTGCGGGCTTCAGTAGTTGTGGCATGTGGGCTCAGCAGTTGTGGCTCGTGGGCTCTAGAGTGCAGGCTCAGTAGTTGCGGCACACGGGCTTAGTTGCTCCGAGGCATGTGGGACCTTCCCAGACCAGGTCTCGAACCTGTATCCCCTGCATTGGCAGGTGGATTCTTAACCACTGCACCACCAGGGAAGTCCAAAAGTTTTATGAAAATACATGTTGATCAGAACTGGATGCCCCTACTTAAACAAATACTTCGCTAAGTGTGCCAGCTTATAACAGTTTCCCCTCCTCTGGGAACTGTCTCCATCCCCTTCCCCCTCCCTCCACAGGGATGGGCCCCAGGCAGACAGTCCTATTTGTCTTAAGAAACGCTCAGTTCTGTTTTCACACTTGAACGGATCCTGGCCTGTCGTAAGCTGACCAGATTCTCTCTCCCAGGGATGTATGGGTCCTGGTTAAGAGTTTGGTTTAGCCTAGGCCCTGCACAGTGAGAATGTAACATCTGGAGCTGAAGGTGGTTGAGAAGTCTTCACAGATAAAAATGACAGAAAATAGAGAAGAATCAGGAGGAGAGCCAACAGGTATACAGTCCTCTCTCCCATCCATCCGTGCCCCTGGTTTCCACGAGTCACCGCTGTACTCTTATAATAATGAACAGGGTTTTGCTAGCTCAAGTTGCTCTTTATGTTTTACAACCAAATGAGCCCTAAGTAACGCAAAGACAGTATCCGGCCCCAAAAACCTAAGGGTTCAGTAAAGGTGTCTAACTTGCCTCACCTCTTAAGACTTGCTTCTAGAGTTTGTCTCTCCAGGTTCTCCTAACTTCGTTACTCACTGTTCCAAGGTGGGCTCTAAGTGGCCTGGTTTCCAAGGAGGAAGATAAGGGAATAACAGCAAGGTGTTTATTTCGCCTGCTGCTGTTGTACGTCAGGCGATCTCTCGGTTTTGAACTGCGTACTGTGAGGCTCACCCACTGAAGGTTCTGTGGCAGACTGTCCTCCAATCCTCTTCTCATGCCTTCCTGTTTTCAGTAGCATCTCCTCAGGTTGAGCCAGGCACATGGCCATGCAACTAGAAACTAGTGGCATTTCCATGTCTCCCCGGCAAGTAGATGAGGCCACATGACTAAGTCTGGGTGAAATGGATGCGAGAGAAGTGATGTATGCCACTTCTGAGTCATGCCCTTAAAAGTAATCTGTTTTCTCTCCATTTGCTCCTTTCCCCTTCCTGGGACCTGGAACACGAACATGTTAGAGGTGAGCCACCTCCAACCCTATGAATAAAGGCAACCCTCACAGGGATCTAAAACAAGACGACAGAAGGTACCTGGGTTCTGGGCAGGTACTCTTCTGGACCACTCACCAACTCAGACTTTTACATAAGAAAGTAGTTAATTTCTATGTTATGTGAGTGACTGTTACCTGGTTTATGTTCAAGCAACTGAACCAATGTTTGAAGGAATATAAACTGGGGTCTCTAGATGAGAAAAATCTTCTTAGCCTTCACCCTGGGCCCTGATTTCTCCCACGGAATTCTGAGTACAGCTTTTAAGAAGTGAGTTTATACTGCCTTTTCTCTTCTTGGAAATGGTAGGTTTTCATTAGAGATGCCAATCATCAACCCCAAAGATATTCCAGTGTTGCCAAACATGAGGAGGGAAGGGAAACAGAATCCCAGCCACACTGAGAACGTCATACAGACAAGCAGACACTGCCACGCAAGCTCCTTGGAATGCCATGGGGTGGCCCAGGACAATTCCTGGGGCTCCAGAGAAGAGCAAAGGCCACAGAGGCTGGCACAGGTTCAGTCACAGTACTGCCACACAACATCCTCTAGTTCTAAACTGTTCAAACAACTCTATTTTCCCAAAATCGATCCTTAGCAGATACATTAGATATGGGGGAAAAAATCAAGCTAAATTATTTCTAAGAAAAACCCACTTCTGTCCTTACGGGTAGCTCATTAATGATGACACAATCGGAGAGCTGTTTATTACTTGTAACCTGGACTCAGGAGCGCACACCTGGAGAGAATATTTTATTAGTTCCTCTCCCCTAAATGGAGCAGACAGTGATGATATCCGAAGCAGAATTTGTTTCTTATTAATAGATCAGTTCTAACGTTAATTTCCCCAAAGGATGAAGACCATTTTGCAACTTGATTTGTGACTCTTTTCTCGGTTTTCCCAAAGACGGTATATAGTAACGACCACTCTAAATGCACTGGAGAGAGATTAACTTACTACATACAATGGGTGTCTAAGGGCATCAGAGCTTAATTCTCTCCCAGAACCCTAGTTGAGAAAGGGCCATACAGACTAACCATCATGTGTCTGGCTGTCCTCTCTCCAGGTTTTAAAAAATTATGAATGCTAAGCTGCTCCTTATCACTCCAAAATAAACTGGTCTGGGACCTGAAGTAAGTCTTATAAAGTTCCCTGCCATTTACAGCACTATTTGTGCTGCTGGTGGGTGCTAGCCTCTCTCAGCCTGACCCCATGTGGTCACCTAACTAGTGAAAGAGTATCATGGTGAGGGGCAGTGACTGAATAGGCAGATAAAAGAAAATATCTCCTTTCAACGAATGCTGCTGGGAAAACTGGAAATCCATATGCAAAAGAATGAAGCTGGACCCCTTCATTATATAATACACAAAAATGAATTTAAAATAGACCACAGGGCTCAATGTAACAGCTAAAACTATAAAGCTTTTAGATGCGAACACAGGAACAAATCTTCATGAACTTGATTTGGGCAGTGGTTCCTAAGGTAAATTTTTTTTAATATCTTTATTGGAGTATAATTGCTTTACAATGTTGTGTTAGTTTCTGCTGTATGACAAAGCGAATCAGCTATACGTATACGTATAACCCCATATCCCCTCCCTCTTGCATCTCCCTCCCACCCTCCCTATGCCACTGGGCGATGGTTTCTTAGGTATGACAGCAAAAGCACAAGTGACAAAAGAAAAAAATTCGATAAATTGGACTTGATCAAACTTAAAAATATTGTGCTGCAAATAGCACCATCAAGAAAGTGAAAAGACAATGCACAGAATGGGAGAAAATATTTGCAAATCATACATCTGACAAGGGACTTGCATCCAGAGCATATAAAGAACTCATAACTTAAAAATAAAAAGATAAATAATCCAATTAAAAATGGGCAAAAACCTGAGAAGACATTTCTCCAAAGAAGTTATACACATGGCCAATAAGCACATGAAAAGATGCTCAACATCACTATTCATTAAAGAAATAAAAATCAAAACTACAATGAGATACCACTTCACACCCACTAAGATGGCTATGATAAAAACCCTAAAAATCAAATAACAAGTGTTGGTAAAGAGGAGGAAAATTTGAAACCCTCATACTTTACTGGCAGGATTGTAAAATGCTTTAGCCACTGTGGAAAACAGTTCGGCAGGTCCCCAAACTGTTAAACATAGAGTTACCATATGACCCAGCAATTCTACTCCTAGGTATAAATACTCAAGACAAATGAAAAGGTAAGTCCACACAAAAATTTGTACACAAATATTCACAGCATCATTATTCTTATTAGCTGAAAAGTGGAAACAACCCAAATGTCCATCAACTGATGAATGGATGAATAAAATGTGGTATATCCATATAATGGAACATTATTCAGCAATTAAAAAAATTAAGTTCTGACTTACTATACAACATGTATGAACCTTAAAAACATGATGCTAAGTGAAAGAAGCCAATCACAGAAGACCACATGTTGTATGATTCCATTTAAATGAAATGGCAAGAGCAGGCACATCTATGAAGACGGAAAGTAGAGAGCGGTTGCCTGGGGCGTGGGGCAGGGGAGAATGGAAAGTGACTGCTAATGGGCACAGAATCTCTTTTGGGGGTGATGAAAATGTTCTAAAATTACACTGTTATGATGGTTGCACAACTTCGTAAATATGCTAAAAACCACTGAAGTATACACTTAAAAGAGTGAATTGTATGCTATATGAAATGTATCTAAATAAAGTTGTCTTTTAAAAAAGATGAAGAGGACTTCCCTGGTGGTGCAGTGGTTAAAAATCCGCCTGCCAATGCAGGGGACACGGGCTCGAGCCCTGGTCCGGGAAGATCCCACATGCAGCGGAGCAACTAAGCCTGTGCACCACGACTACTGAGCCCGCGTGCCACAACTACTGAAGCCCGCACACATAGAGCCCGTGCTCCGCAACAAGAGAAGCCACTGCAATGAGAAGCCCATGCACCGCAACAAAGAGTAGCCCCCACTCGCCGCAACTAGATAAAGCCCGTGCGCAGCAACGAAGACCCAACGCAGCCAAAACTAAGTAAGTACATTTATATATTTAAAAATAAAAGATGAAAAAAGAAGATCTCTGCGTGAACTCCACCAGCGGCCCTGCCATCCAATTTGGAGGATGTCGTAGCCACCACTGAGTGACTAGCATTGATGTGAAGTGCAGATTACAGTGGAAAGCTGGGGAGAACATGGAAGCAAGTTTGGCTGTCTGTGTCCCTGATAGAGATGCATCCTCTAGGCTGGAAGGTGGCTGGAAGATGGCCAAAGCTTTCAGTGACTATTAAGGACAAAATATACTTCCTTTAAGCACTAATACTACCAGGGAACTGTCTATTTGGAAAAAACAAAAGCCATTACCTGAAGAAGAGTGCTGCACAGATTCAGAATGGGGATTGGCTTCAAAGGCAAGCTGCACCCACAGAATCTGTTGCTTTTCTTCCCATAACAGTGTAAGCAGGAGTAACTCCGAAGCAGCCCCTGAGACCCACAGGGCCCCTGGAGCGGTGCCATGACGTATCCCGAGCACTTGTGTTAGTGACTAGTCAGGCTCACTTGAAGTAACACGCAGCAGCGGTTTTCTGCCCTGGACACCTGGCTCAATTTCACTGAGGCAAGTGATGGCTCTTCTTAAAGCCAAAGTCTGGAGAAGGATGGTCTTCTCGGTCCCGGGCCATGTCCACAGGTGCCCCCACCCTCCATCCAGCTGATCATACAGACAGATATCTTAGCAGTTCTGCATGTGACCATTCTGTGCTGAGATGCTCAACAACAGAACCCCTTCATGGGGATGAAAAGGAATCATACACCACATCTACTCAAAGTTGGGTCTGAGGGTCTTAAAGCTGGCCACGTGCACCGGGGAACATGAGATAAGACAGGCAAAGAGGGAAACTGCCATTTATATTACTGTCTTCTTCCCAGGAAAACACAGGCCAGAACAAAGAAGAGCGGTAGGAAGGAAAGGAAGAGGAGGGGAGGAGGGGAAGGAAATCAAACCAACCCAAAGCACACGCCAGCCTGGGACCTGCTGGTCCCTGGGGTCAAGTTAAGCCCATCACTTAGAAAGCCTCTTTCTATGTGACCAGGAGACTGTAATCCCATCATAGAAATGAGTAAGGTAAGACTATAACCATTAAAATCACACCTGTCCATGGTGATGAGTGTAAATGTAAGTTTACATTTACATATGTATAAGCAGATTTAAAATAAACTTTCCGACCTTTCGCGCATTTATCCATTCTACTTACTTTTGCACTGTTGGATGGGGTTTCACGGTTGCTACAGAAGCTGGCCCGCCTACAGCCGTAGTAGGCTCTTGACTTTCTGTAGCTTGATTTTCAGGTCGGAATTTTCTACGGATGGGCTTTGATGGGGGCTGAGAATACGGTATATCCTGTGGATTTAAAAAAAAACCCAAAAAGTTAAACAAATGCCACCCATCACGTCAATGCCCCATGTTACTCTCGGCGTATCCCCAAGGTCAGTCGTGTGCTCTATTCAAACTCCACACCTCAGGACAAGTGGCTGATTCGTGGCTTGGCAAGACCTGGAGAGACCCGGGCATCAGATTCCAGGGGCCTTTCCTTCTTTCTTTTTCTTTTTTTTCATGCTTGCAGCCTATTACCTCTTTTGTCACCTGGAAGGACACAGGACTCAGATGCCCTCTCTCCCTCCCCTCTTTTCTTTTTTAAATGCTGTGTGCATCTCACACCACAGGGCCTTTCCTTACTGAAGACAAAATTCACTCTTGCCTCACTTTGGGGCTTTTGGGAATATGTTCTGAATCTGTTCTAAGTTTTAAAGTTTGTAGAGGTCTTTGTCATATGCTCATCATTCTCCAACCCCCGGCTCCTACATCAAGCCAAGCTGACGAGCCACTGTGTCTTCTGGAAGGAGACAGTTGGCCTGCTTCCTTGGAGGCCCTGCCTCACCTGTGCTCCCGAGCCCAGGCCCACGTGCTCTGTGATGGGAGGAGGGCCTGAGGAAATGGGCAAGGAGAAAGGAGGGGGAGAAGACGAATGGGAGAGCATGGTGAGTGAGCAAGCAAATGGCCCAGGACTTGGTGACATGGGTGGGCAAGGGGAGACCGTAGCAAAAAGACTAGGAAGGGGAGACCACCCCAGCCCCCAGCTTGCTCCTCGAGGCTTAGCAGGATGCAGGGCTCCCCACTGCACCTCTTGGTCTTGCCAAAAGCAAGGCCACCATATTTAGCTGGGAGGTTGAAGAGGGAAGTACAAACTGTCAGAAACATCAAGGTGGAGCCCAGGAATCATCAGGACCCTTATCTTCACAAAGAACCCAGATTCTAGGAAATCTGGACCATAAACATTCATGTCAGGGCATGAAAACTTTAAAACGGTATGTCTGCTAACAGCGGCAAGCAGCCCAGGGGAGGGAGGGGTCCCAAGACCATCACAGTAACATCCTCACGCTGGCCTTACCTTCTTTGCTGGACTACTTTCCGCAGCTTGGGAAGGGGCTCTGTTCAGCTGGGGGTGTAACTCGGCCTCAGACGCTTGTTCAGACTGTAGCAAAAGATCACAGAAAGGAAAAAAATGTAAAATCATAACCACCTAAACATGTAATGAAGAGAGCTTAGGAAAAGAGTTACTAAGGAGAAAGAGCCAAGGATGGTCGGGGCTGCCAATCCTCGAGAAAAGCTTCTGTAGACCCTGCTGTTCCCTCCCATCCCTCCTCCCAGCATTGTTCAATCTTAGGGAAAGAAGTCACAGGAATGTCTTCTATAACTGGATGTATGTATTGCTAAAAACTAATGCTTCAAAAGCACAAACTAAAAATAACAAAGCGTATCAGAAAAATAGGGTGGGGAAAGAAGTTAAAATTTCAACCCGATCACTAACAAAAACAATAATTATAATGAAAAGCACTGAAAGTTTTTTAAATATTAAATTTCTGATAAAACACTCTAGTAGATATGACTCTTTACCTTAAAAAAAGGTGAGGGGTAAGCATGATGGAAGGGGTAAACAGAGGGATTCTGGCTGCTGAGTGGTATGGAGTCCGTGAATGTAAGCACAAAGACGGGAGGAATGGCCCCAAAGGCCTGCAAGACAGCGGGGCCACACAGCCCGGCGCAGAGCCCAGGGAGCGCGGGTGCCCCTGCTCAGCTTCCTATCTCCCGGGCTTGCTACATTCAGCGCTGCTGGAGTCCTTGGCTTTCAGCCACTATTAGCCAGGGATGCAAAATGTTAATAACATGTGAACCAACGTGACCTCCACATTACCAGTCCTCTACTGACCCACAAGCTAATCTGCATCACAGAAACACACACTGCAGCATGCAACCTATGGGTCTGAGGGCACCTACCTCGTCGCTAAGCAGCCCTCTTCAAACCCTTGCGGGGCCTGGCTTCTTCCTTATTCTGACCCTACTCCTCCCCAACCACCGCCCCACCCAGCACGTTCCAGCTGCCTCTAGTCTTCAGAGACCAGCAGCCCAGCTCGGCACCCTCAGCTGTGTTTGTAAAGGTCCTGTCCCTGGCATCTGATGAGTCGCAGTCTCCTACTTGGAATCATTCTCTCTTCCTGTTCTGGCCCCTCTTGTCCCTCACGTGAGCGGTTTCTCAAGGTCCTGTTTTCGGCTCTCCTGCTCCATGTTTCCCTCCCTGTCCACTCTTCCCCACAGTAAGCCCGTCTGCTCCTACACTTCCACTGCCCGCACTGGAATCCTTGGTGCCCAAGCAACTCCCCGCCTCTTTGAAACCCACGCTGCAGGCACTCAACATGCATGATTTCTAGTTCCAGGTTTTTCTTATAGCCTTCTCCTTTCCATTAAGGGTAACTGTATTATTATTATTGTTGTTGTTGTTATTAATAGATGTGCACTATGAACCACCGAACACTTGCTGTGTCAACATGTTGCTCTAGATGTTTTGCATGGATTACTGCATTTCATCATCACAGTCTTAGGAAGTCGGGAAGAAACTAAGTACCCAGAAGGTAAGGGACTCACTCAATATCACACAAATAGCAGAGTCCAAACCCAGGCCTCAGGTTCCAAAGCTGGGCTGTGACCACTATGCTCTACCGCCTCCAGCACTCTTGGGCCTGAGTGTTATTCACTCAAGAAGTACCTATCCAACAGCCACGACAGGCAGCCCCTGTAGTAGCACCGGTGTTCAAGGATGAACAAGCTCTGGACCTTGCAGTCTAGCGGGAAAGGCAGAGAATGAGCAGGCAAACAGGCTTCAGGGGAATAAGGACTACAGCGAGGGTGTGCGGGGGCTACAACAGCAGCCGGCCTTGTGGGTCACCAACACTCAGGCAAAGGTGACATCCCGGCTGCGAGCTGGGTGCAGAGGGGCACTGCACAGGGGGGGGCGAGAAAGGAGGATTGAGGGGCCTCCCAGGCTCTGACACCCGGGAGGGCAGGCTGGGGTACCACGAGAGCACGGAGGCCAACCTCCGCAACAGGAACCGAGGGAGAAGCAGGTGGGAAGGGGAGCCTGCTTTGGGACACACTGAGTTTGAAGTACCCGGAAGCATCCAAGTGAAGTCGGTCAAGAGCCATTCACGGTCAGGCTCCCCCACCTTCTCGGGGGTTCGGACAGATGGCATCACACTCCAAGATGCACTAGTCCAATGTCAGCTTTCTGAATGGCTGAGCAAGGACCTGACAGGCACCTAGTGCAGGGCTGCCCGTGACCTGTGCTGAAGAACAGGACCTGGACCTGAGGCCCGCACTCGCCTTCCACGGCCAATCCACGGCCTGCCCTGCTACGGCCCACCCGCTCTCCACAGGGACCACAGGTTTGCGCCCACATGGCCCAGCAGCCAGGCAGAGAGGAGAGAAGTGACGGACCAGTCACCCCACCTTTCAGTTGGTCAGTTCCCCTCCGTATCATCAGGCAGGTGGAGAGAGGTGTCCGTCCTAATGCTCCCTTTCCTGGGGAGATGAGTGAAGTCTCCTTCTTGTGGAAATATTGAGGGAAATGATAAATTTCATCCTCTTTTCAACAAAAATGAGGATTCTGAGCACAGCAAAAGCAGGAGAGTGTCTGTATCACTGACTTCCTTTTCTTGTAAACATCTCTAAATCACCAACAACAATGGGGTGGGGCTTTGGAAGGATGAGGAGCAGTTGTGAGGCCTGAAAACTGTTTTCCATTTTAAAATTTACCTTCCTGGGCTTCCCTGGTGGCGCAGTGGTTAAGAATCCGCCTGCCAATGCAGGAGACACGGGTTCGAGCCCTGGCCCAGGAAGATCCCACATGCCGCGCAGCAACTAAGCCCGTGCGCCACAACTACTGAGCCTGCACTCTAGGGCCTGCGAGCCCCAACTACTGAGCCCACGTGTGACAACTACTGAAGCCCACGCGCCTAGAGCCCGTGCTCCGCAACAAAGAGAAGCCACTGCAATGAGAAGCCCGTGCACCGCAACGAAGACCGAACACAGCCAAAAGTAAATAAATAAATCAATTAAATAAAATAAAGAAATAGGAAAAAAAATTTAAAAAAAGATTCTCCATCATTTGGCTCCAATTTACCTCTGCATCATAACTGCATTAGTTTGCCAATCGGGAACCCACTCCAGGCACATAATTATTACCTGAATCTTCAAACACACCACAAGTTTCTTCTCAATTCAATTCTATTTATTCTAGAACTTCTAGCCCAATGGTTCCCAAATACAGCTACACAAGAGAATTATCTGGGGAATTTTTATAAATTACAGACTTTTAGATACTACCCCAGACTTCTCTAATTAGAATCTCCTAGGGCTGGAACACTAGAACTTCTATTTTAACAAGCTCCCTGAGTGATTTTTATGTAGCCAGCCCAGACCAGCTAGGGACCACTGATGGCCCAAACTCTTCATTTAAGAAATGAGAAAACCAAGTCTCCAAGGTCCTGGTCTGGAAAAGGCCACAGGTGCTCCAGCAAAAACTAACCAGGCTTCTTAATTGTTTTCTTCTCCATTTACCATGGAGGCAATAGGTGGTATATGCAATATGGTTTCATAAACAAATAAATACATATTTGAAGCTGTGCAAAATTTTTACCGGTAAGACTTTTATTTAAAAGTCGAGGGACTTCCCTGGCAGTCCAGTGGTTGGGACTTCGCCTTCCAATGCAGGGGGTGCGGGTTCAATCCCTGGTTGGGGAAGCTGGTATCCCATATGCCTCACGGCCAAAAAAGCAAAACATAAAACAGAAGCAATATTGTAACAAATCCAATAAAGACTTTAAAAATGGTCAACGTTGGGCTTCCCTGGTGGTGCAGTGGTTAGGAATCCACCTGCCAATGCACGGGACACAGGTTCGAGCCCTGGTCCAGGAAGATCCCACAGGCCGCAGAGCAACTAAGCCCGTGCGCCACAACTACTGAGCCCGCACGCGCCACAACTACTGAAGCCCACGTGCCTAGAGCCCGTGCTCCTCCACAAAAGAAGCCACCACAGTGAGAAGCCTGCACACTGCAACGAAAGCAGCCCCCGCTTGCCGCAACTAGAGAAGGCCGGCGCGCAGCAACGAAGACCCAATGCAGCCAAAAGTAAATAAATAAATTAATTTTTTTAAAAAATGGTCAACATCAAAAAAAACTTTAAAAAAAAGAAACATGAATGTGTTTTAAAAAAATAAATACAAGTCGAATTTGCAACAAGCAAAGAGTCACATATTCATGCTACTGACAGATTAGAAAAAGAAACTTAAGCTTCATTTACCTCCCAAGAATCCAGGCAGATCCCAAGACAGAATCACAAAGGTCAAGGCTAATTTCTAGGCAGATGAGCAGATAATCCTGCTACTGTATCTAGGGGATCTCCAGCATCTTAGTGGTAGTCTCAGTGTCATTTGGTGCTTGACTTTAACCTGACCCCAATCTCTGCTGGTTAAGGACACACCAGAAAGCCCTGTGGTCAAACCCAGGCATAGAAGATGCAGAACCAACAGCCAGCAGCACAGTGGCCACAACAAACCCCACCATTCGACAGTCAGTCTCAGAGAGAAGATCCAGAGGACTGAGTTCTCTGTAAGAACAATTACCAAAATCCATGACCCAAGTCACTTACGAGAGACAAAAATGGAGCTGAAGTATAAGCACCTGGAGGGCAGGAGCTGGGTCTTGTTTCACTCTCGCTTTCCCAGTGCCGAAGCTAAAGACCAGCAAACAGCAGGTCCTCTCATCAATGTATGCAGTGAACTAGTAATGAATCCAACACTGTTTCATATTCCAGTGGACAAGTCAAAAACTTCATCCCATGGCAACTGGGGCCACAGAGCACAGCAGGTACAGGACACAGGCTTTGGAGTCAAATCCAGGCTTGGCACTGGCTTGGGCATGGGCTTAACCTCTCTGAGCCACAATTTCATCATCTGCAAAAGGGGATAATCCATCTAACTCCTAGCATTGTGAAGATTAAGTGAAACATCTGTCTCGGGTGCGAAGCACAGTAACCCAGTAGCTATTCACTAATGGCAGCTACTATCATAATCGGGAGTAAAATTACAATTGGTTTCCCAGGCACAGGATCTATTTCTGTAAGCAGAAGCTAACTCAACATGAGGGACTTTTCCCCTCTTGCCAAAAGATGAAAACCTTGACTGGGAGAGTGCTGACTCTGGCTTAGATAATAAGCAGATCCCATAGAGCAGGCTGCCCACAATCCAAATTTGTGCCACTGGATATTACTGCTACCAATACTGGAGGGAAGACATTTTTACAAATAAAAGCAGATTTCGTGGCTGCCTCAGTACAAACATCTCAGGCAGCTTGCACTGAGTATCTCTGGTGCCCTTACAGCAGGCCAGTCCAACATCAGGGACACTCGGGCGAACACTGACAGAGGAGCTCAGGGACAATTTCAACGAAGTGGATAATCAGCAACTATAATGGACAACTAGCCCCTGGATACGAAAGTCACAAAGCATAATCACTCAGGGATTCCTGGAACCTACTGGATTATGGACAACATCCACGAAACAGACTTCCTGTTACAACTAGAGGACTATGGGCACTGCATTTTGGTCTAAAAGAAAAATATTTGACCATAACTAGATTTTGGTTCTTTTCTAGTAATAGAACCAAGTCTGAGCCCCACCCTCTATTCATCCCATATGTAAAGCCATATTATAACACAGCCCAAAGAGTCAACAACACAGGTGATATACAGCAAGATTCTCCTGAGACCCATTTTCCCCACTGTAGGGTTGAAGAAAGATGCTATATGAACGCCCCTTGCCACACCAAACAGACTCTTACTAAAACAGGTACCCACCACCATCAAAATTCAAAGGCATCTGGTTACAAGGCCTTTAAAAATCTTTTGCTGGTCCCTCACACCTGACATACACAGACTGGCAACAATACAATATAAACATTTCAAAGCGCCTCAAAGTCCTAGCTTCACTCGATGTTTTACCACACTTATAATTTTGAATTCCTTTCCCATTCCCATTGCTCTGTATTAGTGATGGAGTGTTTCAATAACATTTCTTCTAACTGCTGATAGCTCATACTTAGACTGTGATAAATGTCCCCTTTTGGGATGACACGGCCCTTCCTGCATGAGCCAGGTCCATCAGAGAAAAGTGGCTTTAGAAGAAACTCAATTAGAAATAGCTGGCTAGAGAGAGAGCTGTAAAAATTATGTAAGAGTTAGGAACCAGCCATAAAATAAATTCAGTATTGATGAGGATGTGGAAGTGAAATGAGAACACTGTTGATGGAGCATAAATCAGTACACTTTATAAAACCATTTGGCAGCATCCACTAAAGCCGAACATATGCTTACCATATAACCCAGAAATTCTACTCCTAGGGATAGACCCAAGAGAAATGAAAACATACATCCACTCAGAAACTCGTACATGAATATGCATAGCAGCATTATTTATAACTGCCAAAATTTGAAAACTACCCAAATATCCATCAACAGTAGAAAACAGTGATATAGAACGTCCCTGGTGGCTCAGTGGTTAAGAATCCACCTGCCAATGCAGGGGACACAGGTTCGAGCCCTGGTCCGGGAAGATCCCACAGGCCCTGGAGCAACTAAGCCCGTGCGCCACAACTACTAAGCCTGCACGCACCACAACTACTGAAGCCCACACACCTTGAGCCCATGGCTCCACAACAACAGAAGTCACCACAATGAGAAGCCCACGCACCTCAATGAAGAGAAGCCCCTGCTTGCCACAACTAGAGAAAGCCTGGCACAGCAACAAAGACCCGACACAGCCAAAAAAAAAAAAGAAAGAGAAAACAGTGACATATTTGCATACACAACGGAATACTATACAGCAATGATCTACAACCGCATACAACAATCTGGATGGATCACACAAACAGCGTGTAAGCAAAAGAGGCCAGACACAAGAGTATATACTACATGGTTCCACTTATATAAGGCAGGAAACAAGTAAAACTCACCTATGCTGCTGCGAGTCAGAATAGTGGGAACCCTAAGAATAAGGGATAGGAACTGAAAGATAGCATAAGAGGGGCTTTCTAGGCACCAGTAATATTCTGCTTCTTGATTTGAGTGCCAATAACACACGTGGGTTGAGCTTGTGATAATTCACTGAGTTGAACACTCAATATGTACTCTTCAATACGCACATTATACTTGAATAAAAAGTTAAAAAATAAATCCAGTAAAGCCAATTTCCTGTAATGTCCTTAAAGTGCCACCTAGTGGCACAAGTTAAATGTAAACAAGAAGGAAGATTCATTTCAAGTTGACTTGAAAGACATGGCCCCATTTCTCTCAGCACAGTTTGGGACTGGGCTGGAACAGTGCCCTAGATTTAAAAACAAACGAAAAAAACCCCCACAAAACAACAAAAAACCTTTCCCCTGGCACAGAGAATACTGACACAAAGATTCAGTGGCAAAATAAAGCTGTCTACCACAGGGCACACTGGTACCAATGAGCCAATGATGAGGCACATCCCTTCCCAGCTGCACCTGCGATCAACCATGTGGGAATATTTACAACCAGAGGTTGGCAACAGCTACAAATAGGGGCTTTTTCTTTTCTCAGAGAGAAGATTTACCAGCACACAAGTAAGGGATACCTACAGAACTTGCTGAGCAGAGCAGGGTATTCAGGAGGGAGACGGGAAGAAACAACTCCTTTATCGTGTTTTCCCAGGACAAGCTTCTTTCCCTCTTCCTCACCTTAAAGGCAAGGCCTTAGTTGGTTTCTTCTAGTTATGCTTCAGAAACACAGAGTTGAGAAGGACCACCCACAGCAAGCCTTGGAAGCTGCCAGGTGAATAAATGATATTTGCTCGAGGTTTTACTAGTAAAGTTGGAAAGACAGAGCATCTTGATCAGAAAAAGGTCCTCAAGGCAAAGCCGCAAACTATAGACACAGGCATTGCAATCCTTGTGTTAGGAGATGGTGGGTTAAAAGGCTGATGGGGGAACTGTCTTTCTGTTGATTCTTTTCCTTTTCATTTCCACTATTTACAGAAACAGGTGACATGTGGATTTGGCCTATAGATTGTAGTTTGTTGACCCTTGATGTAGGCAGAAGGCCAGTCGTGAAAGGTCACAGAAGGGAAAGAAGGTGGTTTAAACACAAGTAGTTTAGTAAGCCAGCCCGGCACTCATTCTGGGCTCGTGATCATGAAGTTCTGGCTGTCCTGAGTCTGTTCTTCTGTTTGCCAACTAGACTCCACCTCTGCTTCGCTGGGCCTGTACTGATAATTATAATAGTTCATTGTTGGTGAGAGCCAACCATGTGCCAGGCACCATCCTAAGTGCTTTACAGATATTAACTCGCTTAATTATCACAACCCGATGAGAGTAGACACTACAACTATCCTCATTCACAGATGATGAAACTGAGACACGGAGAGGCTAAGTAAATGTGTCCAAAGACACACAGCCAGTAAGAGGCAGAGAGAGGATTTGTACCCCAAGCCCACGTTCTTAACTACTCTGTCAGGCTGCCTCCCTGGGCCCACCCTCTGGGCATCCTCCACCATCCTCTCCTAGTGACACCACAGCACAGGGGGGCACCCTCCCATCCCATCCTGCTTCTCCCCTGACACTTAGGGGTGCTTCCTGCTTATTATCACTCTGTGGGGGTGTCAGAGAAGAGAAATAAGGATTCCTTTGTTCAGGAACCTAGAAACCAGCCGTAGTTGACTCCCAGGGGAAACACCGGGCTATCTTGTTAGTTATAGGAAACATGGTGTCCAGCAATCGCCTACAATCCTTGAGCACAGAGCATGAGAAAATGGGTTTAGATTAGACACATGGAAAATGACACAGTTACATACATACACCATGAGAGACTACAGGATGGAAGGTGTTAGGCGTGGCCGCTTTCAGAGGGTGGGGAAGGGGAAAGGAGCTGGAGGAGAAAGAGCACATCACAACCCTTGTGATCCCACAGCTGTCAGCAAAGTGTGGGCCTCTCGTAAGCACATTTCATTAACACCTGATGAACTGATTAGATGAACTTAAGGCATCTTTCAGAGGAGTGATGCTAGCACAGTAAGCTTTACACAATAATATTACAAGCAAAATGTCATAAGGAGGGGAAACCTAGGAAAGAAAACAAGTTACCAGTGGTAGGATAAAGCTAATTTATTAAGAGGTTTCAGAACATAAAATGTATTGGTGATAATATGTCAACTCTGTTGTTAAGAAAAAAGAGGTGGGCTTCCCTGGTGGCGCAGTGGTTAAGAATCCGCCTGCCAATGCAGGGGACAAGGGTTCGTGCCCTGGCCCAGGAAGATCCCACATGCTGCAGAGCAACTAAGCCCGTGTGCCACAACTGCTGAGCCTGCGCTCTAGAGCCCACAAGCCACAACTACTGAGCCCGCGTGCTGCAACTACGGAAGCCCACGCATGCATAAATAAATAAATAAGAGAGAGGTTAAGAAAATAACTGTGAGACGTGGTTGCATAGCAGAGCATGGTGGGTGGAGCCGGCACTCTGAGCCTAGATAGTCAGGGTCAGAATCACAGCTTTAACGTGCTGTGGGTGACTCTGGGCAAATTTCTAGTTCTCTGTGCCTCAGTTTGCTTATCTGCAAAGTGACGATAGCAACAGAACCTACTGCACATGGTTGCTAGGATTAAATAAGTTAATATTTATAAAGGACTTAGAAGAGCATCTGACACATAAACACTATACTTAAGTACATGATAAATTTATAAAATAAATAATCGCAAAGCCTCAATGGTTTGTATACTTCTAAAATCAATTCTGAAATGCATAAATAATAATTATTTATGATGTAAAACTTCTGTCTTTTTTTCCCTTTTTGAAAGCAGGATATGGATTACACTTGGCCTTCGGCTACACCAAATATGGCCCAGTGACCAAACTGTGCAACCTATTTTGGCAAAGCTGAACGTTAAGTCTTCCCTGGGGAAGGCACTTTAAACAATAAACGTTTTAGCTTAATATTAGGAAATATCGATACTTCATATTTAGAAAATGGGCAGAGAGACTGAAAATCCTTATTAACTTGTGCTCAGCATACCTATAGTTAATTTTTATGATGTGCGATGAATGATTTCTCTCTCTCTCTCTCTCAAGGTTTATCATTAAATTTCTAGCACCAGCCCAGAAACCTTTCCCAGCTCTCCTGTTCTACAAAAGCTGGTTCTGTCACTTACTAACGAAGAGGTCCCAAGTAGTTCACTTCTGCTTTCTGAACTTCAACTTCCTGTTCTGTAAAATGCTATGCAATGACAAAGGAGAGCATGAGCACAGAAGTGATAAAATTCGAAAGACTAAGACACACTCAGCAGCAAGACAAAGATCCCTGTGGGGCCAAATCACAAAGTGGCAGGCATATGCATAAAATAGATAACTAATAAGCACCTGTTGTATAAAAACAATAAAATCCAAAACAGCCAAAAAAACCCAAGTGGTAGGCCAGGCTGAGGGTTCAGCAGCAGGTGGAGGCAGCTGAGAGCTCATACCCAGCAGAATAACAGGGATTTAAATGCCCCACATGAGGCAGGGTTCCCGCACCAAGCTCATTCCCTAAAGCCAGAGGCTAAGGTGACACTTCACTACCTATAAACCTGCAAAGCCACGAAGAAGCCTGTGAAGGTGCTCGGGGCTGCCTCCTAATGAAAGGAAGCAGAAACAGATACAACACTTTAGCCTGGTCTTGGGCTCAGCCACCATCTGGTGACATCTGCATGATCACTTACATCTGTACCAGATGGAAGTGCTGAACCTCAAGGAGAAGAATTGGCCCCAGACTAGAGGCCCATGGGCGCAGGGTGGTGGGGTATGGTTGGCAGGGACACCACTGAACTGCTAGGAAGAGAGGAGCTCGGAGAACTGAGAATGAAATTGAAACTCCGATACCAAATAAGACTGCTAAGCAAATTTCCAAAAAGCATGGAAGGAAAAAAGCCAGCAGTAAGAACAGCCTCCCAAAAATAAGATGAATTTACTCCTGACTAAAATGAAGACAGAACAAGTTGAAAATAACTTTAAAATAATTTTGTTTAGAACCCACAAAGTTAAAAGTAGGGAATGCATCCTGAAAAAGAACAGAGAACTATGAAACAGAAATTGGGAAAAGTGAAACAAGAACAGATTAACATAAAAAAGAATGGACTATAAAACCTGGAATCATAAACAGTTATAAATTTGGAAGTCAAAGATTTCATCCACAGCCAACCCAGAGAGATCATGACATAAAAAGATGAAAGTACCACTACTAGAAATAAAAGATGTGTTACCAGATATAGAAGCATAGCTAATGAGTTTGAGAAGAAAATAGAAGAAATAAGTAGAGAATCAAAACCTGCAGAGATATGACTAAGAGTGTTCTAAAATTAAAGACATGATTTTCCAGATGGAAAGTGCATACCAATCATCATCTAGAATAAATAAATTTAAATCTATGCCTAGACACATCACAGTGAAATTGCAACAGAACATCGAAAATAAAGTTTTAAAAGCCACCACAGAGAAAAGATAGTAACTCCAAAGGAACCCAAAATAGATTCACAGAATACTCAGCAGCAACAAAAATAAATGCCAGAAGAGAAGGAGATAATACATTCAAAATGCTGAGGGAAAATAATCTTCAACCTAGAATTCTATTCATACATGCAGCAAAATTACCACTTAATAGAAAGGGCAATAAGTTTACCATCCAGAGAACATGGATGAAAAAAACTACTAGGTTATGTATTTCAGTAAAAGGTTTATGTGAACCTCACAATTGCTGGAGTTATCCTAACTATACGATTATGCAATATTATATGCCTCATCACAAGTTCTGAGAGCATGGTCTCTTAAAAGTAGCTTCCAAAGGCCATTTTATTCTGATAGAGCTTTGACTTTGTTTTATTCTAGTTGTCATAACAGAGAGCATTTTTTCCCTTTCTCCCAATCTTTAATTGAAAGAGGAAATCTTTAAAAGAAAAACTCCCTAATTTCCCCACCAAAACAGCTATTTAAACTTCTACCAGTTACTGCAGTCCACTTCCAAATGCTCAACAGTAGATACGTGACATTTGTGATTGAAACGTATAGAGACCTTCAAGGATACCCAAATTCACAAATCTACCTCTCACAAAAAGTCTCCCCAAAATAGAGAATGTACTTATATAAACAATTTATCATAAGATGAGATAGCTAAATTACAGATGAATTACTTAAGCGACCCCTTTAGACCCCTAAAAAGAGTTAGTGGAAATTCACTGAGGAGTTAACTTCAAAGTTCAAAGGCCCAATGAGGAGCGAACACTGGCCAGCAACAAAGGAAAAGGAATTTAAACTCTGACCACAGCAAAGGGGCCGATCAGTGTTTTCTATGGACCTTCAAGATCACTCTCAGAGAGTAGAATATCTTACTATCAAAGTTCTACTGAATACTTTTATGTGGTACAATCAGTAAACATTTCTGTATTTGGATCTTTTCTACTATTTTCCCTGTAAACATTCTAATGGATGTCTAATACTCTATTGGGTGGATATACATACAATACTCTTAACCAGAGCCTTCTTCTTGGGCATTTGTATTGTCTGTATTGTTTTAATTTTTATCAATAATACTAAAATAAATGTCATCATAGAACTTTTCCTTTCTTTTGAACAAGCTCTTGGGGAAAATTCTAATGGCATTTGTTGACAGCTGGAAAACTCTGAGTGCTCCTTTTAAAAGGAGGGGATTTATACTTAATCTTTCCTCCTCTATTCCAATGCCAGTATTTCATCACTCTCTCTTCTCCTTGAACTTCTCACTACGGCCATTTCCTATGCCTTTTGAATTTCTCATTCAGTGCCAGCTGTATGAAAATAGTACTTTTCAAATTCCTTTAATAAATCCTTATAAAAGGACTTGGAGAGCTCTCAAAATTCTATCAACAAAGACTGGTCTAAACCACAACTGTTTCTTCATGCTACACCAACCTGGAAATATGATTAGCTTTTTGAGTAAACTATGAAACAATTCTAGAGCTAGGTACCATAGAGTAAAATGTACTGCCAAAATCAATATATGAAAAAAGGTCTTACACAAAGCAGAATAATCTACTTGAATCTTCAGCCTTGATAAATTCAAAACAATGTTATCTACAGTGAGGGAGAAATTTATCAGAACCTAATTTTAATTTAAAATACAGCCTTTTATTTTAACTAGAGGACAACACAAGAGGAGTTGTGTCAGTCAAGCTACAGGTTTGTCAATTTTGTTGATCATCTAAGAAACCCAACTTTTGGTTTCAATGATTTCCCTGTTGTTTTCCGATTCTCTATCTATCTCCACTCTATTATTTCCTTCTTTCTGCTAGCTTTGGGTTTAGCTAGCTCCTCCTCTTTTTTTTAATTGAAGTATACTTGATTTACAATATTATATTAGTTTAAGGTGTACAACACAGTGATTCAGCATTTTTACAGACTATACTCCATTTAAAGTTATTATAAAATAATGGCTATAATTCCCTGTGCTGCACCCTAACCCTAACCCTTGTTGTTAACCTATTTTATACATAGTAGTTTGTACCTATTAATCCCATACGCCTATCTTGCCCCTCCCCACTGGTATCCGCTAGTTTATTTTCTTTGTGAGTCTATTTCTATTTTACTATATACATTTGTTTACCTTTCAGATTCCACACGTAAGTGATAACACACAGTATTTGTCTTTGCCTGCCTGACTTATTTCACTAAGCATAATATTCTCTAAGTCCATCCATATTGCTATAAATGGCAGAATTTCATTCCTTTTTACGGATGAGTAATATTCCATTTTATATATATACACCACTTCTTTATCCATTCACTGTTGATGGATACTTAGGTTGCTTTCACACCTTGGAAATTATAAATAATGCTGCTATGAACACTGGGTGCATGTATCTTTCCAAATCAGTGTTCTCATTTTTTTTTGGATGTATACCCAGGAATGGAATTGCTGGATCATAAGGTAGTTCTATTTTTAGTTGCTTGAGGAACCTCCATACTGTTTTTCACAGTACCTGCACCAATTTGCATGCCCACTGACAATGTACAAGAGTACCCTTTTCTCCACATCCTAGCCAACATTTGTTATTTGTGGTCATTTTGATGACAGCCATTCTGACAGGTGTGAAGTGATGTCTCATCATGGTTTTGATTTGCATTTCTCTAATAATTAGCAACACTGACCATCTCTTCATGTGCCTGTTGGCCACCTGCAGGTCTGCTTTGGAAAAACATCTATTCAAGTCTTCTATCCATTTTTTTAGCCAGGCTGCTTTTTTAAAAATATTGAGTTGTGTGAGCTGTTTATTTATCTTGGATATTAGTCCCTTGTTGGTTATATCATTTGTAAAGTATTTTCTCCCATTCATTAGGTTGTCTTTTTGTTTTGCGGATGATTTCCTTTGCTGTGCAAAAGCTTTTAACTTGAATTAGGTCCCGTTTGTTTATTTTTGCTTTTATTTCTTTTCTCTTAGTAGACAGATCCAAAAATGTATTGCTTCTACTTTTGTCAAAGTGTTCTAGTTTTATGCTTTCAGGTCTTGCAGTTAGGTCTTTAATCCATTTTAAGTTTATTTTTGTACATAGTGTGAGAAAACGTTCTAATTTCATTCTTTTACATGTAACTGTCCAGTTCTCCCAACACCACTTACTGAAGAGACTGTCTTTTCTCCATTGTATATTCTTGCCTCCTTTGATGTAAATTAATTGGCCATGAGTGCATGGGTTTATTTCTGGGTTCTCTGTTCTGTTCCACTGATCTATGTGTCTGTTTGTGTACCAGTACCATGCTGTCCTGCTTACTGTAGCTCTGCAGTATAGTCTAAAGTTAGGGAGAGTAATACCTCCAGCTTCGTTCACTTTTTCTCAAAATTGCTTCAGCAATTTGAGATCTTTTGTGGTTCCATATGAATTTTAGGATTCTTTGTTCTACTGTGGAAAATGTCATGGGTATTTTAATAGGAATTGCATTAAATCTGTAGATTGGGGCTTCCCAGCGCAGTGGATAAGAATCCTCCTGCCAATTCAGGGGACACGGGTTCAAGCCCTGGTCCAGGAAGATCCCACATGCTGCTGAGCAACTAAGCCCGTGTGCCACAACTACTGAGCCTGCGCTCTAGAGCCCGCGAGCCACAACTACTGAGCCCACGTGACACAACTATTGAAGCCTGTGCGCCTAGAGCCCGTACTCTGCAACAAGAGAAGCCACTGTAATGAGAAGCCCACACACCGCAACAAAGAGTAGCCCCCGCTTGCCCCAACTAGAGAAAGCCCGTGCACAGCAACGAAGACCCAATGCAGCCAAAAATAAATAAATAAAAAATTTTTAAAAATCTGTAGATTGCTTTGGGTAGTATAGACATTTTAACAATATTAATTCTAACAATACAAGAATATAGGATATCTTTCCATTTCTTTGTATCATCTTCAATTTCCTTCATCAATGTTTTATAGTTTTCAGAGTATATAGGTCTTTCACTTTCTAGGTTAAATTGATTCCTAGGTATTTTGTTCTTTTTGGGGCAACTGCTTTTTGGTTGTTTTTTGGTGTTTTTTTTTTTTCTTTGCTCTTGCTTTCCAATAGTTCATTATTAGTGTATAGAAAATCAACAGATTTCTGTATATTAATCTTGTATCCTGCAACTTTACTGAATTCATTAATTAGTTCTAATAGTTTTGAGGTGGAGACTTTAGGGTTTTCTATGTATAGTATCATGTCATCTTCAAATAGTGAGTTTTACTTCTTCCCTTCCAATTTGGATGCTTTTTATTGATATTTCTTTTTCTTCTCTGATTGTTGCTGTCAGAACTTCCAATACATTGTTAAATAGAAGTGGTGGAGAGTGGGCATCCTTGTCTTGTTCCTTATCTTAGAGGAAATGCTTTCAGCTTTTCACCACTGAGTATGATGTTAGTTGTGGGATTGTCATAAAGAACCTTTATTATGTTGAGATATGTTCCCTCTATACCAACTATGATGACAGTTTTTTTTTTATCATGAATGGATATTGAATTCTGTCAAAGGTTTTTTATGCATCTATCGAGATGATTACATGATAGTGATCCTTCCTTTTGTTAAGATGGTGTGTATTACACTGATTTGTGAATACTGAACCATCCTTGCATCCCTGGAAAAAATACCAGTTGATCATGGTGTATGATCCTTTTTATGTATTGTTGAATTGAGTTTGCTAATATTTTGTTGAGAATTTCTGCATCTATATTTATCAAAGATGTTGGTCTGTAATTTTCTTTTTTTGTAGTGTCTTTGTCTGGTTTTGGTATCAGGGTCATGGTGGCCTCACAGAATGAATTTGGGAGTGTTGTTCTGTCTTCTTAAATTTTTTGGAATAGTTTGAGGATAGGTAGTAGTTATTCTTATGTTTGGGAGAATTCTCCTTTGAAGACATCTGGTCCTGGGCTTTTGTTTGCTGGGAGCTTTTTTAATTACAAATTCAATTTCACTACTAGCAATAGGTCTGTTCAAATTGTCTGTCTCTTCCTGATTCATTTTTGGCAAGTTTTATGTTTCTAGAACTTTGTTCATTTCTTCTAGGTTGTCCAATTTGTTGGCATATAACTGTCTATAGTATTCTCTTATGATTTTTTGTATTTCTGTAGTATTGGTTGTTATTTCTCCTCTTTCATCTCTTACGTTGTTCATTTGGGTCCTCTCTCTTTCCTTCCTGATGAGCCTGGCTAAAGGCTTATCAATTTTGTTTATCATTTCAAAGAAACAGGTCTTGGTTTCATCTTTTCTTTTTTTTTTTGGTCTATTTATTTCCTCTCTGATCATTATTATTTCCTTCCTTCTGCTCATTTTGGGCTTTGTTTGTTCTTCTTTTTCTAATTCCTTTAGAACGCTTAGGTTAAGTTGTTTGAGATTTTTCTTGTTTCTTGAGGAAGGCATGTATCCCTCTAACATCCCTTCTAGAACTACTTTTGCTGCATCCCACAGACTGTAGAAAGCTGTGCTTCTGTTTTCATTTGTCTCATGGTATTTTCTCATTTCCTCTTTGATTTCCTCATTGTCCCATTGGTTTTTTAGGAGTGTGTTGTTTACTCTCCATGTGTTTGTGCTTTTCCTGTTTTTTTCTGTAATTGATTTCTAGTTTCATACCACTGTGGTTGGAAAAAATGCTTGATATAATTTCTATCCTCTTAAATTTGTTGAAACTTCCTTTGTGCCCTAGCTTGTGATCTATCCTGGAGAACATTCCATGTGCACTTGAAAAGAATGTGTATTCTGGTCTTTTCAGATGCAATGTCCTTACTATTAAGTCCAACTGCTCTATTATGTCATTTAAGACCACTGTTGCCTTAATGATTTTCCATCTGATCTTTCCATTGATATATGGGGGGTGTTAAAGTCTCATACTATTATTGTATTATTGTCAGTTTCTCTCTTTATGTCTGTTAATATTTCCTTTATATATTTAGGTGCTCCTGTATTGGGTACATATATATTAACAAGTATAATATCCTCCTCTTGTATTGATCCCTTTGTCATATAAAATGCCCTTCTCTGTCTTTTTTTATAGCCTTTGTTTTAAAGTCTACTTTGTCTGATATGAGTGTTACTACCCCTGCTTTCTTGTCATTTTCATTTGCATGAAATATCTTTTTCCATCCCCTCATTTTCAGTCGGTGTGTGTCTTTGGCTCTACACTGCGTATCTTGTAGACAGCATGTACGTGGGTCTTGTTTCTATATCCAATCAGGTACACTATGTCTTTTGATTGGAACGTTTAGTCCATTCACGTTTAAGATAATTATTCACATGTATATTCTTATTGTTATTTTGTTAATTGTTTGGTGTTTTTTTAGGTCTTTTTTGTTCCTTTCTTCTTTTGTTCTCTTGTGATTTGATGACTATATTTAGTGTTATATTTGGATTCCTTTTTATTTTATGTGTGTACATCTATTATAGATTTTTGGTTTGTGGTTACCATGAAGTTTTTATATAGCAATATATAAAATATGCTATAAATATCATATAATATATGATTGTTTTAAGTTGCCCATCTCTTAATTTCAAATGCATTTTAACAACTCTGCATTTGTACATCTAGTTGTTTTGTGTATCCCTTAAGGCCACTTGGTTTTTTAAGAGTATGTCATCTAATTTCCACATATTACTGAATCTTCCAGTTTTACTTCTGGTACTGATTTCTACTTTCATTCCACTGTGGTCAGAGAAGATACTTTGTATGATTTCAGTCTTTTTAAATGTACTGAGATTTGTTTTGTGGCCTAACATATTTTCTATCCTGGAGAATGTTCCATGTGCACTTGAGAAAAAATGTGTAGGCTGCTGTTGTTGAGTAGAGTGTTCTATAGACGTCTATTAGGTATCTATTTCATTACTGGTCTTCTGTCTAGTTGTCAATCCATTAATGAAAGTGATATATTAAAGTCTCTATTATTGTAGAACTGGCTATTATTCCCTTCAGTTCTGTTGGTTTTGCCTCACATATTTTGGTGCTCTGTTGTTAGGTGTGTATATGTTTATAATTTTTATCACATTAATGGATTGACTCATTTATCAACACATAATGTCATTCTAAGTCTCCTGTAACAATTTTTGTCTTTAAGTTTATTTTGGTCTGATATTAGTATAGCCACCCCAGCTCTCTTTTGGTTACTATTTGCATGTAATATCTTTTTCCATCCTTCCACTTTCAATCTATTTGTATCACTGGATCTAAAGTGAAGTCTATTGTAGACAGCACATATTTGGATAGTTTTTAATGCATTCTGTCTGTCCCTGCCTTTTTTTAATATATATATTTTCTTTTAATGTATTTTTATTGAATTTGTTACAATATTGCTTCTGTCTTTTATGTTTTGGTTTTGGGCCATGAGGTATGTGGGATCTTAGCTCTCTGACCAGGGATCGAACCCACACCCCCTGCAGTGGAAGGTGAAGTCTTAACCACTGGACCGCCAGGGAAGTCCTGTCTCTGCCTTTTAATTGGAGATTTTAATCCATACAATTTAAAGTAATTACTAATAAGGAAAGATTTACTTTTGCCATTTGCTGTTTGTTTTCCAGGTCTTATACCTGTTTTCTTCTCAATTCCTCCATCACTATCCTCTTTTGTGATTAACTGATTTTTTTTTTAGTGTAACATTTTTATTACCTTCTCATTTTTTCCATTTTTTTTTTAGTTTTTTCCTTAGTAGTTACCCTAGGAATTAGTTAATATCTTAACTTTATAACAAGTTTGAATTAATACCAACTTCATATCAATAGTATAGAAACCTCTGCTCCTACACAGCCCTGCTGCCTCCTTATATTACTATTGTCACAAATTACATCTCTATGCATGTGTGCCCATTAACACAGATTTTAAATTATTGTTTTAAGCATTTCCCTTTTAAATCATATAGAAAAACAAAGGAGTTACAAACTAACAATGCAACACTACTGGCTTTTATACTTACCTATGTAGCTACCTTTACGTTTCTTCATTTCTTTTTAGAGCCTCAAGGCACTGTCTAATATCCTTTCATTTCAGCCTGGAGGACATCCTTTAGCATTTCTTACAGGGCAAGTCTACTAATGACAAATTCCTTGAGGTTTTGCTTATCTGGGAATGTTTCAGTCTCCAGTGACACCGTCTGTGGGGGTGTAAAGTGCCTCCCCAGGCGATCTGCTGCCATCAGTCACAGTTGAGAGACTAGATTCCCCCTTTGGTCTCTGCTGAAGCCATGTTTGCTGACTAGGAAAGCACCACTCTGGGCTGTCTACTGCTACCACATGAGGAGCAAAATACCAGCCTCTCCAGTAGGTCCCTGCTGACATCAGAGGGGGGAGCATCCATGGTGTTTGGCTGGGGTACAGCAAGTATTGTTAAAAAGGTCTATATCCAGCTTAGCTACCTCCTTCCCAGTGCTTTGGCTGGGGAGTATATGTTTTTGTTTGCATCTGTCAGTGGTTCTGGGTTGCAGGCTCCTCCAGTGCCCAGTCCAGGATATATGAAAGATTTGTTAAAACTCAGGGGACTCACTACTATGCTATTCCTCAACTCCTGAGGCCCTAGTCAGCCTGCTTTCCTCTTTACATCTTTTGAAATCCTCTTTCTGCCATATTATGCCTAGAGTTTTTAGTTGTACTTAGCAGTGGGAGAGCAGGGAGAAATTAGTCTAAGCCATCTTGTCCTCAATTGTGTTTTGTGATGTTTCATCTATACTTGCAACAAAATTTTTCTTGGACCGAGGAATACAACACATGATCAGAAACTTTAAGCACTAAAAGGATCTATCTAGTCTAATCTTCTCATTTTCTAGAAGAGATAGTAGGTCCGTCACATGAATTTGCTTACTTCCCATAAAGCCATAGAGCTTCATAATAGTAAGGCTAAGAATAAGACCACGGACAGACACATTTGTATAATGCTGTACAGCTTTCATTACGTTCTTTCATCATCGCAGATGAAGATAAATCCTGGACCTAGATCTTCTTTCCTTAATCACTGAAACACTCACTAACATACTGTGATTTTCAGCTAATCTTCAGCATGCACCGTAGGACAGAAGAGAGTAACACTTTGGAAGAAAATGAGGATGGCATCTTAGGTGATATATGTTTGTAAATTCTCTTCAAAATAATTACTGAGTTTCTAATACGTAAGTACATAGAAGACTACCTCTTGACATATACTAAATTTATATTTTGATGAGTGAAAATCAGGACGCCGTATATACCTTGGAAAGCTTACAAATATGCTTCATCTACATAACCAATGTATTAAGGTGATTTAGTAACTAATGTACATTACATGACCTCATCTGAACACATTATAGCAAAAGATCTCATGATATGTGACATACGCCCACAGGGTTCTAATTTAATAAAGAAAAAAGCCACAAAGTTTTAGAAGCAGTAACATTCCTATGTTGTTTACATTTCAAGAATGTTTCTTGCTGTTTTCTTATAGATATTTGAAAATTGCCAGTGAGATAATACTTCATTTTACTCTCCTGAAAATGGATTTAGTATGAATTTAAAATGGATTCAGTATGCATGCTATACTTTAATCAAATTTACATTTTAAAAACATATTACATAACCCTGTAAGAGACTTACATAATCACTAGTAATGCCAAAAAAGAGAGAGAGCTCTAAAACTCTTAAACGTCTCCCAGGAGAATTTACTATTTTGTATCATCAACTATATTAACTTAAGGAAAACAGTCTTGAAATGAAAAGATACTCATTTACAAGGACAATGTATTTTTTTTTTAAAAAAAGCATGGAGTATCAAATATTTCAGAACTTCAGGGCCTACAAACTGCCATTTGAGTTTAAGTGAGCCTCAGTCTTCCCTTGCAAATTAAATGAAGAGAGTATTTTATATCAACTTGTATCTAAGAAATTTGGCTTTGAAGTAAAGCGGCATGCCCAGCATATCCCTACTGGATTCAGTACAGCCTTAGAGACCTGATCCTAGCCAGATGGCAAAGTCAGATGACACATTAGCTGAATGGACTATGGAGTCCTTTCAAGGCCATCTGTGTTCATGGCTAGTCCTTCACAACAGTACACAGAGGACTGGAGGCACACAGCGACTAGTCATTCCAGCAAGACCTTCCCATCATGCCCCCTGACCCTGCTGAAATCAGTTATCACCAGAAGCCCGGGACCCCCAGGACATTCATTGTGATCAGGGTCCCTGTCCCCACAGGGTCTGGATATATCCCCTAACCGGACTTCGTGTCTCCCACCCTCCCCAGCTTGAGAAAGTCTCCCACCGTGCCCTTTAAGAACTCGCGGTGGAGCATCAACAGATCCCCTATATTCTCAACTTCTTCTTTGAACATTCCTTCCTCTCACCTTAATCCAGTGCCTCTCAATCCTGACTGCACTTCAGAATCACCTGGGGAGCTTCTACAAACTCCTCAGTAGGTTGCAAGCTCCCCCAAACGATGCTGGTGTCCGCAAGGGTGAGCGCTGCTGTGCTGAGTGACACCCTGTGCTGTCCCCTCAGCAGCTGCTCCCCAGACAGAACTCTCTCATCGGGGGCCTTTCCTCTCCCACCGCTCTGGCACCACCGGGACTAAAGTGAGCAGGCTGGCTGCTCTTCACTGCCACCTCCGAACATGAAATCTCTCTCGTCTAAAACCTCCTAGCTTTCCAAATTGCGGGCAGTTCCTCCAACACACAGGGACCTCTTGTACACCTGTTTCTTTGCATTTGCTTTTTCTCTACAGTAATGTTCTGAACCCCTCAGCCATTAAAAAGAAAAGTTCTCTTGATTCTGTAAAACTCATTTCACTGGTAACCTTGGCCCTTGCATGAAGCCCTCTTGGTCTCTCTGAGCTTAGAAGTATTGCTAAAATGCTTCCTTCATAGCACTTTCATCCCACAATGCTATTGTAGCGCTCACTGCATTGCTCGCGAAGAGCACTTGCCGTTATAAAGTGAGAAATTAGTGGTATAAGTAGGAAAATTCAGAGCACATGAGTCTATAGGGAGCTGCAATTCATCAAATGTGGTGCTAACACAAAACTGAAAATATTATCCTTTGGACCAAAAAAAAAATCTCCTCTTTATTAAAGATAACTACACTGAAGCTGTGGCTCTATCACAATTGCTATAAGAAATCTGGCCCGAGATCAACACTATTAAAGGGATTTGGCTATTGAAGTACCACACAGGCCCCGAGCAGCAAACAGACCTACAGGACAAGCACCAACCCTGTGAATGGCATTTTACTCAGTTCATATGCACACAATGAGCTAATAAGTTTAACTAACTCTCATTTTAACACTGCTCCATATGAAACAGTTACCTCTAATTGCTTTTTAATCATTTACACTATGAATCAGTCTTTTAAAAAAAAAAGTGTCACCTCTGGCCTCTAGCCTGAGCCAAAATACTACACCCTGCTCTCCGGCCTGTCCACAGGAAAACGTGGGACCAAAACATTTGATTCTTTATATGCTCACTTGGTCCTTCTTGATCTTACCTATATAGCATGAAAAATAAGATCAGTTTCTTTGAATTTATTCCTTTTCCTAACTCCAAGGCCCCATTTGTATAACTTAATCCAGATGTTCATACCATGGTGGTGCCTGGTCTAAGTAAGGGCCAGTGAGGCTGCATTTTATGCTGAAAACCTAAATCTCATCTCTCACTTGATAAAATTAGAGACAGACTTTTGGTGTATGTATGTATGTATGTATCTATCTATCTATCTGTATATATATATAAACATATATATATATATATATATATATATATATCTTTGTGCACGTATCTGCAACTGTACAAACTCTCTTACATACTTAAAAACTGATAGTGCATTACTGATTGGCCACATAGTTTTTTAAATAGTGTTCCTCTTGGGGGAATAAAATGTTTTCTTTATTATAATCTAGTCTTGCCCGTTTATCAAGTTATATAATATGAAAATGTTAAATCCAAAAACTTTTAATCTTAATCTCTTCTCAAAGCTACTAATAAATACAATGATTTTAACTATACCAGGCTTCCTGGTTTCTCCCCTAAGTACTACAGTTTAAGCCCTACAAAAGAAGTCTCTGTAGTTAAGTATATATATATTTTTTTCCAAAGTCACCTTGATTGTCCATATATACCAAAGAACAGTCAAAAAAATTTTAACATAGCAAAAGAATAACTCAGAGTATTTAAGTTCTCTATAAATAAAATTTGTTGCTTTTCTGTTCCTTCTTCCTCTCTCATGAGGAAGCAATGAAGAAAACACAACAAACCTAAAACACAACAATTTGAAATCCCAAGCTAATGTGTGGTAAACTTTCTTTTTCATTTTCACCTCTTCTAGGGAAACCTATTGGCATAAGATATAAAAATTTAACTTTAATCACATAATATATAGATGAGGTGACAGATTAAAGATGTTTGGAAATGTTCTTACCAATACCTTAAGGCTGGTGTATAATCATGTGCTACGCCCTCAGGATAGTAACAGTATTTTATAAATAAAGGGATGAATGGTCACAAGCTAGAAAGCTGCCAGCTTTAACAAAATTGAGCAGGTTGGGGCTTCCCTGGTGGCACAGTGGTTGAGAGTCCGCCTGCCGATGCAGGGGACACGGGTTCGTGCCCCGGTCCGGGAAGATCCCACGTGCCGTGGAGCGGCTGGGCCCGTGAGCCATGGCCGCTGAGCCTGCGCGTCCAGAGCCTGTGCTCCGCAACGGGAGAGGCCACAATAGTGAGAGGCCCGCGTACCACAAAAAAAAAAAAAAAAAAAAATTGACCAGGTTGCTTTACTGTAAGACTTCAAAGCCCTTAATGAGCTGGCGTGCACTGCAAATCTCCCAGAGCAGGTACAGAGGCAGCAAATCTGTCTTACCACACAGCCCTATTAATATCTCCCAGGAGAAGGCTTCATCACAAGTAGTTTGGGAAAGACTGAAACATATAGGTGCTCCATACAGATGGTTAGGTGACTTTCTCCTGGGGCCAACAGTAGGAATTTGACACGGCACAAAGACTAAACACCACCATGTGTGGATCAGCCAGGACTTCCTCTGTTGACCGTGTGTGTCCCACGTACAGTGGGCGAGGAGGGGAGTGTAGGGGAGCGAAGTGGTGGAGGGCTCTTCTGCCTGCTTTTCGTACACACCTGTTTCTATAGTCTGAAAACTCCATAGTTAGGCAGCTGAGCTGGAGGCTTGGGCGGAGTGCTAGGCTCACTGTTTATACATTGTGATGGGAAATCTGATAGACAAACAAGCAGTCTCTTTCGTTAACAGTTGACTTCAGAATTCCCAGGTCCCCACCAGCTCCTCAGTCATCAAGCCCCAGAGCAGGCAGGAAGCCCACCTAGAGCAGCTCAGATGAGGACTGCTGATAGCGGCAGCACGGTTCACAACCGGGAACTAACTACTGTCACTTGTGCAGCAGGAGAAACATAAGGAGGTTGGTCACAAAAGCCCTTTCAGACAAGTGTTCCAAGCATTCATCCAGGTGGCTCCCAAGTCCTGGTCTGAAACCAGCAGCTGGTAGATAAGCACCTCCGGAACGCCCACTAATGTTGCTGTGACAGGCTTGCTGTTGGTGTAAATCAGGAGCATCAGCTCATCTAGGTCCTCCTGGGGGACATGGTGAAAGCCTCAACTGCCAGCGCAATGGAGCCCTGTCTTCCTGTACACACGGATACTTTGACTCCAACAATGGGAAGGGGGAGGAAGCTTCAGGAGATGGACCTTGGCTCTACTGTTTACTAGCTATGTCACCTTGGGTAACTTGCTTAACCCCTGTATGCTTCAACTTCTTCATCTGTTTTTTTTTGGTTTTTTTTTAAGGTTAATATTTATACCTACACTTCATAGGGTTTTTGTGAAGATTAAATAATGCATTGAAAGCACTTAGCACAAATGCGTGCTCTACTACAGATGCTCAGTAAACACAGCTAATAATTTAAATGAGTAGAAATCACAGGCAAGGAAGGGCAAGGATGGAACTAAAGCTTGGCAGTAGTAAATAGCAGGGACTCAATAAACACTTGTTGACTGGTTAATTAACCTCTCGTAAAGCTAACACTGGAATATTGAAAAAACGGTTCTCACTTATTTATATGTGGGTCAGGAGGAAGAGGGGTTTAATTACCCTTCAAACTGAAGGAGGAAGCCCATGTCTCATGGTATTTGCATCTCGAGGTTGAGTGGACACTAAAGACCACCTAATTCTCTAAAAGAAGGACAAGCCAATGTTTAAAGTGGTTTCAGTGACTCAGCGAGTCCTGAGATGCACCATATGGAAACGTATGCTCTGAACTACCCAGAGCAATGAGGTAGAAACTGGGTCGCTTTATAGAGAAATTTCTCAACATTTCCTGCCCAAAGTCAGAGAGAGTCTTTAAAGATAGTTTCTTCAGGAGCAATTAATGAAAGGAAGGATCTGTAGCACTCTTTACCACACTCCACGGATTTGCTGTTCTGCTTCTCATTTTCAACTCTACAAAGAGTGTTCATGTAAAAGGCCATAGTAGCACACGTCAACAAGGCGGAATTGATTCACAGGTGAAACAGATTCGGGTGATACAGTCTCCCAACGCTGCTGATTCAGCTTTTTGTCCCGAAGGAAAATACCATCCTAAAAAAAGCACTGTGGGTGCACTAACTCCATGCTGAGGACCATTTATTTTTAGTTTATGCAGAATTAACACAGCTCCTAAAACACTGAGGAAAATATAGGCACTCAGACTGCACATACTACACAGAAAAGCCACGTTCCCCAGCACCAATCGGAGAGGCACCCCTTCTGCTCCTCTCTCTGTAATGAAGACCACATGCAACCCTCTACAGCCAAGACTGAACTGTTTCACACATTTGCTTGGTTGCTTATTGAGGAAACTGTCCCCTTTCCACATGAGGCTGGGGGCTGGCTGGATAGGAAGAAATTCAACCCCACTCTGCTCTCCCAGTCCAGTCCAGACATCATCTTGGGAACTTGACCAGCCAGTTCTGTGGTGATCAACCCTCGCAAAGGAACCACAGTGGGAGGACAACTGCCTACTGACAGTTCTCAGAAACCAACGTCGTCTCCTACCTGCGATGGACAAGGTCTCGGAGGAAGTGCGGGTGGTGGAGGTAACAATCCTGACTTAGAAGCTGAAAAGAAAAATACACACTGTTAAGGACCACCGAAAACAACACACAGCACTCTTCCACTTGTTAACTGGGAAGAGCTATCGCATTTAACAATTTTAAATTTTTAAAATCTATCTGAGGGCTTTTTTTTCCTTAAAAAAAAAATGAGTACATGCTATTTCCAATCCCTTTTTCATTTTCCTCCTATCCAAAATCCAAATATCTATATAGGCTGTTGTGATTAAGACAGTGTAAAACAGTAAGGAAATGACACTCTTTGATCAAAAGACTGGAACCCAGCACGGACGGGAAGGACAGTCAATCCCCAATTAATCTGATGTTAATTATTTAGTTTCAAATACTCTAGGCCCTTTGACTCCTCTCCTATTTCTCCCAAGCTCTCAGCCATTACACTGCTCATTAGCTTGAGTTGGGAGCCAGAAATCCAGAATCCCAACAAGGCAGCACTGCTGCCCTGTGAGTGGGTCTGAGAGCAGTAGGAGAGGCTGCAAATGATGGACTAAAATGATATTTAGGGATTCTTCAAAGATCTCAATTTCCTTTTCGCCCTCTGATCCTTATTATCAGGGATAATTAAATCTGTTTCTAAAAAAATCTGGCCCCATTTGAAGCATCTTCTGAAAGAAAGTTTCATTCTAACCTTTTAAAAAATTTTTGTGAGATGCAGAGAAAGCTGGAGTTAAGCCAAGAATGTCTGAGTTGTAATTTAACAATGAAAACAAACATCTGCTATCGAATTATAAATAAGGCCCATGATCACACGCAAGAAATAAGTTTATCATCACACACTGGCCAAGTTAAACCACATTCTTTACAAACTCCTTAGAAAAGCACACCATGCTCTATATAACTATATGCAGTTTATTTCCAAATCTGTAATATGTGGCCTAATATTTAAACAACTTTCTATGCCTTAAAAATAATTCATATCCTTTCTCCTGCTGCCAGGACAGGAACTCAGCTCTGTGTTTCCTTGGCAGATTGCGATTCCACTGGGCACGTAGATCTTGGGCTGCGGTTCACCGCACACCCACTACACTCCAGGTGCCCAGGCAGGGCTCCTTAGACCATCCACCATGTGGCTGACATGGTCTTGGTGCTCCAGCCTGCTGTGAGGCTTGACGCTCCCAGGTAGCAGAGCCGAGTTCAGGACACTGGTCCACCAGACCTCTCAGCCCCATGTAATATCAATCAGCAAGAGCTCTCCCAGAGATCTTCGTCTCAACACTAAGACCCAGCTCCACCCAATGGCCAGCAAGCTCCAGTGCTGGACGCCGCATGCCAAACAACTAGCAAGACAGGAACACAGCCCCACCCATCAGCAGAGAGGCTGCCTAAAATCATACTAAGTTCACAGACACCCCAAAACACACCACCGGATGCAGCCCTGCCCACCAGAAAGACAAGATCCAGCCTCACCCACCAGAACACAGGCACTAGTCCCCTCCACCAGCAAGCCTACACAACCCACAGAACCAACCTCAACCACTGGGGGCAGACATCAAAAACAACAGGAAGTACGAACCTGCAGACTGCGAAAAGGAGACCCCAAACACAGAAAGTTAAGCAAAATGAGAAAACAGAGAAACACACAGCAGAAGAAAGAGCAAGGTAAACACCCATCAGACCAAACAAATGAACAGGAAATAGGCAGTCTACCTGAAAAAGAATTCAGAGGAATGACAGTAAAGATGATGCAAAATCTTGGAAACAGAATGGAGAAAATATAAGAAACATTTAACAAGAACCTAGAAGAACTAAAGAGCAAACAAACAATGATGAACAACACAATAAATGAAATTAAAAATTCTCTAGAAGGAATCAAAAACAGAATAACTGAGGCAGAAGAACGGATAAGTGACCTGGAAGATAAAATAGTGGAAAAAACTACCACAGACCAGAATAAAGAAAAAAAAAAGAAAAGAATTGAGGAGAGTCTCACAGACCTCTGGGGCAACATTAAATGCACCAACGTTCGAATTATAGGGGTGCCAGAAGAAGAAGAGAAAAGGAAAGGGACTGAGAAAATATTTGAAGAGATTATAGTTGAAAACTTCCCTAATATGGGAAAGGAAATGGCCAATCAAATCCAGGAAGCACAGACAGTCCCATACAGGATAAATCCAAGAGGAAACATGCCAACACACATACTAATCAAACTATCAAAAATTAAATACATGGGCTCCCCGGGTGGCACAGTGGTTAAGAATCTGCCTGCCAATGCAAGGAACACGGGTTCGAGCCCTGGCCCGGGAAGATCCCACATGCCGTGGAGCAAATAAGCCCATGCACAACTACTGAAGACTGTGTGCCTAGAGCCCGTGCTCTGCAAAATGAGAAGCCACGACAATGAGAATCCCATGCACCGCAAAGAAGAGCAGCCCCCGCTCACTACAACTAGAGGAAACGCGCACACAGCAACGAGGACCCAAGAGAGCCAAAAATAAATAAATAAATACATTTTTTTAAATTAAGTACAAAGAAAAAATATTAAAAACAGCAAGGGAAAAACAACAAATAAAATACAAGGGAATCCCCATAAGGTTAACAGCTGATCTTTCAGCAGAAACTCTGCAAGCCAGAAGGGACTGGCAGGACATATTTAAAGTGATGAAAGGGAAAAAACTACAACCAAGATTACCCTACCCAGCAAGGTTCTCATTCAGATTCCATGGAGAAATTAAAACCTTTACAGACAAGCAAAAGCTAAGAGAATTCAGCACCACCAAACCAGCTTTACAACAAATGCTAAAGGAACTTCTCAAGGCAGGAAGCACAAGAGAAGGAAAAGACCTATAACAACAAGCCCAAAACAATTAAGAAAATGGGAATAGGAACATACATATCAATAATTACCTTAAATGTAAAAGGATTAAATGCTCCAACCAAAAGACTGGCTGAATGCATACAAAAACAAGACCCATGTATATGCTGTCTACAAGAGACCCACCTCAGACCTTGGGACACATACAGACTGAAAGTGAGGGGATGGAAAAAGATATTCCATGCAAACGGAAATCAAAAGAAAGCTGGAGTAGCAATACTCATATCAGATGAAATAGACTTTAAAATAAAGAATGTTACAAGAGACAAGGAAGGACACTGCATAATGATCAAGGGATCAATCCAAGGAGAAGATATAACAATTGTAAATATTCATGCACGCAACATAGGAGCACCTCAATACACAAAGCAAATGCTAACAGCCATAAACGGGGAAATACACAGTAACACAATCATAACAGGGGACTTTAACACCCCACTTTCACCATTGGACAGATCATGCAAAATGAAAATAAACACGGCAACACAAGCTTTAAATGATACATTAAACAAGATGGACTTAATGGATATTTATAGGACAATCCATCCCAAAACAACAGAATACACTTTCTTCTCAAGTGCTCATGGAACATTCTCCAGGATAGATCATACCTTGGGTCACAAATCAAGCCTTGGTACATTTAAGAAAACTGAAATCCTATCAAGTATCTTTTCAGACCACAACGCTATGAGACTAGATATCAATTACAGGAAAAAATCTGTAAAAAACACAAACACATGGAGGCTAAACAATAAACCTAGAAACAAATGACAATGATAACATGACGACCCAAAACCTATGGGATGCAACAAAAGCAGTTCTAAGAGGGAAGTTTCGAGCAATACAATCCTATCTCAAGACACAAGAAAAATCTCAAATAAACAACCTAACCTTACACCTAAAACAATTAGAGAAAGAAGAACAAAAAACCCCAAAGTTAGCAGAAGGAAAGAAGTCATAAAGATCAGATCAGAAATAAATGAAAAAAATGAAGAAAACAATAGCAAAGATCAATAAAACTAAAAGCTGGTTCTTTGAGAAGATAAACAAAATTCATAAACCATTAGCCAGACTCATCAAGACAAAAAGGGAGAAGACTCAAATCAACAGAATTAGAAATGAAAAAGGAGAAGTAACAACTGACACTGCAAAAATACAAAGGATCATAAGAGATTACTACAAGCAACTATATGCTAATAAAATGGACAACGAGGAAGAAATGGACAAATTCTTAGAAAAGCACAATCTTCCAAGACTGAACCAGGAAGAAATAGAAAATATAAACAGACTAATCACAATCACTGAAGTTGAAACTGTGATTAAAAATCTTTCAGCAAACAAAAGCCCAGGACCAGATGGCTTCACAGGCGAATTCTACCAAACGTTTAGAGAAGAGCTCATACCTATCCTTCTCAAACTCTTCCAAAATATAGCAGAGGGAGGAAAAACCCCAAACTCATTCTACGAGGCCACCATCACCCTGATACCAAAACCAGACAAAGATGTCACAAAGAAGAAAACTACAAGCCAGGGCTTCCCTGGTGGCACAGTGGTTGGGAGTCCGCCTGCCGATGCAGGGGACACGGGTTTGTTCCCTGGTCCCGGAGGATCCCACATGCCGCGGAGTGGCTGGGCCCGTGAGCCATGGCCCCTGAGCCTGCGTGTCAGGAGCCTGTGCTCTGCAACGGGAGAGGCCACGACAGTGAGAGGCCCGTGTACCGCAAAAAAAAAAAAAAAAACCTACAAGCCAATATCAGTGATGAACATAGATGCAAAAATCCTCAACAAAATACTAGCAAACAGAATCCAACAACACATTAAAAGGATCATACACCAAGATCCAGTGGGGAAGGATCATACACCATGATCCAGTGGGGTATATCCCAGGAACGCAAGGATTTTTCAATATACGCAAATCAATCAATGATACACCATATTAACAAACTGAAGGATAAAAACCATATGATCATCTCAGGAGACGCAGAAAAAACTTTTGACAAAATTCAACACCCATGGGCTTCCCTGGTGGCACAGTCGTTGAGAGTCCGCCTGCCGGTGCAGGGAACACAGGTTCATGCCTCGGTCCGTGAAGATCCCACATGCCGCGAAGCAGCTGAGCCCGTGAGCCATGGCCACTGAGCCTGCGCGTCCGGAGCCTGTGCTCCGCAACGGGAGAGGCCACAACGGTGAGAGGCCCGCGTACAAAAAAAAAAACAAAACACCCATTTATGAAAAAAATGCTCCAGAAAGTAGGCATAGAGGGAACTTACCTCAACATAATAAAGGCCAGGGCTTCCCTGGTGGTTCAGTAGTTTAAGGGTCCACCTGCCGACGTGGGGGACACAGGTTCGTGCCCCGGTCCGGGAAGATCCCACATGCCGCGGAGCGGCTGGGCCCGTGAGCCATGGCCGCTGAGCCTGTGCGTCTGGAGCCTGTGCTCCGCAACGGGAGAGGCCACAACAGTGAGAGGCCCACATACCGCAAAAAAATAAAAAATAAAGGCCATATACGACAAACCCACAGCCAACAAAATTCTCAATGGTGAGAAACTGAAACCATTTCCACTAAGATCAGGAACAAGACAAGGTTGCCCACTGTCACCACTGTCATTCAACATAGTTTTGGAAGTTTTAGCCACAGCAATCAGAGAAGAAAAAGAAATAAAAGGAATCCACATCGGAAAAGAAGAAGTAAAACTGTCACTGTCTGCAGATGACATGATACTTATAAACAGAGAATCCTAAAGATGCTAACAGAAAACTACTAGAGCTAATCAATGAATTTGGTAAAGTAGCAGGATACAAAATTAATGCACAGAAATCTCTTGCATTCCTATATACTAGTGATGAAAAATCTGAAAGAGAAATTAAGGAAACACTCCCATTTACCACTGCAAGAAAAAGAATAAAATACCTAGGAATAAACCTACCTAAGGAGACAAAAGAACTGTATGCAGAAAACTATAAGACACTGATGAAAGACATTAAAGATGATACAAACAGATGGGGAGACTTACCATGTTCTCGGATTGGAAGAATCAACATTGAGAAAATAACTATACTACCCAAAGCAATCTACAGATTCAATGCAATCCCTATTAAACGAACAATGGCATTTTTCACAGAACTAGAACAAAAAATTTCACAATTTGTATGGAAACACCAAAGACCCGAAGAGCCAAAGCAATCTTGAGAATGAAAAACGGAGCTGGAGGAATCAGGCTCCCTGACTTCAGACTATACTACAAAGCTACAGTAATCAAGACAGTATGGTACTGGCACAAAAACAGAAAGATAGATCAATGGAACAGGACAGAAAGCCCAGAGATAAACCCACGCACATATGGTCACCTTATTTTGACAAAGAAGGCTAGAATATACAATGGAGAAAAGACAGCCTCTTCAATAAGTGGTGCTGGGAAAACTGGACAGCTACATTAAAAGAATGAAATTAGAACACTCCCTAAGACTGTATATAAAAATAAACTCAAAATGGATTAAAGACCTAAATGTAAGGCCAGACACTATAAAATCCTTAGAGGAAAACATAGGCAGAACACTCTATGACATAAATCACAGCAAGGTCCTTTTTGACCCACCTCCTAGAGAAATGGAAATAAAAACAAAAATAAACAAATGAGACCTAATGAGACTTAAAAGCTTTTGCACAGCAAAGGAAAACGTAAACAAGACGAAAAGACAACCCTCAGAATGGGAGAAAATATATGCAAACGAACCAACTGACAAAGAATTAATCTCCAAAATATACAAGCAGTTCATGCAGCTCAATATCAAAAAAACAAACAACCCAATCCTAAAATGGGCAGAAGACCTAAATAGACATTTCTCCAAAGAAGATATACAGTTTGCCAACAAACACATGAAAGGATGCTCAACATCACTAATTATTAGAGAAATGTAAATCAACTACAATGAGGTATCACCTCACACTGGTCAGAATGGCCATCATCAAAAAATCTACAAACAATAAATGCTGGAGAGGGTGTGGAGAAAGGGGAACCCTCTTGCACTGTTGGTGGGAATGTAAATTTATACAGCCACTATGGAAAACAGTATGGAGATTCCTTAAAAAACTAAAAATAAGGGACTTCCCTGGTGGCACAGTGGTTAAGAATCTGCCTGCCAATGCAGGGGACACAAGTTCAAGCCCTGGTCACGAAGATCCCACATGCCATGGAGCAACTAAGCCCATGCGCCACAACTACTGAGCCTGTGCTCTAGAGCCCATGAGCCACAACTACTGAGCCCACGCGCCACAGTACTGAAGGCTATGCACCTAGAGCCTGTGCTCTGCAACAAGAGAAGCTACTGCATTGAGAAGCCCGTGCACCACAACTAAGAGTAGCCTCCGCTCACTGCAACTAGAGAAAGCCCACGCACAGCAACAAAGACCCAATGCAGCCAAAAATAAATTAATTAATTGAAAAACAAAACAAACAAACAAAAAAACTAAAAATAGAACTACCATATGATCCAGCAATCCCACTACTGGGCATATACCCTGAGAAAACCATAATTCAAAAAGAGTCATGTACCACAATGTTCACTGCAGCTCTATTTACAATAGCCAGGACATGGAAGCAACCTAAGTGTTCATTGACAGACGAATGGATAAAGAAGATGTGGCACATATATACAATGGAATATTACTCGGCCATAAAAAGAAATAAAATTGAGTTATTTGTAGTGAGGTGGATGGACCTAGAGTCTGTCATACAGAGTGAAGTAAGTCAGAAAAAGAAAAACAAATACCATATGCTAACACATATATATGGAATGTAAAAAAAAATGGTTCTGAAGAACCTAGGGGCAGGACAGGAATAAAGATGCAGACACAGAGAATGGACTTGAGGACACGGGGAGGGGGAAGGGTAAGCTGGACAAAGTGAGAGTGGCATGGACATATATACGCTACCAAATGTAAAACTGATAGCTAGTGGGAAGCAGCTGCATCACACAGGGAGATCAGCTCGGTGTTTTGTGACCACCTAGAGGGGTGGGATAGGGAGGGTGGGAGGGAGATGCAAGAGGGAGGGGATATGGGGATATATGTATACATATAGCTGATTGTTATACAGCAGAAACTAACACAGCATTGTAAAGCAATTATTCTCCAATAAAGATGTTAAGAAAATAATTATTCAGATAACAAAAAAATAAAATAAAATAAATCATAGCAATGTGCCAAGAACATAAAGGTTTTTGCATATCCCTTTCGATTTGACCCAGCTAGATCAGACGAGCTAGAAGGTGGAGCTCAGGGCTTTCCACAAAGGTAACTCAGAGTAATTTCATAGAGATTTTCCTCCTGAGTCAGTGCATGGATGTGGTACAACCATGTTGGCCCATCAGTGATTTCTCTCAATCTGTCTTTCATTAACATTTATGAAACACAGCAGTGAGTCAAAACTTCAGAGGTGGTGAGACCTTGAACAGCCTTCGGTAACAAAGCATGTAGCAAGAGAGAATGACAAAAGCCTCAGGAATTATCCACCTCAGGGCCCCCACTCTACAGGTCCTCATGGATTGGGCCTTTAAATTACGGGTTACTTTAAAAATAAAATGAAAAAACCAACAAAACACAAAATTTATGCTTGCTTTTAAAAGAGAGGTCTCGCACCAGAATGAAGTGTATGTTAAAACAACCCTTCAGGGCTTCCCTGGTGGCGCAGTGGTTGAGAGTCCGCCTGCTGCTGCAGGGGACACAGGTTCGTGCCCCGGTCCGGGAGGATCACACCTGCCGAGGAGCGGCTGGGCCTGTGAGCCACAGCCGCTGGGCCTGCGCGTCCAGAGCCTGTGCTCTGCAGCGGGAGAGGCCACAAGGGTGAGAGGCCCACGTACCGCAAAAAAAAAAAAAAAAAAAAAAAAAAAAGCAACCCTTCATTAACAAAAGAGGACTAAGAAGCAATAAGCCATTTAATTAAATGACTTCTGATTCCAGCCAAGATGGACTAACAGAGGCCACATTCACCCTCCCCTTTTCAACAGCCAGAAACAAACATATAGATGTTTTTTATATAAAACAAACAGTTCTTAAGACACCAGAAAATCAGGCAACAAAAGACAGTGATCCCTGAGAGACAGGAAACAAACCAGGTGAGCTCTGTGACTCACTGTCCCTGCTGACAGCCCTGCGAGTTACTAGAAACAGAACCTGCCTCCAGATTCACATCTGATTAATTTCATTTTTACTATTATTTTTCAAAACAAATGCGCTGTATTTGTAAAAGATGATGTAAGGGTATGTTGTGAATATACTTTGGGGTAAAATTACATCATAAATATTAACAGCAGTTTTCTTTCCTCTTTCCAGTACCTTTATCTATTTCTTCCTTACCTGGCTACAACACCTACTATAGAGTCAAATAACGGTGACATGAGCATTCTTGTCTTCTCTTGATCTCAAAGCTAAGGCTTTCACTATTTCACCATTAAGTATGGCATTTGCTGTAGGTTTGTTGTAGATACCCCTTAATGGATTACAAAAATTCCCATTTATTTTGAGACTTTTTTTCATGATAACTTCATTGTCAAATTTTAACCAAAGCCACATCTCTATCTGTTGAGGTGATGGTATGGTTTTTTCCCTTATGATTTATTAATATGGTAAATTACACTATGAATTTCTTAATATTAAAACACTCTTGCAGACCTAGGATAATCCCAACTTGGTCAGGTTTTTCTATCTGCTAGATTTAGTTGGCTAATACTTTGTTTAGGATTTTTGCAACTATATTCATGAGTTCGACTGACAAGTCAGTTTCCTTTGATATGCTTGATTCGGCTGGAGAGTGTTCCCCCTGTCTATGCTCTGGAATAGGTTGTATGAGATCAAAAATTGTTGTTGTTGTTGAATGTGAGGTAAAACATGACAGCAGAGCCATCCGGGCCTCAGTTTTCTTTGAAATGAGATTTTTAATGATTTCACTTCTCTAACTATTACAGGATTATTCAGACTTTCTAATTCTTGTCAGTGTTGATAAATGATATTTTTCTAGACATTTATTCATTTTCTCTAATAAATTTTCATATTTACTGCCATAAAGGTGTTCAAACCCCCCTTATCGTCTTAATCTCTGCATATGTAATTTTCTTTTTCCATTCCTAATACCATTTGTGTCATCACTCTAGTTTTCTTTCATCAATCTCACCTGACATTTGTCAAGTTTTAGTACTCTTCAAAAAGCCAATCTTTAACTTTTTTGAGCCTCTGAATTACATGCTTCTCTTCTGTTCAATTCGTGTCTGCTCATCTCCTTCCGTTTACTTTCTTTGGGCTCATCCTATTGTTCTTTTTCTAGCTTAAATTGGTTGCTTGGCTCATTAACTTCCAGCTTTTCTTCTTTTCTAACGTAAACATTTAGGGTTATAAACTTTCTTCCAAGTATCTCTTTAATATACTCCCATAGCTTTTGATATGTGATACCATTCAGTTTTTAAATTTTCCTGATTTCCATTACAATTTCTTTCATGATAATACCTTGTGTCTGAAGTTCATCCTTTAGAATTTCCTTTATTGAGAGCCCATTAGTAGCAAGCTTAGTCGTTTTAACTAAAAACTCTTTATTTTGCCCTCATTCTTGAAAGGTGATTTCACTGAGTACAGAATTCTAGACTGATAGCCATTTTCTCCCAGCACATTGAAAATAACATTTCACTGTCTTCTGGCTTCCATTATTGCTGTTGAGAAGTCAGATGTCAACAGAATCATTGTTTTTGGTAGGTGGTCTGTCTTCACTCTGGTTGCTTTTAAGATCTACTCTTTGTTTTTGGTACCCTGCAGTACTAATCTTACTTTGCATCTGCATGTGTATTTCTTCACCTACTTTTTCTTTCATAAGCTGCTAAGCGTTGTCAGAATTTCTGAACCACGTGGCATCCCATTAACTTTGGGAAACTGTAAGCGATTCTTCAAATAATCTTTCCACCATTTTCTCTCACCTCTCCTTCTGAAGCTCTTTGTCTAACCGTGAGGTACCCTGGATAATTTTCTATTATCTGCTGTCCAATTAAGCAGTTCCCTCTTCAACTATACTTAATGTCCTGTTAAGCCTGTCTTTCATTTTATTTCAATTACTAAATTTTTCATTTCTAGGAGTTCTATTTGGTCTTTTTTCAAAATGGCTTTTTCATTTTTATAATTGATTGGCTACTTACTCATTTTCTTCATCTCCTTTTCTTTCAATATACTAAACATATTACCTAACACTCTGTGTCTGATAATTCCAAAATCTGAGGGGTTTGTATTTCCTACTGTTTTGTTGCTTCTGTGGGCTCTCTCTCATTGTGTTCCACTTCCTAGAGTGCTTGGCAACCTTTAACTCTGAATGCAACCTTTAATTCTAAACGTTACCTACAGGAATACTTCGGGGCCTAAGCGGGAAGTGGGTTCCTCTTCTATTACTTCTGCCAGAAATCTAAAGGCACTACCAACCCGGGACCACTTTAAACTAAAATCTTGGTTTGATAATGTGTAGGATTCCTAGTTTCTGCTGTCCTGATATTTTGTTAAATGTCCTATAAATACGACTTTTGAGTAAAGATAGTAGTTTGAATGTCTGCAACTAATCTCACTCTTACCCCATCAACAGAACAGTGATGAGAACTGTTAAAATTTTCTTGTTTAAATTGTTTAAATTTGGAATTGGGAAAAAGGATAAGTGACTGATAGCTGAATGAGCAGTAGAGAAGGCAGAGAGTAACCAATTTGGACCAGAGAAGCTTCCAGTTCTCAAGAGCTGGTGACACCAAACTCTTCAAGAAGTAGGGGTAAAATGAGGAAAGTAGGGGCTTCCCTGGTGGCTCAGTGGTTGAGAGTCCGCCTGCCGATGCAGGGGACACAGGTTCGTGCCCCGGTCTGGGAAGATCCCACATGCCGCGGAGCGGCTGGGCCCGTGAGCCATGGCCACTGAGCCTGCGTGTCCGGAGCCTGTGCTCCGCAATGGGAGAGGCCACAACAGTGAGAGGCCCACGTACCGCAAAAAAAAAAAAAAAAAAATGAGAAAAGTAATGAAAAGTAAAGAAAGTTAACTGATAGGGGATCCTATTTCCCATCCTTCAGGAGAAGGGCGTAGACCCTTGAAGATCTGGTTCCAGCTACACCTCATGCTGTTTTGGGCTTCAGGATCCCTGCTCCTGTGGTCCCTTCTGCCTCTAATGCACCTGGATAACTCAGAATATAGTAAGTGACCAACAAATATTTGTTTGAACTACCATAAGAAAGAACTATACTATTATGCTCCATTCCTACATTTTAAAAAAGCTGATTGAAGGAGTTTAGGAGCAGTTAGATTCTGAGATTTTTCTCACACATTCTGCACAGTTTCAGCCTTTCTCCCACTCCAGAAAAATGCTAGAAATATTTTCTTCTCCAGGGAGGACACAAGGGCCAGGTGAAGGCACAGGGGCCACACTGAAAACAGTAAATGTAGAACTCTGGACGCTGAGACACTTCCAGCCCTCTCCCTATCTGCTCCCAGACTATTTTACCCAGAGACTAGAAAACTGTGCTCCAGGGAATTGGACCAGCCAAGATGGAAGATCTAGATATCAACATCAAGAGATCTCCAAGAAGATGGTTCAGCCAGATCATTCTACCATGACGCCCATGCATGGCAAGTCCCATCCATTTACTCATGAATTCCAATCAGCTTTTTAGCCCCCATTCTTAAATATAAGCAGGTGATGAACTACCACCAGGTATCTGCAGAAAATTTTCTAACCTAAGACAGAGCAATAAAAATAGAAAACAATTGGCCTCAAAGAAACAGATTAGATCTATACAAGGAGAAAAAATTTAATGTTATTAATATCATCAGAATGATTATTCGGTTTAATCCAGAAATATTTAAACATTTACTATGTCCCAGGCACTGTTTAAGGTGCTGGGAAAATATCAGTAGGAAAAAAATACACAGGAAAAAAAGTCTTATCCGCATGAAGCTTATATTTCATTGATAAGACAGATAATGGGGTAGGAGTGAGGGATGAAATTTTTAATACAGTCAACAGGGAAAGCCTCAATAAGAGATAAAAAATGTTATTTGCAAAGATGAAATAATGGGATGTTACTGAAAACAGAATATTCAAAAAATTAAAAAGAGCACTTGGAAATTAAAAACATGACAGCAGAAGAGGAAAAGCTTAATAGAAAGGTTCAAAGTCTAAGGAAATCTCAAAGAAAGTAGGGAAATATCCAAACAAAAGTTCCACAAAAAGAAATAGAGAAAATAGTAATAAATCAATTAACTAGTTCAAGAAAACTTCCCAGAAATGAAGAATATGAGTTTCTAAATTAAAAGAGCTCACGGAGGGACTTCCCAGGTGGTGTAGTGGTTAAGAATCTGCCTGCCAATGCAGGGGACATGGGTTCGAGCCCTGGTCCGAGAAGATCCCACATGCTGCAGAGCACCTAAGCCCGTGCGCCACAACTACTGAGCCTGCGCTCTAGAGCCTACGAGCCACAACTACTGAGCCCGCGAGCCACAACGACTGAAGCCCACATGCCTAGAGCCCTTGCTAGAGAAGCCCACGCACCGCAACAAAGAGTAGCCCCCACTCGCCACAACTAGAGAAAGCCCGTGCGCAGCAACGAAGACCAAACGCAGCCAAAAATAAATTAATTAAAAAAAAGAGTCACTGTTTTTGAAAAAATAAAAAAATAAAATAAAAGAGCCCACTGAGTACCCAGGACAGTGGAAGAAAACAGACCCATGGCACGGCACATCAACGTGAAATTTCAAAAAACTGGAGTTAGAAGGTTCTACTATTTTCCACCAGGGGGTGGGAGAGGAGGGAAGTCTACATACAAAGGATCAGATGTCCAAATGGTTTTAGATTTCTTATTATACCACTGGAAGCTAGAATTCATTGGAGCAGTACCATCAAAATTCTGAAGGAATCTGATTTCCAACCTATGATTATATACCCAAACTAGCAGCCTGCATGATGGTTCAATTAAAGATATTTTTAGACATTCAAGGTCTCAAATTGAGCACCATGTACCCTTTCCAGGAAAGCTACTCAAGGATGTGCTCTACCAAGACAAGAGTAAACCAAGAAAGAGTAAGACATGAGGTACAGGATAAAGGAGATCCAACATGGGAGAAATAGGAAGGGGATCCTTGGATGACAGTATAGGAGAAGCCATGATGAAAACTACATACCAGGCATAGAACATAATCATTTTAGATTTCCTCAAAAAGATGAAACTAATACCTGATGTTTCAGAATTTCATAAGAGTAACCTTAGAAAACTGAGGGAGTCTACAGTTGATTCAGGGGAAAGTACACTAAAAAGAAACAAGATGATTATTCACTCCAAAGCAAACAAAAATCTGTGCAGTAGGAAAAGTGAAAAATTTTCTATATGACTACATAGCCATAGTAATAATATAAACACTTAATATTAATCTATCCAAAATGATAATAATACTATATTGGTGGGGTGGAAGAGGGGAAAGGTGACAGGGGAGGGAAGACAGTAAATGACTAAAATTGTAAAGTCAACAAGAGGTTATACAAGTATCTTATTGGGTCTTAGTTGCGGCTTGCCAGCTCCTTAGTTGCAGCACATGGTCTCCTTAGTTGTGGCATGCGAACTCTTAGTTGCAGCATGCATGTGGGATCTAGTTCCCTGACCAGGGATTGAACCCAGGCCCCCTGAATTGAGAGTGTGGAGTCTTACCCACTGCGCCACCAGGGAAGTCCCCTTTCTCTCCTTTCTAATCACAAAAGCATGTGTGAGCCTATGCCTGCCCCCTGATCACCCAGTTACACATAGTGATGGGTTCACTACGTCATATACACACACATATATATATATATATATATATATATATATATATATATATATATGATGAAGTGTGTGCCAGGAGTACCTTTCCAACAATACCTGCCTTGATCCCCTGATAATGACCAACTTACCCTAAAAAAAATAAAAGATCATTAAATTCTCTGTTAAGCGGAATAATTTTTTCACCAGTTAAAAGAAATGTACTTACATATGCCTTGGAACTGTTCAAGAAGGAAAATACTAATGATTGCGTTTGGAAAAGTATTGAAATCAAATTCCATTCTTTCACTTTACAGATGAGAAAATTAAAGCCTGGGGCAGTAAAATGACATCATCAAGGTCACAAGGCTACTGTAATGCAGCAATCAGTATCACATTTTGAACCTATAGGACAAGTAGTGGTAAACAGCAGAAGAGGGCACTGAGATGGGAAATAAGCAGCTGCAAAGGGGTTATTCTATACCCAGAGAATAAGTATGTCAGAAGGCTATAAATCAAGAATACTGAAACTAAAGGATGCTTCTGCATATGCTACAGACCACAAACTCATTTAAGTAAGATGCTAAACACTACCTAAAAATGTGCCACTGCAGCAAATATTTAGCCTTCTGATTCATATGAATGCCTCTTCACAAGCCTACATGTAACTCCCCTGCTTTAAAAAATATTCAGTGTAGTAATGGCATACAGACATACAGATCAATGAAACAGAATGGAGGGTTGCGAAATAAACCCTTATATTTACAATCAAGTGATTTTCGACCAAGATGCCAAGGCAATTCAATAGGGAAAGGGGAATATTTTTTCAACATACAGCACTGGGACACGTGGATATCCACATATAAACAGAGGAACTTAGACCCTTACCTCACACTATACACAAAAATTAAATCAAAATGGATTAGAGATGTGAATGTAAGAGCTAAAATTATAACACCTTTAGAAGCAAACAGGAGAAGATCTTCAAGACCTTGTGTTGAGCAAAGATTTCTTAGCTGTGACACCAAAAGCATGATCCAATCAGGAAAGAATTCATAACTTGCATTCATCAAAATTCAAAACTTTTCTGTTTCAAAAGACACGGTTAAGAAAATGAAAAGACAAGGCACAGACTGGGGGGAAATGTTTGCAAGTCACATGTTTGATAAAAGACTTGTATCCAGAATATACAAAGAACTCCAGAATATACAACTCAACAATAAGAAGACAAACACCCAATTTAAAAGTGAGCAAATGATTTGAGTAGATATTTCACCAAAGAAGATATAGGAATCACTAATAAGCACATGAAAAGATACTCAATATCATTAGCCATCAAGGAAATGCAAATAAAAACCACAGTGAAATACCATGTCATACTTACTAGGATGGCTATAACAAAAAAGATAATAATAAGTGTTGGTGAATATGTTAAGAAATAGTAAGCATTGCTGGTGGGAACGTAAAATGGTACATGAACTTTAAAAACTAGTTTGGCAGTTTCTTTAAAAGTTAAATTTAGGAACTTCCTTGGTGGTCCAATGGTTAAGACTCCGCGCTTCCAATGCAGGAGGCGTGGGTTCGATCCCTGGTCAGGGAACTAAGATCCCACGTGCTACTCGGAGAGGCCAAAAAAAAAAAAAAAAGTTAAATATAAATGTACCATACACCCAGCAATTCCACTCCTAGGTATCTTGCCAAAAGAAATGACAACATATGTTCACACAAGATTTTCATGCATTTAAGTCCTGACATCATTACTCATAATAGGCAAAAAGGAAAATCAACTCAGATGTCCACTGAACTGAAGAATGGATAGACAAAATGGTGTAGCCATACAATGGAATACTATTCATCAATAAAAAGAAATGAAATACTGATACATGCTACAACATGGATGAACCTCAAAAACATTATACAAAGTAAAGGAAGCCAGACACAAAAAATCCCATATTGTATGATTCTATTTATTATGAAATGTCCAGAAAAGGCAAATCTACAGGAACAGAAAGTAGATTAGTAGTTGTCTGGGGCTGGGCATTGAGATTAACTCTAAGGCATGAAGGGATGTTACTGGGGTGCTGAAAATGTTCTAAAACTGGAATATGGTGACAGTAGCAAAATTTCATAAATTTACTAGAGATCATTGAGTTGTTCACTTAAAATGGATGAACTTTATGGTCTGCAAATTATACCTCAATAGTTGTTTTCTTTAAATTGAAGTTGATTTACAATGTTGTGTTAGTTTCCAGTGTATAGCAAAGTGATTCACTTTTTTTATAGATAAAGATATATATTGTTTTTCAGATTCTTTCCCATTATAGGTTATTACAAGATATTGAATATAGTTCCCTGTGCTATGCAGTAGGATCTTGTGGTTTATTCAATATATTTTTTTAAAGCTACGCATGGAGAAAAAGTATAATTAATCATATGCGAATACAGGTGAAACAAGATGGGTGAAACACAGTGATAATTATTGAAGCTACGGGTTCAGCATTCTAGTCCTTTTCTCTCTCTCACAGACACACATAAGGTTTTTGATAATAACTTAATTTTTTAATCATTAAAAGAACAGATATATTCCTAACATCTCCAAGTACTTATGAAGGCAAAACTTCCTTTCCTGTCTCCCTGAAGCACCTCAGGGAAATCTGTCCAACACTGTAAATCACGTAGAAGGAAACATGAAAATGATATTAGTTTCTTGCATATAGAGGGCAACAAATTTATTCTTTAATATATTATTTAACTTTAGATATTAATTAGTGTTATTACCCATAGAAAAATCGTAAGGCATGCTTCCCAAATTAAATTAATATAGATTGCTTTCTCTGACACCAAATCTGCTGCAACAAAAATCTGAACAGAGATTTCCCATCTTCAAAGGATTCTGATGGAGAACAAAACAATTACATTCTCTGGATCTCAGTCTCCTAGCCTGTAATATGTGAGAGTTGGCCAAGATGACAAGAGAACTCAAGTTCTCTTTTAGCACTGACTTTCTATGATTCTAGAATTTATTTGCCAGTGTTTACCAATAACTCCTTGTTCCTGCACCATGGGATATGTGACATGGGTTAGCTAGCTCTCAAATGGAGACACAGAGTTAAATGACAAAAACACATAAGATTTAACTTCAGTGAAAGACAAGTTTCATTTCTCATGTTACATTTACATAAATGTATTTCTCCTAATCATTTTACTACCAAACTCCTTAAATCACCAGCCCTGTGTGTGTGCACACACGTGCGTGGGCACATGCATGCACACGCGAGCATGTGCACGTACGCACAGGTGTGTGTGTTGGAAGGAAGGAAGGTAGGCAGGAAGGAAGGCAGGCAGACAGGCAACCTGGAGAAAGAGTCTATTGGAATTATCTCTGTTCCACGATGAATTTTTAAAATATGACATATAGTCAAACCAACTTTTAGTCTTAAACATTTCAAAATGAATTTGTGATAACTACTTCACACCAAAGTTTCTTAATCACTCCATAACCTTTTGCAATCCGAATTAACCCTACCATGCCAATGGACTCCTCTGACTTCCTACAAACTCCTTCGCCCCTAGTCCCCATTCTCCTTGGCCAGTCAGCGGACTTTTAGACTTACAGTCTCCACCTATTCCTGAAATACACTCCTCCCTGGGTATGCCAGGTCATGGTACTATGTCCCTTACTGAATTCATGTACTCTAATGGCTTCAGGTCCAGTTGTCAAGACAAAGGAATCTAGTGTTTACACAGAAGGTCCTGAAGGGTTTTGAGGAGGGAGGTGACACATCATAGTTGTGCTCAAAACAATTAATCCTGTTGCTCTATGAAGTGAAGAATGAAGCAAGCAAACCAGACTGGAGATTACTTAAGTAGCCTCCCAGGCAAGTGGTAATAAAAACTGAACCAAGGCAGATACCGAAGAAAAACGAACAGAATTTGACTGCAAAAATCATATCCACCCTTCAGAGATTAGCTTACACAAGTCTGCACACCCCTCCCCAACACATCCACAGATCATGCTAGTTAGAAACCACTGAGACTCAGCACCCTTCTCCCATGTAACTGTAATACTGATTGGCACGATGTGGCCATATCCATGTTCCTCTTGGAATTCTCCATAGTACCAAGGACACAGTTAAGTGCTAAGTAAGTACTGGTTAAATGAATAAGACACTCTTCCTGATCACCAGTACTGAAGTCTATTTCAGTTTTCATACAATTCTATAAACTCAAATGCATATAAGGAATTTAGTGATGTACGGACAACTAAATTGTATTGTGGTACTTACTCTTCAGCTCACTAGAATTATATGGGTCATAAGGAAAATGTCCAACAATAGGAAAATGGTTAAATAAGTCATGGCCCAAGTTAATAAAGGTAAAAGAAATAAAATAGAGTATCGCCATTCTGCAACTTCCAATGAAATCATGGATCTATAAGCAGTGGTTTGCTAGAAACAGCTCATACCAGCTTGTGAGAGCCAACTGTGCAGATCTGTCTAAACCCCACATTCAGCGACCCATCAGTAAGAGTGAAATTTGCCATGGCAGGAATGTTTACACCATAAAAACTGATAATGGCCAGTTGTTAACCATTTACTAACATGCCGCTAGATGCAGGCAATGGTGATCAATACCTGATAAAACCATTATTTGAAAGGCTGTTGGGGATCTTTATCATAATGGATGAATCAGGCTAATACTACGTGAACCCACCGATCAATCAAACATGACAAAAACAGAGGCATCAGACATTGAGAACCTCCTAACGTGATGCAGTACGAAGTACACAGTTATCACTTGGACGTCTTCTTGCCGAAAGTAGAATCTGATTCTAAAGAAGTCTAGATCTATCTACTCATTTATAGGAAATACAGGAGATGGAAGAACAGAGAACAAGTCAAATACAGAACGTGGAAATGTCTACGGGGTGGATGATTTTCTTACGAATGAATGAATAGCAAGGGAGGGGTTTAAAAAGGACCCTATCAATAAAAAGAGACTTAACAGATGGCAAAACAAGTACAATATGCATGTTGCACTTGTTTGGATCCTGACTGGAACAAGTCACTATAAAAAAAGACATACTTAAGACAATTCAGGGAATCTGAACGCTGGCTAGATATTAGACGATATTGAGGGATTATTGCTAAGTTTGTTACATATGATAAAGCCTTAGTCATTTTTTTCAAAGGCCTTATCTGTTAGAGATACATATGAAGTATTTATGTATAAAACTATACACTACCTGGGATTTGCATCAAAATAACCTGGGGATAGGGGGTTCTCTACTTTTACACACATTTGAAATTTTCCACAATACAGCTTTTAACAGAGTAGCCAGTGTGTAGAACACATATAAAAAGAATGACATGGGCTTCCCTGGTGGTGCAATGGTTGAGAGTCCGCCTGCCGATGCAGGGGACGCAGGTTCGTGCCCCGGTCCAGGAAGATCCCACATGCCGCGGAGCAGCTGGGCCCGTCAGCCATGGCCGCTGAGCCTGTGCTCCGCAACGGGAGAGGCCACAATGGTGAGAGGCCCGCGCACCGCCAAAAAAAAAAAAAAAAAAAAAAAGAATGACAAAATTACCAGTACTGATATGGATATATCTCCAAGAAATAATATAGTATGAAAAAGCATTGGGGGAAACATGCACAGCGTGACGCCAATTATTTTAAATACAAAAAACAAAAATGATGTCACAGGTACACATATACATTAATAAGTGCACTAGAAAATGTCAGAGAAATACATTCCCAGGGGAGGACACTGGGCTTGGTGGGGATGAGGTTAAGGGACGCATCTGTAATGTATGAATTTTATACACGAGAAAGTATTTTTCTATTACTCAAACGAGTTTTACAAACATTTTAAAAATAAAGGTTACAGTAATATTTCCCACCCCATCCTCCAGAGATTCCAGTCCTGTTCCTCCCCACACTCCCTAGTTAAAGCACTCAGCCAGCAGGGAGGGCTGTAAAACTGGACGGTGGATCTAAAAGAGAAAGCACGCTGCCCAACGGCAGGACCAGCTGTACCCTCACCTCAGTAGGCCTCTGTAAACCTCCAGCTTTTTGTCTTTTACAGATACAAAGCATGCACTGTGCTACTATAGAAACTCTCACATAACTTACTGGAAAAGAAGAAACCTCTATAAATAGAGAAAGGAACAGGAAAAGGCAAAAAGAAGCCAAAGACAGACAGTACACTGCAACCACAGCTTCGAAAGGCTGAGACTGGCCTGAGTCTGGATGAACACACTGAACACTGGCACAGACAAACCTGAAGCACCTGGACTGTATTTTTTTTTTCCCAGTACACAGGCCTCTCACTGCTGTGGCCCCTCCCGCTGCGGAGCACAGATTCCGGACGCGCAGGCTCAGCGGCCATGGCTCACGGGCCCAGCCGCTCCGCGGCACGTGGGATCCTCCCAGAGCCGGGCACGAACCCGCGTCCCCTGCATCGGCAGGCGGACTCCCAACCACTGCGCCACCAGGGAAGCCCCTGGACTGTATTTTTACCTCCAAAAATGTTCACCGAGCCCAACAGCCCAGTCACATCTACTTCTGTATGTTTAAATGAACTTCCAGACTTCAAATCTCATGACAAAGTGACACTATACCTTTTATAAAAGCCAACACCTTTTATCTATCAACCACTGAGAAGCCCAAGGGGAAAACTTAATGAATTCTGAGTGTGTTACTTCTCACGATAGACCCCTCCACAAACAAGACCAGGCCTGAAAGCAAGGATTCAGGTCTAGAAAATTGGAAGGCATTCCCTGGCCCTTCAAAGACAAATGACTGCAGTAGCAGCCAGTTGCCCAGGTCTGGAGATCAATCCCAGTCCTCGGCTGGCTGGTGAAGCAGGCTGAGGCCTGCAACCAACAGGAATAATAGCATTCTGCCTTCTACCCTCTCTTAAGAACTCAATCTGCAGCAGAGGCACCTGAACAGAGAGAGACGTGCCTAGTAAATATCTGGCCAAATAGACAAGTTGGGAGAGGCAAGTAGGGTACAGAGAAGAGAAATACTTGCCCCTTCTTGAGGCAGCAGAGCACAGGCTCCAGCATTGGACTGCATGAGTTTGAGCGTTAGCTCCACCATCAACTAGCTCCATGACCTGGGCCAAATTAACTTCTGTACCTCAGTTTCTGCATCTCTAAAGTAAGGATAAAACAGCATCTACCTCATTAGGATTGTTGTAAGGATAAGAGATGATGCATATAAAGTACTTTAAATGTGTCCTTTGTACAAAGTAAGCCTCGAATTCATATCAGCCGTTAACACTATGATACCTAGTACTTGGTGTTAATGGAGTAGAGAGCCCAGAAACAACTCTTGCAAACAGGGAAACTTCGCTTAGGACAGAGTGGACATTGCATACTGATGGGTAAAGAATATACTATTCAATAAATGGGACTAGATCAATTGGTTTCCCAAATGAGAGAAAAAGTAAAACTGGTTGCAAGCATTCAGTAATGATTCTTTCCATGCTTCCCAAACACTAAAAGGGATTTCCTCCCTGACTTGTGGAAAGATGCAGGATTAGATAAACAGTTTGAAGTCGAATAATGAGTATGTTCCCTACCTCATTATCTAAGTTAAGGATAAGATGTGTCCAGACAACAAATAGACAAGTTCAACAAAGTTACAGGATAAAAGGTCAATATACAAAAAACAATTATATTTCTATACACTAGCAATGAAGATTGCAAAAATGAAATTAAGAAAACAATTTCCTTTAGAATAAAATCAAAATAAATAAAATATAGTCGTTCCTCAGTATCCCTGGGGGATTGGGTCCAGGACCCGCTGTGGATACAAAAATCCAAGGATGCTCAAGTCCCTTATATAAAATGACGTAATACTTGCATATAACCTATGCACATCCTCCCATATACTTCAAATCAGCTCTAGATTACGTATACTACCTAATACAAACGGTTGCTGGTGCACAACAAAGTCAAACTTTGTTGTTTGGAACTTTCTGGAATTTTTTCCCCTAATATTTTCAGTCCACAATTGGTTGAATCAGTGGATGCAGAAACTGAGGATACAGAGGGCTGACTGTAAGAATTTGAAGAAGTACAAATTTGTATGCCGAAAATTACAAAACATTGTTGAAATACTTAAACAAATGAAAATACATTCTTCCATTAAGACTGGAAGACTTAATATTGTTAAAATCAAAAACAGGGCTTCCCTGGTGGCACGGTGGTTGAGAGTCCACCTGCCGACGCAGGGGACACGGGTTTGTGCCCCGGTCTGGGAATATCCCACATGCCGCGGAGCGGCTGGGCCCGTGAGCCATGGCCGCTGAGCCTGCGTGTCCGCAGCCTGTGCTCCACAACAGGAGAGGCCACAACAGTGAGAGGCCCGCATACCGCAAAAAAAAAAAATCAAAAACACCATGTGTACACCATAAATATATACGATTTTTATTTGTCAATTAACCTCAATTAAGTTGGGGAAAAAATATTAATATAGCAATACTAATCAAACTAATCTACAGATTCAATACACTCCCTAACAAAATCCCAGCCGGCTTTTTTTTTTTTTAATAAACAGAAATTAACGAGCTGATCCTAAATTTCATATGAAAATGCAAGGTACCCAGAATAACCAAAACAATCTTGAAAAAGAAGAATAAAGTGGGTAGTTATGCACTTTCCAATTTCAAAACTTATTACAATTCTGTAATAATCAAGACAGTACGGTACTGGCATAAGGACAGACATATAGATCGATGGAATAGAAATGAGAGTCCAGAAATAAACCTTTATGTTGATGGTCAATTGACTTTCAACATGGGTACCAGGAAAATTCAACGGGAATCAATCATTTTCTCAACAAATAGTACTGGGACAACTGAGTAGCCACATGCAAAAAAATGGATCTGGACCCCTATCTCATACCATATACAAAAATCAACTCAAATGGATCACACACCTAAATGTGAGAGCTAAAAATATAAAACTGTTAAAAGAAAAGGGGAGTAAATTTTTGTGACCTTGAGTTAGGCAATGGTATCTTCTTTTTTTGTTTAATTTATTTATTTTATTTATTATTTATTTTTGGTTGCATTGGGCCTTTGTTGCTGTGCGTGGGCTTTCTCTAGTTGCGACGGGTGGGGGCTACTCTTCACTGCGGTGCACGGGCTTCTCATTGCCGTGGCTTCTCTTGTTGTGGAGCACAGGCTCTAGGTGTGCAGGTTTCAGTAGCTGTGGCACACGGGTTCAGTAGTTGTGGCTCACGGGCTCTAGAGCACAGGCTCAGTAGTCGTGGCACATGGGCCCAGCTGCTCCGCGGCATGTGGGATCCTCCCAGGTCAGGGCTCAAACCCGTGTCCCCTGCGTTGGCAGGCGGGTTCTTAACCACTGCACCACCAGGGAAGCCTTAGGCAATGGTTTCTTAGATATGACACCAAAAGCACAAATGACCAAAGAAAAAACAGATAAAGTGGATGTCATCAAAATGAAGAGCTTTTGCACTTCAAAGGACACCATCAAAAAGCGTGAAAGAACAACCCACAAAATGAGAGAAAATATTTGTAAATCATATATCTGAAAAGAGACTTGTATCCAGAATATATAATGAACACTTACAACTCAACAAAAAAAGACAAATAACCCAATTTAAAAATAGGCAAAGATTCTGAATAGACATTTCTCCAAAGATGACATAAATGTAGCCAATAAGCACAGGAAAAGATGTTCAATATCATTAGTCATTAGAAAATGCAAATGAAAACCATGATAAGACATCACTTCAGACCTACTAGGATGGCTAAAATAAAAAAGACAGACGGTAACAAAGGTTTCAAGGATATGAAGAAATTGAAATCCTCATACACAGCTACTGAGATGGTAAACTGGTACAGCTGCTTTGGAAAACAGTTCAGTAGTTCCTCAAAATGTTCAACAAAGAGTTAACATATAACCCAGAAATTCCACTCCCGTATATGCCCAAGAAAAAGGAAAACATATACTTGTTTACACAAAAACTTGTACATGAATGTTCACAGCCGTATTATTCATAATAGTCAAAAGGTAGAAACAACCGAAATGTCCATCAACTGACAAATGGATGAATAAAATGTGCCATATCCATAAAATGTAATATTATTTATTCATCCATAAAAGGAATGAAGTGCTGGTTCATTCTACAACATGGATAAACCTCGCGAACATGATGCTAAGTGAAAGAAGCCCATCACAAAAGACTATATATATATATTTGTCCAGAACAGACAAATTTATAGACACAGAAAGTAGGTTAGTGATTGCCCATGGCTCTGGGGAGAGGAGCGTGGTGTGGAGAATGATTGCTAACAGGTATGGGGTGTCTTTTGGGGGTGGTGAGAATGTTCTGAAATTGGACAATACTGGTGGCTGTACAACACTGTGAATACACTAAAAGCCACTGAACGGTACACTTTAAAAGGGTAAATTTTTTTTTTAACATCTTTATTGGGGTATAATTGCTTTACAATGGTGTGTTAGTTTCTGCTTTATAACAAAGTGAATCAGTCATACATAAACATATGTTCCCATATGTCTTCCCTCTTGCGTCTCCCTCCCTCCCACCCTCCCTGTCCCACCCCTCCAGGCTGTCACAAAGCACCGAGCCAATATCCCTGTGCCATGCGGCTGCTTCCCACTAGCTATCTACCTTACTACGTTTGTTAGTGTGTATATGCCCATGACTCTCTCTCGCCCTGTCACCGCTCACCCTTCCCCCTCCCCATAACCTCAAGTCCGTTCTCTAGGAGGTCTGCGTCTTTATTCCTGCCTTACCCCTAGGTTCTTCATGACATTTTTTTCCCTTAAATTCCATATATATGTGTTAGCATACGGTATTTGTCTTTTTCTTTCTGACTTACTTCACTCTGTATGACAGACTCTAGGTCTATCCACCTCATTACAAATAGCTCAATTTCGTTTCTTTTTATGGCTGAGTAATATTCCATTGTATATATGTGCCACATCTTCTTTATCCATTCATCCGATGATGGGCACTTAGGTTGTTTCCATCTCCGGGCTATTGTAAATAGAGCTGCAATGAACATTTTGGTACATGACTCTTTTTGAATTTTGGTTTCCTCAGGGTATATGCCCAGTAGTGGGATTGCTGGGTCATATGGTAGTTCTATTTGTAGTTTTTTAAGGAACCTCCATACTGTTCTCCATAGTGGCTGAACCAATTCACATTCCCACCAGCAGTGCAAGAGTGTTCTAAAAGGGTGAATTTTATAGAACGTGGATTATATATACCTCAGTAAAGCTTTCATTTAAAAAAAGAACTGTCTAGACTGACAAACTGAACCCTTGGCTGGCTATGTACTGTGGACCCCAAAGTCTGGGCATGGGGCAGGAATCCCATAATTCCACTAGATTTCAAAATCCTACTAGATTTTAAAAGGGAACAAGTAGCTCTCACAGCAATGATACAATAAGGAAATCTATAAGGTCATAGCCATCTGTGTGGCCAAATTCATCCTTTAGAAAACTTGAAAGGCAAGTTTGGTCTTGAGACCATCTCTTACTCCCAAGGGGTTTACCTTTTCTAAAGTTACAGAAAGAGGGCTTCCCTGGTGGCACAGTAGTTAAGAATCCGCCTGCAAATACAGGGGACACAGGTTTGAGCCCTGGTCCGGGAAGATCCCACATGCCTCGGAGCAACTAAGCCCATGCACCACAACTACTGAGCCTGCACTCTAGAGCCCGCGAGCCACAACTACTGAGCCCGTGCACCACCACTACTGAAACCCACGTGCCTAGAGCCTGTGCTCCACAACAAGAGAAGCCACCACAATGAGAAGCCCGCGCACCACAAGGAAGAGTAGCCCCCGCTCGCCGCAAGTAGAGAAAGCCTGTGTGCAGCAACAAAGACCCAAAGAAGCCCAATAAATAAATTAATTAATTAAAGTTGCAAAAAGAAATATTCATCTGTAGAAAACCCAGGACAGATTGTTCTCAGCTCATCACTCAATAAACACATCCCCACCACCACCAAATTAAGACAGAGCCCTTATCACAACCCTTTGCCCATCCATACATCTCACAATGGAGGCTATGGGAAGTCCTCCAAAACTATTCCTCAGTGCTGGAGGACCACTGAGGAGGAATCCGAAGAACATATCAGAGCCTTAAACAATGCTCTGTCATTTCAGCTCCATTCTAGGAGGTGGCAGCAGATCGGTTGTAAAAATACCCTGGATACAGATTGGTAGGCAGGTTTGAGACAGATAAACTCATCCGGGAAGGCCATCTGTGGTACTCTCAGGTGCCATCTGGTCATTGCAGCTATAGAGTGAAAAGTATATTTTTTGTAGTCAGTAATATCTATACGTGAGGCAAAACTGAAGAGATACAAATGGATATTCAATGAAAAGTAAGTTTCTCTCTTACACCTGGGCCCCGGTCATCCTATTCTCTTCCCCAGAGGCAACCACTGTTACCACTTTTTCAAGTATCCTTCCGAAAAACTGTCTATACAATGAAAAACATACATATCACGCACCAATGCCTTTCTCACTCGTCTCAGACAGCTCTCCACTTAGTACACGTACCTTATTCTTTTTAACAGCTTCATAAGATTCCATGAGATGGATGTACCATAATTTCTTAACCATGGAGTGAACTTTTATTACCAGTGTGTCTAAAGCAGAGAGAGGACATTATCTACCCATGGGCAGATACTACCCATGGATGTGTTTTGTTTGGCCATCGTAATGGTTTTAACATGTGGCTCTCAGTGTCCTCGGCCATACGGGATGTGGTGGAAAGAGCTGTCCACCAAAATGCACTCTCCTTTCTTAACGTAAGCGGGGTGGCACTGGGAAGTGGTGGCCCTGCCAGGGACTTCCTTTCCCACTGCGCGGCAGCTAGCTCTATCCAAGGGACCAAGTTGCCCCTGTTAGATTTGTGCGGACATGATGAAGATTCTTGGTCTGAATCTCTAAAGGCATGGCTACGTCCCCCCCCCCACTCCGTAATCTCTGCCCTTTCTGCCAGGCGGAGGCTCAGTGGCTGGACAGGGCTGTGTGTAGCACTGAGGCAGCTGACCGTCACTATGGAAGCCTCGGGCTGCAAACCCATGGCTTTGGAGGAGGCAGGGCAGTGTCAAAAGTGGGAGGAGGGGAGTTCCCACACCACACAGTGAAACAGAATAAACCCTTTTACGGGGGTGGGGGGAAGCCTTATGAAAACAACTGTTCCAGTGAGGAAAAAGAGGTTAGGATCTAAAAAGTATCGTCTTCACTGTCTGATTTTTCTCACAGGAATTTCAGTAATAAAACACGTTACGTGGCTGTAAGTCTAGAGCTATAAAATCTAAACCTCACTGAGCAAGTCCCAGGCTTGACTGCCTCTAGATTTTGTATGCTTGCATCATCACTGCCTTAGACCTTCTTGCACATTTTTTTCTCTCCAACAGAGCAGCTACAATGGGACTGTGAAAGGATGGCTCCACGGCCTGAATCAGCTATGACAAAGGTGAGCTCCCTTTTCCGCACAGCGATCCTATTACGTCAACTTCTCCCTATGAAAACACACGCTTTAGGTGTAATGCTAGCACCTACCTATCTCGAGCCCTGGGATAGTCTAGACTCCTGCAAATCACATGTTCACACCCTCTTTGCAGATATCAAGGTTAAAGCCAACTATCCCACACTGCCAGAGTTGGCCTGGTTCATTTTTATAGATTTACAATCTAAAACAATCCTTCATTATTCTTCCCCATATTATGTTACCTATCATAAATTTGAAGGCATTAATGCCACCCACTTCTGAGCTATTCCTTCCTTCCCAAGAGTCCTTTGAATGCTATCTGAATCCTATACCGAGTCTGTGGGCTCGCCCCCGCTTGGTCTCCTCAGGCTCTTATCCTATTTGCTTCTCCCTCTGTATAAACATCATCACCACTATATAACAACCATCTCACCTTTTCCTTCATTTCCCTCTTTCATTCTTGCTTCTTTGCATCTTCTCTCCATCCTACTTCTTCTCCACACTATCGCTCCACCTTAGGCTACTCTGACTCAGCAACTTAGCCTCATTCACTCTGTTTTTCACAATCCTGTGATTCTCATTTTTAAAAACATTAGCTTCACTTTATCTTTCCTTTTCAATTCAAGTTCATATCTTATTTCATCGCACATTATCTTTCCCTGTTTTCTTTACCCTTTCCTCGTTCTTCTATTGTTATAAACAGGATGGCCTAGGTAGAGTCTGTCTTAAGTGATAAAGTTGGCTAAAAGATGGGGTACTGGGGGCTGGAAGAACATGGACCGCATGAAGGAGCAGGTTAGCTTAGGCTCCCCAAGGCCACCTTCACATTCCCAAGGGCCTGAGATAAGACAGGTCCAGGCCCTCACAGGAAAAATGAAGAGGAGACAAGCGGTTTCTGTGGTTGGGCAAAGAGCAGGAGCGCCGGAAGCTAAGTGTGCCTCCACTCGGGCAATTCACCAAAGAAGAAATATTAATGTCTAGTAACAACACAGGAAAAGCTGTTCAGGCTCACTAGGAATCAAGGAAATGCAAACATTTGTCTATCAGATAGGTAACGATTAAAAAGATGAACATTACCCAGTGCTGATGAGGGTGTGAGGAAACACTCTCAGGTGACGTAACCAGTGGGATAAGTTCATAAGGTACAAGTTTTTGACAGCACAGTTTGGCAACCTGTATCTACACTTCAAAGGTATATGGCCTCTGACTCAGCATCTCCGACTTCAGCCCAAGAAAATAAGTAGACAAGGAAACAAAGATATAGATACGAAGTCATTAATAACCTCTACCTTGTTTATGACATGAGAGCAGAGAGAGGTTGGTGGCGGAGCCTGGGAAAGAGAGGTCCATGCCTCCGTGGGGGCGGGCGGAGAGGAGAGAAACAGAGAGGGAAGGGGAGGAGAGGGGAGCAGCATGTGAGCACGAGAGGACACTATGAGGTAGAGACAGGAGAACGAGATGGGGGGAGACGGGGACACAGAAAGCCTCACAGGGCGCAATCAACCACGTCACCCAGGCACGAAGAAATGACACAGCTCCATATTATGAAAGAGGGTTAATCAGGAAGCTCAGGATATAGGACAGCAAGCACAGTGTGACCCAGCTTAGCTAGAGTGACACATGAAGACAAGTGTGGCAGAGGGGTGACTACGTGGGCACCACGGTTCTCACTGACGGTGCTATGGTGACTGGTTTAGACTCTACCTCGTGCTTTCCTAGCTTGTCAGAGTTTTAATAAGTAATTTCTAGCAATATGCACTACACTAAAATTCTACATAGTTTAGACAGACCCTTGTACTTTCCTGTGAGAATTAACCCACAGGCAAACAAATTAAGTAGATGAAATGGTACCACCTGCTTTTCATAATGCAGACATGCTCTGTTTCTCATGTGATCAATTTAAACTGCTTGTTAAAATTTCATTTGTGTAAACCTGTACTGGAAAGACGATGGAATTAAGCTATGAATACAGATGTCACCCACCTAGCTATTCTTTGGCATTTATCAAATGAAAATACTTTTCCCTTGAAGTCCTATCAACATCGGAGACGTAAAGAGAAGCCGTCTGAATTCAGGCTCTCCTGAAAGCAGCCCCTACCGCTGGGACTTGGGAGCGGGCATTTGATTTCGGTGTGAGGCGAGCACGACAGGGCAGGAGGGCAGTGGACCCAGACAAGGTATGTTAATGAGGGGCTACTGCCACAGGTGGCCACAGCTCGGTACCTCTGCGAGCCATCCCGGGGACTGCGAGGAACGAGGCACAGAACTGTCCCACCGGGGGTCAGGAAGTCAGGGGCTTTCCTCAGACCCCCCTCTCCCCGTCGGTCTTCCGTGGGAGTGAGTGCCTAGGAGCCAAACATGGCACTACTTGAATGACATCTATTACCTCATCAACACCCTGTAATTCTCTTGAGGGTTGGTCCTGTTTTCGAAATTAGGAATCTGAGAGGCAGAAAAGATTAAGCCACTTGCTGAAAATCAGATAGTTAATAAGCAGCTGAGCTGAACTCCAAATTCAGTCTTCTCTCTCCCACTCTAGGGTGCCACGTGGTAAAGGCCACGGCCCATCCATTCTGCAGCATAGCTGGCGCTCCTCATGGGGAGAGAGACACAGCCTGAGGGGGGGGCATGTTTCCAGCCTCTCCTTGCAAGGAAAACGTACGGAGATGCTTGCCCAGATTGTTTTAACCTTCTTGTGTCCACAGAAAAACCTTCGAGGTCAACATCCACCAGCCACGTGAATTTTTTATAGCATCATCATCCGTGGCTACTCCCACCCCAAATACCAGTTACTATGAAATTATGCCAGAATTTGGATCAAAGTATGGGGGAAAATTCAAGACAAATTTTTATCTGATGAACTCATGGCAGAGAATCAAATTTCATAGAGAGTTCCAGATTCTGGTATATTAAAAAACAATCTATAACTTTACTATGAGGAGAGTACTTTATTAGAACAAATAAAACATGCTGAGCTCTGCCGGGACACGGGGGTCACGCTCATGTGTGAGCCAAGGAGATTCTTTCCTTGCGTTAGTAAAAAAGATAATCATCTGCAAATCACTAGCATCTGAGGTTGGCTTGATTTAAAATGCACAGAGATACAGAAAAAGTTCCAGGAAATCATTGTATTTAGAGCTTGCCTGCATTAGTCAGTGGAAAGGCCCTTGCACCTCCCAAAATAACACTTGGGACAGCAGCTGTACGCTAGCACCTTCACTCATGTGAAGGCATGGCTCGCATCTGAGGTTCCGCAGGCTCCCGGGAGGACAGCTCCTCTTCACAAGGAGCCAGGGGAGCAGACAGGCCGCCCCACACTCCCCGCCTCCAGCCCAGCTGTACAGCAGCTGCCTTGAGCAAGTCCCATCCCCAGAAGCCCCAGAGCAGCCCAACTGAAGGAGCCCTTGACCCAGATGCCCACACTAAACACCTAACCATCAGTCAGATTTAGAAAGCAGAGCCCCCTTAAGCATTAAGCCTGGAGGACACAGGATCTTCACCAGAGGATAAAATGCAGAAAATTCCGGCCAGGCATTGACCACCGAGACCTTTCACAGAAGAACGGCATAAGCGTCTGAGGAAATCACAGATGGCAATCCTGGACACAAATCACCACGATGCAGAGAACAAGACCCTGGCCACACACTCAGTGCACTGTCTGGGGAGGAAGCATTTTCATCCTCTGGGTACAGAATTTCATAATTCCTGGTCCATAGCAAGTGTGGGCAAGGCTCCAGACACACGTGATATCTATGTGCCAGCCACGTGAAGGCCGTCTGGGCCAGGTCTGCTCGTTCTCTGGACCCACAGAGGCCTCTGTAGTGACACCCATCCAATGACTCCAACAGGAAAGGGAAGGGCTGGGGCGCAGAGGGGCACTTCACCTGGCACACTGGGCTGGAAGACTTTATTCAGATCCAAGGAGGAGGCTCTGGAATGGGTTTTCTGTGGCCGCGGTGGCGGGGTGGGAGGGTCCTCGCCCCTCTTCATGGCCTCTTCTATGGAGGTGCTAGAGTAGGATCTGCAGCAAAATAAGGGAAGGTCAGAAGGCAGACAGCAAAGCTTTACTCTCTGAAACTGGGCTGAAACAGAAAATACCCACAAAAGGCAAAGCGACTGCCAAGGCTTGCTGAGTTCCCGGAGGAGCCAGATACGGTGCTGCCCCCTGGATACCACACCAGCTGCAACAAGCGCCCAACCCCCAACCCTGAGTCACAACCTTTTTTAAACTCTTTGCTCTTATTACACCTTAGACCTGAACTTACCCCAGAGGGAACGCTTTCTGTAAATTCAAATCCATTTCGGTTGGAATTGTTAATAACACGTAAACCCTTCCACTTAGGTACTTCCATACTTTAATAGAAGGGCTTCATGGTATTAACTGACCGCAGAACCCTTCTCCTGTTTACATGCAAACGTGATAACAGGCACATATGGAACTGGGACAGATAAGCTGAGAGTAAGAATCAAATGTTCAACGGAATATGCCACAAATGAAATTCAGGAGAGGAAAACACACATCAGTCAGGTTGAGGGGCCTTGGTTGTCTTACCATGAGAAATACAGGTTTGGGGAAATTTTCAAAGCAAAAGCCTCCTCTTAACCTTCTCTCTCAATCTGTAACAAGGCAGGAGCTAACTAGGCAATTTCAGAGATTATAACTCCAATTCACGGCATTTAATGAAAAAGGAACTACGTAAGTTGCTAAAGGTCACATAGCTAGAAGGTTACATAGGTTTCATTCAAATTCCAGTCTCAGTTTCTAAATTATATCTTTAAAATGTTCTGAGACTGCCTGCCTATGAGCCAGGGAAGAAAACTTGGGGCACAGCTAGACTATATATTAGAGCCCTACTTATTTTCTAAATTAATTCAACTCAGTACATTACTCTATCGGTTAGGAATAAGTTTGTGGATGAATTCCCAATATGATTTTCTAAGAAGCTCATGTGTACATCTTATGTCTGTTCTATTCAGCTTCTGAGCTAACTTCCTGTCAAAGAAGAAAATGACCTTTGATCAGAGATGTGTCCTACAGATAAATTAAACTCAGAAAAGTGTCTTGGTATTTAGCTATTACAGTGGCACTCAGGAAATTAGAATCTATCCATTACTATTAAGCAACTTCAGTTCTTAGTAAAGCTGGTTTTGACACAGCAAGTTCTTATTTTCCTGAATAACTTCCTCAAGGTTTCTTTGTGGTAGTCCAGAGGTTTTTTGTCATGCAAGGTTGCAATCTTTAATAAAGCCACCATAATGGCATGTGACATGCTCTGGGGTGGTCCCTGTAACACAACTGGCAGGACAGGCAAGACAAAGGCAGGCAGGAACAAGCAGGAAGGGTGCTCTGATCCTTTCAACCAGAATAAAAGGGAATCCATAGAAAAGGACAACAAAGTTTTCGAATGGAAACTCTTGATTAAAAAAGGAAATTAGAGACCCTGGCTAGAAAGAACTTTCTATGTCAGATACAGCTCTAGTGACATTTTTCACTCAAGAGAGAGAAAATAATGTGTACATGTATAAATCATGTGTGTGCGTGTGTATATATACACACATACATATAATTGAGCACACAATCTCATACTACATCTTATTCCATTTTACTTCCATATATAACCTGCGTATTTGTATTTTTATATGGAAAGTTAAATGAATATCCAATAAGTGATACAGTAAAACTATGACTGCAACCAATTAAAACATAAATGTGCAGGGAATCAACAAAATGATGAACGCAGCAGTGTTAGAAGGGTGATTTTCCTTTCCCTTACATTTCTACATGGCTTTATTATTCTAAAAAGGAGGATTAAAATAATTTAATTCTCACGGTCTCAGTAAGGACCCAGTTGGGTGTAGTGAAAACAAAACCATCCAAATTAGACCAAGAGACCAATCCCTAAAAGAATCGTATATAAAATTTAGCAGAGATATTAATAATAGAATATGTGACTGAGATTTTGTCATTTCACTCGCTTTGAGAGGAAGCCAGCAGAAGTAAAAACTGTGAGGTTCAATTTCTGCCATTCAGAGAAGGGTTTGCCTACTATGAAGGCAGATAAATATTACTATTCCTACATCCTAAAGCCAGCACGGACTAACTTGTAAAAGATCCATTCATCCTTCAAAAACAGGATGAGCAAATGTGGTGGCCATTGAGAGAAACAGGAACTATAACTTCTTTTCCTACCAAAACGAATTAGTGTACCTATTATTTTTAAAAATATGAACACAGATATCTGTACCTTCTACAAGGGGTAACTCTTTGACTTACAAGGAGACGAGAGCTCCTTAAATTGGCAATATTGCAAGCATACAAAATACGATCCGATTTAAATTCACTTTCTCAGGAATACATCTAGCAGCCAAAGGAGGAAAAAAGTCACTAAGAGCCAAAGCAAAACTTGGAAAACACACACGTAGCATCCTGTCTCCCACTGCAGTCTACTGGTAAAGAGCAGTCTCAACACCATTTCCCCTCTTTGAGGTTCTAGTATTTCTATGAGAGTCTGTATTTCTCTTCATTCCTCCCTTCTGATGTCTGATGTCAACCACAGCACTGCCTTACTGGCTCTCCCTCTTCTACTAACCTCTACTGACTTAAAAACTGTGAAGTTGAGAAGAGGCTCTAAGAGGATGCAACAGTCCACAAACACTGCTTACCTGAAGTTCCGAGCTGCACTGATTAGTTCCCTACTCTAGATTTTATCCCCCAGACTTCCTATTTTTTGGTGTGCACCTTGTCATGATAGGACATTTCAATGTTAGTTACCTTTTAACGGTATTTCCCGCTTTCCAAAGCTACTTTCCCCCTATTCGTTATCATCCTGCAGCAAGAGGGTCACATCACATTGCCCCTTCTTTGTGTTAGGTGGCCGGAGAGCAGCAGCCCCTCTCCCAGCACCAACAAACCCAGAAACTAAGCACCTCCCCAGCAGCACTGCGGGCTCCAGTCAGGCCCCTCATGACGAGTGAACTCACCCTCATCCTAAGCTTCAAATTGAAGGGAAAAGATTTTGGGTTGGGAGGTTTATTTCTAGTCAGGGGCATGGCACAAAGAGCATTCAAGTAGAAGTTAAACAAACACTACCTGGATCTTGGTCTTGCTTTGAGACTGTTGGAATCCTTAGGAGTGGCTGAAACAAAGATTAGTTGTTGTTTGCTTGGGTTTCATGTCTGCAGTTAAACAGGTTTTAAGCAGCACCTGGGCTAGTACAGAACACATCAACAGGTAAACATGAGGTACAGGTATCCGTGTGGAAAACTTGACCGCTTCCACATTTTTGTGATTCCATAATTTTATTTCTAAAGCTAAAGGCACGATTAAAAAGAAAGAAAAACCAACATATTTTTCCTCTCATCAGAGCATTAGCCATGAAGCCATTCCCAAATCGAAGTTGATTAATGAACCAATTCCGGCCTAAAAGACAACTCTCTCAAGAGGTTATCTATTTATACAATGATGGGTTCAGACTTGAGGGTTTCTTGGTCTATCATGATAGCCTAGTAATAATAGATTTTGAACCAGTCTCCCCTGAAGGCTAGGAAGAAATGTATTGGGCTACATATTTTAAGATTTTCTTAAAATACACCACCAGGACCACATGACCACAAGAAATCAAAGTCCCACAGTTAAGTCTAAATAATCTATGCAGCTTTTCCTGTAAGAAAATATTCTTGTGTCCCAAATCGTAGAGAGAATATTATGAAGTGAAATCATTAAAATATTTTGTCAACCATACAACTTTTCCTTCTCCAATTTAAATCATGAACTAGCTTGCTCACTACCAACACACATGGAGCCTACTTTCCCATCATAAGTTGTTGGGAGTAATGAGAAATACTTACAAAAACATTTTTTACGTCTTCAATCCTCTTTTTACGTCTTCAATCCTCTGTGGAAGACAACTTTAGAAACCACTAGCTGTGCTAAGGTTTTGCAAACGTTGCAAATTTTTCATCATAAAATGTCATAAACATTCAAAGAAAAAGTGCTACTAACTAGGAGCAAGGAGAATATAGTTTGTACACTGTTTGCACAAATTTTTCCGGAAAGAAAATGTCGCACTGCATGATGCCATCCTCTTTAACATTACTCCAAAGATAAAACCCCTCCTTGGTATGAAGCATGCTGGATTTCTGACGATCATTAAACTCCTTGGGTTGGATAAGCAGGGCAGAATGCGGAGCTGAGATGCTAACAAGGCCCAAAGCAAACTAGCAACACACGTCCCCTTAGCTTCCATCAGCTATAGAAGACGTGCTTTTCTCCCAACTGAAGCGCTCTGGCTTCTTGGAGTGAGGACACGAGCACCTTTTAACTGCAAACCACTGAAAGGCTGCCGGAGCCCCGAGAAGCACGGGAGGCCCAAGCAGTGTGAGCCTGCCTTGGCCGGTCTCGTGCGCCCACACGAAGATGGACAACCACCTCCCCTGCTCCAGCCCCCTGGCGGCAAAAGATGGTGGCCCAAGAGAGCCTCTCCTCCAGCCCAGCAGGCTACCTGGGGCCACCTGGGGCTGCAAGGGCCACCCACCACGGGGCTGAGGGCCACCCTCCAAGCGGGCCGCCCACGGCTGGCTCCAGCCCGCTTCTCTCAGGCCCCACTGCTTCCCAGAAATATGTGGGCAGAAGTCTCAGCCATTTTAAAACACTGTTCCCCAAACCAGACCGCGGTAACCGTTACTTCCTTTGTCCAGTGCCACTATCTTTGCCTTTGTGCCGGGGAGGGGGGGGGAGGGGTGGGTGTGGAAGGAGCGGGGAACCCTGCTGGTGAGAGATAGGCAGGCAGATGGCGTGATGGGTGTGGCTGAGCCGTGGAGACCAGGCTAGGAGTCCTGAGGTCCAGGGGCTACTCCTGGCCACGACCCTCTCTAGCTGTGACCTCCGTGAACCTCAGTCTCCTCACCTACAGAATGAAGATAATAAAAATGAGGCCCCTTTCTCACTCAGAGAGATAAGAAAGTGAAGGCGCTTTAAAAACTTAAATGTATTCTAGAATTGCAACGTATTATTGCTGTAGGGTGTTCCTAATTTTTCAAGATTAGAAATCTGGTTTTGAAATTCAGTTCCTTCTAGGACAGCACGGGAGGTGCAGGTGGGTGCAGGGAATGGAAAGAGAGACCAAGGGGTGGCTGCCAGCAACTGGGCAGCTATGAGAATCACCAACAGCAGGCTGAAGACTACAGCGTGAGGGCGAGCAGGCCCGACGCCCTCGGCAGGACCTAGAGACACACAGAAAAAGATGGCCACGGTGCAGTATAGCCTTTTGAATTAGGCTAGAATGTGCCATTAGCTAAGAAATCCATCAGATTCCACTAATATGTACATGTTCAGTACTTAAAAGGGTAAAGGTCTATGAGAAAAAGATGTAACAAGGAATACCGCGTTCCCTGATGACAGAGTCCCATATCCCATCTGTAAGCCACCACATTTTCTTCACCACCATTACTATTATCATGGTTATCACCACCCACTGTGGAAGGAAGAGCAAAAGAGGGAAATGAGATCCCAGGCAGGGCTGGTAAGCTTCCACAGGTTCGAGATCAGAAAAAGCTGGAGAACACGATTTTAGTTAAGTCTTCCATCAGCCTCCAAGCCCCTGAAAGTCAGACTCAGCATTTGGAGCATGTGAATATCCACAAAAATGGCAAGGGCAGGTTGGGTCAGAATCCAGGCAGAAGCCCACGGGCGGATCACAGCTTCTCACTGAGCTGGGCAGAGGGAAGAAGAATGAGAACTTCCTAGAACACTCCAGGCATGTCATCTTTACAGGAAACAGAAACAGGATAGGAGGGCAAGCCTAAAGTTTAATTCTCCAGAAGGCGGCAACTCAACTGAGGTGAACTGCCCACATGGCACGGACAGCCTTCCAGAATTAGAAACCACCACCTTGAAACTCTTGTGTCTCCCTCTAGGAATCCAAACATTCCCCGGAAAAGAGGGTATTAAATACGTTTTCAGATGAGGGATTCCCTCATATCCACTCCAGAAAGGGCAGCAAAGGGAAGAACAAATCAGAAACCACATAGCATGCTCCCAGACAGAATGTGAAACAAATTCAGATATACTTCACGTACTGTGGCACGCACACCCTGATAGGTTCTGTCTGGTGACTCCATGCCCCATTCAATGAAGGAATGTTGAAAATGACATCTAAAGCTCATGTCCCAGAGAACACGAAATGCTCATGGAAAAAACAGGAAGAGTTATTAGCCTAAAAGGCTGTTGGAGAAGCACAATTTAACTCTCCAAATTTAAATAACTTTTACTGATACCATAACATGAAGTTTACAAAAACTAGGATGTATCCACTTCATTTCCAGAAATTAGAGTTGGAAAGTACCTACCTCAGGCATCTGTCCTACACAAATAGAGCATTTCCGTCTATGATGAAGGAACCTGAATCAGTTCCAAAAGCCAAAACTAGGCTTGAGAATTCCTACCACTTTTGGAGTCATAGTTGATCTACGATCTTAATTTTCTATTTCTTAACGTCACTTTCTAGAGGTAGTGGTTCCCAAAATAGGCTGAACATTGGAACCCCCTAGGAGGGAGGGGCTGCCTAAAAATACAGATTCTTAGGCCTTATCACTGCAATCAATCATATATTCTCATTCATATTCATTCTCCCTCCCTCCGTCCCTCTCTCTCCCTCTACCCCTCTCTCTTTTAAACCTTAAATGAACTTAGTGTTTGGGAAATACTGTACTGTAGCATAAGCCTCGATGTATATTGATTCCTTTGTTCCAACTTTAAAAAAATGAAGCCTGGATGATAGCTAGTAAACCAAAACAAACATGATTTACTTATGAAATATTAAGAGAGATAACACTAAAAGAGAAAGCAGCAACTTCTTTCATGTGCTCATAACCAGAGCTCCAAACAGTAATGCCAGCCCTAGCCAGTTTGTTCTCAGCTAGGTTCATCTTGGTTCAGTGATGGCTCTGTCGAGAAAGCTGAGGCCACAGGCCCGACCATCTCCATGGTTCCCAGACACAGTTCTGACTCTCCAAGAACCTGGGCAAATACGACTTTTATTTCTCTCCTTGGAATCCACTCCATGTGTAAGCACATTTACCTGCCTTCTTGGTGGTGAAGCATAATGAAAGCGTTTGAGATTTATGCTTTGGAAATGGAAAGTTTCACCTGTGAGCCTCCCATTAATCCACCCCATCAGCTTACTCTACACAGAAATCACAATGGCTTGTTGAAATCTTCCCAAATCCAAGCCTTCACAATTTTATACTTAGTGACAATGAGACCCTCGATTCAAACTGAGAAATCCTTTCAGTGAAACCTATATTCAGAAATTAAAAAGAAATCACCCTCTTCTCATACCTGAGAAGAGGGGAGGAGTAAAAAAGAAACCAAAAGGTTTCCTTAGAATAAAACACAAGACAAATATTTGGACAGAAATATATATATATATATATACTATCACAGATGTACCAGTTTTCTCACTGAAACTACAGGGTTGTTTTGGTTTGTTTGTTTGTTTAAGAAATAACTACATTAAAAATATATTAAATTGGTTTTCTCCTACCTGAATCCTCGGACATATCCTTTGGTAAGGCTTCATCCGTAGCACTCTTCAAAGCTAGCAGTGTTTCGTTTTGTTTTTAAAGAACAAGAGAGGGAAAAGTAAAGAAAAAAAAAATTTATGTCTCAGACACATTACATTAAAACAAAGAACCCCTAGTCATCACTTATGAAAACGGTGTTACAAACATCTATAAGTTGCTATAGCACTTACTAAAACAATAAAAGTCTCCTAAACTATGGTAACAGGTTCTCCTCCTACAGAGAACAGAGGTATTTTCAATGTTCCAGAGAGAGTGCCTCTAGTGGCTGGGAGGAGTATTACCAGGAAGTATCAAATTTCCCCATTTCTTTCCTGACATCCAGAGCAAAGATACAAGGACCTCTCTGAGAGTGACAGCCAGGATTCAGGATTTTTAGAGCTCGTGAGGTTATTCCAATGGGTAGTCAAGGCTAAGACCCACTAGTAAAGACAGTAATCAGAGTATTTGCTGCCACAGATAACATCTAGGTCTGCCTGCCTCTCCTGAGCAAATACTGAAACAGAGAGCATGCAATTACTATTTCCTAATGGGAAACATTTTTCACGTTTAACTCCCATACAAAGCTACATCCATGGCAGGTCATGATAACAAAACCTGAAATAGCTTCACTGATTTTTAGTCCCTTCAGATAAGCCTTTCATTCATGGGCAGTGAATCAATATCAGATAATAGAAGGAATACGGGCTTGAGAATTCGAAAATCTTGGTTCTTATCCCTGCTCTTTTTCTTACTGAGCAAATAATTCATACTGCCTGAACTTTAGTTTACTCATCTCTATATTTTATATGATAAAACATACCAGCCTCCATTCCATTTTGTGAGGACTGAATAATACAGTGCATGAGGAAGGACCTGATAGATTATAAAGCATTATATAGAAGTATGGCAGGAGGTGGGGTGTTCCTCCTGCTCTTCTAGATAAGTCCCTGGCCAACTCATCCCTGTGCTTGATGCTAGCTGTAACACGGAACACCGTGCTGCACTGCTCTCACCCGTCCAGTAAGATAAGCAAATCATCACAACCCAACACCCACAAAGTCACAGAGAATAAAGCCCAGGGGTAGAAACTCTCTCCAGAAGGTAACTTCCTCGAGGATTAGACCTGTGTACAAATGTGCATGTATATTGACATTCTGGGATCACATCTGCCAACACAAGATGTTATGCTCACAAACCGTTCAGCTTCTAGTCATTTCCTAATTAGTACGACCAGATTCCAATAAAAGGTGTTGGAGTAGCCTGAGGGTCAGCAGTGAGCACAGGGTCATAACTGAAGGGCTGTGGACACTCAAGGTCTTGTTACCACTTTATGAACTATAGTTTCGTCACAGCAACTGGAACTACTTAATCCATCCAAATGTTTTCATATACAGAGAACAGTCCTCAGATGCTCTAGAAGCCAGCCACTCCAAGAGAAGTAGATTAAAAATATATATAGGTAAAATGTCCCTAAAGGGAGAAAACTCATTCTTTCCATACCTTGTTTGTCATCACCAGTCACATCTTGGGTAGGGACAGGAAAGTCGGCCATGTCTTTAATAGATAGCTTCTTGGAAAAGAAAAGTAAATTAATAATATGGGTTGGAATGGAAATGAAGTGATGTGCACATCTGATGCAAATGTTTTTAAAAGCTATGTATCTTGCCAATATTTCTGTCTCCCATAAACCCTGACATTTAATACTATTTTATTTTTTAGATTTCTAGTGGGGTATAAGTTAATTTGTATTGAAAAATTTATATACACAGAGGGAAAAAATAATGACTTAGATTGAAGTACATGTATAGACCACGCATTATATCTCAATCTGGTGTGGGACTCAGCCAGAGTTGTGGAGCATTTGCCCATGGCTCCAGTCAAGAACAAACCTGTGCTCTAGGTACTTTCTCACAAGCAGAGAGAGGTTCTGACAAGTGGCCCCATCACATGGGTATTTGCCAGGATCTCTTATGTAGAGGGTGTTCAACCCTGATTCAAACAGCCTCCTTGTCATGGAATAAGAGAATTTTACTGATGAGCGGAACAAAATTTTCTGCTAACTCACTGAAGGAAGAAGTCCTCTCTTACACTAAGAAGATGAATACCCAAATTGATCAAGTATTGATTAGTTTAAAATTCTATGTAAAATCTACTTACTATAATTTCTTCTACACTCTCAATTAACATGGACTCTGTCCTCTGATAAGATTAAAGGATAATACATATTCATAGTTGATATATATATGTAAACACATTCTAGAAAGATATATAAAAATTGAAGGGTGATTGGTAGGTGGGGATAGGGATAAGAGGAGAACTTGCCATTATATGCCTTTTGATATTCTTTTTATTTTAAACATATTAAAAAAATCAAATAAAGATAAATTTTAAAACTTAAAGAAGTAGGGTAAATTCCTGGAGTTAGCCGGTGCTCCAAAAGGTTAACTGGTTTACCTCTCAGAATCTGAACAGCCCAAGAGACCTAAGCAATACTTCTGTTTCCAAACTGTTTCAAAGAATGGAGTTAGAATACTGCTTGGTGGTAACCTGATCTAGGGCTTAGCCATCCACAGGCAAGTCATTCTTGGCATTACAATGAAGCCTGCAGATGTAATTTAGAACAGAGAATGTATCTCAACAGCGCCCTTCTTTCATTTTCTTATCCCACGTGGATTGTAATCCAGATCCTTAGCAGAATAAAATAATTTAGGAGTAGAAAATATGGATAAAAAGAAATCCAAAAGAACACTGTTGAAAGAAATTTTTAAAATCTAAATAAAAGGAAAGACACCCCGTGCTCATGGTCAGAAGACTTAATATTGTTAAGATGGTAATATTCTCTAAATCCATCTACAGATTTGAAGCAATCCTTCTTGCTTTTTTGCAGAATTTGACCAGCTGGTCGTAAATTTCATATAAAAATGTAAGGGACCCAGAATAGCAAAAATATTCTTGAAAAAGAAGAACAACTTACCAGAAACTTATAGTAATCAAGACACTGTAGTACTCACATAATGACAGACATATAGATCAATGGACTAGAATTGAGAATCCATAAATAAACCCTTAAATTTGTGGTCAACTGATTTTCAGTAAGCGTACAAAACAATTCAGTGGGAGAAAATTGTCTATTCAATAAATGATGCTGGGACAACTCGATATCCATATAAAAATAAAGAATGAAGTTGGTCCTCTTCTTCACGGCATATATAAAAATTCACTCAAAATGGATCACAGACCTAAATGTAAGACCTAAAACTATAAAACCCTTAGAAGAAAATATAGGAATAAACCTTCATGATCTTGTATTAGGCAATGGTTTCTTAGATATGACACCAAAAGCACAAGCAAAAAAAGAAAAAAATTAGATAAACTGAACTTCATCAAAATACAAAACATTTGTGTTACAAAGGATACTATCAAGAAAGGGAGGGAAAAACAAAGAAAAATACTTGCAAATTATACATTTAATAAGAGATTTATATCCAGAATATATAAAGAACACTTACAACTCAATAAATAACCCAGTTTATAAATGGACAAGGGATAGGAATAGATATTTCACCAAAGAAGACATACAAATGGCTAATTAGCACACAAAAAGATGCTCAATATCAGTAGTCATTAGGAAATTCAAATCAAAACCACGAGATACCACTTCACTCCCACTAGGGTGACTAAAATCAAAAAGACAGATAATAACCAATGTTAACAAGGATATGGGGAAACTGGAACCCTCATACACTGCTGGTGGAGGAATGTAAAATGGTGCAGCTGCTCTGGAAAGTAGTTTGTGAGTTCCTCAAAAAGTTAAACACAAGGTACAATATGATCCAATGATTCCACTCCTCAATATATACTCAAGAGAAGTGAAAACGTGTGCACACAAAAACCTGTACATGGACATTCAGAGCAGCATTTTTTCTAACAGCCCAAAAGGGAAAACAACCCAAATGTCCATCAGACCAAGAATGGACCAACAAAAATTGTGTTAGTATCCATACAACGGAATACTATTCAGCAATAAAAAGGAATGAAGCACTGATACATGCTACAATGTGAATGAACTTTAAAACATTACACAAAGTGATCTCATCACAAGAAAAAATTTTTTTTCCTAATTCTTTAATAGCGTATTTATGTGAGATGATGGATGTTCACTAAACTTAACACAGTAATCATTTCAAGATGTATGTAAGTCAAATCATTTTGCTGTATGTACACCTTAAACTTATCCAGTGCTATATGTCAACTCTATCTCAATAAAACTGGAAGATCAAAAGCAAACATTATACTAAGTGAAAGAAGCCTGTCACAAAAGACCACATATTTTACGTTTCTATTTATATGAAATGTCCAGAATAGGCAAATTCAGAGACAGAAAATAGCTTAATGATTACTAGAGGCTGGGGGAAGCAGGGAACAGTAGATGACTGCTAATGGGTACAGGTTTTCATTTTGGAGTGATGAAGATGTTCTAAAATTCGACTATAGTGCTGGTTGCACAACTGTCAATATAAAAAAATCCACTGAATACTTTATACAAATTGTATACTTTAGATGAATATGGTATATGAATTTTATCTCAATAAGCCTGTTTACAAAAGAAAGAAATCCAGTAACCTGAGAAGCACTGCTAAAGACAAGTGTCCCTGAAATTATAATCTTTAATTCTTGATGGAAATAAGTACATGGTACAGCTCTGCTGTCTTTAGAAAAAGATGTACTGCTGAGCAAACTTCTCAAGACCTGACTCAGCTATAGCTCCATTCACAACAAACACCTTTACGGAGTCATCCTTCACAGGGCTGGTACCAAGATCTATCTAAACTCCAAGCCTGGGGAATTCCCTGGCAGTCCAGTGGTTAGGACTACACGCTTTCACTGCCAAGAGCCCAGGTTCAATCGCTGGTTGGGGAACTAAGATCCCACAAGCCATGTGGCGTGGCCAAAAAATAATAATAATAAAATAAAATAAACTCCAAGCATGCATTCCTGTGTTTAAAATATCTCCATTTCCAGGCTTCACAGACACCTGGATATTTGCTCCTTTCCTTTTAGAGATGATAAGTGAGTGCACGAAGAACAGCAACGTGAGTCAGTAATTAATTTCTCCAAAAACAAACAGCATTATTTATCTCTGTTGGAAAAGCAAAGATCATCTGATAGCATGGCAAGTTGGAACAAAATGTTTAACTAGAAAAAATGTGAATTATGACGTTTTTAGTAAATCACCTAACAACAACATAATTTTACACAAGCAGGGGTACCCATAGCAAAAAAAATTTAAAAATAAAACAAAAAACAAACCAAAACAAACAAAAAAAATAAAACAGGGCAACTGCATAAGACAGTTGTAGAGATGTCTGTCCTGGCCTGACAGACAAACTTCTCCGTACACTGTCAGCAACCCCAGAGTACACCGAGGGCCGGGAAAAGTGACTGACAATCATACTTGCTTCACCATCATACACATTCTACAGAAAAAGAAATTGAAAAAGCCAAAACTCTTAGAATGCACCTCTATCACTCCACCTGAAATCACTTTATCTCCTTCCCAAGAGTAGAAATCTGCTGAGGAAAGGAACACGGAGGCTACGACTCAAAGAGCAGTAGAGAGGTCAAGAGAGACGTTATCAGAGGGGGCGCAGCAGAAGCAGGCTTGATTCGCTCAGAGAAGAGCAGAGGATGGCATCCACAACATGCACTACAGGCACGAGAGCCTTGTGGGAAAGAATAAATAATCACACACAATCACAAGAAATTTTTTAAATGGCCCTGTATCCTGCCTTTGACTTCTATCATCTTGCAACGTCGGAGCACTGTAATAGGAGCCTATGAACAAACCTCCATTTATGAAACATTTCCAGACTTTTTTCAGGTTGGGAACAGCAGATATCATAAGTTGTCATCACAGCAATCATAATGGTGGTGACGGTGACGAAAGTGCTGATATTAACAATAACCATAAGGACCCCTAAAGCACACAGTTAAGCCCCTGCATCAGTGGCCCAACGTTATAGGAATTCTTCGGGTTTCTCTTGAGGACCATCCAAATCAGGCAGCTTTCAATGTGATCTGGGGCCCTCATATACAGTTCTCAAACCTCCTCTCAAAACTGTTCTGATTCATTACACCTTGTTAATAATCAGCTGCTGAAAATACAACTTTACAATGTTTACTTCAAAATTAAAGCTCGGTTGAAGCAAATAACCTGGCTTACGTTTTCCTGGCTTAGTTTGGCTACACCTAAATTTCACCTCTAAAAGGTCAAGAGGCTACTTTGCTTTTTTCACGAAATCTAGTTTTAGGGAGAAGAGAAAAAAAGATAATTATAGATATATCTGGTGTCTAGATTTGAAATGCTGAGCTCCAAGGTAAGTACTAAGTATTAAGAGAAATCGTTACGAAAGCAAATTTTCCAGAGTTTGTAAAGAACAATCAGCTAATGGATTTAATAGTACACACATCCTTACTTATTAACATATGAAGATCTTTTACCTCCATCCGATTCAAGTCACGGGGTTGTTGGTTTGCTGGCACTGACTCAGAATAAGAATCAAATAACGCACACTCCCACTTGGGCTTAGGAAAGGCTAAGAAGAAACAAAAAGAATGCATAAGAATATATACTATAGTCATGGTGGTCGTCGTTTCCTAGCAGCTTTTCTGTGCTTGGTAAATAGAGCAACAAAATCAGCCAGCTCCTATATGCGAGAGATGGCACTAATCACGGTGAGGTAGTATTTCAAGTTCTTTACGTGTACAAGCTAGTACTTCTGCCATGCCCACTTTACACGCAATAAAACTAAGGAGCAGCGAAGGTAAGCACCTTAGTCAAGGTCAGAGAGCCAGTAAATGAAGAGCAGGGGCTTGAACTGCCAGCACTCCTGCTGGAAGGTCCATGCTGTCAGCATTTCATGTTGTAACACAGAAGTCATTTTCCACCTTAACCATCACTATCACAATACTTCAGTTTCAACTAAGCTACTAGCAGCATTTTAAAATGGCAGTAACTATGGTGATAGTTTGAATACCATAAACATTAACTGAGGAAATACTTCATTTTAGCTATTACTACTGGAAGTAAATAGACAAGATCTTACAATGATATGTGCCGAAGAAAGCTTTATGAAGTACTCATTTCTTTTGGTTAGCAGGAATAACAAAAATAAGAACACAAGTTCTTCCTGATTTATAACAATGAGATAATCACATTATGGGTTTCTTCCAACATAGTATAGTGACAGCAGCTGTTAGCTGGGTAGCTGAGTGGATCAGCATAAGAAAAACCATCCTACCTGGTAAGCTAACACTGAACACTCACACTATTTCTTAGAAACAGATTCTGTTTCACCACTTTTGTCACAAAGTAAGTAAAAAAAAAATGTCTCAACAACTAGGAAAATTGTCATTATTCCAAAGAGGAAAAGCAGACTGGGGTAGACAGTAAACAGAAGCTACAAATCAAATTTGTCAAGACCAGCTATTAAGAAATCAAAATTTTAGTGCCATGTTTAAAAACATTTTTTTGAATCAAATGTTAAAAATAGATTGGCAGGGACTTCCCTGGTGGCACAGTGGTTAAGAATCACCTGCCAACACAGGGGACGTGGGTTCGAGCCCTGGTCCAGGAAGATCCCACATGCCGCAGAGCAACTAAGCCCTTGCGCCACAACTACTGAGCCTTGCGCTAGAGCCCGCGAGCCACAACTACTGAGCCCGCATGCCACAACTACTGAAGCCCGTGTGCCTAGAGCCCGTGCTCCGCAACAAGAGAAGTCACCGCAATGAGAAGCCTGTTCGCCGCAACCAGAGAAAGCCCGCTCGCAGCAACAAAGACCCAACACAGCCAAAAATAAAATAAATAAATGTATTTAAAACAATTAAAAAGCACAGAGAAGACCCAAAGAGTTCTGGCCATTTTCTTGAACCAAATACAAAAATAAACAAGGTTAATAAACCATTTAAAAGTCAACTACTAAACCCTTAGGGTTTGCCATACTATCACTAAGTTTAATGGGGTTTTATGAGGTCTCTCATGGTTTTTGTTAGAACTATTTAATTATTACTTAAGATTAATCCCACAAACTCTGGAAATGATGTGCAATTTTTGTTTAATTGAAGGGTATATGATGGATTCTTCTTCAGTTGTCTCTATATAAATGCATGCTCCATAAAAGGCCATTAAGAAATGGGGGGTGGACTTCATTCAAAATAAAGGGAGATGCTCTTGACTGAGGCTCTATTTTTTAGACTCCCCTGTACTGCGTAAGCAAGGTAAAAGCAGCCATTTGCAGCAGTAAAGGAATCAAGAGGCTATTTCTCTTTTGTTAATACACTTTTTGCTCAGGGCTTTCAGACCTTTAAAAATTTCATCAGTGACTTTTGAAACACTCCGTGAAACACCTGAACACCTACAAAGTGACTCCTCAAATAAGAAGTCATGACACCCAGCCTAGGTTCCATAGCCACACCACATAAGAACAAGGAAACAGCATTCCTCAAGACCCCAAACAGGAAAGAGAGGGAGGAGAGACAGCGAGACAGAGACAGGGACACAGAGAGAGACACTAAAGAGGAAACAGAGCAGTGCGTCATGCTGCCCAACTGCAAACTAGTTCCTGGGGACCCCTGAGGGTCTCCCCCAGACTGTAAGGAAGGGGAACACGCTGGAGTTACGGCCCGCTGGAGTCAGAAAGCAGCTGCTATTAGCAAAGTCCAAGCTCTGAAACAAGTAATAGCTTTTGCTCTCTGAACCCTCCCCTTTGTACATTATCTGAGGGCCTCTGGGCAAGATTCCAGAATGGGTCATGCTTCCCCCAACATGTTCACCGGTCCCTGGCACCAGCCACATACTTAGTCTCTTCCTTTTGGTTGAGCCTCCACCCCGTCACTACCTAACACAGAATGACAGACTTTTTATTTAAGAGTCAGAGACCCGAAGACTGACTTAGATAAGTCACTGGGTACTTTGAATCTAGTGTCGTTATGAGGAGGAGACAAGACAAGATAACCTAAGGCCTTTCCAGATCTAACCAGGAAATTTATGATCTGTTCATGACTAATCACATTTTCTTTAGACACTGGTTCCCTCCTGCCAATAATCATCAATGACTAAGCTCTCATGTTTTAGAGGCCCTCTCTAAAAAGTGAGAAAGTCTGTTGAAAGCACCAGCTATTTCTGGACCCTTTCGATGAAGGCTATACTTCTGTGAATAATAAAATTCACATCAGAAATCAGCCCACTGCCTTTGAAAGGGCAAGAGACACTATTAATTTTTTCAATCTTCCAAAGAAGTTAATACAAAGGTTGGACTCACCATGACTCTTTCCTATCCAAAGGATTTGGGGGTAACTGTTTTATTAATGAGAAAGACAAAGAGAGCTCTATTCTAACTTTCTGGCGTGCTAGAATGTTCTATATCTGATTGCAGTTACATGGGTGGATACATATTTTAAAAATCGAGTGTACATTTAAGATCGGAGCCTTTCATACATTTCACTGCATGTAATTTTTAAACTTTTTCATTAGGTACAGGACTCCTAGTCCATTCCGTTGCCCAAGGCCACTCGGGGACATCGGGCTGGGCCTAAAGATGCTAAGTCAGCATTGGCTCTACAGGAAGATCTTCCTCCTAATTTTTTATCAGCTGGGGATTCAGTAGTTGCCTGGTCCACAATTTTCATGAAAGGGTTACGTGGCTTTGGTTCAAATCCATCCAGACAGTACTAGAATGGAGATAAGAGATGACTCACATTTGCTAGATCATCCCTATGCCTCACATTATAAGTTGTGAGAGTCTAATATCAGTTAATGAACAGTAACTGTGTATACAAAGGACTCCACAAAGTGTCTGGACAACATCTTAAGGAACAAAACTCTCTTCCAAGGTCTGGAAGGAAACGCCTAAGGTTTAGGATTTATGATGAGGCATTACCTGCTTGCAGGTACTCTGGCTGCAGAGTTGGAGGCAGGCCCTCAGGCAGTGGGTAGCCGTTCTTCCGGGCCACAATGAGATGAAACGCAGCACAGAACTCCGGCAGGCTCAGGGCTCCATCACAGTCAGCATCGCTCAATTCCCTAAGGAAAGCAGATGTTATGAGCGCCTAACACGGGGCTCAGAAGGAAAGTTACTCAGCCTCAAACATGCAAACATGACTCCCAGGCTCTCTGGTGGAGGCCCTGCAGGGTCCCCAAACCCATATAAAATCTCAGGGGGCCACACGGAGGAAGAAAAATCGACGCCACTAGCATGAGTGGCACTTCATAAATAAAAATTGAAATTCTTCAGATTCTCCAATAGATCTGTTTTACAACAGACTACACAAGTAAAACACACTATGGGACAAAAAGGAAAACGATGCCCACAATTCACACTTAGTTGACAGTCATTCAGTAAATGAGTTGTGTGAACAGCCCCGGACCTGGTGCTCAAAACAGTCAGAGGAAGGGCTGGCCCTGCCCTTTCACCGGTGTCCTGGCCATTATTCAGTTACCCAAGCTCAGATACAAGCACTTCATTTCTCAGCTTCAAGGAAAAACCTTGAACTTTTCAAGTTGCAAATGTTGTATCAAAACTTTGCTTGAGAATTCCCTCCTGGGAAAACACAAGTAAGCTCAGTAAATACTCGCTGAATGATGTTTTCAGATAAAACTAGCAACTAGGGAAGGCTGGAACCAGATGAGATAGAAAGGAAGAAAGGGAGAGGCTTGAAAAGGCTTATCTTTGCTTCAGCCGTTGTTTCCCACTGAAAAGCAGGGGCCTATCTGCCAAAGTAACTAAGACCCCATAAGCTCAACCAGTCTCCTAGGTGTACAGAGATGAGTACGCTTGTGTTAGGACAAGCAGAGCGAGAAGGCATATACAATCATAGTAGAAAGGGGGTTACTATTTGAAAGAAAAACCACGGAAGGTAAGCTCCGGAACTTTCCTTTGGACCCTTCACATCCTTGTCCCCCTTGAATATTCAGAAAGCACCAGCTCCCCAAGGTGAGGAGGCAGGGAACTGTTTCAAACACTGGGTGGAGAGAATCCCACAAAGCTTACATGGATATGTCTCAACAAAAAGAGAGAAATCCTCATGTCAATAATGTTAAGACTGGGAATTCTGCCAAAACAGACTGTATTCTTTACAAAATGATAGTTCCTCTTTTTTCCTAGCTTTAAAGCCTAATAAGGCTTGCCACTTTTTTTTTGAATGCTATAATATATTGCCGAAAAACCGAAATTCAGCTCAGGATCCCAGATACGGTGGCATTCACAAGTGTCAGTGGAATAGTTTTCCAATATGATGCACAAAACATGACAAGCAATTTTAAACTCTAATTTTTTTGTAAATCCTCATGATAAAAAGTTTTACATAAATATTCCAATATTTTAATTATATATTTATCACAGTGTGGTCTCCCGCCCAGTCTTGAGGAAGAAGAGCCCACACGCAGCCGGGAGTTTACAGAGGTATGGAGCGTTTCCATAAACGCAAACAGAGCCATCTGGACCAACCAGCACAGCCCTTCTGGAGCCGGTGATGGAGCCGGCACTGCAGCAAAGCACCGGGCACGCCACATGTGCAAGTCTGAACCGGGGCCCAGCTGATAAACACCAGCCAAATTTACGAAGCTCAGAGGCAGCGAGAAGAGTCAAATTTAACTTAATTCCAAAATATTTGTGGAACTTCTGTTCACCTGGCCTCATAAAATATTATAAAGAATAGCTTTTCAAGGTTCTCTGGTCACTTACACCACATCAAGTAGAAAAATCTGAAAATAAAACACACAAGATGGAAATTCCCATATGCTCACACAACTGCTTAGACTGAAAAGGCATCTACGTGAGGATAATAATTGGGAAATTGCTTTTTAAGTAAGAGCCAAAACAGTGCGTAGTACGTGCCAGACGCTATTCATTGTGCCTTTCATATAACTTACTTAATCTTCAAAGCAACAATAATCTAAGTTCTTTTCATTCTCTTAGTCTGATTTTTAAAAAATTCAAAAGATTAGATTTTTAAAATGCAAAAGTAGGAGCTAAGGGATGGCTATGGATAACAGTATGATACTATGAGGCATTAACTGTACTTACCATATATAGGAGAGTTCTGGAATGGAAAGCTTTGATTTGGTGAAGAAGTTCTTGGCCACAGAACCTGTCAAGAGTCATTGTTTAAATAAATCATGAATTACTTATCTAGAGCAGCTTTTATATTTATATGTAAATGAATCACCATTTTTTTCACTCAGCAACTCCTACCATATAACCACAAATATAATTATTCATCAAAGCAACTACGAATTGTGTGGCTAAAAGCAACATACAAACAGCTTTTAAAAGAGTATGTAAATTACAATAGGGCAAAAGAACTAACGGCATAATACTTAATTATGACATGAAAATTATATGAATTCCTTCTATTTCCAAAAATATGCAAAATTTACTAAAAATTCAAAAGATAACTATCAAAATTATCAAAGTAAAAATCTGTCGAGCACTTTTAATGAACGGATGCAAAAGTAATACACGATCATGGTAGGAAACAGCAAAAAAGAAAAACTAACACCATTAATCTCATCATACTAGAGATAAGAAGACAGACATCTTGAGAAAGCGTTTCAGTGAGATTTAAGATCTCTTGGTGGCTCTTCAAGAATCGTATCCAGGAACCTCTTGCTACTTTCTTTATTCATTGCAAATTTACCAATATCAATGGAAATCAGGTAATCATTTCATTTTACATGTAACGTAGCTTCAAGTCCCAATTGCACTTAAAATGTTTACACCCAATCCTTACTGAGATTGAAATTTTTATGCTTTCTGCTCTCAAAACAGTTTCACAATTCAAAAGCCTCAAGTCTAACACAAAGAACACTCAAATCAAAGCCCTAAACTCTATTCTAAACTGATAAAGTCAAAAATCTTTCCTTAGCCAGCACGAGACTTCTAACTGGCCTTGAAACAAAGGATTATAGTGGACCCTAAGGCAGACTTATTTTCCTTTGATAGATGAAGGATCAAAGACAAAGTACCCTATAAATGAATGAGCCTTCTCCCCAAGAGCATCCTGGAAATAATGCTGACCCAGGACTGTTGGCCATCCATGCAGCCTCCTTGCCTTGTCAAACATTTGTCAGAAATGTCTTGAAAGCCCATTTGCCAGCTGTTTTATACATAGAAAGGCATTCTCCCCTAATTTCATTCTTCTTTTTCCCTCCTGATCTCCTTTCTTCAAAGTATAATAGGCTCAAACCCACAGCTAGAGACCTGGCCTGGACTTCACACAGTAGAGAGAGACTGTCGGCCCACAGTGTCCCAGAGTGGTTGGGTGGCGCCCACAGGGAAGATGATGGCTAACGAGGGCAGAGAAGGAGCACTTGAGCAAGCCAGGTGCTCCCTCCTTCGGTGCTGACAGAAGTTCAAACGGGGAGCTGGAACCCTCGCCCCAGCCCCACCCCCAAGCAACAGAGAAACCCCAAACAAGTCTCCTTTCCTTGCTCTCTCCAGCCATTTTCAGATCCACCCGAGAGCCACATGTGGGGCAGAAGAGGTAGAAGGGAGGCTTAAAAGCTGTCAGCAGTCAAAGATCAAAACCATGAATCCAGACTTTTTCTTACAAGGGGTCTCTCAGCCCAGTAAACTACAGCTACCCACAGCATTGATCCATCAGTGACTGAATGTTAATACATCCAATATATACAGATTTTTAAAAAATAATAAAGACCAGTAAACCACTGTAAAAATGGATTGAGCTATGAGAGTTCAAAGAAATAGATGCAACTGACTCTTAATCATATTGAAAAAAAATGTTCAACCTTGTTCGTGAGACATCTGTAAGTTAAAGCCACACAAAGACATGATTTCTTGCCTATCAGATGGGAAAAATACAAAAGTTCAATAACGTGTTTTGATAACAAGACTATGGGAAAACAGGCACCTCATACAATGCTGGTGGGGTGACAAAATGGCACAACCCCAAAGAAGGGGTGTTTTGCAAAATCACATTTGACCCGGTAATCCCACTTCCAAATTATCCAAGGATACACTAACAAAAATATAAAAAGACATATGCAGAAGGCTATTTACAAGAGAAATATATGTAATAGCAAAGGACCAGAAGTAATCCCAATAAAGAATTGGCTGAATAAATGACTGCACATTCACACAATCTGTAAGAAGAAACAAGAAATAATATCTCTACATACGACTACAGAGTAATCACCAGAATATATTAAGTGAAAAATGCAAGGTGGAGGAAAAAGTAAGTAGTATGCTACCACTTATCTAAGAAAATACGGAGATAAGAACACACACACACATAGAGAGAGAGATATGTGCATACACGTATTTGCTTCTATGTTTAAAAACAGACAAATAAGCCATTAAACAAGATGTTTACCTATAGGAACAAGGTAGAGGAGATAGGGACAGGAACTAGACTTCTTTGAATGTAGCTTGTTTTGTAGACTCAACTTTAGGACTGTGTTAACATTTTATATAAGTAAAAAATTAAATTTTAAGAACACAATCCTTAAAACTTGAAATCAAAACAAATAAAACTGAAAAGCACAAAGTTGGAGAACTCTCACTATCCAATTTCAAATACTTACTATAATAATCAAGACAGTGTGGTATTGGCATTAGGCTAGACATACAAATCAGTGAAACAGAATTGGTAAAGAAATAAACCCTCACACTTACAGTCAGTTGAATTTTGACAGGGAACCTAAAACAATTAAATGGGGGAAAGAATAGTTTTTTCAACAAATGGTGCTGGGACAACTAGATATTCACATGCAAAGGAATGAATTTGAACCCCTACCCCATATCATATGCAAAACTTAGCTCAAATTGGACGAAAGAACTAAATATAAGAAATAAAACTGTAATATAGGGAATTCCCTGGCAGTCCACTGGTTAGGACTCTGCGCTTTCACTGCCAGGGCCCAGGTTCAATCCCTGATCTGAGAACTAAGATCCCACAAGCCACACGGCGTGGCCAATAATAATAATAATAATAAAAAAATTAATATGACCTTGGATTAAGCAATGGTTTCTTAGATATGACACCAAAAGCACACGCAACAAAAGAAAAAATAAACGGAACAGCAAAATTAAACTTTTTTGCTTCGCAAGATACCATTAGGAAAATAAAAGGACAAGCCACAGATTGGGAAAAGAATATTTACAAATCATATGTCTGATAAGGAACCTGTGTCTAGAATACACAGAGAACTCTTTCCACTCAACGATTTTTTTTTTAAAATGGCAAAGTATCTGAATAGGCATTTCTCCAAAGAAGATATACAAATGGACAGTAAGAGCATGAAAAGATGCTCAATGTCATTCTTCATCCAGAGAGAGATATCACTTCACATCCACTAGAACGGCTACAATCAAGAGATAAAAACAAGTGTTGGCAAGGATGTGGAGTAAGACACTACTGGTGGCAATGTAAAATGGTGCAGCCACTTTGGAAAACAGTCTGACTAGTCCTCAAATGGTTAAATACAGAGTTATCCTATGATCCAGCAATTCCACTCCTAGGTATATATCCAAGAGAAATAAAAACATACATCTACACAAAAACTTGTACACAAACGTTCACAGCAGCATTATTCTTAACAGCCAAAACAACCCAAAAGTCAATCAACTGATGAACAGATAAATAAAATGGGGTCTATCCATACAATGGAATGATATTCGTCCATAAAAAGGAACGAAGCTCTGGTACATACCGCAACATGGATGAACCTTAAAAACATTATGCTAAGTGAAAGAGGTCAGACACCAAAAAACACTTATTATGCAATTTCATTTATATGAACAGCCCAGAACAGGCAACTCTATATAGAGAGAAAGTAGTTTAACGGTAACCTAGGGCTTGGGGGTGGGGAGAGCAGGAATGGGGAATAAATGCTAATAAGTTGGTAGTTTATTGGGGGGAGGTGCTCTAAATCTAGATTGTGACTATACTACACTAAAATCATTGAATTGTATACTTTAAATGGGTGAATTTAGAGTATGTAAATTACATCTAAATAAAGATGCTTTCTAAAAAGGGACATCAACTAATTGCAATGTATGAACCTCTCCTGACCTTGATCAAACTAAACTTTTTTAAAAGGCATTTGTGAGACAATTGGGGAAGTCTGAACAAGACTTGATATTAAGTAATTTGTGGGGGTTTTTTTAATGTGCTAATGAGTTGTGGTTATGTTTTTAAAAGAGGCCTTATCTTTACAGATACATCCTGAAATATTTTCAAATGAAATAGTCTGGTAATTGCTTCAAAACCGTCTAGGCTGAGAGAGGGTATAAATAAAACCAAATTGTGAGAGCTGACTGATAGGTACATAGGAGTTTGTTATACTAGCCACTTCAGTTGTGTCTGTATTTGAAATTCTGCAAAATGAAAAGGTTAAAAGAAAATAAAAACATTCCTAACAGCTACCTATTTGTATTTGGTTAAATATCTGCATACATTGTGAAAAAACTCACTTAAGCAGTGGGTAAAGTTAGCAAGTGGTCAATAAATGCAATCTGGGTTTCTGCTTTTTTTTAAAATCACGTTGTCAACGTTAATTTTTTGTATCTACAATATTCTGCCTTCAAATAAAGCCATTACCACCAACCAGAAAATGATATCTGCGTTTATACAGGTACATTTCAACTACGCACCTTATTTCACGAGAGAAAATTAATCTTAGTCCACACTGCGATATGTCAGGTTACAATTATCAAGCACATATTGTTATTCTTCACAATTGAAGTATAAAAAGGAAGTTTTATGAATTTGTCTTCCAGACTCTACTATTTCACTGTTTGTTTAGTCTTCAGCCGGGTGAAATGTAGGCACGTGGGAATTAAATCAGTTCCTCTCAGCTTGAATTTTGCATGAGAATTCAATAGGAATATGTATTTCTGAAGATAACCCAGAAGAACTAACATGTGGACATAAAAAAGCTGGCCAATTTTCCTCCCATATTTTCTCTCAGAAAAACCAGAGGAGAAAGACTGCAGCCAAAGAAAACGAACATGAACTTGAACTCTAAGGTGTATATAACATAAGGAGACCTGTGACAGCAACTCTTTGGGAGGCTACACTATGTCCTTGCTGTAACACCAACATAGTGAGTATGCAATTAAAGGTGCGGCACTAATTTCAGGAACTGCTCCAGCTAATAAGGCACAGGATCTGAACCAGGATGCTCCAAATTCCCATTTAACCCCCCTTTGAAACGGAAACATAACTTTCCCAATATCACTGCCAAGTGTTTTTCTGCATGGTTTATAATTGATGAGACATTCAACCTCAGAGAAAAACAAACTAAAATCATAGAAGGTTGTTGTACTCATTTTGTGTGGACTATTTCTCAAGATGGGCGCTGTTATTTATGTGAGACAGTGAGCTGGGACCCGTGTTCTCACCCACCAGACTTTGTTACCTGAAATGAAGGAACTCGGATCAGGCTGAAGGGACCGGAACTGGTTGACATAATACTCTCGCTGCTCTTCCGTTATCCTCCACGGTTCATCTGGGTAACTACTGTTGTTATCCTGCAGTTCTCTCTCCACTGAAAAGGACTTTAAAAAGAAATCAATAAGCAGATGCTCACAGAATCTGTCTTTTGTGAAACGAAGTAGAAATATTAAACCCAAGCATTATAATTTTTTTTTCCTCAAGGGAATGAATTTAAACACCTTGTGAGTAGAATTTAATGGGAATGTAAACTTCTGAAGGTCAGACATCATGCTTTATACCTTTCTTTTGTATTTCCCAAAGTTGTTAACAGGTCTGAGCATGAAATATTGAACACTTGGGTGAGTGACAAAAGATTTTCCAATGTGATGAAGGGGAAAAAAATACAATCGTTCTTTTCTTCAAATATTCACCACATTTTGATCCGTTCAAATTAGTTGAGTAGATAGTAAGATAATCTAGATTCTTTTTAAACCATTTTTTTAAAATCTAGAACAGCTATAACCACACCATCTTTCTTTCTGAGGCATTCCCGTTGTATAAATCTGGGAATCAAAAGCTCCGAATCAAGTCCCACGTCCCCAGGTCCCACCTGAGTGGCAAGTCAGGATCACCAAACCTCTCCTTACACATTTGTGAACTGGGGGTTCTACTTAGTAATAGAGCTGAGTGCAAAGATGGGCTGTCATGGTACCACAACAAACAGGGTAACAAGGGGTGCATCCGACCTGCCACTAGGGGGCATGCAAGCCAAATTTGAGATTTTAAGGATACAGAGAACCAAAGTAGTAGTGCAGGAGAAAAGAGCTCTGCTAAGCAATGGGGAAAGAAGCAAAAATGGTGATTCTGGAAGGAGCAGCACAGGGCTTTGTTGCATCCCTCCCATCTACCCTAAGGCTAAGGTGCTACTTGCCAAGGGCCACCTTCATGGAACTAAAAGGTAAACACAAGGAGGGTGAGCCTTTAAGACAAAAGGAGACTAGGAAAGAAGGAGAGAGGTATTACTACTAATACCCATCAAGGTGCCTGCTTCTGAATGAACACACTACCAAGGAATTAATCATTAGGAGGGTATTCTACTCACTATCCCCAGAAAAGACAGCAGACCGTCTCTGCTCCCTGCCTCAACCTCCACAACAAACACACACCACATTCTGGAAGTAACTCTTCCCTGGAACACTTGGCTCTCCTCTGATGCCATTCAGAGAAGAAACAACTCTGTAAAAAGTTTGAGCTGTGATATGACCTTGAGATGCCATCTTTGAAGTTTGCATACTAGATGAGTTTCCACTAAATCTATATCAAACCGTTTTTAAATGCCCTGAAAGTCACTATCCAGTAGTTAATGCCTTAAATTCATAGAGTGTTTTGAAATTTACAAAGCATTTCATACACCCCTATCTCACCTGACCACCTCAAACATTTGAGAGGTAGACACAGCAGGTATTAGTATTCTTTTCCCAGATGAGGAAACCAAGGCTCAGAGAGCTTAAGGGACATGCCCATATCCTTCACTGAACCCCTGCAGTCAGCAAATACGTGTCCACTTTTTTTTAATCTGTTGCCAAAATCTCCATGCTAGGTATTGGCTGCTGCATTCCCTGGCGCTGACATGGAAGCTTCTACTCCCCTAAAATGCACTCTCCTTCCCACCTGGAACCAAAGCTGCCATACCCAGTCGTTGCTGGTAGTGTCATCCCATAACCATCTGCTCACCCTATTTCCTCTCCCATATTATTTGACCCCTGAGTGGCATCAGTGGTCTCTTAGCAGGTCTCAAGTCTAATCTGACAGCAGGAATCGGAAATGGACAGGAGAAAGTGACCGATTCCTCTGCTTAAAAGCTTTCAGGATGACCTATTGCCCAATAAAACAAATCCCCCTCCTCCACCTGGCTTTTAGGGCCCTTATAATCCAGCCTCCTCCTTGGTCACTCATATCAGGCTTCTGATAGCCCACATGCTCTCTCCTCATGGGTCAGGTTTGCATATTCTCCCCAGACCACCCTTCCTCTGATCCCAGCCCCCCCAAATCCTACCCATCTGGGCTTCCCTGGTAGTGCAGTGGTTGAGAATCTGCCTGCTAATCCAGGGGACACGGGTTCGAGCCCTGGTCTGGGAGGATCCCACATGCCGCGGAGCAACTAGGCCCATAAGCCACAACTACTGAGCCTGAGCGTCTGGAGCCTGTGCTCCACAACAAGAGAGGCCGCGATAGTGAGAGGCCCGCGCACAGCAATGAAGAGTGGCCCCCGCTTGCCACAACTAGAGAAAGCCCTCGCACAGAAACGAAGACCCAACACAGCCAAAAATAAAATTAATTAATTAAAAAAAAAATCCTACCCATCCTCAAGTCCCATGGCCCCAAAGGACTCTCTGACGTACCTGCCAGGCCCACAGCCACTGCAGAGGCGCTACCTGCCCCCAACCCCCAGCTCAGCTTGGCTACGAAGATGGGTCTGGAACCACATGTGCACAGCATGGCCCACCTCATGCCCGGTCTCCCCCAGCTGAGTCCAAGTAAGTGTGGGTGGGCTCACAGTTGCTGGCCTCTGGGATGCTCTGGCACAGAAAGCTCTTCTCTAGCGAGGACAAGCTGTGCCAGATGCTCATTCTTGTGGATGTGGATAAAAAGTAGAAAGATCAACAAGCAGAGAAAGCAGACCCTGAGCAGATGCATAGCAGGGCGGGGGTGCCAAGCAAAGGCCAACTGGGACTTAAAGTCACAAGGGAGCAAGAAGTGAGCACAAGCAGAATCTGTGAGGAGTGCAAGTACTAGAAAGAGTCCGGGGTGAGGGTGGCTGCTGGCAGCCAAAAGGCAAATGGACAGTGAAGCAAACTCAACTAGTCTGTTCATGGCGGAACAAACATGAATAACCAAGAACTCCCATTCCTAGGGACCACTGGGCCAATCCTCGTCTCTCATTTCTTGGATTCCCATGAGAATCCCAACCCCTTCCTCCTTCTCAAGAAAACTTAAGAGCTGACAAGGAGAATTCCTGCTCCTTAAAACCAAAAGTGCCAGGGCTTCCCTGGTAGCGCAGTAGTTAAGAATCTGCCTGCCAACGCAGGGGACGCGGGTTTGAGCCCTGGTCCGGGAAGATCCCATATGCCGCGGAGCAACTAAACCCGTATGCCACAACTACTGAGCCTGCGCTCTAGAGCCTGCGAGCCACAACTACTGAGCCCACGTGCCACAACTACTGAAGCCCGCACACCTAGAGTCCGTGCTCCACAACACGAGAAGCCACTGCAGTGAGAAGCCTGCACACCACAACAAAGACTAGCCTCCACTCGCCGCAACTAGAGAAAGCCCGCGCGCAACGACAAAGACCCAACGCAGTCAAAAAAAAAAAAAAAAAAAAAAAAAAAGTGCCTTCCAACAATGAGAGAGGGCATGTGAACACCAGGCAACCCGTACCTGGTGTGGCCCTTCTACCAGCCTGCCCGAAACATCTTAACCTACCCCCATCTCTTTCCCCTTGCTTCTCACTGCATGTTTTGAATTGATTTGATAAATCAAGTGATTTGAGCATCTTAGAAAATATGAATCCTTATTATAAGTATGCTAAGTATCACACAGTTTGAACATTTAAAGTGCTGTTTGTTAAATATCTTCATTCAGGTTTCGATCTGGAGGGCGAGAACCATATCATCTTAGCCTTCATTCTGCACATAGCCCCTAGCAGGCTCAGCACAGACACTACAGAAGTCGGGTGGGGGCCACTTATTGACGGGCTCTAACAACTTCAGGGGTATGTCTTATGTTGAAAGAGATGCAAAAACACTACTCTATGCTGCGTGTAATGAAAGAAAGCCCATGAGTCCATTTCATATTTTATTTTATTTTTTTAAAGAATAACTTGATTTTTTTAAATATTTATTTATTTGGTTGCACCAGGTCTTAGTTGCGGCAGCAGGCTCCTTAGTTGCGGCATGCATGTGGGATCCAGTGGGATGGAACCCAGGCCCCCTGCACTGGGAGCGCAGAGTCTTATCGACTGCACCACCAGGGAAGTCCCCATTTCGTATTTTAAAGTTTGAGATCTATCAACAGACGTCCCTGTCGGTCCCATGGTCTGATCTCTATGGAGAGGTTTCAAGTTCCTTATTCATTAAGTGAGTGATTTCAGAGACAGGTAGAAGGGGCGGATCACATTCCACGTTCCCTGAAGCCGAAATATTCCAAAAGAAAGCTAATCTATACTACAAGAAGCCAAATGATGTGAACTTTGCTGCAGAAACACTGACCTGCTCATTCATTCATTCACAGACACTTATTCAACATCACCAACATCCCAGACACTAGTCACTAGGGATACTCTCTGATGGTCAAACACATTCTTTTTCCCAGGAAGCCTAGAGTCCAGTGAGGGAGAAAGACGGGCAGTCGCAAAACAGTGAGGTGTGAGCTGTGGTGAGACAGGGAACTCTGGAGCTCCGCGGCTGGGAGTCGTTCCACCGACCGCCCGCATCCGTATCACCTGGGGACTCGTCAGAAATACAGAAGCCCAGGCCCTACGCCACACCTAGTGAATCATCAATTCTGGGAGCGAGGCTCAGGCATCTGCGATTTAACAGGCACTCTAGATGATACAAAGCACACTCAAGTCTGAGAAGCAGTGCTACAAAACATGCAGGGCAAGGCAAGGAAAAGGAACAGCATTTGCAAAGACACCTTAAAATGCCAGAAAATAGCCATCTCCTGAAAGTAGCTTGGTTGAGCTACATACAGATAGAATGGGCTGACAGTGCAGAGGAGATGCGAGTGGAGTTGCCTCAAGACGGTCCAGACCAGCAGTCCTCAACCTTTTTGGCACAGGGACCAGTTTCGTGGAAGACAATTTTTCCACGGACCAGGGGCGTGGGGCGGGGAGAGGATGGTTCAGGCGGTAATGCGAGCGATGGGGCGCGGTGGGGAGCGGCAGATGAAGCTTTGCTCCCTTGCCCGCCACTTACCTCCTGCTGTGCGGCCCGGTTCCTAACAGGCCTCGGACCACTACCGGTCCACGGCTCAAGGGTTGGGGACCCCTGGTCCAGACCATGAAGGTTCAGGTGCACCAGGTTAAGGGCTTTAAAGTGTATCTAGAACACAATCGGGAGCCACAGATAAGTATGACACAGGCCAATGAAATAACCAGATTTGAGCTGCAGAAAGATCACTTCAGTGAGGAGAATGGAAGGGAAGACTAAAGGTCGGAAGACCAATTAAGGCCATATCGGCAACCCCGGCCAGAGGTCAAGGTGGCCCAGAGGTAGGGAGGGCTATGAGGGGAGTAAGAGAAAAAAGCCATAGGGCCCCCACCAGATGAAGGCCCATTCCAGCAGCGGGATGGCGGCTTGAGACCTCTCTGGCAGCAGCTAGGGGGCCATCTCCTCCAAATGAACCCATAAGGCAACCGTAACAAAGACCTGAAATCAGTCACCTAAGAGAGAATGTCTAATTGCAAAGACTGGAGGCGCTGAGCAATGGGGGCGGGGGAACGATGGAGCCTTGGACTTCCGAGGAGAAGCCGGAACCAGGAAGAGACCCACCTCCGTGTGCACCCAACAGGAGCCCCAGTTCCACTCCAGCTGTAGTGATTTGCTTGGCTGGGTGGAGATTTTTGCTACTTGGTGCCAATTTTGAGCTCTACCAGCGTTTTTAAGAAAATATAAAAGGAGGGAGAGAGAGAGAGAACAAGAGAGACAGAGAATCTTCCGCATCTGTGTGCTTAAGCCTCATACATATGGTTCATTATACAGTTTCTCTAGACACAGGAGAATTAGATTTGCTTATATTTAAAACATTCAAACCCTTGGTTTTGTTTCAAGTGAAATGCAAATATCTGGCACTGCAACTTGTTATCTCTGGGGAATACAGGCTGTTTATAATGAAACAGACTTCAAAAGACTCATTAAAAAGTAATACTATTGGGCTTCCCTGGTGGCGCAGTGGTTGAGAGTCCACCTGCTGATGCATGGGACACGGGTTCGTGCCCTGGTCTGGGAAGATCCCACATGCCGCGGAGCGGCTGGGCCCGTGAGCCACAGCCGCTGGGCCTGCGCGTCCGGAGCCTGTGCTCCGCAGCGGGAGAGCCCACAACAGTGAGAGGCCCACGTACCGCAAAAAAAAAAAAAAAAAAAAGTAATACTATTAATAAAATCCCAAAAGGTGACATTTACCCCTGAAGTATCTTAAAATCAAACATAGATGAAAAGTATGAATTGCAAGGAAGCACTACTGTCAGGGAGAACTTAAGAAGGGGGTGTGCATTGTTTCAACCACAGAACATTTCTGTTTAGAATATAACCCCACCCTGGAGGCCTCCTGTCAATGCTGCCTTAGAGTCCAGCCACTTCACCTGAGGGTGCGATGATCTTTGTTAGAACAACATCCTTTTGGTGCCTTAGCAAATAAACTGTCTGGGGGAGGAAAACCTCCTAGCAAGCCCACAGTGACTCTGTGAGGACACCTCCCCTGCCAACGACCTTTTGGAAATAAGAACACCATACTGCGACCACTGATCAGAGCATGATCTCATGAGCAAAGATGTGAGAAGACTCAACCACCCTAAAGGGGAAGACTGGCTCACAGGCTGGTAAGACTAGACCACAGCCCACGTGACAATTAAGCTGCCTACAGAAAGATCCGGGGATTGATCCGTCATGGGGCAGAGAAAAAAGAAGAGTCAGGGAAGCAAACGATAGCCGTGCTTCTATGTGCAGTTATGGTGGCTGTCCTCTGACCACTCACGCCCTACATGCCTGGTGTACGGGTGTCACCGAGTGGCTGCCCAGCCAGTAATGACATTTTCCAGCCCTTCCTGCAATTAGCCACAGCCATGCAACTGAGTTTTAGCCAATGCAGTGGGAGCGCAAGTGACCTGCACCACTGCCAGGCAGGCCTAGCACCCCGTGGTCCTCCTCTACGCTTGTCCCCATGAGCCCACTGAGAAGGGGCGGCACAGCCACAGGACAGAAGCAGCCTGTCAGCTGAATCACCATGTGGGGGAAAGCTGCCTGCCAATCTGTGAGATGAGTGAGAAGCAGACCTGCTGTGGGAAGTCATTAAAATGCGGGGCGTATTTGTTAGAGCGGCTGTTACTCCAACCAACCTACCCTTCAAGCGAGGCCCAAAGGAAAGGCACACCTGCCTAGCGCCAACAGCACAGCCACTCCTGCATTGAAGACGAAGCATGAAGCCATCTTCCTTTTGTAATCTGACCACCTAATGACCTGAGACCGCTCTGAGCCCAAAAAGCTTTCTAATTTGATTGTTCACGAAGACTGTCTTCAGGGACAGCACGTGGATGCATCTTTACAGCCGTCTTTCTATGCTTGGTTAATATGAGTTTGATAGGAGATTATCAGGGAGGAAGTACAGAGTAAAGAGAAAAGACGGTTGTGGTAAAACTGGGAAAAACTGGGAAATGGGGAATGAAGAAAGGAGCTAAAGAAGGAGGTGGAGCTCTGCGATTTTGTTTTTCACATTCGACTGTTCCGTATCATACTCTATAGCCTCATTTATACTGTTTCCCACCTCACTCTCATTCTAATGTTAAGGCCCATGAGGACAGGAAATTTTGTCTATTCTGGCAACAGCTACACCTCAGAGCCTAGAAAAGTGCCTATCACATGGGAAACACTCAAAAGACGTTCGGCGAATAAGTGAACAAATAAAATAAACAAATGATGGGACAAGCTGTCAATTCTGACTCATAGACAGAATGGTTAACCTGAGCCCTCCTATAATGACTGGAGCTGAAGTTTAGATGCACTTACCAAACAACTGTCACCCAAGAGTGTAAAGGCTGGGCCCTCTCCCTTACCTATGAAATCAGAGGGGGAAGAAAACTTTTTTTTTCTTTTTATTTTAAAATACTATAGGTTCGCTGGAAGTTGCAATAAATAACTTCTGTTTTTACCTGTAGCAAAGTTAGTTACAATTAAATCCTAACAACTAAAACTTTATCAGTTTCTTCGTGGAAATAAATTCACAAAGATGCCTTTAATCACATACTGCCAAACTTACTTAGGGATCTAATCTCAACAGCTTAGAAGGCTGAAGCCCAGACTATAGGAATCTCTGAGTCTAATGAGCAACGCACAGTTGCTGCTTATTATGATAAACTAAATTTTTTAGATGATCACCACAGACATCAGAGAACGTCAGATAACATGTATTCATTACGTGCCAGACACTGTAAGCACCTAATACACAGGATCTACTTTCATCTTCACAACAACCCTGCAAAGTAGGTCCCATTAGTCCCATTTTGCAGAACAGGAAACTGAGGATTAGGAAAGGGAAGTGACTTACCAAGACCACACACCTAGTAAATGGTAGAGTCAGAACATGAACGGAGTCCAGAGTGTATACTCACTCAGCGAGCTCTGTGGTTCCCCGCTCTTAACCATCCATCCATCCTTTAGCCATGCACCATTTCCTTTTAAGAACTAACCTCACTGTAATGCCTAAAATACTGCCGCAATTCTGCAGATTGAGGATCTGAGTTGAGGATACAAATATCCTATACTTCCACTTCCCCCTCCATTACCTAGTTTAGTTGTAGATTTGGGCCAGAGAACTATTAAATCATACAGACAGAGCACCATCTTATTTCTCACATAACTTTTGCTTATAAGCATCTGGCGCGTTTTCGCATCAGGAAAGAACCCTGTAGAGAGCCATACAATACAGATATTAAATCACTGCGCTGTTATTTTAGTATGTGGCACTAACACTATTTTGATTAACAAAAGAAATGCTTATGAGTAATCACTGTCTCCAATTCTTCCACCGGGAGCCAAGATCTCCTGCTCAGAAGGGCATTTTTCCTTTACGATTGTCAGGATTTTGCTCTCCGCTTAGAGGGGAAGAGCAGGAGAAAGCAAGAAATCAGCAGTAAGAAGAGCCTTGGATGAGGCTGAGGGCTTCCGGTGCTATTACACTAACGTGCCAGCCCCATCCTTGCTGATGAGGTCAAGGCTGCCTGTCTCTTCCCCACTGTCGTCCCCTTAACACTCAAGGCAGCCTGAGGTCAGATGGGAAACAGATGCACCAAGAACTCAGGCTGAATCCACGGAATGCTTTAGAGAGTGAGGCTACAGACTGGAGGTGCAACAAGAGTGCAGGTTCTGGGGCTTCCCTGGTGGCGCAGTGGTTGAGAGTCCGCCTGCCGACGCAGGGGACACGGGTTCGTGCCCCAGTCCGGGAGGATCCCACATGCCGCAGAGCGGCTGGGCCCGTGAGCCGTGACCGCTGAGCCTGTGCGTCCAGAGCCTGTGCTCCGCGACGGGAGAGGCCACAGCAGTGAGAGGTCCATGTACCGCAAAAAAAAAAAAGTGCAGGTTCTGGAGGCAGACAGGTTTGGGTTCAAATCTGGGATGGTCACTTACTCACCATGAGACCTGGGTCACTTACTTCACTTCTGAGCCAACAGTTCCCCACCTACCTCTCCAGCCTCACCTCCCCACGACTCCAGGCTCCAGCCACGCCAGCCCTCTTCCAGTACTCCATGCTACACGGGGCACAAGGGCTCACTAGACACGGGCTCCACCCCCTCTTAGCATAACGCCCTGCACTGCAGACAACGGCTACATAAAAACTACACCTTCTGAACACCTCTGCTGTTAGAATGCCACATTGGAGTCAGGTTCCACTAAACACGCCCACGGAAGACAGATGAAGAACCGAGTCGCACGGTGAAAGAGGCAGGGAACACAGCGTTCACTCTGCCAGCCTTGGTCATGCAGGTGGGGCACCGGGGTGAAAGCTAGGGCAGCAGTTGCCCCATTCCACAGCTCTGCTCGCGGCAGAGGCGAGGCTTCCTTAGCTACCAGTTCTGCTGTGGGGTTTAGGAATTGTTCCTGCAATCTCAGAACACAGTCTGAATTTTCAGTCCTTCCAAAGAGTCGGCAGGCTCTCCACACCCCTTATTATAAATCCCTATTTGCTTCAGCTAGTCAGAGTAGATTCTGGTGTCAACAGTGAAGCATGCCCTTTGTCCAGACTTTTCCTGGGGTGTGAGACACCCCTCTCCTCACCTCCCAGCACCATCCCTCCAAGTCCTCCTTCACAGCTTAGCCCAGCATCACTTCTTCAGGGAAGCCTCCCTTCACTTTCCAGCCCCAGGGCCGATTTCTCTGTTATATGCTATCCAACTGCTCTCTTGCCTTCAGGGCAATTGTCAGTTTTCCATTATACATGCAGAGGCAGGATCAGGCGATTCCCATCCATCTCCCCCGCGCAACTGCTCCTCGACAGCAGGGACCATGTTTGTCATCCTCAGGGCATGCTGGCATGGCTGCTGACCCACAGAGACCGCTTAGTAAGTACTTCCCAATGGATGAGTCGAGGACACAATCTGGCAGGCAGTCCACCCTGCAATCAAGACTGCTGGGAGGACGAAAGGGCACAGACTAGTGAAGAGGCCGGCACAGCACGGGGCCCAGAGAAGCACTCTGTCGGCAGTGCCTCTTGCTGGGACAGATGATGGGGAGCATGACATCGCCTGCTGCCCTGAGATCGGGGGACACTGATGCGCTTAGGGGTAAAATGGTGCCCCTGTAAGGGAGCCTTTCCTGTTCACACCACACTATCTACTGAGACCAAAGGGTCCTAGGAAACAAACACCACACTCCCTTCCAGCTTTACAAAGTACTCTCTGACACCAGGAGTTCAACTGGGTGTTTTCAGTTATATCCAAGAGGCTAATTCAGAGGCACCTTGTCTACCAAATCAGTGCGGGCCCTAGCTACTAGCAGGAAAGTTCTGGACACCATAAGCCTTTAATGAAATGCTCACAGCTGGGGTGGAAAAGCAACACTGATCCCACAAATAAAATGTGCTTATTTGCTTTCATCTAACCAACCTGTCTAACCCCATGGATGCTAGAATCCTAATGTGTACCAACCTACCATTCTTACATTCCCCACCGCCTCTAAGCATGGATTCTGAAAGGCCTTAAGGCGGCACCCCAATCAGTCATGATATTTACTGAATCAATATCTTTGTCCCATAAACATCCTTCAATCTCTATCACAGGCACCCTCCTCTTATATCCTAGAGTCACATTTCTTTCAACGATCCAGTATCTCTTCACTATTCTCATCTCATAACACAGAACATTTTTGCCTTTCATGTAGAAGTGTCGCCCAGTGAAGAAACCAGGTGACTGCCATCACTTTAATCATTAAGAAGTGTGGGTACATGGGGAGCACCTGGGGAATACCATAAGCGACAGCTACAAAAGATTTAGGCTGAGAAAAGCAAATTTCAGTATCATTCAATAAAACGTTTCAAAAATAAGGGATAGAAAATCTGAAAAAGAATAATAAGTAGATGAAGGAAATAAGTAGGAAAAAGAGGCTGGATGCTATGAAAAATAGGACCTCTTTGTGGTAATAACAGTGACCACTGGGATATCTGTGTGTTCTAGGTAGATTTGGGGAAGTAGAACACATCAAACTTTCACCCCTTAGGAGATGACCAAACTCCATCTAGGGTTTCAAATCAAATAGGGAGTAAATCTGGTAAAACAAGATGTCAAACCGAGAGCAAGTCACGTGCATTCCGATAAATTTTATCAAACCAGTTCTTCCTGTTACACACAAAGGCAAACACACATATACCCTCTCCCTCCCTCCCTGCTGTCCCTCCCTCCCTCCTCCTCCTCCCCCCTTTCCCCTCACCCTTCCATTTCAGTCAGAGGAAGAGAATTTAGTTGTCTGAGCAATGCTGACAGGTACACACACACACACACACACACACACACACACTGTGGTGACTTTTACCATCCCTAAAACAGAAAATTTTTCCAGCCCTAATCTCTAGCCATAAGCTAATTCAACTTTATTGCCATAAAGGTAGAAACAAGAAATCAGTGCCAGTGGGCCTGGGGCACTCCAGAACCAGAAAGAAGTGGGGTCCCTAACCTCCTCTAAGGGCATCAGGGGCCCAGGACCTCCTCTCGACCACACAAAAGAAGTGCTAATTAAAACTACACCAAGATTTCATTTTTCACCTATCAGATTGGCCAAGATCCCTAAGTTGCTTAGCACACTGCGTTTGCATGGGTATGAGAAAATACACTTTCACACATTTGTTAGTAAGTGTGTAAATGGCCACCTTCTCCAATTTGAAAATCTCTACCAAAAATTTAAAATGTGTAGCCATTTCACCCAATTATTCCATTTCTAGGAACTATTCCTACACATATACAAACACTGTGATTGCAAGTTCTAGCTATTGATCAGAGGGGACTGGTTACATGATTTCTGGCAGATGTACACAAGGAACTACTATGCATTCGATAAAACCAAAAAGATGAGGACATACTCTATGTACTCTTACAGACTGTTATTAAAGCTTATTGATAAGTAAAAAAATGCAAAGTGCACAACAGATGTGTAGTACGCTACCACACATGTAAAAAAGTGGAACTATGTATTTTGCATATATTATATATAATTACATATAAGAATACCTATATTCACTTGCATATGCATAAAATAATCCTCTAATGATACAAAAGAAATGGGTCATGTCAAGTGCCTTGGGATGGGGAACTGGATGGCTGGGAGAAAGAGTGGGAAGGATACTTTTCTCTCTGTACCCTTTTGTATCTTTTGAATTTTTTACATTTTTAAAAAATTTTTAATTGCTCTGAAGAACAAGAGTATTTGAAAGCTCACAGCCCATGATCCAATAAGATAACAGCATGGCGTTTACTGCAGAATCTGAAACAAGCAACCAAAATCTTCGGGCGCTTTGGCTGCCGCCTAGTGAGGAGGGAGATCATCGCTAGGCGGTGTTTGGGCTCCAGCCACTCGGGAGAACGGCACGTGGTCGGCCTGCAACCTGAGGACTAGTGGAAGTGGCCCGGTGCTGGAGGAGACGCGGGGAGCTTCACAGGGGGCAAAGTCAGAGCTCGCAGAAAAGGGGCGACGGGAAAGATTCCTAAGTAAGGGGGAAAGGCCTGAGGCCCTACTGAAAAAAAAAAACCCAACCCACACCCAGGCCAAATGATGCCTTGCTAGGGACATCCCAGACCCTGAAAGAGCCGCCACGGGCTGGCTACCTCCTGGATCATCCCCCTGGGCTGAGCATCAGGGAAGGGAACCACAGAGGCTGGGGCAGGACCTGGTGTGCCCTACTTGCTTCCTGCTTCTTTCTGCTCCAAACTCGGAGCACCAGCTCCCTTATGACTCAACTCTCAGCCACCTCACTTCATCCCACCCCAATCCTTCGCCACAGTAATCTCTAGTTTCTAGTCTCCTTGTCCTCCTGGCATGCTGGTCCAGTTTACCTATAAAATAGCTTTCCCACCACAGAAAGTTCTCTCAGTGCAGTGTCAGCCTCCCAGAAAGACTGTTTCTCCCTGTTCCCATCAAAACTCTTAGAATGAACAATTCACTTGTGGTGACTATCAATTCTCTCCGGATTTATGCCAACACCACTCCAACAGAGCGTGGGGGTATTCATTTCTTTCACCACCCATGACACGGTCTTTGCTATTTAGATCCACACCAAAAGGACCAAAGGAGCAGACAGTACCCATCTCTGGCCATAAGTACCTATGGGGTAGGGTAGGGGGGCATGGCAAGAAATTGAGATTGACTGAGAATGAGGGGAAAAAGGAGACAACTAAGTTAAATACATGTTTTTCAAGTTGCAGACTTTTAGATTTATATGGTGGCTGGCTACCAATGTCTAACATCTCCTCCTATACCTGTTCATCAGAAAACTTTCACTGAAAACATAGCCAAACCCCCAATTAGAATGGCACGATGATAAAGTTCTCTAAATTCTGTTTGTCATTATTTTGTCTTTGAAATAAGAAGAGCACCAAGTATTGAGAATTTGCCCCCAAAAGACTGTTAAGTTCATCCTTCCATAAAGAGAAAAAAAAAATCACAGCATGTATGTTTTGGGTTTAAAAAGTAAGTGTGGAAAAAAAAAAAAGTAAGTGTGTTTGGTTTAAAATAAAAGATATTTTTTAGTGGGATCTGGCTGGAAGGAAATTGCATTTCCCAAACCAGTCTCCCTAAAACCAGGTAAAGGTATACTGCATATATTAGATATATAAGAATACCTGTATTTGCTCATATACGCATAAAACATTCCCAGGATAATACAAAACAAACAGACCACACTGGCTGCCTTTGGGAAGGAAAACCAAGAAAGATCAGACGCCCATCCCTCCAGCTGATCCTCACGGATAAATGAGCAGACGAGCAATGAACTGCTTTTTAAGAATGAAAATACGTTAACCTCACACGTACAAGAAATATTAGAAAGTTCTCACACTTCGTGTTATCAATGGAGAAAAAGCATAGATGAATTGAGACAAAGGAGAAAACCCAGAAGATAAGACCGAGGCTGAAGAGTAAGGTTCCCATGCAGAGAACACTGACTGTGTGGGAAACACTGGGCAGCTGTGCGGGGCCTGCTGTGGCTACGGGGGTGCGCAGGGGCCCGACACCAGCGCCCCAAGAGCCGCGGGTGATCTGCTGGGAGCAGTGGGCAGAGAGGGACAGGCTTCAATCAAGGGGGCAGGAGGATCACATTCGTGTTTTTTAGGATGATTTTTGTCCAAGACGAGGATAACGGATTTGAAGAGGCCAGTGGTGGAAGCAGGAAGAAAGAGTCAGAGGCTGACAGATTAGATTAGGTGACAGAGGGCAGCATGAACTGAGGAAGTGCAGAGAAACAGACAATGGAGAGAGGTATTTAGAAAGTGATATGGCTAGTACTCAGTAGCCGATGGGCAGACGGGATGAGAGGGGCATCAGAAACAGCCAGCCGTGTACTGGCCCACGTGCCAGGGGCGTGGAGCCAGGGGCGGGAGGGTGAGAACTGCTTTTGTGGGAAAAGACATGTTTAAAGTGACAGTGGGGGGACTTCCCTGGTGGTCCAGTGGCTGAGACTGCATGCTCCCAATTCAGGGGGCCCATTTCAATCCCTGGTCGGAGAACTAGATCCCACATGCATGCCGCAACGAAGAGTTCGCATGCCGCAACTATCATTTAAAAAAAAAAAAAAAGGATGCCACAACGAAGATTCCGCACGTGGCAACAAAGATCCCACGTGCTGCAACTAAGACCTGGGGCAGCCAAATAAATAAATAAATAAATATTTAAAAAACAAAAAAAAGTGACAGTGGGACATTCAAGTGAAGACATCTGGCAGGTGGTGAGATGTGGCCATCAGGCTCCATGTAGCTAAATAGTAACAGAGTGAGAACTAGACCCAGGGATCCCCAACACGCAAGGGGCAGGTGAAGGAGGGAAATTGAAATAAAAAGCTTAGGAAGAGGCAGTCACAGAAGCAGGAGACAAACCAGGAGAGGACAATGGGAGCAGGAGGGTCAATTCTAAACCCACGCCAGCAAAATCACAAACGACTACGTGACCTACGTGGTTAGGATCACTTGTGAACAGTAAACCACAAAATGACCTATCAACACACCACGACAGAGAAGCAGGGAAGATTATTTACCATTTCTTTACACACCACTGTCAACCACCCACCAACATAGGATGTGCTCAGTATCTGAAATTTCAAGGGGAAAAACATCCAACACCTGAACGAAAAAATCAAAAGTGCGAAAATACTAAGACTGTTCATTCCAATGGCTGGGACTGAATTCCACATAAGCACCTCTGAAATGCCAAGCCCATGAGCTGCAACACTGCTGACTCAGAGTCCCTAAAAGCCTTCCCCCGTTCCCAGAGGCCACCCCTCTTCCAATCAGGCAGGAAGGACTTGAATACAAGGCCACAGAGGAAGCTAGGACAGAGCGAGGCTGCCATCAGCCCAAGCGCATGGCAACATGGGGAATGAGTGACCCCAGCCCAGCCTGGCATCACACCCAATCCCTATTAATCCCCTACCACCAAAATCTTCCACTTTACATCCTCTCATCTACATGGCTAACTCAGGTTGGCATTTTGCTGTCTGGGACATGGAGTTCAACCAAACCAAGCTGAAAGGAGTAAGAAGGAAACCTAAGAACTGAAGAAAGAAAAACACATCAGCCATGAAAACCACAGACTGCTGTCCCGAAAAAGGCCCCTTGCTCTCATCTTAAACAGAAGGCAACGCTCCAAACAGGAGGGGGGACCTACACTGACACCAAACAAACATTAAGGGAATCAGACTGCTGCAGAGTATTACAATGGTCTGTTAAATCCATTCCAGCTCATTCGTGTTACAGAAAAGAGAAGGAACTTGCCCAAGGGCATGCAGAGTCTGCCTGGACCTGGGTGAGAACGTGTCTGGCTTTTCTGCACAATCCCATGAGTCCTTCTAATGGCCATTGGCTGCCAAATACTTCTATCCAGCCCCAGCTCTCCCCAGAGTTCCAGCCCCATATATCCTACCAACTCCTTGACACGTCCTCTTGGCTGTCTCTAAAGCTCAAATTCCAATATGCAACACCGATCTCATGATCTTGCCTCAATACTCCCAACACTAGCTTTTCATTCAGGGCTTCTAGGCTTAACAGATGACATCACCATCCATGCGGTTCCTGAGACAAAGGCCAGGAAATCGTGTCCAGTGTTTGAACTCTAGCCCTACCAGTTCCTAGCTGTGATCGAAGGCAAACTAAGTAAGGTCTTTATACTTCAGGTTTTGTCATCTGAAAAATGGGATAATGACAGGAATTACCTCATAAGATAGCTCTGAGCACTGCAAGAGAGGTGTGTATAAAGTGCTAAGCTCATAGAAAACATCTTTGTACGCACAGCTCCCTCTATCCTCTTGCCTGCTCTCCCCCGCCCCACCCCCCACCTGGTTAACATGGTTCAACGCTTTCCCTTTCAGCTGGAGTGTGACTCCCCTCTGCAAGCCTTCCTTGATCAGCCCCTGCCTGCCAAGGCCAGGACCTAACTTCCCGCCGCCATTTTTCATCCTCAAACCACACTGTAATTTCCACTCACCACATATCATAATTATATATTTACTTTGTGATGGTCTGATCAATGGCCATCTCCTCCAAGAGTCTATAAGCTCCATGAGGGCAGGGACTGGATGTGTTATACCTCATTTTTGTATTCTCAACACAATACCTGGCACTTAATAGGTATTTAGTAAACATTAGTTGCTTGAAGCGCTCAAGAAGCACGTTTACCAGCAGAAAAACGGACCTAGAGATTAGAAGAGAAGTCCCAGGACACCAGTCCAAGTGAGAGCCCATGGCCATCTCAGCCAGGTGGCTACGCAGAAGGGGCCCAGTGAGCCCCATCCAACCACGGCAAGGTTCGGGATTTACTGCTTGTTTGACCGTCATTCTAACAGTTCAGGATGTGGTCTCCACAGCACTAGAACAGACTCTGTAGAAACATGCATGGCCACACCTCACAGATTTTTTACATGAATCCCAGTCCCTCCGATACCTTTCCTAATGTAACCATCACTCCACAGTGGGTGTGATTCTCATGTTTAAAAACACGTATTTTTGTACCACAGGACCTCTAAATGCAGCCAACTACTCCATCTGCGGCTCAGCTGAAGAAACAACTGTCTGTTCCAACTTGGGGGTAAAACTGAGCTCTACTGGACCTAGGTACCAATAAGGGAATTTCAGGAATATTTTTACTACACCCTATGTTTATTTATACAGCAACTCTAGAACCTAGCCTCCTTGTAACATGGGACTCTAATGTATATAGGAAAGTATTTGAAAGAGCAGGTTTTGACATTGGGCAGGCCTGGTTCGAATTCTGGCTCTGCCACTTACTAGTTATGAATGAAACCTTAGACCCATGACTTGACCTCTCTCGGCCAGTTACCTCATCTATACTAAGAGATACAACAATACCTAGATCTGATAGTTGGAGGAAGAATTATACACAAATACACAGCATATGGCTGAATTATCTACCACCTTTAAGAAAATTCTTTGTACACAGAGTTCTACCTCAGAAGTTAAGTTCTGTACCACGCCTAACACAGAGCCGCATCCCCAGAGGCTATAAAGTGAACACCTCAATCTCCCTTTGCCTTGTTTATTCTCTTCTAGAATACCAGCCCACTTCTTTATGGGACTATCTGACATCACCGGTCTACTGTGAGAAATCCCTGAGCATAAATGATCCTCCTTCCTAAGTTGGACAACTGAAATGTTATACAAACCACCCTACTTCCTCTTGTCTTTAGAATCAAACAGCCAATCCAGTTTTCTCAGGGTTTTTCTCATGCTGACATACACATACACCCTTTTTTGGGACTATGACTTCACCAGCATAGGACTCAGAAATACTACACAAGATAACAGTTGCAGACACGGGAAAAAATAAGAGCTCTTTATCCAAAGGAAACACTGGAGAAAGGGAAGCTGAAATTTGCTAAGTTGTGGTATAGCCAGGAGAAACTGGGAGATCACTTGTGCTTCTGCCATATGGTATCGATTACAAACAGGAAACTAGTTGCTGCCACTTGTAAAATAACTGTTCTCCAAACAGCATTGAACTAGGCACTGAGAGAAAATACAGGAGAACCACCTCTGCCTTCCAAAGCTTGCAGTATAACTGGAGGCACAAAACAAAATGGGCAATAGCAAACTATGCACTGAATAAGTAATATTAAAGAATAAGGCAGAGATAAGATAGGCTGTTTTGGAAAAAGTAGAGGCCTCCTGAAGGAGGTGCCTACTGATTAAGCAGATAAAGGTGGAAGGGCATTTTAGACATACCAAAGACTAAGAACCAGCCCGGATTAGTCTAGAGACACTGAGAAGGGGAGAAACACACACAGTAGAAACGATTTAGGAAAATACATAAGCAACAGAACAAGAAGTACAATATTTACATTAGGGGGCAGTTTTATGTCCTGCTTACAAAAACAAAACAAACAAACAAACAAAAACAGGGCCATCAAGAAGCCATACCCCCGAAGTCTCCCACTGGCATAACCCCACAGCAGCGTCACTTACCCGGATAAGGGAAGCCTGATGCCGAAGGGGTTTGGCTCCTGGGCCCCCCAACGAGGGTCCCTCAGGCTGGACAAGGGGCTGTCTAGCTTCATAAGGAGCTGAAACAGCAGGAGGGAAAGTCAGCATGGTAGACAAAGATTCCACCCAAAAATTATGATTTCACACACAAATTGCTACAGTGTCTGCTTTTCAGGGAAGAATTAGCAAAAGAATTAAGAGTTTACAGGGATAGGGCAACCTAAGACAAACAAACCTTGGTGCCCCTGGGTACAATTTAACTGAACAATCTAAAGACAGTCACCCAATTCATGATAAGGCAGGAAAATATTTATATCAGGTTAAGATTAGGAATAAATTAGAAAGGTGGAATGGTGTGAATCTAAACTGGGATAAAAAATAATGAGAGTAGTTAGAAAAGTGCCATGGGCTTCCCTGGGGGCGCAGTGGTTGAGAGTCCGCCTGCCGATGCAGGGGACACGGGTTTGTGCCCCTGTCCGGGAAGATCCCACGTGCCGCGGAGCGGCTGGGCCCGTGAGCCATGGCCGCTGGGCCTGCGCGTCCGGAGCCTGTGCTCTGCAACGGGAGAGGCCACGACAGCGAGAGGCCCGCGTACCGCAAAAAAGAAAGAAAAGTGCCATGTTTTAAGTGTTCAAATTCTAAATATAAGGTAAATTCTACATATACCCTGCTATTTAAAAGGCTTCCATTCATCATCCACACCCCCAAAGAAGAAAAGGAATATGCATTTTGAACATTAAGAATCAACATTGTCATTTATTTTGTTTTATTTTGTTAATACTTTTTTTAAAATTTATTTATTTGACTGTATTGGGTCTTCCTTGCTGCACGCAGGCTTTCTCTAGTCGCGGCGAGCGGGGGCTACTCTTCGTTGCGGTGCATGGGCTTCTCATTGTGGTGGCTTCTCTTGTTGAGGAGCACGGGCTCTAGGCGCGTGGGCTTCAGTAGTTGTGGCACGTGGGCTCAGTAGTTGTGGCTCCTGGGCCCTAGAGTGCAGGCTCAGTAGTAGTGGCGCATGGGCTTAGTTGCTCCGCGGCATGTGGGATCTTCCCGGACCAAGGCTTGAACCCATGTCCCCTGCATTGGCAGGCGGATTCTTAACCGCTGCGCCACTAGGGAAGCCCCTATTTTGTTTTATTTTTGAAAATAAATGCCACTGTTATCTTTTCCTTAACGGAAAGAATGTAAAACCAAGTAGAGAAAACTACAAAAAGGAATAAATGCATTTTATATTTATTATCTTATCACTTAATAACCAAACTAAAAATAATTTTGCTACCTTTAAGAAAAGGTTTTAAGCCACCAAAATGAATGCATTTTTTTCATTCCTTTTATTTCCAGAACATATAACAACCAATAACAACCTTGCCAATATGGTAGGAAAAGTTAAATGTAACCAGGTAGTATTCAGCTCCAACAGAAAGGAGAAATTACCACTTAAAATGAAACCATTTCTGATCTCTGTGGGTTAACAGTTCAGGTTTTTGGAAGTATATAAACAAGTAAAATGCCTTTTTTCTGCAGCTTCTTATAAATAAAATTAGGTAGAGACAGCAGAGCAGCCTATTATGGCATCACCTTCAGCGTACTTTGAACTTTTTAAAATAAAGAAGGTATAACAGCACGTTAAGAACAACAAACCACTCTTGGCTCACAACTGCTCTTTGTATTTCCTCCAAGGAACTGGAACACAGTATTATAACACATTAAATTACATTAAAACATCAAAATCACTGCCTGGCAAACCATGACATGGATTTCCTGACCCTGCTAAGAATGTATTAAAAATACAAAACCTGCAAAAGAAACATACACAGAGAACACACAGTCCAAATCTTAAATAAGCCTCACATGGTAAGCAGGTGCTGCCCTCAAAGAAGGATTTTTAAGATCATTCCATTTAGATGGAACATCAAATTTAACTCCTGTCAGGAGGCTTGAACCACAGCAAACTGTACCACGGCTGCGATACCAGTGGTCATGAGCTTCTCCTGGGAAGCTGACCTCACATGCCTCTGCCTCTGGCTCCCCTCAGAGGGAGGGAGCTTCTACTGCTCAGGAGGGACACGTGTGGAGGGAGGGCGCCTGGCCCATGGCTCCAGTCCCTCACCAACAAGGGTCTTCCTTCCCTTGGAAGAGACAAACACATCTTATCAATAAAGCCTGAACACTCAGCCGCATGGTGGGTCATTTTTGGAGAAGCCTGGCCTCAATGGCAAATTTTCTCTTCCTACTCCTGTGGGAAGCCTGAGTTGTCCACACCTGCCTGTGACTGGAAAGATGAGTGTCTAAAGCCCTCTGGTCGCAAATCTTAGACACGTGCTCCAATCAGCTCTACTGGTACCACAGCTGATATTCAGGCCACCATCAGTCTGACTCCTGCCTCGCTCCTCAACTAAAGCTGAACTCAGGAGGTAAAAAGGTAAAGGGTAAAAGGCTCGTTGCCTCTACTCTTCTTCCTCCCAAATAAAGCCTGAAACATGCAACTCAATGCAAAATAAACAATTCTTAGATCCCCTTATAAGAGGCTGAATAAGGAACTAGAAGTACCACCTTTCTCCAAGGGGAGGAGTATAAAATGAACCCTAAAGATTTCATCACTCTGAGATTCGTGTCAAACTAGAACAGAGACCACAACTAACTGCCCCATAAAGACTCCCCATCTGCAGTCACCCAATGAATGATATCCAGAAGGTGACTTTCAAGAATACTTAAGAGCTTCAAAAATAAAACGGAGGCTTCCCTGGTGGCGCAGTGGTTGAGAGTCCACCTGCCAATGCAGGGGACACGGGTTCGTACCCTGGTCCAGGAAGATCCCACATGCCGTGGAGCGGCTGGGCCCGTGAGCCATGGCCGCTGAGCCTGCACGTCCAGAGCCTGTGCTCCGCAGTGGGAGAGGCCACAACAGTGAGAGGCCTGCGTACCGCAAAATAAATAAATAAATAAATAAATATAAATAAAACGGGTGCCAGATTCTAGAGACACAAAAGGAAATATGAGGGAATATCTGAGCACCTACAATGTGCCACGAGTTATGCTAGGAACAGATGTTTATATAACATTCCTCGTTTCATCCACAGAGCAAACCTCTGAGGCAGAGATTATTCCATTTCACAGATAAGGGAAACTGAGGCTGAGAAAAGCAAAATACCCATAGTCACAGAGGCTAGAAATGGACAGAAATTAGAAATGTAGGCCCACTAAGTCTACCTTTAGGCCCAGGAGACGGACATCACAGCCCATGCTCTTAAGTGAGAAGATACCTAGAATTGATACATCAGAATAAGATGTATAAGAAAAAGTAGAACAGACATTGATTTTAAGATAAGACATTAGATATCAGAAGAAACAGGTTATAAGAGTCAAAAGTAGTTGCCTCTGCCTAGAAGGAACATACCTCAATGTAATAAAGCTCATATAAGACAAACGCACAGCTAACATCATACTCGATGGTGAAAAGCTGAAAGCATTTCCTCTAAGATCAGGAACAAGACAAGGATGCCCACTCTCACCACTTTTATTCAACATAGTTTTGGAAGTCCTAGTCACAGCAATCAGACAACAAAAAGAAATAAAAGAAATCCAAATTGGAAAGGAAGAAGTAAAACTGCCGCTGTTTGCAGATGACATGATACTATACAGAGAAAATCCTAAAGCTGCCACCAAAAAACTATTAGAGCACATTAGTGAATTCAGTAAAGTAGCAGGATACAAAATTAATATGAAGAAATCTGTTGCATATCTATACACTAACAAAGAAGGATCAGAAAGAGAAATTAAGGAAGCACTCCCATTTACCATCACATCAAAAAGAATAAAATACCTAGGAACAAACCTACCTAAGGAGGCAAAAGACATGTACTCAGAAAACTATAAGACACTGATGAAAGAAAACGGAAGACGACACAAACAAACGGAAATATATACCATGTTCTTGCACTGGAAGAATCAATACTGTTAAAATGACTACACTACCCAAGGCAATCTACAAATTCAATGCAATCCCTATCAAATTACCAATGGATTTTTCACAGAACTAGAACAAAATTTTTTTTTAATTTGTATGGAAACAAAGACCCCGAACAGCCAAAACAATCTTGAGAAAAAAGAATGGAGCTGAAGGGCTTTCCTGGTGGCGCAGTGGTTAAGAATCTGCCTGCCAATGAAGGGGACATGGATTCGAGCCCTGGTCTGGGAAGATCCCGTATGCCGTGGAGCAACTATGCCTGTGCGCCACGACTACTGAGCTTGCGCTCTAGAGCCCGCGAGCCACAGCTACTGAGCCCTCGCACCTAGAGCCTGTGCTCTGCAACAAGAGAAGCCACCGCAATGAGAAGCCCATGCACCGCAACAAAGAGCAGTCCCCACTCGCCGCAGCTAGAGAAAGCCCGCGTGCAGCAACAAAGACCCATTGCAACCAAAAATAAATAAATAAATGTATTTTTAAAAAAAGAATGGAGCTGGAGGAATCACACGTCCTCACTTTAGACTACACCACAAAGCTACACTCATCAAAACAGTATGGTACTGGCACAAAAACAGACACATAGCTCAATGGAACAGGATAGAGAGCCCAGAAATAAACCCATGCACATATGGTCAATTAATCTACGACAAAGGAGGCAATAATATACAGTGGAGAAAAGACAGTCTCTTCAATAAGTGGCGCTGGGGAAAGTAGACAGCTACCTGTAAAAGAATGAAATTAGAACATTCTCTAACACCATACACAAAAATAAACTCAAAATGGATTAAAGACCTAAATATAAGACCAGACACTATAAAACTCCTAGAGGAAAACATAGGCAGGACACTCTGACATAAATCAGAGCAATATATTTTTGGATCTGTCTCCTAGAGTAATGAAAACAAAAATTTTAAAATGGGACCTAATTAAACTCAAAAGCTTTTGCACGGCAAACGAAACCATAAACAAAATGAAAAGACAACCTGTGGAATGGGAGAAAATATCTGCAAACAATGTGACTGACAAGGGCTTAATTTCCAAAATACACAAATAGCTCATACAGCTCAATATCAAAAAAACAAACAACTCAATAAAAAAATGGGCAGAAGACCTAAATAGACATTTTTTCCAAAGAAGACAAACAGATGGCCAACAGGCACATGAAAAGATACTCAATATCGCTAATTATTAGAGAAATTCAAGTCAAAACTACAATGAGGTATCACCACACACTGGTCAGTATGTCCATCATCAGAAAGGCTACAAATGGGGCTTCCCTGGTGGTGCAGTGGTTGAGAGTCCACCTGCCGATGCAGGGGACGTGGGTTTGTGCCCCGGTCCGGGAAGATCCCACATGCCGCAAAGCGGCTGGGCCCGTGAGCCATGGCCGCTGAGCCTGCGCGTCCGGAGCCTGTGCTCCGCAACGGGAGAGGCCACAACAGTGAGAGGTCTGCGTACCGCAAAAAAAAAAAAAAAAAAAAAAAAAAAAGGAAGTCTACAAATAATAAATGCTGAAGAGGGTGTAGAGAAAAGGGAACCCTCCTACACTGTTGGTGGGAATGTAAATTGGTACAGCTACTATGGAGAACAGTATGGAAGTTCCTTAAAAAATTAAAAATAGAGTTGCCATATGCTCCTGCAATCCCACTCCTGGGCATATATTTGGACAAAAGTCTAATTTGAAAAGATACATGCACCCCAATGTTCAAAGCTGCACTATTCACAACAGCCAAGACATGGAAGCAACCTAAATGTCCATCAACAGATGACTGGATAAAAAAAGATGTGGTGTGTATATTTATATATATATACACACATATACATACAATGGAATATTTACCCATAAAAAAGAATGAAATAATGCCATTTTCAGCAACATGGATGGACCCAGAGATTATCATATTAAGCAAAGTAAGTCAGAGAAAGAAAAATATATTACTTATATGTGGAATCTAAAAAAGTGAAACAGGACTTCCCTGGGGGTACAGTGGTTAACACTCCGCACTTCCACTGAAGGGGACGCGAGTTCAATCCCTGGTTGAGGAATTAAGATGCCACATGCTGTGTGGAGAGGCCAAAAAATAAATAAATAATAAATAAATAAATAAGTGTTTACAAAACAGAAATAGACTCACAGACATAGAAAGCAAACTTATGGTTACCAAAGGGCAAAGGAGGGGAGGAATAAATTTGGAATTTGGGATTAACAGATACTACTGTATATAAGATAGATAAACAACAAGGACCTACTGCATAGCACAGGGAACTATATTCAATATCTTGTGATAACCTATAATGGAAAAGAATCTGAAAAAGAATACATATACATATATGTATAACTGATTCACTTTGCTGTACACTGAAACATTGTGAATCAACTGTACTTCAGTTAAAAAAATAAACAATTTTTAAAAAAGGATAGAAAGTAGTTGCCTCTGGAGACCAGAAACAGGTTGAGTGGGAAGAAGTATTACTGCGATTTAAACATCATCTTTTAAAATATAGATAAAATACAGATGGCAGTATCTGCCTCTGAGGGTTGTGGTAAGTAGAAAATAGTGCACATAAATAACTCTGAACAATGCCTGACACGTAAGTCTTACCCAATGAGCATAAGCTATAGATACATCCAGCAAAGGAAGCTAGCAGGAGCCCAGAAGAGAGGCAGAAGAGAGGCTCTGAATCACAGACTGGTCCAAAGATGCTCAGTCTGATTTAAAACATACACATACACCCCATTAGCCAGGAATCATGGCAGGGTCTTGGACAGAGAACAACCCCAGAAAAATGTATTCCTAGAAAATTGTCCTAGCAGCTAAGCTGCTTTCTGAAAATGCATAAATCCAAGTTTAAGGATCATGATGTAGGAAGGGGCAACAGAAACTTAGAAAACAATGTTTCAAGAACAAAAGAGTGCCCACAAGGAGATGTCACTTCACATGTAATAGAATAGCTAAGATTAAAAACACTGAAGAAAGAAACTAGAGTACCAGCTGCTGGCAAGGAGCACTGAACTCTCATATATTGCCAGTGGGAGTATGCAGCCACTTGGTGAAACTCGGGCAGTTTCTTATACACCTACCCTAAGGTGCAGTAATTCCACTCCTAGGTGTCAGGAAAATGACAACAATGTCACAAAAAGACACACACAAATGTTCATAGCATCCTTATTCATAACAGCCAAACCCTGGAAATAACCTAAATGTCCATCAACAGAAGAATGGATCGTCACACCATGATACATTCATACAATGGAACAATACTGGGTAATAAAAAGGAACAAACTATTGAGATACAACACCATGGAGAATCTTAACCACTATGCTGAGGGAAAGACACCCGAGAGTACAGTCATTCAATATGATTCCATTTATATGAGGTTCTAGAAAAAGCAAAACTAGCCTACGATGATAAAAATCAGAGCTATGCTTGCACTGGGGGGGCACGGGCGGGGAGGGAGTGACTGGAAAGGGGCATCTCTGAGGTGATGGAAATGTTGGTTTTAATGTCAAGCAGACTACTTTTTTACTGAAGTATAGCTGATTTACAATATTAATTTCAGCATAGTGATTCAGTATTTTTATAGATTATATTCCATTTAAAGTTATTATAAAATAATAGCTGTATTTCCCTGTGCTGCACAATATATCCTTGTAGCTTATGTATTTCCTACATAGTAGTTTGTACCTCTTAGTCCCCTACTCCCCCACCCTGCAACCACTAGTTTGTTCTCTATATCTGTGAGTAGCTTTCTGTTTTGTTATATTTATTCATCTATTTTATTTTTTAGATACCACATATAAGTGATAACATACAGTACTTGTCTTTCTCTGTCTGACTTATTTCACTAAGCGTAATTCCCTTTTTAGGTCCATCCACATTGCTACAAATGGCAGAATTTCATTCTTTTCTATGGCTGAGTAATATTCTATTGTGTGTGTGTATGTACGTGTATCTTCTTTCTTCATTCATCTGTTGATGGACACTTAGGTTGCTTCCATACCTTGGCTATAGTAAATAATGTTGCTATGAACACTGGGGTCCATGTATTTTTTCAAATTTGTGCTTTCATTTTCTTCAGATATATACTCAGGGGTGGAATTGCTGGATCATATAGTAGGGAAATATTTTATTCATGATCAAAATGGTGGATACATGAGTATATCCATTTGTTAAAACTCAAATCGAAGATTTTATTTTATTTTAAAGAGTTCTTTTTTGATATGGACCTTTTTTTTGTTTTAATTTTTGGCTGTGTTGGGTTTTTCTTGCTGTGTGCAGGCTTTCTCTAGTTGCAGCGAGCGGGGGCTACTCTTCGTTGCAGTGCGCAGGCTTCTCATTGCGGTGGCTTCTCTTGTTGCAGAGCACAGGCTCTAGGCACATGGGTTTCAGTAGCTGTGGCCCGCAGGCTCAGTAGTTGTGGCTCGCGGGCTCTAGAGCGCAGGCTCAGTAGTTGTGGCGCATGGGCTTAGTTGCTCTGCAGCATGTGGGATCTTCCCGGACCAGGGCTCGAACCCGTGTCCCCTGGATTGGCAGGCAGATACTTAAGCACTGCGCAACCAGGGAAGTCCTGATGTGGACCATTTTTAAAGTCTTTATTGAATTTGTTACAATATTGCTTCTGTTTTATGTTTTGGGGTGGTTTTTTTTGGTTTTTTGTTTTGTTTTGTTTTGTTTTGGCCCCAAGGCATATGGGATCTTAGCTCCCTGACCAGAGATCAAACCCGCACCCCTGCACTGGAGGGCGACGTCTTAACCACTGGACCGCCAGGGAAGTCCCTCAAGTTGAAGATTTTAAATGTGTGCATTTTATCACATGTAAATTTTACCTCACTTTTTTTTTAAAAAGGGCTAAGAAAGAATGAAAGCATGGAAAACCTTGACACACGCGCTAAAAGAGCGAAGGAGAGAAGCAGGTCATTTCCTTGCCACTGGGGGAATGAAAGCCCAATTTGAATGGAATGAGGAGAAAATGGAGCATGAAGCAGAGAGAGCTGGTACAGACAAGTTTTTTAAGGAATATCAGAAAAAAAGAGTAGAACCTGGTGACTCGGTAGAACAAAAAACGACTCACCTGTGAATTAAAATCCAAAAACTAGACACCATGCTAGGCATAGTACTCCAATTTCCAAACCCAGATGAAATTAAGGAAAAAAAACCCACTTCTAAAAATAGGGAAATTCGGCAGGAGAGACTATAAGGAAAATGAAGAATTCTCAACCCCGTTTTGTTTCAGACACCAATGGGACACTCAGGTTCCAGGGGAGTGATTTTTCGTTCCTATCCCCCAACAACGTTATCTTGCATTTGCATAGGATTCAATTTCCAATCAGATTTTATACTCATGTTCTCGCTTATCCTCACAACACCCCTATAGGATACTATTACTCCATTTAAAAAGAGGAGAGGAAAATCATGGTTCAGAGCAGTAAGTGGCTTGCCCAAGGTCACATAGCTAGTCACATAAATCCTCACCTTCTGATTCCAATCAAAAGATTTTTCCATCATGCTACACCTGCTTCTCTCGGCAAGATTATAGTCTCTCTTCAGTTCAGCCTAGCACACATTTTTTTTTAAAATCTGTTTCCCTCTAGAAGTCACCACTATTTTCAATGCAGCAAAAACCTGCAGAAACTGGGTCACTTTCAGTTACAGCTCACAGAATTTTAAAAAAAGGCGGGGAGGGGGGGAGTTATGGATATCCAATTCTAGAATACCTTTAATTGGTCATATCTTAAGCTAGGAACCTGAGCCCCACAAGGACAAGATGCTGCCGTGAATTTATGGAGCTTTAAGCATTGCAGCCAGGGAGTCAACTCTGCAAGTCATTCTCAGAAGCAAGTAACGTATTCTACCACTAACATGGCCAGCACAGTGCAAATGTGAGCAAGCAGGCAACCCCACAACTGGGCACTTCACACACCTGAGCACGATGCCTCCCCTGGCATTTCCCTTATTCTTAGTCCCAAACACAAGAGCTAAATATTTTCATTTATGTGCTCAGTCTTTAAAGGTTGAATCAACTCTTCTGCAGAGTTCTATTTTTTAAGTAGTTTCATAAGAGCAGTTATCATATAAATATGTTTGGTGGCTTTGCAGAAAGGAATAACTATTCCAAAACAATACAAATCCTTCATGTGCTATGTTCCTGTGTAACGAAACTTGTATATGAAGGATTAAATCATCTAAATCATTATCTACAAGTCTAAAGATGAACTAGTTTGTAGGACAGAAAACAAGGCATTACTAACACAGATTTCATTTTATATTTTTTTTAACCTTGCTTGAGAGTATAAAATTAAATTGAGCCCTGTCTCCAAAGCCAGAGGTAATTAAGTCAGGAGACTGAGCAGCTGGTGGCGTTGCTGCCCGATAGATGAAGGAGCCTCTAAGACACTGCCTGGGACAGCTGGCCTCTTACCTGGATGCATCTGCTCCGTGCTTTTCCGCAGTTTGCTGTAGCCATGGCTCAAGGGCACCCTCTGGTAATGAGGCGGGGAAGAAGGAGGGGAGGCGAGGGGTGACATCGTGGGAGACTGCGTTTCCTGCTTCAAAGAACCAGAGCAGAGTTCAGAGACGATCACTCAAGGAGCCTGGCGCTCTGAGCTGCAGTTATGAAGTATAACGCAACTCTACTGCCAGTAAGCAGGCTGCTTTAATAAATGGAGGAGAATATTTTCTCAGAAACGCAGCTTGGTTAAAAAGCAGTGTCTGAGGATTCAGAAGTCTCCCAGAGAACAGTCTCGCCGGAGCTCAGTTACCTAAATTACTAAAACAAGCCTGAAACACTTCCAGTTACTCCAATAATATTTTCCTTGGGGAAACGAAAGACACTGATCACATGAAATAACATTCATACTCCCCAATTTTGATCTCTTCGTGAACAGATTCAATTTTCATTCATTAATAAAGGCTCCTATTTCCTGGATTTACACTTACCAAGTCTTCCAACAATGTGGCTATTTTTTTAATATTTTAAATGGTTAATGCTAAATATTCTGGGACCTGGCTAGCCAAAGTAAAATGCCAGCTTTTTTTTTTATACTGAGAAATTGCAAAACAATTCATTATGGGTAAACCACTCCAACTAGCCTATTCCTAAACACTAGGATGGAGCCTTAATAAACTACAATTCAAATCTCAACTCGAATGTGAACTTTATGTAGGACCCCAGGCAAGACAAGCAACCTTCTAACTCGGCTACTGGGTTTCCTTTTTTTTTTTTTTTTTTTTTTAATGCTACCAATAGACTGGTAACTTTGGAATACCCAAGTAATGAGGAAACAGTACTTTTCATCAATATAGAGACTATATAGGTGCTCTTAGTCAAAAATAATAATAATAATGCAATCTGAGATACTAATCAAGTACTCTTTTTCAAGTAAAAGAAAAGAATATTTGCTTTGAATTGTAAGCTCACACCCACAGACTGGGTGGGCCTAGCATAAGCCCAGACTGAAGTGAAAGGATGTGTCCTCAATCACGCAGCCAGGGGATGGGCCTGGAAAGTTCCCAGGGCATCCAATCATCCTGGGATAGTGGACCCTCATTCCTCTCCAAATGCTGGTGGGAAAACATGCCAAAGAGTATTGGCTGAAGATTCTGATACAGGCATACCTCATTTTATTGCACTTCACAGATATTACTCTTTTTTTTTTTTTTTAACAAATTGAAGGTTTGTGGCAACGCTGCATCGAGCAAGTCTATTGGCACCATTTTTCCAAAAGCATTTGCTCACTTCACGTCCCTGTGTCACATTTTGGTAATTCTTACAAATATTTCAAACTTTTTCATTACTATTGTATTTTTAAGGTAATCTGTGATCAGTAATCTTTGATGCTACTACTAATTGCTAAGATGACAGCAGTTTTTAGCAATAAAGTATTTTTTTAATTAAGGTATATACATTGGGGGTTTTTTTAGCCCTAATGCTCTTGCACACTTAGTAGACTACAGTATAGTGTAAATGTAACTTCTGTATGCACTGGGAAACCAAAAAGTCATGTGACTCGCTTTATTGTGGCGGTCTGGAATGGAACCCGCACTACCTCCAAGGTATGCGCCTGTACACCTTTTTATCTAAATCCCTAAAAAAAATAAAATAAAATCAATCAATCAATCAATCCCTGAAGAACTAGTTTAAACATATGAGAATTATGAAAGCAACAGAACATGCTACACCTAACTTAAATATGAAACTTCTGCAACGATACCTCAAATATCCAGCATTATCAGGGTGAGCCATATACATTAGTTTTCCAACTTAATCCTTTAATTGTCTTGCATTTGAAAACATTTTGATTGGTCTTCCTAAACATAACAGATTTCTCTTCCTTATGGAAGATACTATAATTGAATATAATTTGACTTTTCTGCATAATTCAGTCTCTTATCTTCATTGGAAGTATGGGATGTACCCTGATGCCCTGAGGGTTCACTAATGTGTAAGTCTATTTTACCTCTTCTTGATAGGCTCACTCATCTGGAATTTACACTTTGGTCTCTACCAGTCACTATCTGACTATTGCAAATAGTGGTCTAATTTTAAACGCCCATCCACCCTATTCTTCTTCCGGCTACACAGGTAATGGCAGCATTTCCCAACACGGCACTCCAAACATGCTCCCCAAGAAGGGATTCCCTGGTGAAAGGAGTTTAGTACATGCTGATCTCCATGTCTCTTTATTGCAGGACTTCTCAGGGCTTTTACTGTGCTAATGTGCACTGTGAACGTCTAAGACTGAGTATTTAGCCTTTCCCCCGAGAATAGTCCATGAAGCAGCATTCTCCAAACATATTTAACCAGAGAAACCTTTTCTCCAGGTTTTTTTGGAAGAAAGGACTTATTAAACACTCCTAGAAGTTACATTTCGAAGAACCCATTTGGAAATGGTGATTAGAGACATCAAATAAGTGTGTTAAATCAGTAGCCTTACTTGAGACCCAATTCTACATTAAAGTAAGCTCTAAATGGCCCATAGGTGGCTCATGGCAATGGTAATTTCTATGCATCAGCCTCTTCTCCTTGCTACAAGGAAACTTTACTGGCTCACTTCCAAGTCTATAATTGTAACCCAGATGGTGCAATTCACTGGAAGCTTGACAGCAGCTAAGAGGCACTGCTCTGTGAGGATTCATGGTCAAAAGCAAACAGACATGCCTGATCAGACTGTTTACCTGTTTATCCTCATCATCCATTCTTTTGAAGGTATTTTTTTCTGTGATTAAATATGGAATCTGAACTTTAGTTCCATGCAGCTCAGCCATGTTCCCAAACCGGATCTCAGCATCAGTTTTTGACATCATAAAGCGAGGCAGCGGCAGTTCTTTAGGAGCAGAATCAGAGAAGCTCAAGTGAGACTTTATTTGAAAACTGCAAAAAAGGGAACTCAACGGCCAAAAGATGAGTCACTTTTGAGGAAAAATTCCAGAACACTAAATATAGATTAAATTTGATTTCAACACAATAAGGACTCCTATAATAATGTCATAATAGAAAAATGCTACAGTTTAACACGGTATCCTGGCTCAACGTTTTTAAATGCTGTTGAATCATCTCAGAACAAATTCAGGTTTTGGACAGATCTCCCACTTCAGCCTTCAGTTCGGCACCAAGAAAAAGGACGTGACATCGTAGAACTCAGTATCAAGTGACAAACAGTAGCAGGCAGAACTTATATAGTGCTTATTATATGCCAGACACTGTATTAAGATCTGCAAATATTAACTCATTTAATCCTCACAACTCACTACAGTAAGATGATCATTAGCCTCCTTTTATAGATGTGGAAACAGAGCAGAAGGAGCTAAGAAGACACAGCTCATCTGTGGCAGAGCTGGCTCTTCACCAGCCAGTGCTGCTGACCTACAGAAAGGCCCCTCATTCCCAGGACAAACCTACTGCATACAACACTTTCTCACCTTATGTCACTGCTTAAACAATTTTCACACTCAATCTCCAGTTGTCTTTTCATAATGGAATAAGGAAAATGGTATAAAGTTAGAGCAATCAGTCCAACGTTCAGTCAGATTCTACTGTCAAAACCATTAGCTACACTCTATGCCACAAAGAGCTGAAACCCAACTGTCTGGTATATTTACTTAGCTTTCAAATTTCTAACAAAACTATTCTGAAAACAGAAATGATACTTTGGCACACTTCGAGTTCTCAGCACAGCAAATCACACACAACACAGCACAAGAATGCCAAAAATGGGTATAATATTCTGGATTAGGCATAATGATTTGCATCTGGATCCATTGTTCGGGATAATACTCATCAGTGTGCCTCTGCCTTCCCTTAGCTCCCTCTTCCAAAAACACAGCTGCACTTCCAATGATTGAAGCTGTGCTAAAGCCAGAAAACCTCTTAGCAACAGCAAGCAGTATCCCAGCTCCCCAGGCAAAGAAGGCCCCTGGTTCTCTAATATCCACATCATGTTTATTTTTAGTTGCTATGTCCACATTTGATTTAAAGAAGTAGGCAATATGACAAATCCCTGCGTGATCAATCAGCCAAGGGCCCAAGAGACATAAATAGAATAACCAATCTGGAAAATTAAACCAAGACTTTCCTCTAAAGACAGGATGGCCACCATTTTTAATGTTTTACTCTTCCCTAACCATGGCAGCTCTCCAACACTCAAGGCAGGAATGGACTTCAAAAGAAAAAAGGCAAGAAAAAAGAAAGTCTAGATTCTTAGTAAATCAAATATCAGCTAATCCTATGGTTCTCTTCTCAGAAAGGTATTTGTTTCAACTCAGTCTGCAAAAAGGATCTAAAACACATGGAACGAGATCACATAAAATAACTTGCACTCTAATCTGCCCATGAGAGGATGATGCTACTTCCAAGCCCTATTTGAGGGAGAAAAGAAGTAAATGCTTGGCATTTTTAAGCTCCCTGACCAGCGTTTCACTGGTGTTCAACAGATAACTCTGGGAGCAATGGAACACAAACCCGGCTGATGAATATCAACTATTACACTAGAGCCCCCAGCTGTCCTTTAGGACACCGTCACGTCACACGCTCTCCTTCCCTGGCTATGGCATTTCTCCAAAATTGTTCACCTGGGAAAGAACCTCCCTCCCCCCGCCGGTAGCAAAAGACAAAATACAGCTGAATTTCCCTCGTACTTTCTTTGTTTACAAGGTTGTAAACAACTCTCACTTAACAGAATTGTAACCATATATAATGATATCCCTATCATTGAAAAGGTTAATGAAGGTGCTATTTTTCTTAAGCTGCTGCAAGCTTTTTTTTTTTTAATGCTGCAAGCTTTTAAAAAGTGAAAAGTAAAACTCTAGTTTGTCGATGTTCAGTCTAAATGTTGTTTCCTAGTCATGTGTACACCAAATGTAACAGTGCAACTTTATTAGAAAATTAATCAATAAAGTACCTGCTATCCAGTGATTTATGTCAAGTAATCACAGGAGAAGATTTATTTGTAGTAGTTGTTTAGAATCTTTTCTCCCAAACTGAATTAACACCAAGAAACACATCAAGAGTTCAAATGAAATACTGATAAGGGCCAAGGACACCATGAGCACAGCAATCATTTGTTTCACAATGGCATCTTACGTTGTATTCTTTGAACACAGAAATGCTTTGTATATTAAATAGAAATGACTATTTTTCCCTTCCACAAAGAGAACTATGCCTCTCCTTTTTTAAACATGTGACCCTCTAAGGGAAAAAGTCCTTTGTTTTCCCACGTTTGATGGAGTCATGAATATAAGAAATACTTCAATCTCTTCAATTCATTAGAAGAAACATAAGCAGCATAAATGCAGTAACAAATGGCAAATTACAAAGTGGCAGCTGCTGTGCAGTGTCCTCCAACGCTGTCCACTGGAAATATAATGTCAGCCACATATATCATTGTAAATTGTGTAGTAGCTACATTACCAAAAAAAAATGTTAAGTAAAGAAGCCAGTGACAAAAATACAAATACTACATCGTTTCACTTACATGAGGGATCAATCGTCAAACTCATAAAAACAGAAAGTAGAATGGTGGGTGCCAGGGGCCGGGGGTGAAGGGGAGTGAAGAGTTGTTTAACGGGGGCGGAGTTTCCATTTTGCAAGGTGGGGAGATTGGTCGCACAACAACGTGAATATACTAAACACTACTGAACTGTACACTTAAAAATGGTGAAGATGGTAAATTTTATGTTCTATATATTTTGTCACAATTAAAATTTTTAACATTGAAAAAAGCACAAAAGATACAGGTGAAATTAATTTAGTGTATTTTAACCCAATGTTATAGATTACAGCATGTGATCAAGATAAAAATTAATATAATAGTTTACATTCTTTTTTCAGACTAATGCTTCAAACCCCCATGTGTACTTACCTGTACCACAGACCTCAATTCAGATACACCACATCTCAGGCACTCAGGCGCCGCAGTAGTGTGGCTACTGGCTACCCTACTGGAACAGCACAGTTTGGCTGATGGTTGCTATGAAGGAATGTGGACCATTATGGCCAGAAATCTGGATTTGACTAAGATACTATAATGTTAAATGTTAACAACTAACTGATTTCTTCTTAAATTACGTAAGGAGTATTTTGTATGGAGGGATGACTTATATAAAGCTTAAGTGTACCACTTGAAGACTTTTAACAAATGTATGTATAAGCTCATAGCAAACACCCAAATTAAGATACATTTCCATCATATAGAATTTGCCTTCATATCCCTTTCTAGTTAATCCCCTCGCCTTGTCCCACTTAGCAACCTATTCTAATTTCTAAATCCACAGATTACCTTTGCCATTATAGAACTTCACATAATGGAATCATACAATATTAATCTTTGTGACCACCTTCTCTGACCAACACTTTGTCTGTGATAATCATCCAATGCACCACATAATCATCCAAAGACATAGTTCATTCTTTTTCATTGCTATGGAATAATCTATTTTTATGAATACATTGAAATTTTTTAAATCCAGTCTCCTGTGATGAACATTTGGGTTGTTTCCAGTTTGGAGCCATTAGGAATATAGCTGCTGTGAACATTCTTATAAATGGTTTTTGACAGACATGAATTCATTTATCTTGGGGATATACCTATGGACCACATTCAACCTGCTGCCTATTATTATGTACAAAATAAGCTATAAGGATGTATTGTACAACAGAGGGAATATAGCCAATGTTTTATAATAACTACAAATGGAGTATAACCTTAAAAAATTGTGACTCACTATACCGTATACCTGTAACTTATATAATATTGTACATCAAGGTATACTTCAGTTTTAAAAAATAGTATTACCATTAAAAAAAGAATGGGTTTGGGCTTCCCTGGTGGCGCAGTGGTTGAGAATCCGCCTGCCAATGCAGGGGACATGGGTTCGAACCCTGGTCTGGGAAGATCCCACATGCCGCGGAGCGGCTGGGCCCGTGAGCCGTGGCCGCTGAGCCTGCGCATCCGGAGCCTGTGCTCCGCAACAAGAGAGGCCGTGATAGTGAGAGGCCCACGCACCGTGATGAAGAGTGGCCCCCACTCGCCGCAACTAGAGAAAGCCCATGCACAGAAACAAAGACCCAACATGGCCAAATAAATAAATAAATTTAAAAAAAAAAAAAGAATGGGTTTTACATTTTTGAATGTTTGGAAAACATCAAAAGAAAAATATTTCAGGACGTGAAAATTATGAAATACAAATTTCAATGTCCATAAACAGTTTCACTGGAACACAGCCACACTCTTTTGTTTACATATTGTCCACTTCTGCTTTCACAGTTCTGGGGCAGAGTTGGATATTTGCAACAAAGGCCATATGGCTCACAAAGCCTAAAATATCCGCTACCTAGCCCTTTACAGGAAAAGTTTGCTGACCCCTGTCTTACACAATACAGTGGTTCAAGTAAAATGTAGTCTTACTAAAACAATACAGTTGCATTTAATGGAAAAATATTTTACATTAATTGACTTTTAAATTTTAAATAATTTAAATTAATTATTAATTTAATTAAAAATTCAATTCCTCACTCGCACTACACACATTTTTAATGCTCAATAGCCAGCCGCACGTGGCTAGTGACTACCATATGAGACAGCACAGTTTAGATGGTTGGCCAAAAACTACAAGGCAGCTACTATTGGGATACCCCTTCTCCAGGTGAGCCATTTAAGCTCAAAGAGATTAAGAAACTTGCCTGAGGGTACACAAATAAAGAGTGATGGAGCAGGGATTCAAAATCAGGTAGTCTACTGCTAGGGCCTACACTCTTAGCCACTAGGCTACACTGTCATCCTGAAAATTAAAATAGTCTCTGTATTGCAGGTTTGAACATTCAGGCTGAAACTGTGGCGTGTCAGAGGGGCAAATGGTCTAGAGAAAATCTACTGGAAGTATCCACATCTTACAGGTGAGGAACTAAGCCCAAGAAGGGGAGGGTGGGTCTTGTCTTACTCATGCAGCAAAATGGCGGCAGAGCTACAGTCTTAACAACACTCCTGGCCTCCTGGGGCTCCCTTCTCTTCCCACTACTTTTCGTCGCCCATCCATTTATACCAGTTACTTATAGGTTAACAAAAATTAATGACAACGATGTTCAGTAATTCCAAAGTGAAGCCAAACCCACACATTTTCCTTAAGTTACTTGGGAAAAACATCAGGTTGGTCTTACTAACCCAAACCTGGGTTGATCAAAGCCTTATAATCGCCTATCTGCGCTATCCACCTGTTAATTTGGAAAAATTTGTTGCTAATTTGGAAATGGGAAGCTAGATAGCTAGATGAGCAGGTAAAGGCTGCTGTGGGAAGGCTGATCTTATAATTTTTTGGAGGGGTGATGGTAAGTTACAGTTATCCATTATCAATTTCATAAAAGAGCACATTTAACAAAAGGAAACCAAAAAAACCATCTTAAAATTGAACACATTTCCTTTTATAAATAACTCAATCCTTTGTCCTAATTCTTTCTCCTTTCCCTGCAGACTGTGCCAGACTACCACCAGGTCAGGAATGAGGAACACAGCCCTAGAAACCACATGAATCACATTATTGCACTACTGGGGTTCAGAGACTCCCCTTTAAAGGAGCTGTGGGAAAAAATCAAGGGGTCTGTCGTGTTGGATAAGAAAGTAAATTACATCTTTATTCTCCCTACCCTAACCATAAGTTAGCATTTCTTTCAATTATGAATGTAAGCAATGAACTGCTGTAATATCGTCAGCAGTGCTTGCAACTTTGTCACCCGCCGAAATCAGATATTTTTATATCACATTACAGTTGCTGTGGACATCCTGAAGTACTGTTTATGTTCATCACTACTCTGAAAGTACGCTAGTTATTTGGATCACAGATCTTTTATTTAATACATTAATAAAGAAGCATGTATACTGCTATATAACAACTTTTTTAAATATCTCAGTTTTAATTTCAAAATACAGTTGACCCTTGAACAACACAGCTTTGAACACTGTGAGTCCACTTACACGTGGATATTTTTCAAGAGTAAATACTACAGAACTACACGGTCTGTGGCTGGCTGGGTCCATGGATGTGGAGGAACCGCGGATATGGAGGGCTGACTATAAATTATACATGGATTAACCCTCCAGTTGTTCAAGGGTCAGTTTTAATTGGTTTCCTTTATAATCCCACATCGTTGTACTCCAAAACAGAGACACAGATGTAGAGAAAAAAACGTATGGCTACCAAGGGGGGAAGTAGGGGGGGTACAAATTGGTGGATTGGGAGTGACATAGATACAGTACTATGTATAAAATAGAGAACTAATGAGAACCTGCTGTATAGCACAGAAAACTCTACTCACTGCTCTGTGGTGACCTAAATGGGAAGGAAATCCAAAAATGAGGGGATATATGTATACATATACCTGATTCACTTTGCTGTACAGCAGAACACAACATTGTAAAGCAACTATACTCCAATAAAAACTTCTTTAAAAAAAACAAAAACATTACCCCAAGAAGGGGTCCAGAAGCTTCACACTGCCAAAGGGGCCCATGGCACCAAAAAGCTTCAAAACCCTACTCTTGACCCCGCTACACCTTCCCTCGGTCCTCACACCCACTCTTGGCCTGTCTTCGGAAAGGAGGAAGGTACAGGAGCTCCCAGGGCAAATGTTCGCACGTGGTTTCCTCTGCAGGAATTCTCTGCTGGCCCTGAACTTCACACCCGCCGTCCGTCCTTCTAAGTCAGCTTTCACCAAACGTGTCGCCCCAGCTCCCACTAGGGTGAGGCCAGAGAGAAGCCTGGGGCCAGCCCTCTCAGGGCCGTGGAAAGGCAGTGTCAGCACTTGCAGGGCCCGGGGAGCAAGCGCAGGGAGTTATACACCCTGGGCGCCTCTTGTCTACCCCCAGTTCAGGCCCTGATGTGACCAAATCTGTACTCAGAGCTTAAGCAAAGCTCCTGAAAATACTCCACCCAGCTGTCTTCAGAAGTCACTCTGAACCCTGGCTCCACAGAAGAATCACCTGGGGAGCTCTGAAAACCCCCCTCGCTCAGGCCACACCCCAGGCTAATTTAATGATAATTTCTGCAGGTGGCCCCAGGTACTCGTATTTTTTATTTTGCATTTAAAGTTACCCAGATGGGGCTTCCCTGGTGGCGCAGTGGTTGAGAGTCCGCCTGCCGATGCAGGGGACGCGGGTTCGTGCCCCGGTCCGGGAAGATCCCACATGCCGCGGAGCGGCTGGGCCCGTGAGCCATGGCCGCTGAGCCTGTGCGTCCAGAGCCTGTGCTCCGCAACAGGAGAGGCCACAACAGTGAGAGGCCCACGTACCGCAAAAAAAAAAAAAAAGTTACCCAGACGATTCTCAAGGGCAGACGAGGGTGGGAACCAAAGCCTGAGAATGATGACTTCTGTAGGCATCCCTCAGCAGTTCCAGGTGAACCTGAATTCCAAATGTTTGAGTTTAAAGAGTGACAGCTGATTAAGACTCGCTCCCCATGCACAGGCATTTATGTCTTCATTCATTCAGTCATTCATTCATTCATTCATTCATTCAACAAACATGCTCTGAGTACCCACAAGGCCCCTCAGTGCAGGGATTACCAGAAGCTCCTCCTTTCCCCTTGGACTTGCAGACTGCTAAGGAAGACAGACAAAAAACTTGTCAAACCTGTAAAGGAGTATTTACAAACTCTGATAAAAGTGCTATGAAGGAGCCGGCGGTGAGAGAGAATAAAGTAGGGAGGGGCCTGCCACATTACCTAGCATTATCTAATGGGCCCATCCAAGGAGTACCTCATTCCCTAGGGATGTGTGCTTTTTAAGTTACTATTTACTCTTGATTAGGCATTTTACAATTCTGAAAGTGTAGATATTAACTTGTAGAAAACTGTTAGCTAACAAATACTTCTTGTCTGACAGCAATGCAAATGAATTTTATCTTAGAAAAGAGTATAATAACCCAGTTACAGTTTTATTGCACTGTAGGGCATTAATCAATTTTATATGTAATTTAGCAATCTTATTCCAGCATTCTTTCTTTCCATGACTATAAATACTTCTGACTTTCTTGAACCAGCTTTACTACATGCTGGTTCCTTTGTTGATGAATTAATTTGACAGGACATACTTTAGAAAGGATGGTGGGGGCGGCCTCGGAATCCTGAAGAATAAGGAGGAGGAGCCAGCACGGGAAGGAGAGGGGGAAGAACAGACTGCTAGCAACCCAACACCTCGACATAACATATGGTCTTTCCTACAACAGGAAAAGAGGTGGCCCAGAAATGGCTAGAAGGCCAGTGAGGCTGGGGGACGGACTGCAAGCAAGAAGAAGAGGTTTGAGATGAGGATGGAGAAGTAGGCAGAGACTAGGTTATGCAGGGCCTTACAGATCAGTGTAGGGACTCCGAACTTAGCACTATGTACAACAAGCAACCACTGGGAGGGTTTCAAGAAGCTGGATAAAATGATCTGGTGGCTATTTTGAAAAGACCACTCTTACCGCTGCGTGGGAAAAGAGACTGGCGTAGAAAATAGAGAAGGCCAAGAAACCAATGACAAAATCATCGTGGTGCTCAGGTGTGGCTGCAGGTGGCCTGGTCCAGCAGAAGCAGAGAGATGGAGGGAATGGGCAGTGGATTTTGATGGATTATATTGTGAATGAGGGAAAGGGGGGAATCAAGAAGGGCTTCTACCCACATGCTGTGCAGTGCAGCCATAAAATAAGAAAAAATAAATATCAAAAAAAAAAAAGAATGGCTTCTAAGTTCCTGGCTTAAGCAACTGCATATGGTAGGGGTATTCAGCAAAATGGGAATGGCTAGGGGTTAGAGGTTAACATACACACAGGCACATGTCATTCATGAAATAAGGGTATGACTCTTACAGAAGGAAGGGTAGACTCACAACTCCTTGGGTGTGACAGGGCCTTTTAAAGGTAGCAGCCTTTCAGATTAGGCTCTCAGAGAGCATTCTCTTTGGCCTTCAAGGTTTGTGTCATCAAACATTAAGCTAATGGATTTCAAGCAACAAATCGGAAAATGCTAAGTAGCAGCTCAAAGTTTGGCCCTGTCTTGCCCTCATCCTTACTCAACATATGCTGACTACAAATAACTATCATTTAATAAATCTTTAAATGAAGGAAGGAAATTCAGAATTAACTCTGAGTATACTTAAACCCTCAGAGGTAAAAGGCAGCATCAGGATTTATAAAATACAATGGAGAAAGCCTTGTATTTGGGAAAAGGGTTAATCCTTTACACAAGTGATAACTTAGTCCATCCCTTCCACCCCGTCCCCCCAGGAAATTAAGCTGTAGATCTGAGCACAAATCAGGTAAAAGACTTCAGTCTAACCAAATATAAGCAACAAAGGTGTCAGAAGTTTATTCTTTTATACAATAAAGCAGCTCTTAACTCTTCCAGAAGATGAAGTTGGGGGATACTACAATAAAGCTTAATGACCATTTACAATGGAATGGAAACTATCACTGCCTACCACAAATCGAAATTCAGTGAGCTGTAACTTTGAACTAATCACAGCAAGTGAATGATAGCAGTGACCATTAGACACCAAACCGGCCACCAAAATAATACTTCATCATGAAACCTATTTTGGAACCAAATTTTCTAATACTGAGGGATGCTTTGGGGGTCAGATTTTTTTTCCCATTCGGAAAACATCCAGGATTACAGATTACAGTCAGCACCTTACTAAACAGAAAGAATCATCAAGAAGAGGCTACTCTGCATAGCAATGAAGAGCACGGGAACTGGAGGCTGAGCTCCTGGCTAGAGCTGGTTAGAACCTTACAATCCTTAGGCAAGTTACTCAGCCTGACCCACCGCAAAGCAGGAAGCGAGCCTTTATTCCATTAGGCACTGAGATTTCAATGGTACTTGTTATCACAGCTTATCGAAGGCAATGGAAACTGACACAATTATCTAATGTAGGTAGATGTCATGAGGACTAAATGAGATGGTGTCTGACACCCACTAAGCCTTTAATAAAGGTTAGCAGGATGATTGCGGCCTCCTGATGGTTAGTGTAAAAAGCTTTCATTTCCCATAGTCAAGCTATCAGAATCTTCTCTGCTATTTGCAGCTGTCCTACAAGGTTGTCACGGACTAACCATAAATCCTCAACCCACGTCGAGGTCCACCAGGGCCTTCACAGAACAGGTAGGAACAGCAGAGTCATTTTTATCTCAAAATGAGGAAAAGGACAAAGTTCCTGCATAGCTGTGTGGCCACAGGAAAGTAATTCATATCAGAGTGAACTAAAAAAGGACCTCAGCACATCCACTGAATAACCACCTTCTTTAAACAGCGTGGTAAAACCAGTACTGAAGAAGTGCAAATGATGCTAAGAGTTTGGGGCTTTACTCTTGGTTTAAGTGCTCAAGTATGTCCTGGGTTGGGGGCAGGGATAGCAAGGTAAGAAAATGGTAAATCAAAACTTTGAGAAGATAAATTCATTCTGCAAAAATCTTGGTAGCCCCCGAGTACTTAACAATCATGAAAATAGTGCTTTGGGAATTGGGAGATTAAAAGATGATCATACCTGACGTGCCTGGCAGGGAAAGAAGAGAGACAGAAGGGGCAGTTCCACTCAAATTCTCCTAGTTACTCAGCCCTAATAGAGCCTTAAACGACATTATAGATTCCTCGAGTGGAAAATTAAACGGTCTTATTATTTTGCCACAGGCTCTAGAATCCCCATCCCAATCTTTGCCGGCTAAAGAACGAAATCTATTTTTAACTGCAAGTGAGTTAAAAGGAACTAATCTCAGGTCACTCTGAATTTTTTTCTCATTAAAAAAGAAAAAAAAACCACTAAGATACCTGGTAAGTTTTATTTTACTTTAAAGAAGAGTTGGAAGAAGAAAGGAAGAATTCCACAAATGCTTATAGAACAGGCCTTAAACCCACTAAAAATGGTTATCATAAACAGGAAACCTGTCATGGATAATAAAATGTATCAATGGGAGATACTTACCACATTTAATACTCTCTATCCGCACAGGGAGGCCAGACTGTGCTGCAGCAATTAATTTCAGGGCAACGTAAAACTGTGTTGGACCAAAATAACCAACCCGCTTGGCACCACAGAGTTCCGTGATCTGAAAACAGACAAGAGAAGGGATGCTGAAAACTCCATTTCATAACAGCAAAATGAGACAAAATAGATTATGAAATCTCAAGGATTTCATGGGGTAACTAACCAAAAAGTCCCTGGAGAACCTATGGGTACACGCTGGTTGGATTCTTTTTCCTCCAGTTTGCAGGGAGGTTTTCAATTTGGATAATTCAATTCTACCTACGCGTGATGTTTCAGGACTGGGTGGTTATTCCTCCTCTTTCAAAGATAAAAATAAAGGTGACGAAGAATGGCTGTTAAGCTTCTTACAAAAGAGTGACTTTTTCAGGGGGTGGATTGTAACATACAAAGTCTAAAGTCTAGAAAGTCACCGGGGTGAAGAGAGAATAGATTAGTCATAATCACTACTTGTGGGTTATCCTAGTTGATCGAAATTAAAAGTGAGTTATTTTTTAAAATTATTTTTTAAATTTTATTTATTTATTTATTTTTGGCTGCGTTGGGTCTTCGTTGCTACGCGTGGGCTTTCTCTAGTTGCAGTGAGTGGGGGCTACTCTTCGTTGCGGTGCGCGGTCTTCTCCTGGCGGTGGCTTCTCGTTGCGGAGCACGGGCTCTAGGCGCATGGGCTTCAGTAGTTGTGGCTCACAGGCTCTAGAGCACAGGCTCAGTAGTTGTGGTGCATGGGCTTAGTTGCTCCGCGGCATGTGGCATCAGGGCTTGAACCCATGTCCCCTGCATTGGCAGGCGGATTCTTAACCACCGCACCACCAGGGAAGTCCCTTCAATGACTTCTTTAAAGTTACTTCAAAGTAACAGATACTCAAAAGTTCAAATAATAGTAAGTGGGGGTGAAGAAGTAACAAGCACCCCCACTCCCTTTGGTGCCCCAAAGGAAAACATTTTCATTTCTCCTAGAAATGTTCTCAGCATATATATATAGCACACACCTGTTTTTCTTGTTGCTTATTCAAACTTTATGAAAATAGAATACCACATACTATTTTGCAACTTGCTTTTCATTTAGCATCATCCCCTGAATATTTTTCTCTAGCGCGCAGTTAAAATTACCACTTTATTTTAACAACTGCGTAATATTCTGCTATAAAGATACACTGTGCATTTTTTATTATTATTCTTAGTTGGTCCTATGGATAGAGTTTTAGACTTCCAATAATTAACCTAACAAACACTTTCAGAACAAACTATAAACAGACACTAAGTAATCTGAAGAAAATTCCTATTAAAATTCAACTGGGATGTCAACAAAAAATAGCAGAATAAGGGTCTCCAAAAATTCTCTCCTCCATCAGAGCAATGAGAAACCAACAAAAATGGACACAACTCTGGAAATTAACCAAAAGTCTGCAGCAATGCGGGGAGTGTTTATTCAAGAAAAACAGCTGAATCTCAGGAAAAACAGCAAGCTTTGTGGCATTTTAAGTGCCCTTACTTCCATTCTCTCCCACCCGCATTCCAGGTATTTTCACTGTATTGCAGGCATCCCCTGCCTGCAGTCACAGCGAGACTGGCAGCCACAGAAGGAGTCAGGACAGAGCTGGGCTTCTTGGATGTGAAGACTACTGTTTGTCATCAAACTCGGGTAGTTTTTCACTATTATTTCTTCAAATATTTTTCTGGCCCTCTCTCTCTTTCTCCTGTTGGTACTTCTGGTACTTCCAGTAGCCCACAGTCCACCTCTCCTAGCCCTAGACTATGAGCTGGGGTTGGGGGGAGTGAGTCCTGTCTTCTCAGCTAGACCCACGGAAAACAGAGCCTCCACCATGTGGAACTGGTGGGGGTGGGGAGAGGAAGAGGTCGTGGCTCAGAGGCTGCTGGCTCACTGTTCTTACTAAGATTTAGGAGATTTTCTTGAATAAATGTTTCTACGTTTGCTGTATGTCTTCAGGTCAATTTCCAGAGACTTTAAATGATTATCCTTTACAATTTTTACCAGTTAAGAGGCTCTTTCACTGGAAAGAGGATCTGCTGAGTTTCTCGCACTGTCATTCCAAAGTCTCAACCCTCCCGGATTCATTCTTGAGTGGAGAAGCAATAGGGTGTTATGGTAAAGAGAACAGTTCTTGGAGTAAATGACTTAGGTGTGAATCCTGGCCCTAGCACCAACCGGCTACCTGTATAACCTAAGGTAAGTTACTTATCTCTCGTGCCTCAGTCTCCCCTTAAGTGTAAACAGGTACTTACCTCATGAAGGCTAAAGTAGTAGTGCCCACAACAGTGTCCATTCAATAAACATGCCATTGTCTAATTTTTTGGTCTACTTGTTTATTTTGTTCCCATTCTAGCTGCATATTAGAATAACCCGAGGAGCTTTTGAAAAATAGAGACCTAGCCTCCACCCCCAAAGATTCTGCTTTAATTGGTCAGTGGTGTGGCCCAGGCATGGGTGACAATCCAAATGCTAATGATCACCAAACCGCTCTCTCCAAACCTAACAACTCAGATACTTCATGCACTTTTCCAAAACCCTACTGGACAACTCTACGTGGATACCCTAAGCCATCTCAGACATAACATAAATTAAATAAGCCCTACTCATTTGCCCTTCCCCACATATCCTTGAACCTACAGATCTTCCAGCAGCCCTCGCCTCAGTTGCTGGCATCAACAATACCATATCCCAAATCAGAAACTTATCTTCGATGCTAACCACATTCACATCTATCACAGAACCATCTGCCAAATCAAGGCTATCTTCTCCTTTGCCTTGCCTTAATCCTTCCTAATATCTCACCTGGCCATCGTGACATATTTTATTTTTTAATAGAATTCACACAAATTACTGTACAGGGACAGGTTTCTCTTTTAAAGTGTGACTTTCATATAATAGTGTGTCAGTTTTCCTCAGGTGTACAAGGAGGCATCAATACTTATTATCAGAATTTGTTTCTAGAAGAAATGTTGCTCTTGAAACTTAAACTTTTTTCCAATAATTTATATATTTAGCTTTTTATTGAAGTATATTCCTATAGAAAAGCATAATATACAAACAGAAAAGCATACAAATAAGTGTATAGTATGTAGTTAGATGCGTTTTCACAAATTGAATACAACTACATAACGATCAAGAAACAGGGACTTCGCTGGTGGTCCA